>NC_139256.1:19964505-20612341 GCF_977018435.1 Lepisma saccharinum | reverse complement strand
TATATATGTATATATACATAATTCTGTTATATTCTATATTTGTATAATAAATAAAAATAAACTTTTTTAAAAATACAACAACTCTTTCATTTGCTGTGTTGACCTATTCTCTGTAAGGTTTGTATTATTCTGTGATTAATCAATAGTGTGTGTGTGTGTGTCTGTGTGTGTGTGTCTGTGTGTGTGTGTGTGTGTGTGTGTGTGTGTGAGTTCGCAAATCCGTTGTTCCGAGGTGCCCCATGAGATTACACACCAACGTTCCGAGGTAAAAAATTTAACCGAGGTAAAAATGACGGTACCTCGGAAAGCTCTCCCAATTTTTTGGACTCTACGACCTGTAAATAGCCCAGAAAATTGTTTCCAGCGAAAAGTTATTTTTACCTCGGATATGCTACACACAAACCACGATACACAAACTTGAGGGTCGGGACGGGGGGGTATGTGGCGCTAGTGTAGCTTTTTTTGACAATTTCGCGATACACAAATGACGGTTATGGTCGTTAGAATTCGTTGCAGATGGCGGGCTCCCATACACAGCGTCAGATGCACTTACTTTCCGAGGTTCGTGCGCATGCGTGTACGGTCGACAAGGACGGAAGGAGAGGGAAATCAGCTAACGGTCCCCAACCACGTGTCTTAGCTTCTAGTTCCAGCTGCAAGAGGGCAGACTCGTCGACAAACCACGGCAGGCATAGCCAGGGGGTTAAAGAGAAACACAGAGCAATGATAGGTGCTGTCGACTGATACACAGGCGGATTTAGCGGGATATAGGGGCGCACGTAGGGGCACATAACAATGACTGAGTATTATGAAGAATGATAATATCAATAACGAAAAAAATACATTTTGTTAGCAACATTAAGTTGAAAAATCGTATAAATGAAATATTAGTGATAGTGGTAAACGTTACGTCGTTGCCTTGTAATCAAGAGCTCCCAGATTCGATACCCGGGGTGGGTGGGAGGGCACATACTTGTTCGGATCCCAAATAAAAATGTAGGTTCAGTCCCGATTAACCTATCTTTGTATAAATGAACTTAACAACTCAAAAATCATTCACGGATAGTATGAAGAATGTTAATAGTATGGGGAAAATAAAACTATAATACATATGATATATTACACATATTCATTCGTTCGAGCTAAATATTCCACATTTTCTTTCTTCTCTTGGATAGGTACTAACATCCAAACTTGTCTCCCGATGTACTTTTCTTACCCGTGCCGTACGAGAAACTTACTTCCCTGTGCGGGGGGCGGGGTTCATAGGCCCACATATAATAATTTATTGATTTTTTTTACTGATCTTTCTTCATTTTTTGGAAATTCAACACCACTTGCCGGACTCTCTGGCCGAGTGGTTAGCACATCGCGCTGCAAAGCCAAGGGTCCCGGGTTCGATTCCCGCTCGGGCTTGGTTGTTTGTGAATGTCCATTAATCAATTTCATCATTTCATCACTCATCCCCATCTTCGAAAATTAGCCAAGAGGTACAAAACGCGAAGGAAAATAAAATGAATCAAATCAGAAAAATCTTTGTCGTTATCACAGACCCAAACAGCACAGGTGACGTCACAGAAAGCACAGCGCGTCCCGTATAGCGCAACTGTAGCGTTTAGGCTTTATTCACATCTGCGCTCAAGCAACACTCGGGTCATTCATTCTTCCCTAAAGCTCCGCTCACAGTCAGAGGGTATCCACACTAGCGGTCACGCTTCGCTCCGTCAAGATACGATCAACGCGTGTCTGGTGTTGGTTTCCTCCAGACAGAGTACACGGATTTTTCTGTATGAAAAGCCTGTCTATTGTGCTAACTACAATGATTAAGATATTTTCAACAACGGACTTGGCTGTTGCAGCACTGGCGTTAATTAGAAGAAATTGACAAAGAAGAAAAGTAATTGTGAAAGCGGGGATTCATTGACTTGGTTGATTTACTTCGTTTTTATGCCAGTTTTGACTAATCTGGAGGATGAGAATGAATGGTAATACGATTAAATTGATGAAAGAACATCACAATGAACATCCATGCTCAGGCCGGGATTCGAACCTGGTGGCGTAGCACGCTCTGCTAACCACTCTGACAGGAGGTCGGTTATCATAAATATAATGTTATACTTTTGGTTAGAAATCGGCAAACGTTTATTTGCAAGTACAATGTGCAAAACTGTAAATGTCAGCAATGGTAACACTACTTTGTCGATCCAGGTTCGACATAAAAAATTTCGGGCTCATTGTTTCACATCGACATTGTTGACCATCTCTTTTATTAGAAAGTTTCCCACACAACACATGACAAATATACAGCAGGCTGTAAGCCTAGCTTCAAGGACCCGATTGTTACGGGCATCGTGTGGAACGTGGCTTTCCTCGACTTTTTTTTTTTAAAAAAAAAATAGGGAGTAATTTTGTATCGTTTTCCTTAAACGAAGAACAAGTTCGTTGTTAATCTTGATTCGGGGCCACTTATCAAAAATGATTTTTCCCTTGGCAGAGGTTCGACCAACCACCACCTCCCTTCCCTTTGCACACACAAAAATGACAACTTGGTTGTACGGGAAAATATGACCGCCAATAGGTTAGCTTCTTGACTTAAGGATTTTAATTGATGCAACGAGATGAAAAAATGTAGTTACAACTAGTGTTTACGGATCGTACTTGTGGTTAGTTCCCTATTTAACTTTCTTTCATTTGCTAATTGTAATTTGGTTGTTTCGGTCAGTTTTTTTTTCTTAAATTTATTTTAGTCAGGTTCTTGAAATCACATATTTGGATCAATGTTTTAAAAAAAGAACTGAGAGGAAAATATTGTGGGATTTTATTGCTCAATGGCCCCATCAATCAATTTCATAATTACTCGCCTTTTTTTTCATTTGTTACAATAGGTCGTTGCCTTCTGACGGCTCATCTTCTCGCACAAAACTTGGTCACGTATTCTTTGCAACGGGGCTGAACCTATCAGACGTTCACATCAATGACCGAGCTTCGCAAAGTCAAGCTCCACCTCCTCACGCTCCGGTCAAATATTATTTCCACCCGATCGTGACCGGACCTCGAGCTGAGCGCGATTGAACGAACCTTGACCGGACCATGGGGGGAGGGTGATCCGAGCTTTACTGGAGAGATGTGAATGGTCAACATGTTCTGCGCCGATCAGTGTTCTGTTTTTTAGCATATTCGTCAAACAACCGATTGGAAATTTTCGGCTGAAAATTAACGCCTTAGCCTCCAATACTATCATAATAATATAAATTATAATCTTATAACATGAAACAAACTCTTCAACAAAGTTTTAATTGTAGTTATAACAACCGACCTATTAAATTCTATTCTTCAACCAATATGAATGTTAAACGGATATTCTTACAGATCACTTTTAACGCCAGTTAAAATATGTTTATATTTTCAATCAATGGTTGTCGTAATTTCCTGAGCGGAACGGTATGAAAAGATTAATTCCACCCACTTCTAAAGCATACTCTCTGTCTAAAGGTTGTAGTCTGTGAGCGATTACGCTGATTATTTGACTGCAGGAGCTCGCCACCGTATGCTCCGGGTTCGAGTCCCGTCAGCCTAGACGTTTTTTTTTTGTTTTTTTGTCTCTTCATCCATACAACATAATCAGCATTCATCGTCGCGATAAGCCAAAAGTGGCAAAAAAGTGACGTAAAATAATTATAATATACAAATGACTTTTAAAGAACACTGGCCTGGCAGACGACAACGTTTGGTGCTGTCCATAAACTGCATGAACCTCGCCGTCCATCACCCCCCTTTCCCTTCGCCCTTTGAACTGGGGTTCATTTCGTAGGGCTTATAATTGCACAAATAAGTTTCAGCGGTGGCCAATGACATAGCAGCAACTCCCACAACTTTCTTTCACATAAAGTATATACATTTCCTAAAATAACACGTCCGACAGGTTTAAAAGTTTAATGATGTGTAAAGGGTGTGTCGAATTTTGTTGTTCTCTTTGTTCTCCCTCCACCTACGGTATGAATGCACAAATATTACTCAATATTCACTGGCAACTTCTCTAACTGAATGCAATGTATTCGCTATATGTTACACGTTTAATAATAATATTAATAATAATAATAATAATAATAATAATCAATACATGTTAACTGAATCAAGTGTTTTTGATATTACGTGCTTCGATCCCCTAGAATCTTAGAAAGCGATGTTTGTGTCTGAGAAGAGACCTTTGCCCCACCCTGGAAGTGGACGCTACTAAACTATTTGGCGCAACTTGCCTAGGAAAGCCAAGTCTTCTCAAGCAGTTTTTCATTGAATGACACAATGTCAGTGTATCGAGTCCCATTAAATTTCAAAGAAATGCAGAACGAAACGATCGCGTACCAAAATTAATAAATAAGCACAAGAAGAATAATCACGAAAAGTTTAAACACGAACGCTTTAAGCGCAAATGGAAAGAATTAAGCGCAAACGAAGTAAAGGTGCAGCTTTTCCCGTGCATTGCACCATGACTGAAGGCATATATGTCATGGTAGTGTAGCCGGGTTCGATACCCGGTGGAGGTACATAGTGGTTCGTATCCCACTTTAAACTGTAGGCCCAGTACCAAATAGCCTTACTGCGCATAAGGTGGTCTTAAAACACTAACTCAATCAATCAATCAATCATGTAAGTGTGGAGTTATATGGCTTATGATAATCTAACCTGATTTCTATGTTGTCTCTGCCAGAAAAATGTACGCAATTTTAGGAATACAGGTGACTTTGGACACACTGTCGTGCATGAAGACTCCATTCCGAGACCGAAAGTGAAAGAAAACAATAATAATAATAACGATAAATTGAATTCTTCCCGTTTCTCCAAGATCCAACCTATTTTATTGAATAGTTCTGAACTTTGCGTACGTGTTATAAGCGTCCATATTTATAGTATTAATTTAAATTATGAAACTAATTAGTATATTTACACCTGCTATTTATATATCAAGTTAGCACTTTGCTGAAAGAGTTAAAAGGTGCTTGTACTTAAAATGTGATAAGGAGACAAAGAACAGGCGATTCATTTACAAGGCCATTTAGGGACCTGCAGAGTGTTTTAGTTGTTCGGTTCTTCACACGTGGCAGGCCGAGTGGGATGAGATAAGGGGAAACAAGCTGCGAGCTATCAAGCCCATCGCTGCTTCCTCGTTTCGTCCCTAGCGGCGAGAAGAAGTAATATTAAAGTGGCTCCGAATCGGACACAGTCGTCTAACACATCGACGTTTGCTGCAAGAACTGGGCTCTCTTTTGTGCCGTACTTGCAACGTTGTTTTAAGCGTTCGACACATTCTTCTCGAATGTGCCGATTTTAGTCACATCAGACAGAGATTTAACCTCCCTAAGGATTTGTCATCCTCTTTGGGTGACAATGTCAATGTTTTAGACAATTTTTTTTTAAAAAAAAAGTGAGAAGAGCAGGTCTGTTCCACTGCTTCTGTGGTAGTTTTTAAATATCCTTACCTTTCTCATGTGTTGTGTTTGTTTAATGCAGGTTCATTTACAACCTGTATTTTTAACCTTTCTTGAGGGGCTTTTTACACTCCTTTTTTTTATCTTTTTTTTTTAAATTGAAGTAAGGGTTTTAGATAAGGGAATCTTCCCCGCATTCATTGAAGGGTGCAAAATGGCCTGATGTGCCGACGCACCCAAAAATTTTGATTGAAGCAATCAATACAAGGTGTTAACATGTGCTGTTCCTGAACAGCGATATGTCTTCATATCTAATCATCACGATCTCTCGCACAAACGCTGCGTCATAAAGGAAACAATAAAGAAAGAATCCGGCGCACTACTGTCCGATTAAAAATTATGACTACTCGAGTTTTCACTACAATTAGAAATTTACTATTAGACCTACAGAAATACGAGTTACATCAAATTTAACTTAATGAATTCTGGGGTAAGCTACAGTAACTAACGGGTTTTTTTTTCGAGTATGTATTAGATTTCTTATCGTCGTGAGAACAAAAGAAAAGTGCAGCTTTTTGTGTTTTCAAAACAACCGCTCTCTTTGAGATTAACTAAATAAAAACTTATGGTCGAATTGTGATGGTCCACATTAACGCTCGAATAAGCTAAATTTTGGTGTAAATCGTTTTTATGTAGGTACACTACAACAGCCCATTGAGATACCGGGCCTTCCTACCGACTACCGTCCTCACTCCCACCTGCCAAGGAGGGAGTTCATTCAACCAATTTCCTCACGATGTTGAGTGGCCACCGGTCCCATACACTGGCCGAAATCTCAGAGGAAAGTTGCCACGCTTCCCCAGGAGACTCGAACCTTAGTGCATCCCGTAGCCGGACCCCAAAGCATCAATCACACCTTAGACCGCACTGCGACGGTGCAGGACTATGTAGGTCTACTGGTTAATTTTTAATGGGAATCCAAACATTATTATCCATAAAGTTTAATCCGACTTGAGACAATCATTTGCTTTCAGGCCACATGCCCAGAAATATTACCAACACAGAGAAAACAGCAATGGCATAATTTCCCTCCTTTCCGTACTTTGAAGCGGCAACGCTGCAGCCATGAACGTCGTCTACCCCCTCCCCTCCCTTGAGCTCCCCTCGCCCACAAGCAAGAAGCACAGCATCGTAGTAAAATAGGAGAAATCCAATTCTGTACATGGGCTAATCTTGAGGTTATGAAACAATTACTAAAATTCTGGTTTTAAAGTCTTGTTAACTACTTTTTCACAGTTTTCCGTAAAGTATAGCTAAATGTAAAGAATAAACGCGATAACATGGAATCATGGACATCGTGTTTGTTCCTTCATCATTCTATCACTCCATCATTCCACCTCATTGTTTCGATTAACCCGCGAAATACACCAGCGACATAAAATAACCAAAATATAAATATTTATGTATGAAACATTTTAATTAAATAGGTCGTGAACCAAATTGTCAACCAAAGACTGAGCCCAAGAGCATAGATGTCTGCGCAAATTTCAGACATCTGTGTAAACAATTTGTGCGTGTGGACGCTCCCCTCAGTCTTTTGTGCACCTGTCGCTCAGTTCTCATTCTACCCTAGTGTCGAAACACTATTAGCGGAGGTCGAGAATTTGCTTTTTTTTCCTCCTGATAAATTAGACCTTTACGACGAAGACCAATCTTCGTCAGTGTTCACGCGAGTATTTAGCTGAGTTCATTGAACTCTACAAGAGCTTTCCGTGTTTGTGGCAGGTAAAATCAAAGGACTACAGTGACCGTGACAAGAATCAGGCTTATGACGGCTTATTACAAGAATACAAGTAGATTGACGCTGCAACAAACAGAGACACAGAAGTAAGAAAACTCAATTCTATGAGGAGAGTTTATCGTAAAGAATTGGTCAAGGTGAACAAATCAATTTGTTCTGGTGCTGGAGATAACGTTGTTTATAAGCCAATGTTATGGTATTTTCATTTATTTGGATTTTTGACCAATCAGGAAACTTCGAGGGAGTCTACGAATTCCATGGATGACGAGTCTGCTGTATTGATTAGGTGTTTTAAGTCCACGTTGTGCACAGTAAGGCTAATCGGGATTGGACATACAGTTTAAAGTGGGATCAGAAACACTATGTGCCTCCACCGGGTATCGAACCCGGGACCCCTTGATTACAAGACAAGGACGCTACCACTGCGCCATCGGGGAGGCCTTGAATTGATTCAAGCGATGAGGTACACTCAAGTCTTTCATTTCGTAGTGGTAAATCTGTCGCCATATAATCCAGGGGACTTGAGTTCAGTCTCCGTAGGAGTACATTAAACTGTGGTTGGAATTCCAATTATAGGTCCAGAGTGGATTAGCCTATCTTCGTGTCCGAGGCGGAGTGGGTATCACACTGTACTTCGACGCCAAAGGTCCCGGGTTCGAGTCCCGAACTGATCATATGTGTTTGTGAGTGTCCATTCATCAATTTCATCATGTCATCTCTCATCCCCATCTTCGCAGTTAGCCAAAAGTAGCGTAAAAGGGTAGTAAAATAAACCAAACCACAAATGATAACATGATGGTACTTTTTCAACCTCACAGGAAGTGTACTTTAATATTACCTTACCCTATCTCTATGGCAATACTCTCAGCAAAATAACCAGAAAGACAGAAGTCTCAGGTTCGAACCATGGTCATGTGCGTATGTATCACTTTGTTCGTCCAATCATCATTAAATCTTTCATCATCCATTCTCATCATCGCAATTAATCCAAGAGGTAAAAGAGCGGCATAAAATAATGAAAATATAAGTATCGTGTACATTGTTGTTGATTTCTTACTTATAATAGAAGCATTTTTAAGCAAACTGAATTATAAATAACTTTCTCATTAGAGAACCGTCAAAAAAGGCTATTATGTTAACTTTTGATTTTTGAACATTGGAAAGTATTCCAACTAAGAGGGGCCTCCCCCGTGCCGCAATGGTGAAATTGTTTTTCTCATACAAGTGCTTTGTTTCGTGATATGTGGGGTTACTAATTCCAGTAAATGATTGTATGTTTCAATATCCATTCGTAAGTAATTTCGCCAGTCATCAGGCTCACCACGTGAGAAAAAAATGCAAATTGCGAAAATGGACCACAGTAGCACTTCCTACATGATGGACTGCACGGAACTGAGTAGGTAAAAGACGTAGCGTGTGAACTGCAACATCTTTAAAGGTACAGTTTTGAACTGCGCAAGCAAGACGTACTATAAGACGTAGGGTGTGGACCGGCCTTAAGCGGCTGCAGGGGAGGTAATCTTCAGTTATCTAGGGGAGGTAGAAAATGACTCGTCTGACCACTCCCTTCTCCAAGCACAAAGGGTTCCTATATAAAATGTAAAAAGGTAAAGTGTTCCCCTGTGCTTAGCACCATGCCGGGGGTAATGCCCCACACTTTCTTGATCCGGTCTCGTGAGTGGGGGTGTGATCAGCATCACGCCCCTGACCGCATTTACCCCCCCCCCCCAGGGTTTCCCCCAGGTACCCATGTTATTCGACGCTGGGTGGGCGCCGGGGCCGCTTCCAACGTTAGAAAAGTACCCGTATTTGAACCGGCCGGGGATGGAACCCGGGACCTTTAGCATGGTAATCAGACGCGTTACCGACT
Source organism: Lepisma saccharinum (assembly GCF_977018435.1). Lineage (NCBI taxonomy): Eukaryota > Metazoa > Arthropoda > Insecta > Zygentoma > Lepismatidae > Lepisma > Lepisma saccharinum. The sequence goes on along the minus strand of NC_139256.1, from coordinate 20,603,244 downwards.
GAGCTACCGCAGCCACTCCTATATAAAATGAGTAGGCATAATTAATAATAGTCGTTAAGTTAATACTGGCTATGATTTGATTAGGATGATTACACATATCTTTCAGATATCTGTATTTAAACTGACTCGCAAAATCGGTTTAGCATGATTATTCTTTGGCATCTGTTGAACAACGAAAACTGGGAACATTCAAAATTGTTCGACCATTTCTTACATTAATAAAACGCAAATGCGCGTAGGCGTGGAACTAAACGTACTTCAGTAGTGTAAGTGCACGGGTTCTGAAACCGAAAATGGCGCTCGGTGGCGCTCGCAGTGTTGCTAACTCCTCACTTGAAAAAATCACCAAGGTTTTTGTTTTTGGGTCTAACCTAACCTCAAGCAAGGAGCTGGCAACACTGCTTGAGGCTTTTCTCGCAGTGTGGCCAACTCACCCCAAGAAAATTTCACCATGTGATATTTCACAGGCGAAGCTAACCTACAAATGGGAGTTGCCAACACTGATTAGTGGAGGTGCACGGGTTCTGCGCTATTATTTGCGATTCAGTGTGGCCAACTCACCCCAAGAAAATTTCACCATGTGATATTTCACAGGCGAAGCTAACCTACAAATGGGAGTTGGCAACACTGACTAGTGGAGGTGCACGGGTTGAGTGCCATCAATTGCGGTTCAGTGTTGCCAACTCACCCCAAGAATATTTCACCACATGTTATTTTACAGGCGAAGCTAACCTACAAATGGGAGTTGGCAACTCTGGCAACATCAATTGCGGTTCAGTGTTGCCAACTCACCCCAAGAATATTTTACCATGTGATATTTTACAGGCGAAGCTAACCTACAAATAGAAGATGACAACACTGGTAACATCAATTGCGATTCAATGTTGCCAACTCACCTGAAGAATATTTCACCATGTGATATTTTACAGGCGAAGCTAACCTACAAATAGAAGTTGACAACACTGGTAACATCAATTGCGGTTCAATGTTGTCAACTTACCTGAAGAATATTTCATTATGTGATATTTTACAGGCGAAGCTAACCTACAAATGGGAGTTGGCAACACTGACTAATAGAAGTGGCCAGGGTTGCGTCCGAATCAGCAGCAGATGTCACCTAGAGCGCTGTTCCATCCGGGACTCAGCCAATCTCTGTTGTCCGAATTTGCGGTAGACGTGGAGTCGGAGGGAAGAGCAGAGAGGCGCGACAGATGCACGCTTGAACTCGCTGTGACGCTGCGCTTGGCAGCCATATTCTAACTTTCATTTTGTACAGACAATATTTACTGATTAGAGGATGTAAAACTCAGTTATATTTTAATATTTTATCGATAATGAATGCAGAAAACATAAATAATGAAATAGCGTGTTATATTTTTAATGTGAGTAGTTAGGTGGAAATCATTGTCATGTTTGTTTGCGCCCCACGCGGTGGGTGAAGTTTGGGCTGACACCTGGCGGGAAAAGTGACAGGCGTACTACAAGAGGGACATGCAGATTTGGACGACTTGGACGTGACTTTGACGGCATGCGAGAGCAATGGGGAGAGAACGGGATGGAGTGCTTGCCAATCCGGACACGGCTTTTGTAAACCTCTCTCGCAGGCGATGTGCTGCACATGCATACGCGCGTGCTTCTTATTATTTTCGTATTGTGAGGCAAACAAACAAATAAATAATTGTTGTTTTTTTAGGATGCCTGGCCCCTATAACCTCGCCAGGGTGCGTGGTGCCCAACCAAAAAAGTAAAAGGTTCTAACGGCTGCGGTTGTAGATTATCGCACCTCTGTAGAGTTTTGTGAGTTATTATTTTTTTAATTTGTGCATCGAACTAACTTATATTGGATTTTGATCGTAGTGTGCAGCGTTAATTTGATCAGAGGTGTCTTATCGGCTGGATTGTTGTTATTCTGCAGCACTGTTGAGGTGAAATCCAAATCGTACATGTGCTTGTCGAAATGCTTTCGTATGCGTGGAAGGGTGTGCTTGGACCAGTGGGGAAATTTATTTTTCGCACCGAGGTTTGTCGCGGAAGTTTTTGTGCTCGAATTGTGCGAGGGGGTTGTTGTCGAAGATTCGTCCAATAGGAGTTGGCAACACTGACTAGTTGCTTCACAAATTTTTTGTTTTTTAAACATATGATATTTCACAGGCGAGGCTAACCTACAAGTTACAAGTTGACGGTGTAATTTTCTATAAGATGATAAGTATGCAATAAGATGAAGAAGACGCTAACTGGCAATAGCGGTGTTAATGTTTCCAGTTTTCTACCCCCTCTCACCGGGCCTTCTCCCTCTATGGCGCAGTGGTATTTAAAGATTTGATACTCGCACAAGTGGTTTTTGAAACTGTAGGTCTACCCCCGATTAGTTTTACTTACAGGGGTTTTTTTTTTGTATACTTCTGTTTTTTCCACATGTATGTATGTATGTAATGCGATTTGTGTGGGGGGTCAAAAATTTTGAAACTTACGACTTAATTAATCTGCATGAATGCTTAATGTTTGATTTTTTTTATTTCTAGTTCGATATGAGATACACACAATTTTATTTTTTGAAGTACAGTTAATATTACCTAGTTCGGGTTAAGCTGTAACATACAACTAGCGATCGACACGACACACAGACAGAGAGAGTGTGAGCAAATTTAAAGTGCGATCTATTGTGAACTAAACTAACCTCACACACCCACCCACATATAGTTTTACAGGTAACTCAAAAAGCAGAAAATAGTACATAGCATGACAGGTTGATCTATCGTAAACTAAACTAACCTTACTTGCCCACCTACATATAGTCTTACAGGTGACTCAAAGGCAGAAAGGCAGCTATATTACTTGTAAGGGCCAACACACAAGATTTATTGCAAACTAAATTAACCTACGACATAAGCCATGGACACATCTTCCAGATAGGGTATAAGCAACTCACCTCTTGTAATTGTATAACGGGGGAAAATTAACCTACAGCTGGCAACACTGTTTGAGTTGCTTTCGACGAGCCAAACTTACACTTTGCAAATAGGCTAAAGCTAATTTTTTACAGCTAGAAGCTTGAAACATATACTCTTGCAGAGTATGCCAACTTACCTCATGTAAAAATATTACCTAGTACGGTTAAGCTGTGACATACAACTAACGATCGACACGACCACCTGACACACATACGGAGAGAGTGAGACAGCTTATATGCAATATATTCCTACACATGTACTGGGTTTTAAAAGGTAACTTGCAACAACTATTTTACTCACTCTCTATCAAAATCTCCTAACCACATGTTTTTGATACTTGCTGCCAGAACATGGTGGTTTTAGACTGTAAATTCAACCTGATTATTCTATTTGTGCATGATGCCTGCATTTGGAATATTTAATTCTTGGCATACGGTATTTTGCGTGCTCCAGTAACCTTGTGCTTGATTCACGGAAGCTATGACGCGTATTTCCTGTTTTGCGAACATGCGAGAATTTTTCACAATAGATAATATATTGCAAGAGCGAGTTGTTTGTGTATATAAATCTAGTTTTGGAAATGGACATGAATATAATGTCAAAAATTATTGCATAACTTAAAAATATTGATATTTATTGCACTAGCAAAGGTAAATGTGGAATGCCCCGGCCCCTCAGCTGTTAGGTTAAACAGCATAAATATTTTATTACTGATAGCAAGCATTCTCATATCCACAAAACAGATCTACGTAGTAATGAGCTGTCTTGCAAGTCTCCCGAGTGAAGGAATATGATGCCACTATAAACTGCAAACAAGATATGCAGTCCCTCGCATGAGATGTATGAGGCTTATGAACCTCGACCTATAGAGTTGTACAATGGATGTTTTTTTTAAGCATAGCGGTATGTTTTTTGCTTATTTTAATGTTATCGAGCGTGCATGTAAAGAAGGGGAGAGAAAAAAAAGAGGAGGGGGGGTTATAACGGATAATTCATATTTCGATTTCAATACTTTTGCTAGTCACGATTCACCTGCTATCTAGAAGGACACTGGACGATGGCTAAAAGCGAGTGAAGGAGAGAAATGTTATTTTTTTTTATTTTTTTTGATTGTGTGTGATGAAATAGTTTTAGATAATAATAGTAGGCTAATAGAATTGTAGAAAACGGGTGTATGGTGATGCGAGGCTGAAAGCAATTTCGAAAGCAGTCTCGGGCATCTTCGCGTTTAGCCAACAAGGAAAATGCACATGGAGGGCGCAACGGTATTGTCCATGGATGGTTTTTCTGAATAAACATACATATTAGTTTTTGCAGTCTCCAGATGGGATCAGAGCTTTTGTTTTGGTTGGACAAGGGGTTTAGATAAATGCATGGACATCAAAATAAAAGAAAAAAAATTTACTCCACTGCTCACATGTATTGAGTCTTCCAATAACACACCTCGCGGGGCGTACCTACATGTATGCAAAATATAGTTAATATCTTATTTCTCGAACCTGTGGTTTGTAGATTTGTTTTTGCTGGCAACAGAAACAGAAAAAATGGCACCATGTTATTGTATACTGATATGGGTGTACTGTAATCATAACAATTTTCTAGTCGAAAAGCAATGTTGGGTGACTTGTCTGTGTTGGGTCTTATTAACAACTTCACAGCTGTACCTGCACAACTCATCGACTACAAGGCAACAATGTTAGGAAATGTGTGCATGGCTCCGAGAATACAATTTAAAATTACTAATGTGGCATGAACCCCCTCTACTTGTGGGTATTTGAATATGCGAAAATTAGACATTTTGAATAATCGATGAGAACAATCACAAAAGCAGCTTGCACCTGTATGACGTGTTCAAACTTCAGATGATTTTTGTTAATCTACAAAAGCCAAGTGCAAACGGAGATCACTACGAAAATTGGGGGGGGGGGGGGGAAAGAAGGGAGGCTATTTTGGCTAATGGCAACGATGAGGATGAATAATGGTTGTTTTGATAAAATTGACGAAGTTAATATGCCTAGCCTAAAATAAAATTCAACAATTAATGTTAAACATTTGCCACTCTGAAATGACGACGGCTATCATCATAACATGACTTGTTTCTAACCTGTCTATATTGGCCCTCTCTCTACCCCTCCATAAATTTGATTCGAAAGGCACAATTATTCCAGTTCTTGAATAAGACTCGCATATGCCCTCAGAAAAAAACAAGAGAAGAAATAAATAAATCAAGTCATGTATATTCTTCATCCCCGAACTTTCTTCCACAACACTGCACGAAGCCTCGAGTTTCGGATATTGTTGTTGTGCGACAGGATAGGATAGATGAACCGTATGTTTACCGAGGACCAGACGTAATCAAACATTTTTTTGAAAAGATAGTTGAAGAGGTTGAGACTATTGGCAGCCTCTTACGCGAATTGAAACCAAATGCTCCCATTATCCAGCTATGAACTTCAATCTTACAATAATATTGAAACGTGTCCGGTGTGCGATCAAAGGTTTTACCGACGAGAACCGGAAAGTAATTTCATCATAATTTTTTTACCGGAAACTACATCGGTGGAATCTGTAACATAATGTATTCATGTATGTGTTTGACAATCATATATCACTTACTAGAACAATTTTCACATTGTTTTCACTACGTGAGATGATATTTTATTTACATTTGCGATAAAATAGAGGTTTGGGTGTAATAACAGTTTTTATTAATTAATTTAGAGATGCATTTTTTATTTGTTGAGTTAATGATTAGGTTAATTTGTTATTTCTTGCAAAAAAAGAGGGAACCACAGCTGAAAGAAAATACACAACTTGTATTATTGAGGTCAAGAGTTTGTTTTAACATCACTTTTTGCATACATAGGCTAATCGCGACTCGGGATATGTTTAAAATGGAATCTGAAATATTGATTATGCGACCTGACTGGAACTCGGAATAGGACACACTGATTACAAGACGTCGATATATTACTATTTGGTAAGAAATTGAAGTGTTTCAATTCACACACACACACACTCACAATTTAAAACAACTAAACTGATCGTAGGCCCAACTGGCGGCTGGCATACACAACTATCCATCCACCAGTCGTCTTCTGGGGCGTGTGTTTCGATGAGTGTCAACAACCTCCATTGTGAAGTAAAATCTGTAGGGGTAACATCACTCTCCAATTACAATATTGGCAAACTTTTCAATTTTATCGTAAACGACGACAAAGGTATCGGCTACCTGATCAAAATTATCAACACGCTGCCTCCGAGATTCTGGAACGTTGCCGAAGGAAAGGGACTCGTGAACGACATCATCAACAAGTTACCTTTCGAGATATATTTACCTGGCTACCAATACTGCGGACTGGGTACCAAACTTGAGAAAAGATTGGAGAGAGGAGACAAGAGTGTGAATCCGTTGGACGCGGCATGCAAAAATCACGATATTGCTTACAACACGCACACGAATTTGGATGCACGTCACGAAGCAGACAAGAAATTGGAGCATGCTGCTTTCAGGAGGGTCATGAGCAGAGATGCTTCTTTGGGAGAAAAAGTTGCAGCATTGGGCACCACCATCGCCATGAACACGAAACAAAAATTTGGATGGGGAATCCTACCTAGAGTTATCTTTAACTAACTGGCAACGAGGTGATCTTGGTCAGCACGACGAACCCTCAGCCGTTATAGAAGATATCTGAAACCAGCTTACACCAGTCACTCATAGCCCCCCCCAAATTTTCTCACGATGGTGGGTTGCTACCGGCCCTATACGTAGGCCGAATAAATTCCGACCAGAGCCGGATTCGAACCTATGCCGTCTTGCAGCGAACAATCTCAAGACGAGTGAACGCCGTAACTCACTCAGCTACGGAGGAGGACTCTCTCTCTCTCTACTCTTTCTCTATTTTTCATCATCATTGTTAAAATTAATCCAAGAGAAAATATATATTTTGTGTTGACATGGGAAATATGCAATAAAAAAATACATGATCAATAGTTAAGGTCAAAATCTGAATAAACAGTGAGGGTGATACACGCAAGCTTCCAGGCATGTGATTTGCACAGAATTAAATATAAAATGAGAGATGGAAGGTTTTTGTTACTATTAGAATTTAAGGACGGAAAATATGTACAGCGAATGAATACTACGTTTGACTAATCGTGAAGATGAGTATCACAGTACGTTTTTTTTATCGTTCTTATATAAACGTTGAAACGTTTAAGAACGTATAAGAACGTTTACCGAAACGTTTCAACGTTGATTTTGACCTTAACTATTGATCATGTATTTTTTTATTGCATATTTCCCATGTCAACACAAAATATATATTTTCTCTTGGATTAATTTTAACAATGATGATGAAAAATAGAGAAAGAGTAGAGAGAGAGAGAGTCCTCCTCCGTAGCTGAGTGAGTTACGGCGTTCACTCGTCTTGAGATTGTTCGCTGCGAGACGGCAAAGGTTCGAATCCGGCTCTGGTCGGAATTTATTCGGCCTACGTATAGGGCCGGTAGCAACCCACCATCGTGAGAAAATTGGGGGGGGGGCTATGAGTGACTGGTGTAAGCTGGTTTCAGATATCTTCTATAACGGCTGAGGGTTCGTCGTGCTGACCAAGATCACCTCGTTGCCAGTTAAAGATAACTCTAGGTAGGATTCCCCATCCAAATTTTTGTTTCGTGTTCATGGCGATGGTGGTGCCCAATGCTGCAACTTTTTCTCCCAAAGAAGCGTCTCTGCTCATGACCCTCCTGAAAGCAGCATGCTCCAATTTCTTGTCTGCTTCGTGACGTGCATCCAAATTCGTGTGCGTGTTGTAAGCAATATCGTGATTTTTGCATGCCGCGTCCAACGGATTCACACTTTTGTCTTCTCTCTCCAATCTTTTCTCAAGTTTGGTACCCGGTCCGCAGTATTGGTAGCCAGGTAAATACATCTCGAAAGGTAACTTGTTGATGATGTCGTTCACGAGTCCCTTTCCTTCGGCAACGTTCCAGAATCTCGGAGGCAGCGTGTTGATAATTTTGATCAGGTAGCCGATACCTTTGTCGTCGTTCACGATAAAATTGAAAAGTTTGCCAACATTGTAATTGGAGAGTGATGTTACCCCTACAGATTTTACTTCACAATGGAGGTTGTTGACACTCATCGAAACACATGCCCCAGAAGACGACTGGTGGATGGATAGTTGTGTATGCCAGCCACCAGTTGGGCCTACGATCAGTTTAGTTGTTTTAAATTGTGAGTGTGTGTGTGTGTGTGAATTGAAACACTACAATTTCTTACCAAATAGTAATATATCGACGTCTTGTAATCAGTGTGTCCTATTCCGAGTTCAAGTCAGGTCGCATAATCAATATTTCAGATTCCATGTTAAACATATCCCGAGTCGCGATTAGCCTATGTGTGCAAAAAGTGATGTTAAAACAAACTCTTGACCTCAATAATACAAGTTGTGTATTTTCTTTCAGCTGTGGTTCCCTCTTTTTTTTTTGCGAGAAATAACAAATTAACCTAATCATTAACTCAACAAATAAAAAAATACATCTCTAAATTAATTAATAAAAACTGTTATTACACCCAAACCTCTATTTTATCGTAAATATAAATGAAATATCATCTCACGTAGTGAAAACAATGTGAAAATTGTTCTAGTAAGTGATATATGATTGTCAAACACATACATGAATACATTATGTTACAGATTCCACCGATGTAGTTTCCGGTAAAATAATTATGATGAAATTACTTTCCGGTTCTCGTCAGTAAAACCTTTGATCGCACACCGGACACGTTTCAATATTATTGTAAGATTGAAGTTCATCGCTGGATAATGGGAGCATTTGGTTTCAATTCGCGTAAGAGGCTGCCAATAGTCTCAACCTCTTCAACTATCTTTTCAAAAAAAAAATGTTTGATTACGTCTGGTCCTCGGTAAACATACGGTTCATCTATCCTATCCTGTCGCACAACAACAATATCCGAAACTCGAGGCTTCGTGCAGTGTTGTGGAAGAAAATTCGGGGATGAAGAATATACATGACTTGATTTATTTATTTCTTCTCTTGTTTTTTCTGAGGGCATATGCGAGTCTTATTCAAAAACTGGAATAATTGTGCCTTTCGAATCAAATTTATGGAGAGGAAGAGAGAGGGCCAATATAGACAGGTTAGAAACAAGTCATGTTATGATGATAGCCGTCACCATTTCAGAGTGGCAAATGTTTAACATTAATTGTTGAATTTTATTTTAGGCTAGGCATATTAACTTCGTCAATTTTATCAAAACAACCATTATTCATCCTCATCGTTGCCATTAGCCAAAATAGCCTCCCTTCTTTTTTTTCCCCCAATTTTCGTAGTGATCTCCGTTTGCACTTGGCTTTTGTAGATGAACAAAAATCATCTGAAGTTTGAACACGTCATACAGGTGCAAGCTGCTTTTGTGATTGTTCTCATCGATTATTCAAAGTGTCTAATTTTCGCATATTCAAATACACACAAGTAGAGGGAGTTCATGCCACATTAGTAATTTTAAATTGTATTCTCGGAGCCATGCACACATTTCCTAACATTGTTGCCTTGTAGTCGATGAGTTGTGCAGGTACAGCTGTGAAGTTGTTAATAAGACCCAACACAGACAAGTCACCCAACATTGCTTTTCGACATAGATTTTTAACTAGAAAATTGTTATGATTACAGTACACCCATATCAGTATACAATAACATGGTGCCATTTTTTTCTGTTTCTGTTGCCAACAAAAGCAAATCTACAGACCACAGGTTCGAGAAATAAAACATTAACTATATTTTGCATACATGTAGGTACGCCCCGCGAGGTGTGTTATTGGAAGACTCAATACATGTGAGCAGTGGAGTAAATTTTTTTTCTTTTATTTTGATGTCCATGCATTTATCTGAACCCCTTGTCCAACCAAAACAAAAGCTCCGATCCCATCTGGAGACTGCAAAAACTGATATGTATGTTTATTCAGAAAAACCATCCATGGACAATACCGTTACGCCCTCCATGTGCATTTTCCTTGTTGGCTGAACGCGAAGATGCCCGAGACTGCTTTCGAAATTGCTTTCAGCCTCGCATCACGATATACCCGTTTTCTACAATTCTATTAGCCTACTATTATTATCTAAAACTATTTCATCACACACAATCAAAAAAATAAAAAAAAATAACATTTCTCTCCTTCACTCGCTTTTAGCCATCGTCCAGTGTCCTTCTAGATAGCAGGTGAATCGTGACTAGCAAAAATATTGAAATCGAAATATGAATTATCCGTTATAACCCCTCCTCCTCTTTTTTTTTCTCTCCCCTTCTTTACATGCACGCTCGATGACATTGAAATAAGCAAAAAAAAACACACCGCTATGCTTAAAAAAAAAAAAACATCCATTGTACAACTCTATAGGTCGAGGTTCATAAGCCTCATACATCTCATGCGAGGGACTGCATATCTTGTTTGCAGTTTATAGTGGCATCATATTCCTTCACTCGGGAGACTTGCAAGACAGCTCATTACTAGATCTGTTTTGTCGATATGAGAATGCTTGCTATCAGTAATAAAATATTTATGCTGTTTAACCTAACAGCTGAGGGGCCGGGGCATTCCACATTTACCTTTGCTAGTACAATAAATATCAATATTTTTAAGTTATGCAATAATTTTTGACATTATATTCATGTCCATTTCCAAAACTAGATTTATATACACAAACAACTCGCTCTTGCAATATATTATCTATTGTGAAAAATTCTCGCATGTTCGCGAAACAGGAAATACACGTCATAGCTTCCGTGAATCGAGCGCAAGGTTACTGGAGCACGCAAAATACCGTATGCCAAAAATTAAATATTCCAAATACGGGCATCATGCACAAATAGAATAATCAGGTTGAATTTACAGTCTAAAACCACCATGTTCTGGCAGCAAGTATCAAAAACATGTGGTTAGAAGATTTTGATAGGAAGTGAGTGAAATAGTTGTTGCAAGTTACCTTTTAAACCCAGTACATGTGTAGGAATATATTGCGTATAAGCTGTCTCACTCTCTCCGTATGTGTGTCAGGTAGTTGTGTCGATCGTTAGTTGTATGTCACAGCTTAACTATACTAGGTAATATTTTTACATGAGGTAAGTTGGTATACTCTGCAAAAATATATGTTTCAAGCTTCTAGCTGTAGAGCCTATTTGCAAAGTGTAAGTTTGGCTCGTCGAAAGCAACTTAAACAGTGTTGCCAGCTGTAGGTTAATTTTCCCCGTTATACAATTGCAAGAGGTGAGTTGCTTATACCCTATCTGGAAGATGTGTCCAAGGCTTATGTCGTAGGTTAATTTAGTTTGCAATAGATCTTGTGTGTTGGCCCTTACAAGTAATATAGCTGCCTTTCTACCTTTGAGTTACCTGTAAGGCTATATGTGAGTGGGCGAGTGAGGTTAGTTTAGTTTACGATAGATCGACCTGTCATGCTATGTACTACTTTCTGCTTTTTGAGTTACCTGTAAAACTATATGTGGGTGGGTGAGTAAGGTTAGTTTAGTTCACAATAGATCACACTTTGAATTTACTCACACTCTCTCTGTCTGTGTGTCAGGTGGTCGTGTCGATCGCTAGTTGTATGTTACAGCTTAACCCAAACTAGGTAATATTAACTGTACTTTAAAAAATAAAAATTGTGTGTATCTCATGTCGAACTAGAAATAAAAAAAATCAAACATTAAGTATTCATGCAGATTAATTAAGCCGTAAATTCAAAATTTTGGCCCCCACACAAATTGCATTACATACATACATACATATGGAAAAACAGAAGTATGCATGTTTTTTCGTCCCCGTGGCATTACAAAAACCCCCTGTAAGTAAGACTAATCAGGGCTAGACCTACAGTTTCAAAAACCACTTGTGCAAATATCGAACCCTTGAATACAAGGCTACCACTGCACCATAGGGGAGGAGGCTCAGTGAGAGAGAGGTAGAGAGTTGGAAACATTGACACCGCTATTGCCAGTTAGTATCTTCTTCATCTTATTGCATACTTATCATCTTATAGAAGATTACGCCGTCAACTTGTAACTTGTAGGTTAGCCTCGCTTGTGAAATATCATATGTTTAAAAAACAAGAGGTTTGTGAAGCAATAATTCAAGTTATTGTTGAATATGTAGAAAATCTTGCCCACATCCTCGTCATACTAGGTCAGGATGCTATTCAAGTGTATAATCAACAAACCGTTGAGTTTAGATAATAGGGAGAGTAACAGGTCCCAGCTTGCAGGTGGCGACAGTGCACTTTGGACGCATGCCTCCATAGCCTGCTTCCTGAAGCCAAACAAGTTCATAGGCATTGTTATTTTATTTTATATTTAGCAATTCGTTTCGAGCAAGCCAATTTTAGCGTTGGTAAAGCAAAACCCTTTTTCTTTACCCCCTACGCAAACATAAAGCATGCCGGGGAAGAAAAAAAATAGGATATGTTTGCTTCGTACAAAAAAAAATTAGGTTAAGTTAACCTCTCTCCGAGAACTCACCCCGAGCACCCATTTTTAGCGAGCGCCATTTCAGCAAGCGCCATTTCAGCAAGTTTAGTGTTTTGTAGAGCGAGTTGGCAACACTGCCAGTGAGGTTAACATACATTATAGCGCATCGCCGAGGATGGAAATAATTTGGGCTTGCACATTCTCCAAAAAGTTATGCACGTCGCATGAGCCCTCCGAAGTAAGAGGAAAATCCTCTAACAAACACTAGAAAGCAGACTGGTTCGCTTTCGCCACAGGCTTGATACGTTTGGTAAATAGTAGCGAGTCGGTTTCGGCTTTCCACAACCACAATATCTCGCTCCTCTACACAAACACAGACAGCTTGGTGTACCAACATCTCCGTCCTTCTCATCTTTAAGTTTGCCAGGTACCTTCTTGTTGCGAGCCAGGATTTTGTATCGGTTCGACTGGGAATAGCCTGACGTATCAAAAAAATTCATCTCTCCAATCTTTTCTCGAGTTTGGTACCCGGTCCGTAGTATTGGTAGCCGGGTAAATACATCTCTAACAACCTGCTGTACAGATAGCATCATGTGTATTGTATACATCAGTAGGGCAGGAAGTTAACACCCATCGTCCCAAGATCTATGTATTGTTGAATTTGTATCATTGCGTCAACATTGATAGTACACATAGAGAGGAGAGGGAACAAAATTGTAGTTTTTTCTAAATGTGTTTGCGTCACAATACGAAAATAATAAAAAGCGCCAGCGCGCGCACGTGTGTATAGCACATCGTGTTTCCCCCGAGAGAGGTTTACAAAAATCACAATAGGTCTCTCTCTTCATCTTACAGCAACATTGCCATCTCTATCTTTTTTAGTTGTAGGTGGGTTGCCAACACAATCTAGTTAATAATACTACATATTATACGCACACACGCACACACATACTGTGTTGCCATCCATCCATCCATCCCTCTCTCTTTTACGGTAGTATATATTTGTTGCTGGCTCTTCTTGCCTAGTGTGTGTATGTTACGTCAGTATATAAATTGGCTAAGCCTCAAGCAAGATAGCCCTTGCCAAGTAAAAAAAAAAAAAGCTGTAGGTAGGTGTTGGCAGCATTGTCGGTTGTTTAACTCTTCCCTCTCTCTCTTTTTCTCCTCTCTCTCTTTTTTTTTGTAAAAAAGCTATGGCAAAAATACCAGTAGGTTGGCAAATTGCTTTATGCACTGTAAGGCAGACCTCAAGCAGTATTGCCAGCTCCTTGCTTTAGGTTAGGTTAGACCAAAATAAAAACCTTGGTGATTTTTCGAGTAAGATGTTGGCAATACTGCAGAACAAGCCTCAAGCAGTATTGCCAGCTCCTTGCTTTAGGTTAGGTTAGACCCAAAAATAAAAAACCTTGGTGATTTTTTTCAAGTAAGATGTTGGCAACGCTGCAAAGCAAGCCTCAAGCAGTGTTGCCAGCTCCTTGCTTTAGGTTAGGTTAAACCAAAAAAAACCTTGGTGATTTTTTGAGTGAGGAGTTGGCAACACTGTGAGAAAATAAGGCTCATGCCTTACAAGAGCAAACCATTAAGGTAAGTCTCAAGTAGTGTTGTCAGTTTTTTGCTTGAGGTTAGGTTATACCCAAAAACAAAAACCTTGGTGATTTTTTCGAGTGAGGAGTTGGTAACACTGCAAGAAAAAGCCTCAAGCAGTGTTGCCAGCTCCTTGCTTGAGGTTAGGTTATACCCAAGAAGCTGGCAACACTGCAAGAAAATGAGGCTCGCCTTACGAGAGAAATCCATTAAGGCGAGCCTCACCGAGCCTCATTTTCGGTTTCAGAACCGGCACGCCTACTCTACTTTCCCATCTTCGCAAATTAGCCAAGAGACACAAAACGCGAAGTAAAATAAACTAAATCAATCAATCAATCAAATTCAAGTACTTGTAATTTGGTAAAATAATATCTAACAATGTCCTCCTCCGTGGCCGTGCGGTCTAAGGCGCTGTGCTTTGGTCTCCGACTGCGGGAGGGCATGGGTTCGAGTTCGCCTGGGTTCAGTCTCCGGGATCTCGGCCTGTGTATAGAACTGGTGGCAACCCACCATCGTGAGGAAGTTGGGGATCTACGAGTGAGTAGCGTAATCCGGTCTCGGAAATCTCCTATAACGGCTGGAGGTTCGACGTGCTGACCCCACGTGTCCCCATAACCGGTTGAAGATCTCCACACCTCTAGGTAGGATTGTGGGACGAAGATGGGCCTAGGCCCTTCAAAGGATGTCTAGCCACGGGTTATTATTATTAATACTATGTAACAATTCCTAGCGTAATGTGATCATTTAACATAATTACGATAACCTTAGTAAAATTACATGAGAAAATGGATAGTGCAGAAGTGATATTGCATGTGATATAGCCGTGTGCATAAGTTGATATTAGATGAAACAATGCCATGGTCGTGTTTCTCTACATGAACAAAGTACGGAATTCGTATGATTTGATGACGAAAGGAAATATCTTGCATTTGTTTTCTTTGTAAACTAATAAGCTAAAATTTTGAAAATCTTAGCATTGTGTTAATATTATTTTACGTCGCTTTAAGTCACCTTTCGTTAATCGCTACGGCGAGGATTAAATGATGATTCCATATGAAATAGATTATAGGTAACAAAGGAACGGAACACTCGTGTCCAGGCATGAAATCAATCCCAGAATCCTTTGTTCGATCCTTAGTGTCCAACGCACTTGACCATCAAGGCCACAGTGCAAACTTGTCTTTCAAACTTTAACAGACAGAGGCTGGCTGCACTGTGAGTGTTAATATAATGTATGTAATGGGTTAAAATAATATTATATTTATGTAAAGTGTTTTGTAGCATTGTTTTAGAGTTAAGCTTTGAATCTGGCTAGAAAATGTCTACCCACTCGTTCTTTCTCGGATTCGGCGTCACCAGAATTTTTTGTAAAGGCAATGGATGAAACTTGAATAGTAGATGTAATAACAATAATAGTTACTGTTATGCATATGTTATTATAAAATAATTATTACAAACTAATAATACAAATGTTATTCCTTTATTATTATTATTATATCCTTGGGGAGACTTTTCTTATCGATATACCAAATGAGTGAATATCCAGCACAAATGTTTTTTGTAAATTATTTGTCCTTTTACATTTCACACACCTAGTGTACCGTAATGTATAGTTATTCTACTGTTATTAACATTTACACACCTCGTTCAAGAAATATTTAATAGTTACCAGGACATTTTAACCATAGTGTTTCTTGTATAAAGTATAATTTTTGAAAAATGTGAAAACATTTCTTATTTCGTCTAAATGGCAGAAGATGACAAATAAATTGCTTCCTGTATTATACGATCAATATCTTTTCGATTTAAAGCATATTTTTTTTACTTCGTTATTTTGTTTGAATAAAAACTAACTGAACCTTATTTCTATAAAGTAACAAGCAGAGGAAACAAGCATTTCGAGTGCATTTAACAATAAGAAAAGGTGTCATATACTTTTAATACTTTCATTTTCTATAAAGTTTGTAAAGGCTAATTAAAACATAAAGCGACATTCGAATCATTATGCAATGTTCTCCACCGGTTCTCGAACGTGCGAACCTTTGATTACAAGACGGCGGCGTTACCATTACGCAATCGGAGAGGCCTCCTTTTTTCTATAGGTGGGTTTCATGTGACGTCACGATTCGCACCGCCGCCATGTTCGCGCCCAAGTTGTCATCTGCAAGGAAATACTCACCACGTGGCGTTCGTTACAAGTGCTCCAACTGTATCGTAAGTTTGCTGTTAATACTGGGTAAAATGTCGGTAACATTGCATACAATTAATGACAATGTTGTGCCATCTGGAAATAGCGGCAATTTTTCTTTGCACAGTCGACAGAAAAATATTTGAGGAAAATGCCAAGTTTTGCGATAACGAAATGAAAAGGGGCCTAAACCTTTGGCCAACTCTAGTTCACGTGTGTTTATTTACTTGACCCAGCTACCTGGAATCAGCTCGTTTTCGTATTTATTAGTGGTTCGGATTCTGCTTGAAATACTTACATCCAGTACAGATTAACTAAGATTTTCAAGGCTCTGCCATTTTCGTCTCTGCTTCCCTTTAAGGTTTGTACACAAGCTGTAATTTAAAATGTTGAGTTGCTCAAAAACAGTAATATCAATCATTGCTCCATGAATTTGGGATATACCGGCCTCCGTGACAGAGTGGTTAACACACCGCGCTACGATGCCAGGGATCCCGGGTTCGAATCCTGGCCTGAGCATGGATGTTTGTGAGTGATCATTCATCAATTTCATCATATCATCACTCATCCTCATCTTCAAAAATTAGCCGAAAGTGGCAGAAAAGCGAAGTAAAATAAACCAATTAATCAATCTGGGATACTTTGATGTACCATTAATATGTTTTAACCAAGCAGTGCTTTTTTTTCTGACAGTACGCAAAGCCTACTACCGGCTAAAAATTGATAACAGTTTGTGTTAACGAACGAAATATAAATAACCCAGTACAAACGTAAAATTATCAAGATGAATTTAGCTTTGAATCATTTTTATCGTCAACTTATCGAAAGTATGTGCCTCTCTACCAAAAAACAAACAAACAAAGGAAATCATACTACTTCCAAGTATAATTAAACACACCAGCTCGATCCATTTGTACTAAAAGTCACAGAGAAGGGTGAAATGAATGTTATCTTAGAGGAAATGTTGCTTTGTTCATTAATGTTGGCACTATTTATTCTGTTATAAGAACTGGCCTCAATCATGGCTGCTCGATCCCACAATGCAACAGTTTGTGACGTAGGTGAAGCACACCTACAAGAAAATGAAGTCCAGTCGGAAGGTTCTCACACCACAGCCCCACCCCCTTCCGTTCAGACATTATTGTGTAAGATTTATTTCCTATGTCCCTTACAACAAGGGAACGGATTTTAAGGTGAAGCACCTTTCCAAAATATATAGCGGTTTTCATACCGATCGTTTGAGATATGTATTTTAGGATATGATATCAAGTAAAATGAACACACTTTGTTGCACCTTTTCGTCAGATTAGCACATTTATCCCCCTTTGCCCCCTCTTTGATGCTCAGCACCTTTTTCCTTCCTTTTATTTCATGCTTTGTTAAAAAATTGAACAGAAAAATAAATGACTTTCAGTCTTCTTGAGCAGCTACATAAAATCCTATAGTATCATTTTGTAGAGCAGAACTAGAGCTATAACATGGTGTAATATAATCATTGCAGCCCCAATAGTTCCCAAGATAATGTAGAAAA
Organism: Lepisma saccharinum; assembly: GCF_977018435.1. Taxonomy (NCBI): domain Eukaryota; kingdom Metazoa; phylum Arthropoda; class Insecta; order Zygentoma; family Lepismatidae; genus Lepisma; species Lepisma saccharinum. The sequence continues at coordinate 20,585,503 of NC_139256.1, read as the reverse complement.
ACCCGCGAGAGAAAACACAAACTTCAACAAAACCTATTCGGCAGAACGACTGTTCTCTATGCGGTCCGCGCGCATTATCTATACAGCAGGCTCAGAAAAAAAGAGCATTCAAAAAGTCATTTTATGAGCACCATTTTTCGCACCTTTTTGAAAACATTTCCAAACATCCCCCCCCTTCCCCGACCATAATTTTGCACCTTAAAATCCTTTCCCTACTAATAACCAAGCCTAGAATAAATCCTGAAAAAGGATAGTATGCTTATATTGATGTGTGCCTGTTGACCAATATGAGCATGTTTCATCCAATGTGAATGTCAGGCATTGAAACAAAACGCCAGACAAACCACCTCTGCACCAGAATACAGGCCAGCCAAGATGAAAGAAAAACAACAACCGTAAACTCGCGAACTAAAATGAGCAGTCATTTGTTTTGTCCTCTTGCTTCCCTTTCGCTTGTGTCCGAGTGCCATTGCTTCGTTGTTAAAAATTTCAAGGAACGTTTAAATATTGGGTCTCTGCTTTCGCTATGTATGGCTTTTCCCCTTCACGATGATCCGAACATAGTGCCATAGAGTTTTCTCAACTTGGTAGATGGAACAGGGAAAAAAATTAATGAATGTAGCCATGGACTATTTGCCTGCCAATACTCGTGCATTCCACTGTACAACACAGGACTCAATTGGTGCCACCATATAAGAAAGTACTACACTACTTACATAATTATCAGAATACTTGATTAGTTCGAGGAACTGTGCACAATATCTTCTGTACGAGGAAATAGGCCTCAATAATAATAATTCTTAGAATTTACTCGTGTGGGCTGGTACTTTCGACCATCTTACATTAAACAGAAACAAGAGTGCGCCATCAAACATGTGAATAGCTTAATGAGAATAACATAATGTTTGGTTATTGTGTAATTCCAAGAAGAAGTAATGCACTTCATTATCCGAGTTCGATGGAACCACAGACATCTACATAATGCGCTTGTGTTTGAAACAGCGCATCTTCGCTCGCGCATAGCCAGGGGAATAGAAATATGGCGGAGCTGCACATTACAGCTTGTTACTGTTTTCATATTTGTGAAGAAATTATTTGTTCTCACTTCTGGAGAGGCATATGTAGAGTTATATTCTTCTTAGTAAACTTAAAAACTGCAATCTTGTTTGATGCAATGACTCACAATCTTCAACATAGTTGTTACAGGTGGAAATATAAAGGTATGCTCACAGCCACGATAGTATCCCCTGCCTTTGAAATTGAAAAGATACGTTTTCAGTCTGGTATAAAGAGGTCTATGGTTGGAACATAAAAACATTTGAGAGTTTACATTTATACCGCTGTGTGGAGCTTGTGTGCTTGTGTTCTTGTTCATTAAACATTTCCTCTGATTGATTTTGAAAATGTGAATTGTGGGTAACTTTATTAAGAAGGTATTATGTGGCGTCTTTTTTGTGTCACTTTGGTAACTAAGTAATGTTCGATTAATATTTTTATACAGTGCAAAAATAAAGTACAAAGATATTTAACAAAGAGGAGTACATATAATTCCCTCATCGCTACTAAGAACATAACGCACATTGTCGCACACATTATTTACTTAAGTATACATTTTTCCACTTGAACCTCCAAAGAAAATGTTTATTCTCACCTCTGTAAATTGAATTTTACAGCAATTTTATTATTGATCATTCGGCAACAATGTTGGTTATTTTATTAGAATCTACATTCAAATTTGCTGAATTGTTTCATAGTTTTATTGTAAGAAGTTAACAATATGAGCTCCGTCTTGTTAAGACCGTACTAAAGGCAATTTTGTGATAATTTTTCGATAACAGATGGCAGCACCGTTTGCCATGGCAACCGAGGGCCACGTTGCCAGATCTCCGCGTAATCAAGGTAGATACATACAAGTTGGTCGATTAGGGTACTCCTTGATGGGAATCCACGACTTTTACGACACTAGCATTTCTGCCGTCATATGCGACACTGTATGGAAAATATATTCCATGACAGTTGCGACACCGTCATCTGCGGCACAGTCATCTGCGACACAAAGTGTAAATAACTTCCCTTCACACTTTATCCAGGCTTAGGACTGGCAGCATCATGGAAGCTGGTGTGTTTTTTAAAACCTTTATTAGTTTTCCTTCACACTGGCATCATGGAAGCCGGGTGTTTAAAAGCTGGATGTATTTATCCTTTGTCAATGACGGATTTTTAGATCCCTTGTCAGTATAGGAGCAGACTGCAATCCCTTATCAATGTAGAAGTGTTTAACAGATGGATGTAATAATCTTTGAAATCTGGTAATGCAATGCGTCGTTTCTCTTGTAGTTGAACCAACAACATCTTACTATTTTCATTCTAATTTCTGAACGTACGCAATTCTCCTCAAAAAGCGCTTAAGATCTCTATGCATTTCATAGTCGGCAAACGCTCTTTGTATTCTCTCATCTAATGTAATGTACTGACGTCGTCTACGTTTCCCTTTAAGATTCAAAGTCCTCCTCTCACATAAGTAGTCGTTGTACACAGCTTCTAATCTTAAAGTCTTCACTAATTGGTACACGTTAGGACTTGACTTTTCAGTCAATACATTAACTGTATGGTGGTTCCATCCCTCGACTGCATTCTTAGTACTGTGCCGCTGTTGGGAGCAGTTCCACATGGAAATGTCGAAAATAGAGTTGTTCATCCACTGTTCAACGAAATACTGTAATCCAAACATTTTCTCAATATGTCGTGGTTTGGCGCATCTTCCATCACAGACAGCCATCCATCATCGACGTCAGCCACAGGGAGGTAAGCCAGAGCTGAACATATTCTTATACACAGCCGCACGTCTGGATCTGTTTTGTAATCGTTTGTCAGTCCCAACTCTTGCACCTTTCGCCACAAACATTGGTTAAAGTGATAATTACAACCACTGATCTGAAATACTTTCTTCAGAGACGCTATTGCTGCCGCACGTACGCAAATGTCGCTAATTCTGGTAAACAAATTAAAAATCGTAGGGGAAAATCCAAGCAGTGTCGCTTATGACGAGAAAAAAACCAGTCTTTGCCTTAGTGTCGCAAATGACGGTGTCGGAAATGTCGGAACTCCCTTGATGGGATATGACGTCACGTTGGTTAGCAGATTTTATTGAAAAATCTAAGTAGATATGGAGCAACGTAATTGTTTATCATGAGATTTTAGTTGTATGTTCTTATTGTAAAAAAAAAAATATCAGCAATGGAAGATAGTAATAGTCGTATAGTAATATAAAATCCCATGTATTGTATTATGTATTTCTTTTAATATTTCGAAAGCAGAAGAGAACATACAAAGATAACTGTAGTTAATTCAAACACGAAATGCATAAAGTAAGGAGAGTAATTGAAATAATTGAAAACATTTTGCAATTATGTTTGAAGCGAATGCTGCGTTGACTGTAGAATTCACTATATATGACAGTACTTGAACACATTTATATCTTTTATCGGTGACGGTACCAGATTTTCTTCATAAATTTGCAGAATTTCAGTGAACATTTTGTAAATATTTATAAATATTAGCGCTCTCTAACGATCCTCAATCTTTTATCCTTGAAGTGAATAAACATGGAATTCTGCACCCTTATTTTTTACTGAGTTTTAATATCGCGATTTTGGAAGAAAAATGTCAGAAGAATCCTGGATACACAATAGAAGACATATTTGTTATTTTTATAATAGTTAAATATTAAATACAGTTTTGTAGCGCATCTAATTTATTTGCATGTCTTATCACCACACAATGTCCTGTTTCATAGTTCTTTACGGATTTGGCCTATTCTGGTTTTCAGTTCTGCAGCTGATGTAGAATCTTTGGAAGTATCAGTAACATTTTCAAGTAACAGTAATTGTAAACTACTTACGTTATGAAATTAGTAATTGTAACTCAGTTATTTTTCCACCTAACTAGTAAGTTGTACAATTACTTTACTGCATGGAAAGAAATATTATCTTGAACCAAATGTTCTCCTCAAAGAATGGGTAAAATGACGATTACACTGATAAACAATGAAATACTCCTTTAAATAAAACTAAGTGATCTTTATGTATTCAGATGTGCTGATAACGAATATCGCATCCGTTTTCCTGTATCACCTAAAGTTTTTGCAGAAAACCCGCATTTTATAGTTTTATGGTTTCAGGTCTCCGCACCCTGCTCCGCATACGGCTTAACGTTTGGTTCCTAGCAAATGGATAAGAACCTTTTAGCGACCTTCTGTGTTTATGACTGGCACTTAATATTTCGTGGAGGAAACATCTGGCAGTAGAGTAATTTCCTGTTTCTCTGTTAAAATTTGTTCTTTTCTGGGTTAGTCGAGTCTTAACTTCCTTTCCGATAACTTTGCGAGTAGCCTTCGCGAGTAGCCATACTTTATGTTTGTGTATGTTCGTGAAATTGTGAATGTAATATTGTGTATAGTGAAGTGAAGTGTAAGTTGTATTTTAACAAAACGATCAGAGCATTCATAATTGTTTTTTAAAGAAATTCATTATTACTCAATTAATGAGTTCGCCATGTCACGCAAATGTGTGAATAACCCGAACTTGATTTGTTATGTTTGCGGGGAATTTACTACGAAGTCGCAGAGAAATACTATCACTCCTATAGTGAGAAAAGCATATGAGTTGTATTTTGTAAGTAAAGAAGACGAGGGAAAAAGCTGGGCACCAGGTAAAATTTGTTGTAATTGTTCGCGAACTTTACGTGGTTGGCTTAATGGCACTCACAAATCAATGCCCTTCGGAAACCCTGTAATACAGTATGGACAGAACAGAAAGATCATACTATGGATTGTTACTTCTGTTTAACAAACATAGTGGGATATAGTTCAAAATCAAAACATTCTATATTTTATCCTGATGTTCCTTCATCCAAAAAACCTATGAGTCATGATTTTATACCAATTCCTAAGTCTCCTAAAAAATGGACAGTGGATGCTTCTCCAGATGACGAACCTGGACGCTCATATTCAAACACCGATCAAAATTTTCCTGATCCAAATATACCTCACTTTATTTCCCAATCCGAACTAAATGATCTAGTCAGAGACCTAAACCTTTCTAAAGTTCAAGCGGAATTATTAGGTTCTCATATCCGAGGGTGGAATTTATTACAAGATGGTGTTAAGGTGTCATATCGGAAACGCCAACAATCACTGACACATTTTTTTTCTGTTAGTAATGAGTTAACTTACTGCAATGATGTAGAAGGCCTTCTGCAAAAACTTGGAATTAGTCGCAACCCAAACGAGTGGAGACTATTTTTAGATTTATCTAAGAATAGTTTAAAAGTAGTATTGTTGCATAATGGGAATATATACCCGTCAGTACCCTTTGCCTATTCTTCCACCATGAAGGAAACGTATTAAAATATGGATACAATATTAAAAGTGATAAATTATGAAAAATATGGTTGGTAGATATGCGGAGACCTCAAAATGATTGGTATACTGTTAGTCATGCAGTCTGGGTTTACAAAATTTTGTTGCTTTCTTTGCGAATGGGACAGCCGGGCAATAGATAAACATTACAACATTGTGGATTGGCCCATACGGAAAAACTTAATTCCTGGAGAGAAGAGTGTTAGGAATCACCCTCTACTTGAGAAAGACAAGATTTTGTTACCACCGTTGCATATAAAGTTAGGGTTGATGAAAAAATTTTGTTAAGGCTTTGGATAAACACGGTGAGGGTTTTGGGTACTTGAGAAACACATTTCCTAAACTCAGTGATAGTAAGTTAAAAGAAGGCATATTTATTGGGCCGCAAATCCGTGAGATCATTCATGATGGCAACTTTGTGGAATTGCTAACAGAAAAAGAGAAATGCGCATGGTTAGCTTTCAGACAAGTTTGATGTAATTTTCTTGGAAATGTGAAATCTCACAACTACAAGGAACTTGTTAAGAACTTGTTGAAGTGTTATCAGCGCATGGGGTGCAATATGTCCTTGAAAATTCACTTTTTTCATTCGCATTTGGACTCCCCCCGCCTAACTTGGGCGCGGTTAGTGACGAATGCGGCGAGAGATTTCACCACGATATTTCTGTCATGGAGAAACGATATGCAGGAAAATCGGTACAGAACATGTTAGCAGACTACTGTTGGAACCTCAAGGAAGAGGTTTCTGGTGGCAGTTACAAACGGCAGAGTTCAAGAAAGAAATTTTGAAAATGTGAGTAAAAATGTGTTGTTTTTTTCCTTTTTTTGCATGAAATTTCTTAATTGAACAGTCAAAATCGGTCCTATATATATATTTTTAATTGTTTTATATTTCATAGTTATTCACTTCAATATTTAAATCTTACTTCATGAGCAAACAAACAAAAATAATTTCAAATTTCGATGTTTTATTACAAAGGGAATTAAATTTTTATTAAAAACAAAATATGAAAATCCAGGGAAAATGATAGGTGATACAGCATTTCTACTTTCAGATTTGGATTCAGCGGGGTCGAATTATAAATAATCACCTATTTTCGTTCAAAGGAGCAAAAAAAAGTTTGAATTTGTTCATCAGTGTTATTAAAGCCGGCCCCCGTGCCGGAGTGATTAGCACATCGCGCTACGAGGTCCCGGGTTCGAATCCCGGCCTGGGCATGGATGTTCGTGAGTGTTCATTCATAAATTTCATCATATCATCACTCATCCCAATCTTCGTAAATGAACCAAAAGTGGCACAAAAAGCGAAGTAAAATAATGTTAATGTCTGCAAAGGAAGCCATATTGGATTTATGATGTAACACAGGCATACGCCACAATAGTAGGCATCAACAAAATATCACAGGCAGTAACATTGAGGCAATAAAATTCACAGTAAACTTCTGTTACAAAGCAATGACGATTAACATTTCATTTTATTTTGTTGAGCAAACCAAATATTTTTTTAAATTTTTGTTGAACTATAAAAGTAATTCCCCCCCCCCTTTATATGCCAGACTATCAAGTAAAGTGTAAAATGTGCAAAAAGTCCAAGATGACACGGCCGCCGTGGAGGTTCTGCACATGATATACCGTCCATATCCTGATTTAGAGTTCAAATATCATATTTCATGCATTCTACTGTATTGTATGCCATATAACGTTTTGATTTCTGTTAATTAGAAAGTGAGAAATATTATTATAATTTTTATAACTACAGTAGTGTCCAAAAGTTAAGCATAACTAAGATATGAGAAAATGTTTTATTAAGTGACAGAACTGCATAAAACATAGTGAAATTGGGATATATTACAAAACTACTATTAAAGGAGTTATGACGCACCGGTATTAACAAAACTACCACTTCAGCGCCATCTGTACGCAGCAGTTTGAACATGACGGAGACCTTATATTTTCTGTTATTTACTTAAATCCCTTCAATCGTAACAAAATGCAAAATTTAAGAAAATAGAAGATACTTCCTTGATGAAAAAAAGAGGCTTGCATGGGGTGAAGTTACCCCTAACAGCTACACAACCTTGCAACAACGTAGCATGCTATTTACAAGGTGGTTCAAGAGTTCTACAGGCAGCTGGTTCCATTTTCCATGAAGAGTAGTGCGGAGCTCTGGAAATGTCTTTGCTGAAAGATCGCGAGCTAACTCGTCTCCTCAAGACACTACAGGATTTATGTCTGGGGACCTTGGTGGCAGTAAGAGTACCTCGTTCCTGTGCCTCTGGGCAGTAAGATTACCTCGTTTCTATGCCTCTGGGCAATAAGAGTACCTCGTTTCTGTGTGTCTGGGCAATAAAAGTACCTCAAGCAGAGACGTGCAGCTCCGTACGTCCATTGAGCATGATGTCTTCCCATACCAGTATTCCACCTGGACCAAACTGATCACTTTCCACGATATTCCTTGGATTAAATCGTGATCGAGGTTCTCTCCAGATGAATGTGCGACGGGAATCAATTCGCAAACTGAATCTGAACTGATCTGTAAAAGAACGCGTTCCTCCGTTCGTTCAGGGTAATTTCGATGATGCTGACTCCACTGGAAGCGGGCCCTTCTGTGCACAGGATCAAGCAGGACACACACTACTGGACATCTGGCATAGAGACTCCTTTAATAGTAGTTTTGGAAAAACATTTATAGATACAGGTTTTGTTCAGAATTCCACTTCAAAAATTTTAATGATAACCACTACTTTCTGGCTCTGCATCTCCTTCCTTCTTTCTGTTGGTTGTTTCTTTATCTCTTTTCATCTTTCTTTTCTGTTCCATTCATTACAGCCTATGAATTTCTGTCTCTGTCTCTGTTCCATACTAGTCATAAAAGAAGAAAAAATGCACCGGTATTAACAAAACTACCACTTCAGTGCCATCTGTATACACAGCAGTTTGAACATGACGGAGACTTTATATTATCTGTTATTTACTTAAATCCCTTCTATCATAACAAAATTATAAGGTTCACATATTCTAGTGAATAAAACAATCTTTTATATCGGAAAATTTATTCTTTACCGAATCTATATTAGTTGTATCCTTAGAAATTTGGGTCTATGCTTTAGCACGGCTTTAGAACCCCCTTAAAGGATTTAATTTAATCTGCTTCTTTTCATATCAATTGTACGACATCATATCAATTGTACGACATCATATCAATATTTTGTGAAAAATTTTTATGTTTTTGAAGATTTTATATTTCTTCCACAGGACTGCAAAATAAACTTATTGGGTTGATGCATAAGTTCGTAGCGTTTTTATTTCACCGTGGAAAAAGTATTCTTATTTGATACTAATTTGAGATAAACAAAAGACATAAATTAATCAGTATATATTTTCCTTCATTGTCTATGACTGTGTACCAACGCTGAGGCAGTTTTTAAATTCAGCACCTGAAGAAATCAACTGATTCGGGGTTAAAAGCGTCGTCAAGTCAAGTTTAAAGAGCATTTTCGTCACCAAAGGGGCTTCTTTGAAGATTGATGGATTGAGAGCTGAAAAGGTAGCATTCCAAAAGCGCAAGATCGGGGGAGTAAGAAGGATGTGGAATAACTACCCAATCAAGCTCCTGGATAGCAGCTTTTGTCATGTTAGCGGAGTGTGGGTGTGCATTATCGTGTCGCAGCACATCCTGACCTAGTCGCTGATTTGGTTGTTTTCATTTAAAGCATGCGGTATCCTCAACCAGTGATTTATCCACACACCCCTAACACCCTCCCAAATTTTGACGAACACCTCCCCTAAGCAAAAAAGTGAAGCACCTCCCTGTAGGAGGGTGTAAGTGTGGATTTTTATATCAACAATAGATTGACAATAATTTATCATTAACAGAGAGGAACCATTTGTATCTCTACAAGAAGCGTAGTCCAATGGACCTTTCGATCAACTATAACCAGTGTCAAGGAAGGAGGGTGGAATGTGCAGCATTGCCATTTCCTGCCACACCAGCTCCCTTGACAAGGCTTCGGTCAGCTCTAGGGAAGGGACATTACCATCTGGATAATGTCCATTACAGGGAGCACATACCGCACACAGTGTTGACAGTTCAGCGTTTGAATACCTAAATAAATATTTCTTAAATACGTTACAGATTTGTAAATTGAACCCATGAGTCAATGAAATTTACATTTCCTTTCATTTTCCTTTCGATTCTTTCATGTGAAAATGTACGATAAAAGTAGGGGAAGATATTCAAAGATACAGGTTTGACTTTTTCTTGTAGTGAATTGTGCTACTATGTTAGCAACACTATTTTCTGGAACTTGGGCGAGATGGATGATTTTGGAGTGGTAGAGAAGAGAACAGTAAAATGCCTTAGAACTTAGGTCAGTCTCAGTTCGTGTGTTGTCATTCTGCTTAGTGTAACAATGTCTGAAACTTTACTGCAAAATTGGCTGCACACAGAAGAAAGAGAAAATGAAACCAGACAGAGTACTGACCGAGTATTCGATATAAAACGGCAAGTATTTCATGAAGAACCTAAGTGATTCATTCACGTCTATAGTTGATGTATGTGACCATTTTTGTGTCTCTAAGACATGGGCGTCCGGAAGAGGGCGCAAGGGGGGCCGTGCCCCCCACCCCCCTGGAAAATGAAAGTCAACAAAATATTATATATTTTTCACATATAATTTCATTTCAGCCACAATAATATGTATTAATTATTGCATGAATGTGATAAAGTCAAATTTAAGAAATGTTTTTTGAGGGAGCAACACTATTATTGGGGAAAATGTGCCTTGTTTCCCCCCACCCCTGGAAAAATATATTCTTTGCCCCTCCCTGCAAAAAATCCTGCGGACGTCCATGGTTCTTACCTTTGTAAATGAAATTATATATTAGAAAGAGAGTTCTAAAAACGGGGTGGGGGGGGGGGGGTTCGTGTAGACTGATGTGGCTGTTAAACTCAGACAGAAGAATATGTCGAAAATGTTTCATTTTTTCCCACTCGACACTTATTGTTCTGTAAAATTCAATGCGTATTCACAAGCACAACAATCAACAATTCCACATTAAACGATAAACAAACTCCTAACACCGCAGTGTTGCCATACCAAACGCAAACTAAGAATTTATGCATCAACCCAATTCATTAACCGTTCAAGGGGACATCTCCACCGTAAAATATTACTAGGTCACACTCTTCCCACTCAAAGAAGAATACTAGAGCATATGGAGAGAACAGTAAAAAATTATAGGAAGAAATGAATGGAGGATAGAGAAAGACTGAGACAGAAATTCGTAGAAACAGTTGGAGAAACAGGGCTGTAATGAATGGAACAGAAAAGGAAGATGAAAAGAGATAAAGAAACAACCAACAGAAAGAAGGAAGGAGTTGCAGAGCCAGAATAAGAAACAGATGGACGAAAACAAGTACAAGTAAACAAAGAGATGGGAAAATAGAGGAAGAAAGAATGAAAGAGAAACAAAGGAAGTAAAGGAAAGAGATAAAGAAACTAAGAGAGAAGAAAACATAATAAAGGTGGTAGAGAAGCAGAAGAGAGAGATGGAAAAGAGACGAAGAAGAAGAGAAATACATGGGAAAAGAAGGAAAAGAAAGATGTGAAGAAACCCAAGAAGAAAGATGAAAGAGGTGGAGAAACAGAGGAAAAAAAGAAAAAATATGGACAAATAAAGAAACAAGAAAAGAAAGAGAAAGGAACAGAGGAAGAAATATGGAGATAATGAAACAGCGAAGGAAAACAAGTGGACAAGTCGAAAAGGAAAGAATTAGAAAGGTGGGGAAACAGAGGAAGAAAAGAAAAATATGGAGAAATAGAGGAAAAAGAAAAGAATGGATCAGAGGAGATAAAGAAGCAGGGAAGGAAAGAAATGTGGACATCTAAGAGAAAAGAATAAAACAGGTAGAGAACCAGAGGAAAAATGGAGAAACAGATGAAGAAGAAGAGAAATACATAGAAAAACAAGGAAGGAAAAGAAAGATGTGAAGAAACCGAAGAAGAAAGATAAAAGTGGTAAGAAAAGAGAAAGAAAATGGAAAACAAGATGAAAATGAATAAAGGGAGATGTGGAATCAGAAGAGGAACAAGAAAGCGATAGAAAACAGAGGAAGAGAGAAAGATATTAAAATGGAAAGAAAATTAGGAAGAATTACGGAAGCAGAGAGGAAAAAAATGAAAGGGGTGGAACACCAGAGGAAGAAAGAAAGGAATAGGTAAAGAGACGAAGACAGGATGAGAGAGAAGGGTAGTTAATGAGAAACAAAGAGGGATAGACGACGGGGGAGAATCTTAGACATGACTACCAAAGCTGAACCCGCCCGAAATTAAGTCCTGTATTTAGTAGGCCTTTCTTAAAGCCATACGAAAAACTTACAAGAAGTTTGCACCTTCCTTTCTTCCCCAACCTAAACCAAGTAGCATTTCTGCGATAGATTCCATAAAAGAATGGCCAGCCTAACTTGATTACTAGAGCAGACGGTACCTTTGATGAGATTAAAAGGAATGACAAAGTTCCCAGAGTTCACAAGGACAAAATTCTGTTAGGCATACTTCGGACAGCCAACTCCTTCACAGATGTCACGGTTGCTTAAAGGAACCTATTGAAAAATGTAGAAGGAGGCAGTTGGTTCATTCTCAAAGTATGCACATCTGGATGCCGAGACAGTAGTCTGAATTCTTCGTTGTGGCTTTAGTCACGGTCACATTCGTTTAATATAATCTGCATATCTAACTCTTTTTTTTCCTTCAGTTGGTCGGAATTCTGTGCTCTTGATCGTGATAATCCTACTTGAAATTTGACAAATCTTAGAGCAAGGTAGAATTTATAGAGGTGGGACCGTCGGACTTTTTTTGTGTATGCAGTGATGTGCGTAGACTATAAGTTTACGTCTACATGCGTTGTCTACACGTAATCTACTCGTAGATTACATTGGGTTGTAGTTTACATAGACTACGTAGACAATTTAAAGTGCATTAAAATTATTTTTTAAGGCTTTCATGAAAGGAAAGTGACATTTTCAACTATATTGGTTCCTAACGAAATGAAAAGAACCCTATTTACAACAAAATGTATCTTCTCTTCTATTACCAACTATGGAAGAAGATAAATAGTATACAAAGAAGACAACAGATGTCAGTCGTGAGGCAAGAGTTGTCTTTTTCCCATAAAACACTAGAATATTTCCTATATTAGGTTTCTTCCTAGGTTAGAAATTGTTCGAATTTGGAAGAAAGAGTATGAAAGGTTCTCTTCACACATCGGCAACTGATACGCAGTATAATTTTCTTTTAATTCCACGTTACCCTTTGCTAAGTTATCACCTTTCGCCATGTTGTTTACATAGATTACGTAATCTACGTGTATAAAATAGTCTACGTGTAGAATGTAGACTATCGTTGTTTACGTGTAGACGCACATCACTGTGTGTATGTGAATTTTCGAGTGACGTAGATTGGAGGACCTTGTAAAATTTGCACTAACCGATACTTACGGAATGTTTTCATTTATTATTAAGCCGTACAAGGCTAATTCAAAGTTAATGCATGGTTGCATAAAACTGTTCACATGTTATAAAACTCTTATTCAGTCCTTGAAAAATTACTTTCCGTGGTAAGAAAGTTACATTCACTTTGCTCAAAAAGTGACTCGGTAACGTTATAGTTAGAATTTTTCAAATGGAACACGTTTACGGTTAAAGTTATTTTAACAAATAACTAAATTACTTTTACAGTTACTATGTTAGGTGTTGAGTGTACGAACGTAAAGTGATCTGTTGTCATGAACAGGAAATTAAGCTTAAAGTCAAATAATAATTTCATTTCCTGTTAAAAGTAACTGAAATACAGTTGCACGTTTCAAAAAGTAACTCTTTCTCTGTGTTTCGTCCCCCTCTATTTTCTTATTTTTCTCTCTTTCCTGTCTCCTTTCTACTATTTATCGTCACTCTAAGGGTAAAAACACAGTGAAGCACATCGCTCATCGCACGTCGCCAGAAACTCCCAGGGACAAGTTTCCAGTAATTCAAAACCATGGAGTTAAATGGGGAAAACATAGTGGAGTCCCGCTCATCGCGAGAGGTTCCCAAGAACAAACACGGTTTGATCTTGGGTCCCTTGTTTCAAGTGGAAGGCTCCGTGATTGGTCCACTCAAGGTCACTTCTTCCTTTTTTTGGAAGACACCCTCCTTTTTCCCTACTTTTTTTTTTTGACAGAGTTGTCGTTTGCAAGCTTGTGCGATGGTATTCAAGGTGCCTGTCCGACAGCCGGTTCGTTCATTATATCCTGACATTTGTATGACTTGACCGGACTCCGTGCAATGAGCAAGGGTCCCTGTGCCTCACCGTGTTTTTACCCTAACAAGTATGTATTACGTACAACCAGGGAGAGATGTAAAAAATTTTGGCCCATTGGCTATCCTTTGTTCTGTGCCCTATCGACATAATAATAAGGCCTCCCCGATGGCGTAGTGGTAGCGTCGTCGCCTTGTAATCAAGGGGTCCGGGTTCGATACCCGGTGGAGACATATAGTGGTTCGGATCCCACTTTAAACTGTAGGTCCAATCTTGATTAGCCTTACTGTGCACAAAGTTGCCTTAAAACACTATCTCAAACCAAATAATAATAATAAAAATATTATTATTATTATTATTATTATTATTAGCGGTTTTGTTGTCATGGTATGCCACTTCCACAAACTACATGCTCTGTATTAATAACACTTGAAGGACTTTCAAATATTGACACATCTGATAAAAAAATTATTCCAGTCTAAAACTATCGGTTAGTGCAAATTTTATAATGTTCTCCGACCTACGTCATTCGAAAGTTACCAAACAAAAAATAGTCCGACGATCCCACCTCTATAAATTCTATCTTTCTCCAATATATGCCAAATCTCAAGTAGGACTATCGCTTCAAGAGCACAGGATTCCGACCAAGTGAATGCAAAATAAACTTCAATAAAACAATGCACAATGTACATTTAGATTTCAAGGATGTTGAGTTCAACCGTCAATTCGTAGTTTTTTATAGGTTCAAATTATAGCATTGCATAGTTCTATGGGGAGGAGGGGGAATTTGCCCCCGGTCTGGGTACGGGCCGGGTGTAATTATCCTTTGCCGAGCTGATAACAGATGGCAGAGAATTACACATCTTCAGAATAGAAAGATATGTATTCCTTGCAAAAAATACTTATGTTCTTAATTTACTTATTTTCTATGAATATTCAATGCAGTGAATAACATAATTATTCAAGGAACTTGTCTAGTTCGTATTTAAACTGGTACGAGAACCCAAGGAAATCCTTTTACAGTTTTCTCAAGATAAAATATCAAAGAGCTATGAAAATCTTTACAAACAAGTTTTCGACACTAGCACGCCGTATTCACGGAGATAAAATGGTAATATTCCTTGGGTCGAATTTGACAAGTAAAAAAATCGATTATTTGTATTTTTTAAAAATAAAACAATCTATTTGCATTACATGAGTCTTCTTGTCTTCATGGCGACTGCTTCTCCATTTGACATTTTTACTTTTCAATTATTTTCAAATAGGAATTTTATTTTATGTTGTAAGAGTAATACATTTGGTCACATGAGTTTTATAATTTTTGTATGTTCTATTTGTTTACTAGTTCCTCAGCAGCCATCGTGAGAGTCATAAGTCAATTTCACCTTCATTTCCCTAACATACAGAAACGTATACTCACAATGAAAATATAGTATAATACCAGCAAATCCCTTTGCGATCACATCCTAAATTCCGAAATACCTAGGCACGCCACTATAGGTCTTGACAGCAATTTTGGGTATTGTCAACCCCAATGGCACCCGCAGAGGGCCCCTCCTCACGAGATATCTGGAAAAGTTCATGAAAATTCGAATGGTGAAATTCTCTAAATTTTCCGAAGCGGTGATAATCTCTAATTCTACACAATATTTTCTCCTCAGGTGATTGTTTTTGCACTTAAGGAATAAAAATCGTTAATTTCATGAAATTCCACACAGAGTGCGGAAAATACCAGGAAATACCACGAAATACCACTTTTAAAAACGATCCTATGAAATTTCTTGACTGTTCGAGATCGCGCAGTCGGTTTCTGTCAAAAAACTCCCGCCTTACTTTTGTTAGTACAAGAAACAAAGAGGTGCTCATCAACAAGGTGAGAGATATGGAAAGCAAGGCGAATCTAGTTTGTATTTTAATAGTGAACTTAAGTCTTGTCTATAAATCCGAAGCATTTAATTTGAATTTTATGATCTGCAAAATATAATAAAAGTAAAAATTACCCCCCCCCCCCGAAAGAGAAAAAAATCCTTCATGCGCCCTTGTCAGGCACTATGCAAGAAATGCTCCAATTTTCTGTTTTCACCGACAGGATACACCACATTAACAAATCGTCGGTTGCTACGCTCTGTAAATTTGCATTCCGCAATCTAACATCCCGACAAGTGAAGTATATAAACAAGGTCGCGCTTTGACAACATTATTCTCACGAAACGCATAACAGATTGCGTACATGCTGCGGATGCGTGTGACGTGAATGCGAAACTCACTGGATGATTAAGTGAATTCCGTTGGTTTCCCGTGGCAGATTGAATGCAAATAAGGCAACTTTTTTAAATACTGACAATGAAAAATCTGGTTAGCACGCTTACAATGTATATTGGAATATCATTTTAAATTGTACATTGGAAACTTTTATGCAAAATGTTGCATGTTCAATTACATATCGGTGTAGACCAGATTTCAGAGATTCGTACGCTTATTTATGCTGACTTCTTAGCTCGTGTCACTGTGAATGTTGCTACAGAACGTACCCGTGCTCACATTTCCGATACATTGGCTTTCCTAATGTAAGAAATTGCACGGAATCAGATCTGGCGTTAACGGTGGCCAAAATATTCATCAATGTGACACTGTGTCGCGATTGCTCGCTTTGAAAAGTAACCCTACTCCACTAAAATCGGGTTACCTGGGAGAATAAAACGTTGTAAAACCTTAAGATGAACAGCTAATTAGAAAACGGAAATCATATCCTCGTCTTTTAAAACAATCCCTGGGCTCTGGGAAGAACATTTTCGTATCCCAACCACACACACATAAAAAAGCGGAGCAGGCTTGTTTATTTGCAGAAGTACGTCTTCGGGAATCGCAAGAATTCGCGGAAAGCCGAAGAAAATACGATCAGCGTCGGCTTCTTAATTTGGCAAAAGACCTCCGCAATGATTTGCAAGCGGAATATGAAAAGCAGCTGCCATAAATTCGACAGCAGATCTGTATCTCAAGGCTCTGCTGTTGCTAAACGTTAGCAGCGGAGTGAATAAAGTTGATCCTGACACATCCCAAGGATAACTTGAATCCTGACCTGTAACTTAGGTGGATTGACGGCACGGCAACCGGTGAGTTGGCACACAAAGGAAGGATGCTTAAGAAATTTATTGCCGAATAATGTCGGTGAGAGATGAAGGAACAGAATTGATGTCGGTTGATGAATGGCGCAAGTTTAGAATCGTCCCAGGAAGTAAGGTCACTGCGATTCTATACCCTGTCTCGGATATCTCGGGTGCAGGTGAACGAAAACAAGGCTCTGCGACGCGAGACGGCCCCACCAATGAACACGCGAGAGGAATGGGATTGCGTGGAGGGGATGGGGAAAGCGACTGCAGTCACCAGCCTTCCCAGCAGCATGTAGTGCTTCGTTCGCCCACTCGATCCCCCTCCTCTTCACCGCTATGCGCGGCCTTGCTCCAGAGATAAAGGGACAGGGTATACAAGCTCGGGAACAGAGGGGATTCATCCCCCATGTCTCGAGCTCCATTGGGGAAGAACAAAGTGGTTTAAAGAGGGTCTCAAATTAAAGAAAGACTGACATTTGAAATGTCAAAAATAATAGAAAATTTACTCATTTCATTCAGCTTGCCTGCCTCCTCTCTCTCTCTCTCTTTCACACACACACACACACACAAGCATACACATTCTTGGATTTGGTAAGTTAAGGTTCCCCGTACACATTGTACAGTGCAAAGTATGTACCAATATTTCAACTCCAAAAACCTTGACTTTCTCTTGACATTTTTTCGTTTCTCTTACCCTTTACTTAGCCGTTAGTAAGGTAAAGTTGGAACTTAGCAATTAAGAAAATAAATACTATTTATTTAATGAAAAACTCCTACCAAATACAGTAATGAAGC
The DNA here is from genome assembly GCF_977018435.1 of Lepisma saccharinum. Classification (NCBI taxonomy): domain Eukaryota; kingdom Metazoa; phylum Arthropoda; class Insecta; order Zygentoma; family Lepismatidae; genus Lepisma; species Lepisma saccharinum. The sequence goes on along the minus strand of NC_139256.1, from coordinate 20,567,882 downwards.
TGTATCTAACAAGAGAATTCCACTTGCTTTATCTATTAATGCATCCTTGACTGCATTTCGAAGTCTAGCGAGGCTCTGTATTTGTGATTCTCCATTCATCCTCTTCTTCGCGAATAGCCAAAGGGGCAAAAAAGTGAAGTAAAATAAACGAAATCAATCAATCAGTCATTGTGATAGTAAACATTCTTGACCAGAAGTATGGGGTTTTCCAATAAGAACGATATGATTTTACAAATGAAATAAAATAAAAACTATTTCAGATATGAAGCATAGTTTATTACATTATGTTTTGAATAACACATCATTTAAGTGTCCACCTCGACTTCGTGCACACGAGTGAATTCGATGAACCCAATTTTCGATGACTTTGTGCAATAACTCGGGCCTAATGTCACGAATGCAGCGTTCGATGTTCATCTTAATGCATCAAGGGTTCGTGGTCTGTTTGCATAGACTATAGATTTCAAATAACCCCACAAAAAGCAATCTAAAGGTGTTAAATCACAACTTCTCGGAGGCCAACTAACAGTTGCATTTCTTGAAATTATCCTTTCACCAAACTGTTCTTGCAATACGTCGATAGTGGCATTAGGAGTGTGACATGTGGCACCGTCTTGTTGGAACCACATGTCCTCCAAATCAATTTCATCTAAAGTTGGCCACAAAAAATCTGTTAACATCAATCGGTAACGCTCACCAGTCACTGTAACTGAATCTCCTTCCTCGTTTTGGGGGAAAAAATGGCCCATGATGCCACCATGCCATAAATCACACCATACAGTGACCTTTTGCGGATGCAAGGGCTTCTCGTGAATCTCTTGTGGATTGTTTTCACACCAAAAACGACAATTTTGATTATTAACATATCCACTTAACCAGAAATTAGCTTCATCTGAGAAGATAATTTTTTGCCCAAAATTATGATCCGTTTCAAGTTTCAAAAGAACGTCTATTTCATTTTTTTTTTTTTTTTGGATAATAACCAAACGTTCTTGAAGCGTGTATTTAGCCATGATGAATTGTCACAGTATACTAAACACAAATGACAACTTGTGTCATTTGAAGCATAGTTGCCAGTTCATTTGAAAATCATATCATTCTTATTGGAAAACCCTTTATAATTTCTTGACTTTTTCTTGACTGGTATGAAGACATATTTAGGGAAGATGTGTGTATAGAACCTCACACATTCTCGATCTAGGACATTTTATTGGAGGTTATGCGATCAGCACCACGCTCGAACCGTCTTTACCCCGCATGGTTGCCCCAAGGTTAGGTTAGATCACGCACCTCTGGAATCGAACCCAGGTTTTCCGCTAGACAGTCGGACTCTGCTCCTGCTTGACTTTGACTTTCATTATTTAGCGTCACTTTTACGCCAATGTGGCAAACCGTGATGATGTGGATGAGTGATAATATGATGAAATTGATGAAGGGACACTCACAAAATAACATCCTCATATCCAGGCATCGATTCGCAGTCATGACCCATTGCGTCGTGGCGCGCTGTGATGGTAAGTGGGGAGAGGATTTTGAGGTGCAAAATTATGGTCGGGTAAAGGGAGAAAAAGGTTCTGAAAATGTTTTCAAAAAAGTGCGAAAAAAAAGCTGCTGATAGAATGCCTTTATTCAATGCTCTCTTTTTCTGCGCCTTCTGTATATAATGCGCGCGGACCGCGTAGAGAACTGAGGTTCTGCCGAATAGGTTTTGTTGAAGTTTTGTGTTTTCTCTTGCGGGTTTTGCTACATTGTCTTGGGAACCATTGGGGCTGCAATGATTATAACTTTCTTCCTTACTGAATCTATATCAGTTGTATCGTTATCCAAATGAATTTGGGCCTATGCTTTAGTATGGCTTTAGAATCACCTTAAACCATGTTATATCTCTCGTTCTGCTCTACAAAATGAGACCATATGGTTTTATATAGCTGCTCAAGAAGAGTGAAAATCATTTATTTTTCTGTCCAATTATTTAACAGAACATGAAAGAAAGGGAAGGAAGAAGGTGCCGAAGCATCAAAGAGGGGGGAGGTGATAAATGTGCTAATCTCACGAAAAGGTGCAAAAGGTGCAACAAAGTGTGTTCATTTTTACTTGTTTCCATATCCTATAACACATATCCCCTCCTCTCTGTGTAGTGAAAATCCCAAATAAAAATATAACACTTTACAAGTACATTTTGTCTCCTTCGTTAAATCCCCCATTACTCCTTTTGTGCACCTTTGGAAATAATACAGCCCGTTGAGTTGTTCATTTGGAAGGCAAGTTGGAGATTTCTTTTCTCGTAGTTTTCCTTAATCACTTCAAATAAAACTGTACCCTTAACGCAGGCCACAGACAAATCCTTCAATTTCCTCGGCCTTTTCATTTCACCGTCTCTTCCATCGTGGTTCTTACAATTTAAAACTATATAAGCGACGACGATAATTGTCAAGCTACAGTCATTTCTTGAACTCCGTTCTGCTTTATTAACGAGAATTGTAAATCTGATTCGGTAACTGAATTTCATATGAGGACAGAAATGTTTTTGAAATAAATGTACTCCTGTACACACATTAAAGATAAAAAACTTATTTGAAAACATTACGAAGATAGTTCCACATAAAGCGTTAATAAATATGTTACATTACAATAGTTAATTTATATTGCAAATGTTAAAGCAAATATCGTTATAGAAGTAGCGTCTACTCCATAATTTTGAAGCAATACTGAACGTAGAATGGGAAATTACACAAAATGTTTAATTACATAGAATTGGTTCAAACCTTTCTTTACGATCTCCAGTGGCTCTGACTGAAAAGCAACTCTGTTATTATTAAGCCTACATAAATTATAATAATAAATTCCGTAAAAATAACTAAAACGACAAGATTTACTCCAACTATACAACAAACTAATCACGTGGAGTTATAACAAAATAGATGTCGCAATGTTGCAGATCATTTAGAGCTGTTTTTTTATTGATTGACAAGCATTAACAATGTGTCAATTAACAAATATTGTAAATCATTAAATCAAATTAAATTGAATGAATTTATGGCGTCTCCAAAGATATTTTACCGAGATTTTAATTTCTGTTTCTGAATTAAATGGCTTTATCTACTTTTAAATTTGTCTTGTATTGAGAATATATACAATACATACAATTTTGTATGTTTATAACTGGGTTTTACTTAATGTTCAGGTAGAAATGAATATGCAAATAGCTATTACACTGTAATACAAAACTCATAAATTAAAAGATCGATGCCGTAAATATATTTTTTAAGTTGGAATCATGATTTCCGTTATTTTCCGGGTAAGATCGTTTGATGAAAATATGTTCCCCCGTCACTTTCAAGCAGCAACTAACACTCCCACGTCACCCTACAATGACGTAATGCTGGTAAAATAATGTATGAATGGAATTTGAAATGACAATGTTAGATGGGGCATCAAACCTGTAATACTACAACGAAAAATATGTAGTAATATGTTACCAATGTTAAAATTAAATATAATGGCTTCAATTGAATTTTTAGTAACTGCACGATTTGCTGGAACGTTTACAATATTTGAGCTTTAATATAACAGATTAAGCATTGATGGCACGATGCACAAAAGAGTATTAGCTTTACCTACACGTCCCAATATAAATATACAAACTTGGTCATCATTAAAACTTTAATTTTGCTCTACTGTATACAATGCTGATTCTGCCTTTCCATTGGAATCGGCATTTTTTTTAATTTACCTGAATCGAGAAACTCTGAACTGGTTTATGATTTATAAATAAGAAAGTAACTGACATAGATCACGACGTCGCCTTTCAATCAAGGAGTCCCTGATTGAAAACATGGTGGAAGAAACTCTAAGAAATCAACTGACTATGAAACGTGCATTCTAACAGTTGGGCTGAAAAGTTCGTAGGCTGACTCATAGATGGCGTTACTAGAATTAAATCCATGTGATTTTTACTTAGTACTAACCTTCAAAAGATACGTGTATAAATTTCACAGCTGCCGGATAATTAGTTCGTGAGATATAGCATTGTGAGTGAAGCAGCTTTTGTTATTGTGAAAAAATGGATAAAAAAGAATTTCGTGTGTTAATAAAGCATTGCTTTTTGGCGAAAAAAAATACTGTTGAAGCCAAGGCTTGGCTTGATAAACATTATTCGGACTCTGCACCAGGAAAATCAACCGTTGAGAAGTGGTTTGCTAAATTTAAACGAGGCGAAATGAGCATCGAAGACGATGCACGCAGTGGACGCCCCAAAGAGGCTGTTACCGACGAAAACATCAAAAAAGTCCACAAAATAATTTTAAATGATCGTAAAGTGAAGTTGATCGAGATAGCCGAGTAGTTGTATTTACAATATAACCAGGACGAGAAAGTATGAACCCCCCTCAGGCAGATTTGCCTACACTTAAAACTAGCTCAACATGCTCTTATGAGTTTTTTGCTCAAGTGTGGAACTCTGTCTAATCCAAGATTTTTGTAAAAATGCCCTCGGAAATTTCCCGAGAAAGTATGACCCCCCTCAGATTGATTTGGCTACACTTACAAAAGGCACTTCTGTGAGATTGTTGTCCACAATTCTGTCAAAAATATGCCCCTCCTGATATTTTTTTTGGCTACACTTAAAACTAGGCCAAACATATTAACACACACACACACACACACACACACATATATTTACTTCCGGTTTAAGTTCAATTGGGCACCAGGCTCAACTTGTATATTTAGTATTAAGATAATGTAATTCTTCTAGAATTGCTCTGTGACTCTCTCATTTCTTACATCATAAACATATGATTTTTCACCTATGAGAATAACACTACATATGGTGTCATCAGGTAATGCCTCATGGAATTCACAGATAATTTTAATGTTTGTCCTGTCATTAACCACAACTTGTTTTCTTTTTGAAGTGTTGATGACAAACATGGGTCTCTGTGCTTTGAATTCATCTGGTGTGTAATACATGTCAGTATTGCCAGTAGCGACCCTTTTGTATGCTGTAAATGCTTCATATAATTTAAGAAAATCATCCTTGGACATGTTTAAATTATAATTTTCTCTAGGAAACACCTCATTTCTGCCATTTTTAAGATATATGTTCTTGATGTTGCAGCTATCAAATTTACTTGAATTTTTTTCTTGATTATTGTGTCTTCCAGTCTGAAACAGTACCACCACAAAATCCGGCATGTCATATTGCATACTGGAGAATGAATTTGTAGCATCAAACTCATAATAGGTACCAGTTGCGGGCTTCTGTACACATTGATATGTATAAAATTGTAAAGGAATCTGTGGATTTTTTATTATATCAGCTTTGTATTTAAGAGCATAACTGGCCTCATATTCAACAACTGGGATTCTTAGCTCCATAGTCTGAATAATGCATTTGCCTGCATCTGGTAGGGTATTAGGCAGAGCTTCCCTTGTAGAGTTTAATGTACTGTACCTCATCAAAGCATTATTATCATTGGCAGCTCTTCTAAATGTAATTCTTAAACCACCCTTCCACATAATATCTTTGTAATCTGAGAAGAATCCTGGCAACAGGCGCATCGGGAACAGCACTGTGTGGCTCTTGGATAATATCTTATCACCAGCCTCAAATCCACCTATTTTGTAGTAAGAAGCCTCGGTTTTGGATAATTTTAGTGTGGCCAAAGCTGTGGAGGTAATGCCGGGATAATCCACTCTGTTTATAACAACACCATGCTTTCTGATCTCAATTTCAGAGAACAGATGAGGCACAAAATTATCTACCAATCTTATATTTGAATTTGCCGGATAATCTGTACCATCGAGCTTTACAACATCAAATTTGATGTATAGATCTGCTCTGTGGGGGTGTATAAAGCCATCCCCTACATCAAGATCAACCTCAATCTCTGTGTTGGGTTGATTTAAATTTGCAAATGTCCTCCTGTTTGGGGGGAATGATTGTAGCTCATAACTCTCAATATTTTCCATTTTTTTTCTTGTATGTATTTTTATTTAAATATTAATCTCTATGATTGCAGTTGTTGTGGCTCCAGCAAAATCAACTAATTCTTCTTTTTCATTAGTGACCATCAATTCAATATAATCTATTCTATTATGACACACAGGAAAATATAATGTTGGGGATGGATTGTAGATGATGGGCTTCATGAATTCAGAATTAGGTTTAAATGTTGCAATGATGCCAGTTTGTTTGTGAGTGCCTATGCCATTTGATTTGGTGATCATACCCTCGGCCACATTACATTGAATATTCAGAGTTTCTATGGCTAAGAATTTAGGTATATTCATAGCAGTGTGTTTGATGGCTGGTTCAAGTTTTGTGTTGTTCTCAAAGCCTAACAGCTCTCCTATAGTACCCAGATCCACTGTCTCTGTAGCAGATACAAACTCTACTCTGTGAGTGACAGAATTTTGAGTTAATACTATACCTCTGGGTAATTGAGCATTTAGAGTGGACAGATTATATTGCCCTGGAGTGATGACAATTTTTTGATCCCTACTGCAATTGTATTGTTGTGGTGTGTAATATTAGGGATCAAGTACATGCCATAAAATGTTCTGAGAGCTATTGTTTTGGGATACACTATGTCATCATGTAATTTGAGTATCAATATTGAATTTTGGCTGGTGAGATGGAATACCCCCATGATGTTTTAAATACCACAAGGCTTTTTGAAAATCTTCAATTGATGGTTTATTTATTTGAGACATATATCTAAGAACAGATAAACACAAATGTCCGCAATTAACATCTTTGAAGTTTTGAACACGGGCATTATTGTAATAAAGATTAGCTGATTTTAGATATTTTATTAAATTTTCAGGTGGAACACCTCCAAATGAATCAAACACAAATGCCTCATTTTTTAAATATTTAAGATAACAAATCCAGTGAGTGCCCTGATTTTTGTACTTATCCAAATTAACAATGCCACACTCTTTGTTGAGTGGTTGCTCTGGTAAAGAATCAGACATGTACACACCTCTAAAATTTTTGATGCCCAGTGGCTTGATTAAATCTTCAATATCTTAGTTTGTAAGCGGCTCTTGTCTTTTTAAACTTATTCATGGCTCTCTTAATTCCTTTGCCTTGTTTCTCAATGGCCAGGTTATGGCGCTTCAATTCATCTAATTCTGCCTTATTCTTCTTGGCATCTATTACTGTTTTTGCTATGGCAGCTGATCCCCCAGCCAAGCTCCCAACAGCCCCAAGTGCTGCTAAGATGGCCGGGATAGTAAATATGAAACCCCCCACATGTGATTTTTTTCTTGATTGCTGTAATTTTTTTTAATTGGGGGGGTACTAAGTAACAATTTCATACCATGGCCCTTGGCAATACAAGAATTTTTTTCTTGCGCTGTTTTTTGGTTAAAAGACTATATATTGTTTTAAGAGATTTAAGACCTGCATAAGGTATTTGATACATAACACCCTTGGCCTTCATTGTAGGTTTATTATATACATATTCACAACCCCCACCCCAGTTTTTGTTTGGTGTTCAGAGCTATGGTGGTTCCCAATGCTGCTATTTTTTTCACTCAAAGAAGCATCTTTGCTTACAAATCTACCAAATGCAGCCTCTTCTAATTTCTTGTCTGCAACATGTCTCTTGTCAAGATCAGATTGTGTGTTGTATGCTATGTCATGGTCTCTACAAGCAGCATCTAGGGGATTAACACCAGGATCACCTCTGTTTAATCTATGGTCCAATTTTGTGCCTGGACCACAATACTGATAGCCTGGAATGTGTAGTTCAAATGGCAGCTTGTTTATAATGTCATTAACCAAGCCCCGACCCTCAGAAATATTCCAAAATTTAGGTGGTAGAGTATTAATAATTTTTATAAGATATCCAATCCCCTTAGTGTCATTCACTATAAAATTAGACAATTTTGTGCTTATCATGTCCATAATTCCAACCTTTTCATTGTAAAAATTGTGGTTGCCAGCATTTTCCTCCCCAGCTATCACCAGCAACCTATCTACAAGTTTCCTGACATCATCAACCCACACAAATTTTTTAGGCAGTGTGTTGTATTGTTTGATTCCACTGTCAGTCTTGATCTGTGACCATATGGGCTTGATTAAATTGTTGTATTTTGCTCCACTGCTAGACTTGACTCTTTTTTGTGTGGGATCATTGTTCAGGTACAGAGCATCTGATTTTATTAATATTTCTTTGTAATGCTCATAATTTTGATCTGTATAGCTGCCAGGCCTCTTCCTAGTCATCAGTTCCCACAATCCAGGTGTTCCGGGATACTTAACAAAAGCACCTTTTTCTCCGAGACGAGATTCTGAATAAACAATCAGATCATCTCCCATAAATGTTACTCTGAAATTGCCAATTCTATGTATGATGCTACCATCACGCTCTGTGTCAGCATATAAGCCAAAAACCTCATCTTTGTTGTCTTTAGGTGTGCTTAAATATTTTTGAGCAAGAAGACCCAATTCAATAGGATCCAGACTAGCTTCAATTCTTCGAGGAGCAACAGGACTAGGTGTATGAATACTGGAAAGTGGGGTGAATGGATAATCTAATATGTTTCTTGCAGCTACAGGTTCAAGCTCTGTGATCAAATTTTGATTTTGCTCTGTAACAGTTTTGATATTTTTACCTAATTCACTAATAGCATCAATAACAGGCTGCTCTGTTTGTTTGTGTTTTTCATAAATTCCTCGGTTCTCTGATTTCCTTCCCTTAAATCTTTTTACAAGATAATCTCTTAATTTAAGATCATCAATGATTGGCCTTTTCATGGTTATTTATATATGTTTCAATATCTAGAAAATTGTTGATTTTATTTCTATATTTGCCAGTATTAGGTGTTCTTGTCATATCAATTGTGACAAACCCATAGCTGTCCTGGTTCCAGCACCTACTGCAAAACTTGGAAAAATCATTGTAGCTCAAGTCCCCACCTACATATTCATCATGTATGTGTTTGAGGTTGGTATGGTCTTGATGAAACACACATATAAAATTGCTGTTGTCTCGGATCAGCTGCTTGGGTATTTTTGAAAAAGTCTGTGCCAGGTAGAAGCAATCAATGTTTTTGTGCCGGCCCTGTGTAAAGAAATTTCTAACCTTGTTTTGATTATCCAGTATAATGTCATCAAACACAACAACAGAATTATCGAGACATTCATGGAGTGGCTTAACATCTGATTCAAAAGTGGCAATATCCAGTCCATCATATAGCTTCATCAGCTGCTGATATTTTAATTGTTCCAAGCTTTTAGAGAAGATATACAAGTGCCTGTTTTTCCAGTCTAACCAGTTGGGTGCCAATAAAAAATTATCAATCATTAGTGTAGTTTAACCACAAGCCGATGGCCCAACAATAAGACACCTAATATTATCAGGCAGCAATTTTCCATTTCTCTTATTCTGCTGTTCAGGTTCTGGCAGCCTTTTTATAACATACCAGGTGTTCATATTATCATTTTGCCTGCATCGATCCAGCTGTGTTCTGGAAGTCCTAGCCATTTGACAAATAACTTGTTGCCTTTTTTGCGGATGATTTTTTCTATGAGATATGTGTCAGGCTGTTTAGTTTTGTTGAGCTCTTCTTCATAAAACCTGCCTTTGAGAATTTCTCCTCGGTGGTCTTTTATTATATATGTGTTAAGGGTCCCAGGTTTAACTTGAACCACTGTAAATAATTCAGTGCTCCAGTTTCTTGTAAAGCCTCTTTTGAATAAGTGCTTATATTTGCTGATTCTTGCTTGATCACCCACCCTGTATTTGGCTTTTCTTGTTGTTGGCTGGTATCTAGGATAATAAACAGTACTGATCAATTTTTGCTCATCAGATGAAGTTACTTCAGAGGGTTTCATGTTGATTGTGGAATGGACCGAGTTGTTATATTTTTGTAGAAGTTCTGGAAGAATATTAATCCATTTATAATTACCTTGGAGGGTAAATTGTTTATACATAAGATTTTTTAAGGTTCTGTTGAATCTCTCTACAATTGAGGCCTTGAGATCACTCTAACTCGAGTAATGTAGTATTGCCTGGCTTTTAATAAATTGTTGAAACACTGAATTATAAAATTCTTTGCCATTATCTGTTTGCAAATAGCGCGGTGATCTTCCACTCTGATTGATGATTGTTCTGATGGCTTCTGTAACACATTTTCCAGTCTTGGATTTGAGTGGCACAGCCCAGGCAAATTTTGAAAATGTGTCTATTGCAGTGAGTAGATACTTGTAGCCCTTGTTGATTTTGTCTAAGTTTTTCAGCTGTCCACTTGCCATTTCAATCAAGTCGCTTTGCCATAAATCATCTATGCCCTTTGTGACTACTGGCAATCTCTTAAAATTATGTCTGGCTTGTCTGTGTAATTCATCAACAATAATTTGTCTAGACATAATATGTAAACAAGAATATTGCAACTATGGGGTGTTCAGCAGCTGATACTACAGGATTTTCTAAATATAATTTGTCCCCTATTTGTATTTTAAATTCCAGAGAGCCATCATCTTCAACATATGCTGTTTCTAATGTATTGTAATCTGTAAAATCCTCCAATTCTACACTGGTGATTTTCACTTTGTTATCAGCATTTGTTATTGATAAGGTAGGGTAGTGGTGTGCCTGTGGTTGTAGCCAATATTTGATCTTGATTGGTCTAAGTGTGCCCCCAACAAAAAACTGGTAATAAAATTGTGCAGGGGACAGCATATATATTTTGCCGCCTGGTGTAAATGGTGAATCATATTCTTTGTTGGGGATGCTGTACAATTCAAGAATTACTGTATGTTTAGGATTCTCGATTATGCCTGTTATTTCTTTTTCTGCTGTAAGCAATCTGCTTGTTACAGATTCAAGGTGCTCATTGATGGTCCTAACAATCTCATCATGGCCTGGCTTGATCCTTATGTCCACAGCAAGTTTCTTGTATTGTTGCACAATCTCTTGTAGCTGGGTGGAAAAAACAGACAAAGCATTTGCTTGATTGGATTCCATGGTCCCTAGCTGTTGCTTGATATTAGCTACAATTTGCTGTAAATTTTCAACAACTGCCAATTTTGAATTTTGAGCAGTAAGATCATGGACTTGTCTTCTGATATCCTCAAACAGGGCATGCAGTTCATTAATATGTTGATTGGTTGGTAGAGTGGCCACTGTGTGAGTGAGTTGTTTGATCTCTGTCTGGATATTCTTGATATCTTCTGATTTCAATATGCGATTCACTGCTCTCTTAATATTTTTAAGTTCCTGTGATGTAGGCAGATTTGATACTGTATTTTGCAAAAATTCAAGTGCCAATTTCACATTATTTAATTCAGAAGCATCAGCCACACTTTGCATAGCATTTTGGAGCAGGGCTATATCTGCCTGGGTGGGTGTTGATTGTTGTAAAATTTCAAGCTTTGTTTGGATATCATCAATCAAGTGATGAAAATGAGATACCTCAGATTCAGTGTTGAGGTTTTCAAGTTTTGTGATCTGTTGCTGGACACTGACAAGTGTGTCTACAATCCCAGGCAGGCGAGATTCTAGAGTTTCTTGTACATTTGCCAAATCACTTTGCACTGCTGCTATTGTACCCTCAAGATGGGTTATGGTACTTTGAATTTTTCCAAAATCTTCATATGTTTCAAGTTGCAGCTTAATGTTGGCAACACTCCGAGTTATTGCACTCAAAGCATCAGAAGATGGCAAGTTGTTCATAAAATTTTCAAGTGTCTCAATTTTTTCTTTAACCTCGGCTATGGCATTGTTCAGAGGATCCAGATTTGGTATCTCCAGTGACTGAATCTGTTCTTTTAGAGTGGAAATCACTAGATCAAAATCTTCTTGTGATTTTATGCTTTTGACAATTGTTTGGAGCTGTGCCTGGACATTATTTATTTGCTCTTCCAATTGTTGTTTCAATTGCTCAGAGTTGGTGGCCTGAGTCTTAAATTTGGCTTGAAGAGCTGCTACAGCTTCTTCTAAACTTTGAAAATTATCCAATGTGGCCAAATCAGTATATTTCTGAAGCAATAATTTGAGTTCAGAATCAATTTTAAGAAGAGGGTCCATGCATTGTGATTGCAAAGTTGTAATTTCTAATTGAAGACTGGCATTGAGTGTGGTTTGTAAAGCTTGTAAATCACTTCTTAATTTCTTGACTCTGACATCAAGCATCAGAATCTCATCACTGTGATCTTCATGTCTTGTATGGCCAAATATATCATTAGGCATTTTGTTTTAGTGGTTATTTATAATTGAATATCTAATTCTTAATTCTATAAAAAAGGGTATAAGCTTGTCATAGGATCCAGGGACCTCAATATATAAGCAGTCACCAGCAGAAACAGTATAAACAGTGCCAGAAATCATGTTTGAGTGTTTAATTCTATAAATATTTTTCCCTATTGAAATCTTGACATTACCCTCAGGGGTTGTAATAAATTGCAATTGCCCACCTACAGGTAATTGGTAATGATTTAAATTATTGTTAAATATGTACAATGTTTTACCTGTTTCATCATCAACATCTGTAAGTATGCTGTTCAGATGAATAATTAACAAAGCACTCAGTTTAGATATTATATCAGAAGAGGGTTGTGGTGTTGGCAGCTCCATAATAGCCTGTTTTTTGAACCCAAATAAGTTCATAGGCATGTTTATTTATTTCAAATCATGCTCTGTAATTGGGCATTGATTGCCATTTTTCAAATCTCAATGACCCCATGGTAGAGTATGTATGCCACATGATAAAATGCATCTCTTATCATCATGTGGGTCCAGAGCCACTTTTCTTACAATATTTGTAGTCAACAAGTGATCCACACTCTGAATTCTGGATTCTGATGTTCTGATGGTGCTACATGATTTGAGGGAATTTTTGTAATCTTCAAATTCAAGCTCTTTTTCAACAGTTACTCTGCCAATGCCCTTGGCTTTTTGGCAACAACACCACTACATGTTTCAAAACTGTACATCTTGGCCCTTAACCCAGCAAATGCCACAATAACATCACCAAGTGTCTCATCTTTTAACTTGCCAGGCACCTTTTTGTTGTGGGGTTGAATCTTTGTATGTTCACTGGTATCAAAATATTCAAGCAATGCAGGCTGTGCTATATTTTGATAAACATCTTCTGTTTGAATATCAAGAACAAAACTATCTGTGTCCATGTACATCAATTTTACACAATTACCATAAAAAGGTTTCAACACATCATAATACAATTTTAACATGTGTAATTTGGCCAATTCCAATATTACAGCCCCTACATAAATAGGTTTATCAAACTTAATTTTTGTTTTTTTCATGTTGAAAAGTGCCATATTTTCATCATAAATTCTTCTATAATTGAAATTAGGCTTTGCAACCAATTTTTTGCTCAGGCTGGGGTCAGTAATTATTTTAACATCGGTATGTTTTCTGACATTTTCAATAGTTTTGCCATACACAGAATTGACCATCAATTTAAACAAGGCCTTATCAAATTGGCTTTTTGCAGATGTTCGAAGCTCTGTGTTTGTATCAATATATGGCTTCAACCATTTTAAGTGCCTGAACCTCAAAACTTTGCCAACTTTGCTCACTTGGACACCATGATGCATCAGGAACTGGTGGTTTTTGTAATATATGACATAACCCTGTTTTGGCTCCAGAGTCATCATCAATTTCTTCTGTTTAGAGCCAGGTGAGCACTTAACCTCAGGAATTGGGGGCAGATCAGAAAATGTGTTGTGTAAATCATCAGGAATTGTCAGATCAACCTCTAAGAAGAGGCCATAGTCACTGTCATCAAAATCCTTAAGATCTTCAATATTGAAATCTTCAACCCACTCAAGCCCTGCAAATGGCAGTTTATCCATCATGGCATAACCATAGAGGCTGTTTGCATCTACATACAGTATATAATTTGATGGCAATGCTGGATCATAATCAGGAATATATTTGTTATTAGCTCTGGCATATCTCTGAGAACATTGCACCATGCCTCCTCTTATACATTGCTCCATAAACAGATACATGTCTTGATCTTGGATCAGATCCAATTGCATTTCAGTGTTTAAAAACATTGCAGACCATGCTAGGCCCGGGGCACTGTAGAAATACATTGGATCCAGTTTATAATTTTGCATGGAAGATTTTCTGAATGCCTGCAATATATCAGCTAAGAGGGTCACATCAAGTTTTAAATATGCCATGTGATAATCACCAAATGTCTGGCATTTTAAATTGTTCCACATCAATTGGGCATGGTGATAATCATCATCAGTGATTCCAGATGCTCTGATTTTGCTGTAAAACTCTTGTTGTGGTGGCAGAACACGCTCATCAAATTTAGAAAAATCTGTAACATAGTCATGTGGATATACACCCTTCCGCCTAATTAATTTCAGGTCCTGATTTGGAAACAAAGCACATGTGATTTTGAATTGATCATCAGATAATTGAGTGGCCAGTGTAGCCAGGCTAGCAGACAGAATTCTGTATGAATCAAGAAATCTTAAGTGAATAGGAACACCATTAACTTTAATTATTTTGCTAATAGCAATATATTTTTCATCATTTTCAGCTAAAATATTTAAATTCTGCTTGTCAAACCCCTCATATCTGATCAAATGATGAAAATCATAATTGGATGCTCCAAGGCAAAATATAGGGATAAATTTTGGTCTCTGGATCTTAATATTACAGCTATTACACAGGGCCATTTTGAATTTACCATCTGTATGAGAATGGTGTTTCACCTTGATTTTTGTATCTGAAAATTCAGAATCACATACCGGGCATTTTTCTGCATTGTTGAAATCTTCAATCTGTTTCTCTGTTAAAGGCAACATAGGTTTTGATTTTAATAAGATATTAGATGCTATGTCATAGCACTCATTTTCTATTTTATGTGCAAATTTTTTGATGGCATCTGGTCCCATGTATGAATCTTTTTTACTAACAACACCATCCTGTACAATCACATAATAAAAGCTGGAAGGTTCATGTAATTGATATGCTGTAATTGAAGATTCCTCAGGGTCTGGGCTACAGAATGCAAGAGGTTTGAGATTTGATTCAAAATCACAGACTATATATGCTGGGTGTTCCAACAAGGCTTCAAACTTTTTGAATTTTGCATTTTCTCTTGGATTGGGCATCACCATATGAACAGGTTTATGATTTTTACAGTATTTTAAATGTTCAATTAACTTGTTTTTAGCTATTTCTGCATTCACTTCCCGAAACCTATTCACCATTTTTTGACCATCAAATACAGTTAAACATCTTCTGCACAACTTGAATATTGTATTGGATTTGTCTAGTTGTGTTCTCCCTAAAGCTTCAAGATTATGTATCAGAGTGTAATGATATGTGCCATCCCCTTCAATTAAGAGCAGATCAATCGGAACAGCAGAATCATCATCAAATGTACTGATTCTGAGAAGTGCTATCAAGCAATTGCCACGGCCAGTAGAACAAGTAAATACATTAATAGATAATTGTTTTCCATTGATATTCCTGGCCTTTTTTTCAAATTTATCAATATTCTGAACAGACATTGGATATTCTAAATCCTCCATTGCCTCATCAAAATCGTGCTCATGTTGTTTGTAATAAGTTATTCTCTCAGGATGCCTTGAAACTGGATACAAAGCAGCTAAAATACACCACAAAAAGCATTTCTCATCATTATTTTTTATATTAACCACGGCTTGTTTGTTTTTAATATTGGCAGGTAATGGCAGATATGTAGAACCTTGTAATGGGCTGAATTCAGAAATATTAACATAGAGCTTGTGTGGAGATCCGCATAGGCTCCATCCAGACTCTTTTCCAGCAAATTCAGAGTGTTTAATATTCAATTGATCTATCAAACTGCTTATTATTTTGTCTGAATTTGCATTTGAATATACCGGTACAGTTTCTGTTATGTGGGGCTGTGTAAATTTTGTGCCATTTGGTTTCTTATATTGTGTAAACAATTTGAGGGACAGCTTATAAGAGCCATTTTGTGCATTTAGAATTGCCTGCACATCAGGATTTATAGTGTTCAAAAAATTCTTAATACCACATCTTGGCTCTGATACAAACCGGTAATCCCTTAATTGGCCATTAAAACTGCTATGGATAGGTGGTGCATAGCGTGGCTGCTTTGCTGCTCTAGCATTAACAGGTGCTTCATGCTTTCTTTTCAGACCAGATGTAGATGGTTGTGGGGGCAATGTTGATGACTGTGCAGAACAAGTACCTTTATGTTTATATGTGAAATATTCCATGCTATATTTTCTATGGCATTTGGGGCATATTTTTGTGGGAGTTCTGTATTTGTCTGGATTACAAATCTTTTGGTGCTTAGCCCAATTGGGGCTGGATATATTCTTATTGCATTGATTACAATATTTTTGATTTGGCATTTTTGTTGTTGTTTATTATATACAATTTCTTGGGATTCAAATCAAAATTCTATGCTTAATAAAAAATATCAATTGGGTTCAGCAGTGTGATTTGTGTGTGTGTATATGTGTGTGTATGTGTGTTAATATTTTTGGCTTTGGTATTTTTGTTGTTGGTTTATTATATAAAATTTCTTGGGAATCAAATCAAAATTCTATGCTTAATAAAAAATATCAGTTGGGTTCAGTGCAGACAAAAAAACTGCATAGCTCTATGTCAATTAGTTCTTGAGATATTAATTATTTTGTATTTAGGAACCACTTTGGCCCCCCTGCCAAAAATTGGCTTTTATTGCATCAGTGTATATTGTTCCTATGATCTTACTTGGGTTATTCCACCAGACTGTATGGCAGACAAAAAAACTGCATAGCTCTATGTCAATTAGTTCTTGAGATATTAATTATTTTGTATTTAGGAACCACTTTGACCCCCCTGCCAAAAATTGGCTTTTATTGTATCAGTGTATATTGTTTCTATGACCTTACTTGGGTTATTCCGCCAAATTATATGCTTCAAGTCTCCTATACTTTGGTGGAGCCTGTTCAGGTTCTATCCCCCGCGATGTGGGTTCCACTGCCGATCCAGCAATGGTGAAGAATCTGCACTGTGCTCTGGCTTATATAGATTTATAGAGCCAATAGAAACCCTGCTTATTTAAACCAATCAGAAAACACCACATCATCACATTATGTCATAACCAATTAATCAGAAAACAACACATGCCTAATATTACACAACATGATGCAATAGAAGTGTACCGGGAAGTAAATATGTATGGATGTGGGTGGGTGTGGGTGGGGGTGGGGGTGGGTGGGTGTGCATCTTGGCTTAGTTTTAAGTGCTGTATTCAAAATAAAAATATAGTGGCTGGTAGCTGTATACAAGCCTTATTATAATTTTTGTTTCTGCATTCTGTCACTAGTTTTGATCCTAGGACAGGTATATTTATGGGGGTGACTGCATGGCCCCCAGAGCAACATACTGAAATTTTGAAAAAATCGATTATTTTATTTTTGCAATTTTCACTAGTTTTGATCCTAGGCCAGTTATATTCCTGGGGGTGACTCTGCATGTTCCCCAGACCAACATACTCAAATTTTGAAAAAATCGATAATTTTTTGAATTTTGATTATCTCTGGAACCATGAATCCTAGAGACATGGGGTTTGTTGCTTTGGCCTGGGCATGGCAAGATGCAACTTTTTGATCTCTATAATTTTTCAAAAATCTCTTGTTGTTCTCTAGATCTTGAATAACTTGCCTATTTTTCAAGATAGGTGCATGGGGGTTGCATATTTGAAATCTAGAGGCTGTTTAGAAGTTTTGTTAAAAAATCGATAATTTTTTGAATTTGAGATTTTTCAAAAACTATCAGTACTGGAGACTTGAACTTTTGTAGGCATATTCTAGGCATGATTCTCTACATTTTATGTCTCTATAATTTTCCTGATATATGCAATACTTAAGCTGTAAATACATAATTTTTATAAATAGAATTTTCTGAAAAATGCAATATTAACAGAATTGTTAATATTTTGAAATCTATACATGCTAGGGCACTATAGCAGTTACTATACTTAAGATATCATACAATATCAAGAGGCGCATATTTTTGACAGAATTATGGACAACAATCTCACAGAAGTGCCTTTTGTAAGTGTAGCCAAATCAATCTGAGGGGGGTCATACTTTCTCGGGAAATTTCCGAGGGCATTTTTACAAAAATCTTGGATTAGACAGAGTTCCACACTTGAGCAAAAAACTCATAAGAGCATGTTGAGCTAGTTTTAAGTGTAGGCAAATCTGCCTGAGGGGGATACAACTAAATACAACTACTTAGCCGAGACTTTAAAAATTTCAAAGGAACGTGTTGGACATATTGTGCATGAATATTTGAACATGCGAAAGCTGTGTGCAAAATGGATGCCGCGCGTGCTCACAATCGATCAAAAGCAACAATGAAAACGATGGCAAAATTATATGAATTAGACTACGAATTGCTTCCCCATCCACCATATTCTCCAGATCTGGCCCCCAGTGACCTTTTCCTGTTTGCAGACCTTAAAAGAATGCTCGCTGAAAGAAATTTAGCACTGATGAAGAGGTAATCGCCGAAACTGAGGCCTATTTTGAGGCTAAAGAGAAATCGTACTATAAAAATGGCATCGAAAAATTGTATGACCGCTATAATCGTTGTATCGCCCTCGAAGGTAACTATATTGAATAATAAAATCGAATTTTGTCAAAAAAATATTTTTTACTATGTTAGCCTACGAACTTTTCAGCCCAACTGTTATATTCGATTTCGTGTATTCAGTAGATATCCCGCTAATCTCTGGATCAAGGACGCGCATAGCGGCAGAGGAGGAGAGGAAATCGATTGGGAGAGCGAAGCAGTACTCGATGCTGGGAAGGCTGGTAACTGCAGTCGCTTTCCCCCTCCACGCAATCCCGTTCCTCTCACATCTTCATTGCTGGAGCCGTCCCGCGTCACCATTTGCACATATACTGTGTATTTATTTTCGTTCGCTCGCTCCAGAGATAGACAGGACAGAGTATACTTTGTATTTCTCACATCCACATTGAGTGTCCGGTCATTCTTTTTCTCACACTTTCTCAATATTTATCTTCCTTCTGGACTATTTTGTTTCCATCTGTCTTTTCTCTCTGTCTGTCTCTCTCTCTCTGCCTACCCCTTTCTCTCTCTTTCCCCTTTCTCTTTCTCTTTACCCCTTTCTCTCTCTCCCCCCTCTCTCTCTCTTTCACCCTCTCTCTCTCTTTTACCCTCTCTCTCTCTCTCTCTCTTTCTCCCTTCTCTCTATCTATCTCTTTCTCTTTCCCCTTTCTCCCTCTCTTTACCCCTTTCCCTCTCTCCTTTCCCCCCTTTCTCTCTCTCTCTTTCCCCTTTCTCCCTCTCTCTCTTTCCCCTTTCTCTTTCTCTTTCCCCCTTTCTCTCTCTTCCCCCTTTCTCTCTCTCTCCAGCCTGAGCGTTGTTGTTTTTTTGACAGTCTTCCTTAATTGATTTCATATTAACACTCATGCTCATCTTCGCGATTGGCCAAAAGTGACATAAAAGAAAAGTAAAGTAAACCAAATCAATCAATCTCAATTCTCCCTTGCACCTTTTCATTTCTCCTTATCTTTTCTCTTTCTTTCAGTAGCCTTCCAGATGGCGCAGTGATAGCGTCGTCGCCTTGTAATCAAGGGGTTCCGGGTTCGATACGCGGTGGAGGCACGTAGTGGTTCGGATTCAACTTTAAACTGTAGGTCCAGTCCCGATTAGCCTTACTGTGCATAAAGTGGACTTAAAAGACCAACTCTAACCAAACTCTTCCTTTTAGTGTATATCTTAATCATCCTCTTTATCTAGACATTTATTGTTTTCGCTTTCTCGCATCTATTCTCTCGCTCTACTTGTTTTCCTCTCGGCTTCTCTCTCTCTCTCTCTCTCTCTCTCTCTTTCTTTCTTTCTCCATATATATTTATATGTACACACTCACTCATAGATCTGAAAGGCTCCGAGATGGCATAGTGGTAACGTCGCCGCCTTGTAATCAAGCGGTCCCGGGTTCGATACACATTGCACAGCGGTTCAGATCCAACTTTAAACTGTAGGTCCACTCCCGATTAGCCTATATGTGCATAAAGTGGACTTAAAACAACAATTCAACCAATAATAGATCTGAATATGGATGTGAAAAGTCTAGTATCTTGAGGGTGGACGAATATCACTTGACCGTCGCAACGTATAATCTAGAATGTCAAGGCCTCGAAATCAAAACTGAACAATCCTTGCTCTGATTTACAACGACATAACCTGCACGAAGTACTCACCATTGCTACACTTTTATTGCTGCCATCGCAAGAATGAAAAGTTTTTTTAAAAAAAATCCACCGGCCTTGTTGCGTGCTTGCGGGAACGTCCTAACGTGCGCATGTTCGTGTGCGAACTCCGGTTTAGGTCGCCAATAAATGCGACATTGAGAGCCAGACATCTCCTCTGCGACAATAAAAGGATGAGGTACAGTACAAGTCCCGACAAGGACATTGTGTATCTTTTATTGGTCGATTAATCACTACAGGATGCTCCAATTGACCAATGTGCGGTCTGTATTGTGTTGTCGTCACTCTTCGGTCCGCATGAAAAAACTTCAAAGCTCCGTCTACAAGGAAGGAGCGGATTTTTAGGTAAAAACTTTGTAGTGTTTTAACGAGCTCTTTGTTTGTTCACTCGAAGTTTCCGAGTTCGAATCCCAGCATGAGCCTGGCTGCTCAGTGTAAGGATCCCTTCATGAATTTTATCTGATCATCCTCGTTGCCGCGATGGCAGAAAGCGAGAGATTAATCGGTATCGGCCGACAATTTTACCGGTCCGATATTTGTACAAGTTGCCTATAACTTAGTGCACAATCGTGTAATTTCGTTATTGTCTTCATGGATAACATGAATAACTCGTGTTTATAACCTACACAGTCTATTTTGCAAGCCAAAGCCCACCGAGTCAGTTATTTCCATTTATTAATTAACGAGGTGAATTAACCGTTCACCTACTTCTATTTTATCTTCACCTACACCCATTTCTATTTAGAGTGACTTCTATTTTATGTCGATACGTTATCTACAATGGTTAAAATGTTATATCGGTCCATCTTTAATACACACACAAGGACCCTTCCGATGGCATAGTGAAAACGTCGCCGCCTTGTAATTAAACTGTAGGTCCAGTCCCCACTGGTCTATCTGTGCCATACAGCGGAATTAGAACAAAACTCAAACACAATTACTACACAGACACATATATGCAGTAGCAGCGATTGGGTGCCAAAACTGGGGTGCAAGGACAGTTCACTTTCTCCTGGTAGACAAGGCTTAGCATTAAGAGGACATACTGCGGTGCCAAAAAGTGGTGGGCAACTGCCCCACACACACCCTTAATCACCGCCATTGCACACATGCTGCAGCCTTGATATTAGAATTTTCGTATTAACTAGGTACATAAAAATGATGATTATTTTACGTCAAATACCCCAGCGACACTATATCCACATTATACTTCGCAAGAATTTCTAAGGGGATGTTAACAGGTAATTTCCCACTCCTGAAATATCTGTTTAGTCCCTCCACCTCCTAAATGCTTATAAGACGTATAAGAATCACGTGATCCGCCTCTAAGATGAAAATTCAGCTCTTGGTCGTATTCTGGATAAAAGGCCCCTTCTCTTCCCCTCCTCACTTGCCCTTAAGATGAATCCACCAATGACGAGCCTCACCAGGACCACCCCAAAAGTTTGAATTTATTAATTCCTTTTATGTGTGTGGGCGTTTACCAAGCTAATCAAATCTGTTGAGTGGTTCCAGCCTTGTGATTAATTGTCCGCATATATTGCCCGTGTGTCGCTTCGGCCCTGTCGGATACACAAGATTAACGATACGAGTTCCAAAAAATCATTATGCCTACCTACCACGCCTTTCATATAGTAATAATTTGGAAGTGATCCGGTTCTTTGGAAAGTAGCTAATTCAATTCGTCCGTTTCTGTTTTGTTTCAAGGTGGGCCATTAAGTATGAACTGTTGTCGCTTCAGGTTTGTCTTCAAAGGTCCGAGATTCGAAACGATTACAACAATGATGGAAATTTGTTCTTGGTTAATGAGACATGATTGATTAATTTGATTGGACACGCCACTTACTCTCAACATTTTGTGTGCCAATTCAAGTGAAATTAGTAAATTTTCAGTTTATTGTTTTTCGCTTCGATTCAAGCTAAATTCGTTCGTTACTCCCCATTCTGTAAAGCTGGGTTATAGAGAGATATGAAAATCTGTGAAAGTTGGTGCACAGACAACTGTTATCAATTTCAGCAACAGGCAGGGTAAACTATCATGAACTCCGAACAGTGTGTCATGTACACTTTTCCAATCTAGGTCTACTAGATCTCTGTGGCTTCAGTCATAAATTGGAAATTACATGTATCCTTCAGCCCTTTTACGTTTTGGCATCTCCCAATCGCAGGCATCATTATCTGGGAGAAATAGTGGGGACACATCCTGTATTAAAATACATGTGACTGAGTTTTTGTTTTAAGTCTACTTTATGCACAAAACAGATGCTAATCGGGACTGTACCTACACTCCGAATCAAAGTGTCTCCATCGTGTATCCAACCCAGGATCCCTTCATTATAAAGCAAGGATGTTACACAAATACACAGGGGGGAAACCCTGTGGGGTAAAGGCGGTCAGGGGCGTGATGCTGATCACATCACCCCCACTCACGACCGGATCAAGAAAGTGTGGGGCGTTACCCTCCACTCCTTATACGCCTTCATGGCGTGGTGCTAAGCACAGAGGAGTACTTTATCTTTTTACCATTATCTGTGTG
Organism: Lepisma saccharinum; assembly: GCF_977018435.1. NCBI lineage: Eukaryota > Metazoa > Arthropoda > Insecta > Zygentoma > Lepismatidae > Lepisma > Lepisma saccharinum. Next base: position 20,545,092 of record NC_139256.1, on the reverse strand, counting down.
TGATACTAATGTATTACATGCTCTATATTGACTATGAAATGGAACTTGTACATAAGAAATATAAGTTCCATACCAAGATAAAAAAAACTTGATTTGCCTGCGTAATTTCATTTCAATAAGACGAAACTTGCAAACCTTTGCAGTAAATTATTTAATATGTGTGTGTTCTGGTTCAACCTTTTCGACGATATAAGAATGCTGTGTGCTGAAAAGCTGGGAATTGTCCATAGTTCGATTTGAATGTAACCAGTTAGAATAACTAGATAGGTGTAAATTAACAGAGACCAAGAATTACATCTTGGACCTATTATCAAAGCAATGTCAAGAAAAGCATACCACAGCAAGGCTTCGCTATATGATGACTATATTTTGGTCAATTTGGATTGGAAACACAAGTAAAAGAAACTCCAGGTTGAAAATTTGAATCTTGATTCTGCCTGTTCATCTCTCCCCTTCCTGTATGCCATTCCCATGAAATGGATTAGTAACTTATTGGATATGCGCAAATGTTCTAACTAGTAAATATTTAATTTGCATGGATTATATGCATTCATCGAACGTGAACACTGTAGAGAGATGATGTGTCGGACCCTGTGCATGTCTTAAGATAAGAATAATAGTAATAATTTAAACAATTTTATGACGCTGATTTCCCAAATCTTCGATATATTACGATGGTTTAGGGTGGAAAGTCTTCAATTGAAAAGAGAGCAAATTTCTGAAGTTCCCGTCAAGACGAAAATTCCACAACGCAGAAGAAAAAGTCTGACGGGCCCACCTCTACGACTTCCACCTTGCTTTAACCTTTACTCTGCAGCTAGACCTACAAATTAGTAAGGACCCTCCCATACTAACTCATAGATGTCACTAGATACCGAATTGCATGAAGACAACCTTGATCCAGAAAGCGGATGTTAGTTAATTAGAAGCAAAAATAAAGTAAAGAACCTCCATAAAAAAGCAGAACGGTGGAAACACGGAAAGCAAGAGAAAAAGAAGGATTTACACAAGTCAGCTACCGGAGAATGGCGTTGTGGAAAACCTTACCATCGCCATAAAGAACAGCAAACGACGAAGCAGCCTAGATTACAATGAAGATAGGAAGTTGTGAATGTCTGTGGTTTCATTGTTGCGATCTGGTGTTCGATTGTGCGGCGTTGAAGGATCGTGACCAATGCTTTACGTATCCTTCTACTCGTGTTCCTTACGATCGCCATAATTTGGTTGTAAAATGGCGAGGCCTTCGCCTGTGGGACTTAATGAACTACGCTGAAGTAGGAAAAGAACGAGTAGAATCACCTGTGGGAGGATCTACATTACATTTTTAATCCTGGGTGAAAATTTGCTCGCATGGTCAGTAGTGGTTATGCTGGCTTTGCCCCTGCAGCTGCAGTATTGAATAGGGTACCATATGCAAACAGTGTTTCACAATATTTTCCTGCACGCGCTAGATGGATATTAAACAGATGCGTTCTATCGGAAGGGGGGAGGTGGGATGAACTATCATACATTTTGTAATTCTATTTTTAACCTTCGCTTTAAAAGTTGTTCAACAACATTGTAATCGGAGTCATTTTCGCCTCATTGCGTTTTCACTTCCCCAATACAATTTCAAATGATTTATGTGACACGAACTTTCTAAGGCGAAACGGGACATCCCATTTCGCCTTTTCCTGTTTCGCCTTACACAACACAAAATTTCCCACCTGGGAATATTATCGACTGGAAGGGTAATGCATAATGGAAGCGCAGAGCTTTTGATGTTGCCTACCTTGGCTCCCCACCACGACCCCCAGGAGCACCGACTAGGTTAGGTTAGGTTGATTGTAGGTCGATAATATTTCCTGGTGGGTAATTTTTTGTGTGTAAGGCGAAACAGGATAAGGCGAAATTGGATGTCCCGTTTCGCCTTAGAAAGTTAGTGTCACCTAAATCATTTGAAATTGTATTGAGGGGGGGGGGGGTGAAAACGCAATAAGGCGAAACGTGCCGTAATAATTTTAAGTGGGGAGACATTCTACCACTAATTTTTCCACCGTTCTTGACTGCTATCATTTGAATTCTTTTTTATTTTCTCAAAAATTCCAGGATGGTCTGTAGCACCATCAGCTTCCACCCTTGGTACCCTGGTGCCTTATTACATGTACATGTAAAATAATATTTAACAAGGATATAAAAAATTCACCTTCTCACCGTAAATATGCAAGGAAATAGAATGAATATAGCATTATTATTAATAATAATTTGGTTACATGTTAACTATACTGTGATGAAAGTAACTAACTGATCTCGGACTCACCTCTAAGCCTACTTCTGATGGAGAAGACACTCTTCCACCACTAAATATATTGCATGCATTCTTAGAATTATGGTTAAAAAAAGTTTCTTCTGACACTCTATGACCAATAGGAATCACTTGATTAATTTACAAATTCATTGTTTCCGTGATGCTCAGTATTAATTTCATAATCGAAATATTGTATGATGAATGTAAAGCGTTGCCCTTTGCGGAAACTTACATCTGACTCGATTATTTCAATATAATTTATGTTCTAAATGTTAAAAATGGTTAGAACGGAAGGTTTCTTTTGACTGCAGTGCAAACTCTAGCTTTTGTTCCCCCCTCCCCCACGGATATTGGCGTATCCATGGGGAACTGATTGGGCTAGAGCCCCTACAAAAATTTGGAAAAATTAATATTTTCAAAATTAAAGCAGTAAACAGGAAAACAAAAGTGGTAAATTACCTCTCTGAAAATTATCCCCGATTTCCTCACAGTGCGTAGAGTACATGAAGACGAACAATTTTTCTTAGTGACGCCTTGCTCGTTGAGGCCTTGTTTCGATGCTACGAACCCTCAGAAAACGGCATGTTCTTTTCTGGTTGCCGGAATCCAAGGAGCACAGATTCACGGACAACCTGTGTAACGCCGTTCCATGTCAGTGTTAAAATGTCCTCTCAGAGCAGTGATCTGGGGCACGTGTCCTAAGAATGTCTTCGGACCGAAACAAAAAGCATAGTTATTATCAAATGTCTGCTTAAAAAATAATAACTGCTAAAATCCTTCCCTCGAATTAGAATTGTTTTAAGATATAACTGCAAAATAAGCATGATCCACAGTTTTATGAAAATAAATATTAAATACGTCACTAGATGAAACAATAGCGTATCTTGGGGTATTAACGAGTGAAGTCTGGCTGCCTAGAATTTAATGTAAATACACGACCGCTCCTGAAAATATTTCGTACAGTCGATGATTAATATCTGTGAACAGCACCAGTGCATTCTTAGCGCATGACAAGCAAACATGTTTTCAAGACATACGCTTAAAGCTTCAGCCATGTTATGCTACGTCTTGGAAACACATCTGGGACATCTAACATTGTAAGGTGCGACGTTTGCACCTACAATAGATAATGACACAGTACTTGAATCAGTGCAAATTCACTATTAGTGGACGTTTTGCATGTTGAAAACCCATACATCATTCCCGTTTCCATGATCTAAATGTGCAGTTGGGATAATGAAGAAATTTCAAGTGCACCTATCTAACAGGCCAAGATCCAACTATCTGCTGTAAAGATTTCCAGCACGCGATTTGACATGTACACATACGGATCTACTTGTAGAACACGGATTGTCGATAAAGGAAAAGTGAAAATCCACAATTTTCAATGCGTTTAAGGTTTCTTGTCAAGTTGTCCTAATGAAACATTGCCGATCTGGTTTTAGAGTGAAAACATGCGATCTAGTTAGTACCCAAGTGCAGTGTTCTAACGACAAGCACGCATTGGCAACATTGTAAAACATTACCAATTTGCTACATTCGTATGGGGCATCAAGGAAATGGTTTCTTGAATCGTTAATAGATGGTACTGATGAGCTTAATAATAAAAATGAGAGTTAAACACTTCTCTGTGGAAGTATAATTGACAAGAATGAGCAGCTTCAGTGCGCGAGTACGTGAGATCCATTCAAGGAACAGTCTGGGACTCGGTGTATCGCGTGTCTCCTTGACCAACCAAAAGATCTTCTCATTCTTGCAGCAACCCCCCTCCTCCTTGTCTTCATGTGAATGCAGACTGAGAAAAACCTCGTACATCACATCAAAGTAGTAATAGAAAACATCCCAAGGTCAAGTCGGCGCGTCCCAGCTGCCCCCTCGCAATCCATATGATATACGACAGGGGGGATTCGCTCTTATTCGCCCGAATGGAGAAAGGTGCCCTCGCCGAAATGAAGACAAAAGAGTGAACAGGTGCAAGGTCGCTTCTGCCACGGTGCTATAAAAAGGTTCCCATTTGCAGATTTTCGGCAGTGCACTCACAGAGTTGTCGACACTGAGATTCCAGAACCATCCACTACACATCCACCATGAAGGTTATGGTAAGTTGAAACTCTGGAATACTTCCAGCGCTATCTTATCCATTCATTTTACTTGGGCGGCTTCAGAGATTGAAGATCAACAGTACAATTATTTCCGGTAGCTTCCGTGGTCTAAGGACTAGTGTATCCTGCTGCGAAACCGGAAAAATAATGTTCTAATCCGAAGTATAGCAAGAATAGTATTGTACTCATTCAGTTTCACTACTTCACCAAAATTCTTGTGGGCCTTCCCGATGGCGCAGTCGCCTTGTAATCAAGAGATCCCGGGTTTATTACTCGGTGCAGGCACATAGTGGTTACAATCCCACTATAATTGTATGTTCAATCTCGATTAGCCTAGCTGTGCATATAATCAAAGTTCTTGTCTTGAAGTTCTTGAAATCAAGATTCGATTCCCCTTTAAAACTACAGGTTCAGTACCTACATGAGACTAAAATGTACATTTTGGCATTCCTTTTAGGTAGAGAGGCTAATCTAAACTTACATAGAATTTCAAACAAACACCGAAGCACTGAAACATGCCTTCATCGCGAATCGAGCCTGTAGATTTCCAATTACACAGCGAAAACGTTTATCCATTAGGTCAGGTCTCATGCAGGCGTTGCAGTTAACCAAATTATTTTAACAGAATTTACCAAGTTGCAAGTTGTTGGAAACGTTTATCAACAGACAAATCTGATTGTAAAAGTTGTAGCTGTGCAGTGTCTATGATCTAGCTGTAAGAAGGAAATCCAGGAAAGGCAAGGGGAAACGAATTTCAGTCACCAACAATGCGTGTGTTTGCGTTCCACATGTATTGTATTACTTTAATACTATTCTCATAGTGATCTTAACATGGCTAGCTAGTCGATAATTTTAATGCAGTATAACCTTACAATTTGCTGTTGTTCGTAGAGAATACATATCAGCCACATGCATACAGTATTCAAACTAATGATCACCGATCTAGTTTCCCACTAAGATATAATTTGTTTGAAGTTAGGAGCCGAATTTGCTTAAATCTATCCTCAACATTATCCCATAGCAATGTCAAACATGCGACTTTATAAAGATTATTATTGAAACTTACACATGAGATAAGTAAGGTGTGAAAAATTTCGCCAAAATAACCAAAAGGTTTAATGATATAAATCAATATATCCTGACATCTCTTGGAAATTTGTGCAACTAAATCCAAATTTCGAATGAAATCATTCCTTTTTAAATTACAAAAGAAAATGTACTATTATTAACATTAACATTCTTCCTATGAATGAAATCATCCACTAGTAATAATCGATTGATTATTGCTATTCATTTAAAGATTACATTAGCATGAAATAACAATATATAAATATTCAGAATTTTCATGGTTACTACATTTAACCTTTCCTTTTGGAGCTACAATGTTGAAACTACAAGCGAAAAGTTTAACTTAATTCAAATAAAAGTAAGTAGCGATTTTAGACATTATATTTTATTGCACATGTACTATAATTAGTTGCAATTTACTAGATTTTTTTTTACTAATATTTTTGTAACAGATTGGAAGGAATTACATCATTGCGAGTTTTTGGAATTTTGAAGAAAAAAAATATAATTGGAAAATCTCGAAATATATTTTTAATTTATTTTGAATTTTGAATATCTTTAATGAAATCTACTTTTATATTATTACATGATATTCGAATTGGAGACTTTTTTGCGATTTTGTGTGTAGATTTAGCTATTTCCGCTTTTCAGTAGTTGGCAACACTCGGTCTTGTTTTGGTTAAGGTTCTACAATGATTGAGTGGGAGGCATCTGCTTCTAGTTACGTTATAACAATAAAATCCACATGAATTTCAATTTAATTACACTTGGTAATTATTTTTGATGTAGGTACAGTCATCATCAATAAAAATGGGGCACATAGATCCTGTAATGTAGATGTGTGTTGCCTAACCCTACAGCGATGACCAAACCTGCTACTGAAGTTCTCTCCTCGCCGTAGAGTTATGTAACACACATTTCAGGTTCTAGATGTCTCAGTTTTATTGATGCTGACTGCAGGTATTTCTTTAAGGTCAATTGCGGGCATGCGAAAAAGTGAGGTAACATCCGATCTTCTTCTCTTTCAGATTGTTGTCTGCTTGTTCGCCATCTTGGCCATCTGCTTCGCTGAAGAGGAGGCTACCAGAGACAAGAGAGCTTCAGCTTACTCCGGTTACGGCGGTCTGGGAGGCTACGGTCTCAACTACGGCGGTCTTGCCTATCCCGGATACGGCGGATACGGTGTTGGCCTTGGTTACGGTGGATACGGTGGATACGGTCAGAACCTCGGCTACGGTGGATTGAGATACGGTGGAGTCGGTGCCTACTACGGCTAGGAAGGGTAAGTTTCTCTCGTTACATTTTTTTTCGGGGGTAAGGAATGCAATGCAAGAATACTGTCCTTGAAGCAATGTAAAATAAACTCACATCTTGCCTATCTCCCCGATCACATCCAGCAGCAGTTTTAGTGTCGTTTTGCTTCACAAGTTATGTACAGTCAACTCATATTCCAAGAAAAAATTGACCATCCCTTTTTAAATTCATTTTTCTCTTTAGTCTCGTGAGTTTTTAGACATTGCAATTGTACACTCACGAACGTTTCCCAACGCATTGAGTCTCAATGGCGTTATTTCAACACAAAAGTTTCTGTGACTGTACTGCCGCTGTTGCAGATGCTTCTTAGGGATCCATTGGCTTTTCCACCGTACTTCAGAACACAAGTATTGCCTCACGATAATTCTGCCGGTATTGTCTTTGCAGTCGACTTTACACGTGCTCATCAAAGGTAAACGAATATTACCTCTCGAACAAGAAAATATACCAGAATAGTATATTCCTTGCTGAGTATAAAAATATAAATATAATGTATAGGCAGCACTTAAAAAAGAAAGAGATGCTAAAAATAAGTTTAGATTCTGCATGTAATATGTACACATATTTAGTAAGAGGGAAAAATATATATTTTTTTAATAATTGAAGTGCTCGGGAGTAAAAATTAGTAAGTGACATTTTGGTCATTGTTCAGTTACAAAGTAAGAAGAGCCATGTTTCAATTTTCGCGGGTTATTTCCATGTTATACAATTTGTACAGGACTCAGGACTTCTGAAAGTGATAAAGACAACACGAAAACAATGTATCTACAGTATACCATAATGGCCATAATGTCACTTACCATGTTTTACCCGAGAGCCATTCAATTATTATTGACGCCACAACCCATAAATCCTTTATTAATTGATTAATAAAAATTATACAAGATTTTTTTTTATTTTGATTTGATTTGATTTAGTTTATTTTACTTCGCGTTTTGTGCCTCTTGGCTAATTTGCGAAGATGGGGATGAGTGATGAAATGATGAAATTGATGAAAGGACATTCACAAACAACCAAGCCCGACCGGGATTCGAACCCGGGACCCTTGGCGTCGCAGCGCGATGTGCTAACCACTCGGCCACAGGGTCGGGCTTATACAAGAATCATCAGATGACTGAAAAGTAAGTAAAAAAATAGTAATTTAACAACTACTTCTGATAAAAAAAGTTAGTTAATATTTACTATAACATAGGAATGTGAAACCTAAATAATCCGTAACAAAGATACTTTTTAATTCCACAAATATATGTTTCAGAGGGGAGGTTCTCTGCGCCTACTTTTGGGATGAAATGCGAGTTTATCTACTTGTGTCTTCAGTCGCCACAGTTCCGTTACCCTGCAATGGTGCATTTGTTTTCATGTCCACTTGGTACTCAAATAGCCCACTCGGGCACCTAGACCTGAAGTTTGAACTGGGATTCGAACCATGTGCATTCTTTACACCGGGGAGCAAACCCAGAGCCCTTTGATTGTTCACTTACAATAACGCACTCTGAAGAAGAGACTATATCATTGACGAGCATTTCGTCCTTCTTCCATACGATCTTTATGTTCATTTGGCCATGGGTTCGAACCTTTTCCCTGTGACGCAACTGTACCTATGCCTTTTGTGTACCCTTCTTAGCATCTTATATTATACACTTCCCAACTCGTGCCGATGAGAACACGTGGCAAGAACTGACCCAAACATCCGTGCTTTCCAAGATTAACCACTCTAACCACTACAGCACTGAGGTCTCCATCCGCAAGCGTGTTATTTTCGGTTCTGAACGACAATCAGATCCTTGTTCATTGATAAGAAAGTGTCTTGTATTATGTTCATCATGCAGACATACGGTGCTGTTACAAAATATCTAAATATTCCTTTTTATTTCCAGTTGAACATCAAGTGATCATCTGCTGAACGTCTTCCATCAACATGTAAAGCAACCAAAAAACAATTTGGACCTTTGGACAACTATACAAAAAGAAGATAATAAAATTTCCCGACAATGACATTTTCCTTCATCAAGTTGCGCAACTGTAATCATCTTTTTTTTTTAACTAAGCATCAATAAAGTTCCTTGAACTTACTTGGGCTGAAGCTGCTTTTACCTTATGCAATATAAGTTTTGGTCTTAAATTTGTGCCTACACTCACAATTAAGTAGTTAGTCTTTTAGAATTCAAGGATTAAAACAGAATGGTCTTCATGTTTTATGACGTCAATTCTAGTAGATGCAATTTTGTAATTTCACAGAGTAGTTATTGACTAACCTGTAGATTTTTGTTGACTAAGAGTTTGTCGTTTGGACGTTGAGATTCAAAATGTTGGGCATAAATAGCCCAACGTAAAGCTGTAAGTGCAATAAGGTTGTATGATAATGATTGGATCGGACATTCAGAAGACCGTAGACATTGTCAATATGTATCTTGCACCACATTTCACAAAAAGAAAGATCTTTATAACTACCGGTTGCAGAGAATAATTTCTTTTACACTCTCTGTCATTCCTACACCTGAATACAAGTCAATGTCCCTATCCGGGGTAGATCAATCCAAACTCGACCATCCTTGCCAATTTTCTTAAAGTCCAGCTCGTTTTGCTATTCTTACTGCTTTCTTACCCCCCAAATGATTATATTGAGTCTCATTTCTTCTCTTATATGTCGCATGAGTCGTCCAAACTTCTGTATTCCAATACGATTACCAATTATGTACAGTGGGATCCATTAGTATTACCGTGCAAATTGTCCATGACTATTTTCAATAATTTTTATCTTACATCCTGTGCATTTTTAAGCGATGGATTTTTATGTATGCTGGAGCTGAAGTTGTCAACAGCTTGTTTTGACTTTTTTTTAACTCTTGAAGCTCTAATTGGATCAAAGAAAGTTAACGAACATGGCGATGGACAATTTGCACGGTAATACTCATGGATCCCACTACAGTGGGATGCACAAGTATCGCTCGCCAAATTGTCCATGACTATTATAATTAACTCTTCTCTTGCATCCTACGAGCTTTTAAGGAATGGATTTTTACGTCTGATGTTGTCTGCAGCCTGTTTGGAGTTTTGATTTATATCTTGAAGCTCTCACTGCGTAAAAGAAGAGAATAAGCATTGTGGTGACATTTGACAAGTACTACTTATGCACCCTGCTCTACAGATAAATATGTGGAAGGTTGGGTGTGTGGTCAATATTGCAAAGGTCCTGTTTGTATTCCTGTCTATCAACTACAGACTGTATATAGAAGTATAAAGGGAAAAGTACTGATCTTACTTGTGATTTCAATCACCCATTTCATCCATGCGTTACGATAAACTTATGAAATGGATGAGAGGACATGAACAAAGAAACGCCCATAATTTGTTCCGGATATGAACCCAGCACCTTTAACGTCGAAGTGCTTTCCTGTAACAACATACCACACGCAGCTTTTGTCGGTTTGAACATAAAACGAAGAAACAAGGGTCGCTGGGGAGGAGAAAGTAACAACCACCCAGTAAAACAGTTCACTTTCCTCCGGTCATACGTCACTAATTTTTCTGGAACGCAGGAGTTGAAAGTGAGAGCAATGCATCTGAAAAGCAGCCGAGGCGCAGCGAACTTGTTTGATCACTCCTGCGCGAAGAATTTCGCCAAAACAACTGGCTTCATTGGCACAGTTCATTTGCAGTGTCTCTCCTGCAGCTCCTCTGGAATTGAACCTTATTTTCCATCTACCATAAGAGCAAAGTTATGTAAACAAAACCACACATTACTTCCGAGAAATAGTTAAATTTCCTATTTGTTAGTTACGGTTTTATGTGAGCTAAAAGTCACTCTCCCCAAAAGTTTAACAAGGAACAAGAACTTCCTTTAGGGCTGAGCTATGAACGTCACAAGTTTGCAAATACATACATTATCTCAATTGACCCTATAGACCAGTGGTTCTCAACCTCTATCAGTCCGGGACCCACCTTGAAAGATATTACACTTCAAGGGACCCATAAGAATGGGCGCCGGCAGAATTACTTGTACCCAGTTTACAACTATATTTTTGCTAACATCGAGTGCTTTAAGAAGCCCTCTTTTACGCTTTCTTAAAAAAATTCACATACTTCATTCTAGAAAAGTAAATATGTAATTTAAGAGACTAATTTACTCAGTCTAACATCTAACTAAATACACACGCTGGAATTGAGGGATGCCGGTAAAAAGCATTGGTAGAGCGCAAATAACAGAAATGAAGAGTTTAGACTACGTACAGTGGAATCCATAAGAGTTGCTCAGCAAATTGTCCATGACTATTCTCGTTGGTTTTTATCTTCATCCTAAGTATTTATAAGGACTGTATTTTTACGTATGCTGGTTCAGAGGTTGTAATCAGATTGTTTGGGGGTTTTGTGTCAGTTCTTGAATCTCTCGATGCATAAAACAACGGGAGTAAACGTGGTGATGTACAATTTGCTTGGTAATACTTATGGATCCCACTGTACAACACGGGTTGATTATAAATTGTTAAAACAATATATCTTAGTAATTTAAATGTAATAAGTTTTTAAGGCACAGTAAATACATTTGACCCAACAGAGAGTCTCGCCCCATAGGTTGAGAAACGATGCTTTAGACACTTCATTTTTAAAACAACCATTTGTTACATCTGTACAACATGTACAAAATTGCTTTACAAAATTATATCAACGAAGTCACAGAATATAAACCTCTTTGTTCAAATCTGGCCTCGCTTCCTAGAACATTCAGCCAGCTTTAATCTTGACATCCCCGAAGGGTTCTCGTCTCGAGTTTTCAGATGCCATTTTTGTCTCGAATACCGAAATTTGATACGAGACTGAGGCTTGTCTCGTCTCGGCACCTTACTTAGCCAAAATTGCCTAGCATTGTGAAAGCATTTTGTGCCTCTATTCTCTCAAACACGCTGCTAAGTAGAGAAATCAGATAGTACAGTCGTGCGGTGCAAAAGTTTCCTGTTTTTCGTTGGTCTTTCCCCAAGTTTTTATTTTTAGACACAGAAGTGACTGTGTTGGATTCGCCGACTGAAAAGAAAACGAAAGTTTCGGGACTTTCCTAGCGGTCATTTCCAGCCGCCACAAGAACCCTTTACATGACAACAACTTCAGTAATATCTACAATTGGGCATAACACTGGTCGAAAGATAGAACTTCCGTAAGGAAAGGAAATCAGGCATCGGGAAAGCAATTATTTTACTGCAGCCGAGAATATCTAGTCAGGAAAATGAAAAAATCTGTAAGTACAAGGGTATATTATTATTCTATCTATTTCTGGTCATTTAAAATAGTTTTTTTATCTCTTGGGTCGCGGCTATGATGATAGACAGATCAAAAATGGATGATGGGATGAACACAATGAAGCCTTGACCAGGATTCGAAGCTGGGACCTCTGGCCTTGGAGTGAGTGAAGCTCACAACCTTACTTCGGAGACTGGCGACACATTATTATAATAATAATAATTTATGTTGTGTACTTTGCTGTACACCAGTAACAGTGTTACGACTGGTCATATCATCTTAAAAGAACATGCATCTTCTTCGACTACATCATAATTCGTGATAGTCAAAAACCAAACCTCTTGTACAGTCGATGACAAATATAATAGCAGGCAAATTGTGCATCGACATACTCATAAATTCTGTTTTCCGCAACGTGGGGGTTCAAGAGTTGAAACAAAAATCACCAATAAGCAGAGATCAGCCTCGTCTCCAGCTCAAGTACAATTTAATTCCCTACAAACACATGGAGTGATAAAGAATAAAGAACAAGAGCGAAGAACAATTAGTCCACTGTAAGCTTTTCGGTTGACTGTACAGTGAAGCGCACAGGCATTGCTCTTCAAATTGTCCACGACTATTTTCATTAATTCTTCTATCGCATTCTACATGGTTTTATGCAATAGATTCTTACGTATGCTGGTTTAGTTTGAAGCTTTGTGTAAATATTTAAAGCCCTTATTGCATAAAATGGAGAGATTAAATATGGTGAGGGACAATTTGCTTTGTAATGCCTATTCATCCCACTCTATATAGAGCTGGCTGCGTCGTAGGTAAATGGCCTATTCATCCGTTTTTTTTTGTTTTTTGGAGTCCAGGACAGATTTTGGCCTTTGTCCAGGGGTGCAATAATTTGAGCAGCAAAATTGCCCCATCTTTATGTGATCCTTTCGCTTGTTTCAACATGTGCATTTTCGCGTATGAGCAATTTGATCTAAATATACAAGTGTAGTGTTCCTAAATCGCCTCTTGAAACCAAGTAGCAATTGCTCGAATTGAAACCACAATGTAAACATGTATACTAAAAAAAATGTGCTGTTTACTAAAGAGTAACCTGTCCTTAGAGTCTGGCCGCTAACGGTAGCCTATGTGAAATTTGGAAAGCGTTTCACATTTTTGCGACACAGAAATATGCTTTCGAAAAGAAATAGCGAATGTTTGAATTTCTTAACAAAAAATTTGGTTGGTTGGTTGATTTCGTGTTTTAAGTCCACTTTATGCACAGTAAGGCTAATCGGGACTGGACCTACAGTTTAAAGTGGGATCTGAGCACTATGTGCCTCCACCGGGTATCGAACCGGGGGCCGCTTGATTTCAAGGCGGCCCCGGGGAGGCCCTCTCTAAACAATAGACAATTGCTTTTCCTGAAGAAGCAAATGCGTTAAAATTCAACAGAGCTCCAAATATGAAAGACATAGGGGAAACAGTGATACTCCAAAGAGGGGGGACTCCTACACACCCCTTTGACAAAAAAAAAAACTAAAAGAAGAGAACGTCCAACGCAGGGAAAGATGACAAAATTATGGGACTTACTACTACTAAAAAAATAAGCAAATATTCTGAGATTACGGCAGAAGGGGGGGGGGGGAAAGATTCAATTTTGATTCAATTCATTTTTAAATAAAGTATTATGTGGAGGGAAGTCATTACAAAATACCTCGAAAAACGGAAAAAATGCGCAAATTCTAACAGACACAAGACTGTTGTGCAAATCTTTGATACTTGTAAAGTGCATTTAGATATGAAATTAATTATAGGTAATGGAGTGCACTTCTCTAACTGGTACTATGAAAACATAGAACACCACCATCGCAGACATTGGTAGAGAAGGCATGGCGCTGAGATTTCAAATGCGGTCCTGTATGGCACGCAATGAGCCAAAGACGCAGAATGCAACTTCTACTTTAGCATGCGTACAGAGGATGTAAGATTACCCATTTGGTTACTATGCCACCAATCTGATTGATTGATTGATTGATTTAGTTTATTTTACTTCGCGTTTTGTGCTAATTTGCGAAAATGGGGATGAGTGATGAAATGATGAAATTGATGAATCGACATTCAAAACCAAGCCCGTGTGGGATTCGAACACGGGACCCTTGGCGTCGCAGCACAATGTGCTAACCACTAGGCCACAGGGTCCGGCTGTACATAAACGATTCTGAACGCCCGGCTATAACCATGGTGAATGGGTATTTAGATGCTGTTCTCAACAGAATACGTATTCACTACAAACGGCAATGAAACAATTGTTATAACACTTGTAACGACTTCTCAAGAATATAACGTTCCAATTTGCTAATGACATGTTATGTCACTTCATGGTATGTCGGCTACTCATGGCATGACACACTTTTTATGGTTGAGAGGAATTCGATTTCAGGCATTACTCCAAAGCTTTTTCTCATCAACAATTGTCACGGTGGGTAGAAAAGACAGCGTAGCCATAGAAACGCGGTGCAGTATTGACTCTTTACTCAATATTAAACATCTGTAAACAATATAACTACGTTTACAGTAATTAAGAAACAATAGAACCGTATTTATTTCTACAAAATTGCTTTTAGGGATCAGTGGAACGACTCACAATCATCAAAATAGTTTGCGGAAATTTCAGCAAAATGTGCAGGTTCGATCAGGATTTGAATCCTGGTCCTGGCCGCTGAAATTTCTACATGGTACGTACATCTCCTGAATGAGCCAAATTGTAAGGTAATCACAGTGAACGCTATTAATATATTTAAGACTTCTCTTCTCATACTTAATATGTAATTAAATTATTGCCTTTTGTACACAAACATTTATCAAATGTTTGTTTTTGGTATGACTACTTTAGGAACTATAAAACTATAATTAAAATAACTAACTAACTCTCTAGCCTTTTTAAACCCGAAGGTTTAAAGCTGCAGCAACACAAGCCTTCCATCTGTCATTTTCCTGGGCAAGATCAATCCAATCTTTTCCATCCTTGCCGATTTTCTTTAGGTCCATCTCACCGTTATCCCTCCATCTTCGTCTTGGCCTTCCTACAGATCTTTTACCATCAGGTTTCCGAACAAGAACCCTGTAAACTCATCTCTCCTCTCCCAGTTTTTCCACATGGCCTGCCCAACTTAGTCTTCTTGATGTAAGCATATGAGCTATTAACATATTTACGGCTTCCTTTCTTACACTTATACTTAAAAAGTAACCTAAGCATATTTATTGTATTTTCAGATAAACATATGGTTATTATATACAAATGTGTCACACGTAATGCTTTGTTTTTGGTATACCAGCTTAGGAACTACAAAATCGTCATTAAAATGGATTAATTATTTGTTCTGCAGATCATATTCATCGCTTTCCTGGCGTATGCAGCCTGTGAAGACGAGATTGAGCCAGTGGAAGCAGAAGGTCGCATTCTCCCCGGTTTCGGCTCGTTTCTCGACCGGTTGGTACGCTTTGGACCAGGTCTGCTCGGATATGGAAACAGATTCCAGCACCCCAGCACCCTGCACCATCGTCCGGAGATATTCCCACCCGGTTTCCACCACCACGAACCCGGTTTCTTCAACGGATACGCACCAGGCTATCAGCACGGGCATCACCACGAGTTCGAACACTTGCACCGTCCTGGCTTTAACCAACATAACGATTTTCATCACCACCACCAGTACCACGACAGGTACCATTCTGGGTACCCGTTCTACGGCAATGATCATGTCACATTCCCTCTGTGAATATGTCCCTTGCACTGTGTATAAAGGCTGAACTTTGAAACAATCTGTACATAAAAGTATGTGCATTTCCGCATAATACACTGCAAAATTAGCATTGAAAGAACACAGACATGGTTCAAAAAGTTCGACATTTTTGCACGCAAAAATAACACAGACAAGTGGTTTGTAATGAACACCGTTTACACATCACCGAAGTTAAACGCTGGCCCAATGGAATTACTGTCCCAATATATTGTAATGATATTTATTTTATACAAATAATTGATATTGTTGAATCCTTGTAACACAATTTTCTTCTGTTATAAAACAGACATATCACAGCTGGAAAAATTATAAACCAAATCAGTACTAACAATATTTAAGTTAAGTGTAGCAATTTATAATGAACATGTTTCAAAATGTTACTAAACAGTGATTCAGTAATCATGACATAATGTGATACTTTATGATTGTGTGAAATATATTATGATTTTTGTACAAACAGCATCTGACCAGTTTATATCTATACACTTCCCAACAGTGATAATAAAAAAATATATATTTTTTTTCTGTTGTAAAATCGGTTGAACATGGCGATGGATAATTTGGCTGGTAATATTTAAACATCCCACTGTACAGAGTTAATAGTAGCATGACCAGGAAAAGGGGGGGGGGGGTTGTAGCTTGTAAATGCTACTGTTTCCAAATTGTTATTATTTCAACTTTCATTTTGTTGTCAACATGATTCATTGTGTATATAAAACCATCTAGTTATAACATTGCTTGAAAACAATGAAATTATCAAAACGAGTTTATAAATAACAAAATAAAACCAAACGTATCTCGATCAACGAAAATTGTATTCTTATGAAAAGCTTGTGAAATGTAGACCACGTCGTGCAACTATGTGTACATGTGCGAACACAAATTGGTTTTCTGAAATTGCATTTGAGCACAATCTAGATCAAATGCGTATATATCTCAGGCGTCGAAACAAATCACTTTAGATAATCAGAATGAAAGAAAATGGAAAACATCGGCGTTACAAAATTATTCTTAATTGACAAATTTCTCTTTCCTTGGCCGCAAAGTCGCATAATTATTGACCAATAGATATTGCAGCACTATATTCATAATATTACGTCACAACGGCAACTTCTAGAAAACAGATTTCACATGAAACAGTGTCACTGCGGGGCGTTCACGTAAAAACAAATCATTTTTCTTATATTCTACAAATCTTACGACCACACGGTAAAGAAATTATTTCTTATTTTCTTTGTTGGTTCTCAAGAGATCAAGTTCGCATATCTACCGACCTTTCTATACAACCTTTGGTACTTGGAGACTGGTGGAACAGCAATGGGTTGCGGTTTTATGGTGGCCACAGCTAGACGCACAAGAAAGTAGGGTTGCGGAACTCGAGAGGGGGGAAGAAGGGTAACGTTTCGTTCAAGAGAGGGGAAAAAAGTGTGATTAAAGTACCGCGAAGTGACAGCGTATCGGGTTTCTTTCTTTTCGCACGCCTTCGTAATGAAAATCGCATTGCTACCAAAGCGGAATTCCCCCTCCGCCTGCTTCGATAAAATTCGACACGCTCTCTATTCGCTCCAAATGCAGTGAGGGATAGTTCTTTTTCGCCTCTGCTGCGGTGCGGGCACGCCGTTGTCCTCGAGGAATTTTCTGGGTGAGTAGCAGGGGAGGTTACCGCTAAAAAGTTCAAAATTGTGGGGGCTTCAGTTTGTAACGAGCAAGGATTCTTGTTTCAGGCTTTTAACACTAACTGCCAGACCGAATTTTGCATTTTCTTGTGGGAGCCGAAGCTATTTTGATGTTATAATCATTATAAACATGGCCTGTATGGTTTCAAAATGCGACTCCAACGCCACCTGAGAGAAAACTCAGAAACCAAGACTACACGGCCTTTCTGAGAAGCCAGGGAACACACACACATTTGTCTTCAATGGTGCTGTGTATAAGAACTACGCACGCCGCCTGCAAGATGTGTATATGTTTGATACACAGGAGACATCCTATGTACCAGTTTGATGCACATTGCATTTCAAGTGTTAACTTGCTTTTCTGTGGATACGAGGAATACTGACTGCGCTTTCAGTAACCTTAAAACAAAATGTATTGTGATGAGATCGCTTTTGATGTAAAGTCCTATTCGTCATATTTTGTCACTTCTTTCATTTTGGTAATATTCTTGAGACTTTTCACCAAGGTGAACATAGGCCTATATATATATCTCGCAGGATTTATTTTTATTTACAGTGCCACAGAAATACCACACTACATCACCAGGGAAAGATGCGGGAAATTAATGCACTTTACACCAATTCATTCAGTATATAAGACATTTTTTATAAAATTGTTTTAAAATTATTCGGTTGTTTCCATTGGAAATCCTCATTGCATATTTTAATTGAATGTCCATGTGGTATCATTTGGTGCCTTTTTTTTTAAAGCAAGATTGAATTTTGTTTAATTTCCTTTTCATTTCACTTTTTAGCCTGAAACTAACAAATGTAATGGTCATTTTTTGCATTTTTTACGTAATTTTTTCAATTTTTTATGGCATTCTATAGGTCATATATCTATATTATTTAGGTTATGAACTTCCGCTCCCTATACATTATACTCTTTGCACAGTTTGCATATTCAGTAGGGGAGTCTACAGGGCTTGAAATCTCCCAACAGTGGCGGCGATTGGGTTCAAATTCTAAGGGGGCAAGGACAGTTTGTTTACTTTCTCTTGGTAGATAAAGTTTAGCATAGCGCGGGGGTAAAATTAGTGAAAATTGGGATGGCAACTGCCCCTCTAATTGCCGCCACTGCCCCAAAATTACTTGATTTGATTGATTTTGTTATTTAGTGTCATATTTCTTTCACTTTTGCCGCGACGATGAAATTGATGAACACCCATTCAGGGATTCGAATCCGGGACCCCTGCCTTTTCAGGAGACATCCAAAAGTCCACCTCACTTCCACATAGTACACTCAGGTAACTGTAGTCTTGTTGGCCAGCCAGGCTCTGGGGTCTCGACCTAGGGCCATTAGAATCCTCTGTAGGATTGTGTGTTATCCTGTGTTTTGTCCATGTATGTGCTGAGTGGCCCCTTACAGCCTCAGCTTTTAACGTGGGTAAGGAGTTGAATTTAGTTACGGTAAGTGGCTGAACGGGTGCCAACAACCCAAGTGTTGACGCACCCAAAAATTTTATTTCGCTCAATCAATCAAAACTTGTGAACTGTAAACCACATACATTTAGTTGTGAAAAAATATAAACATTCTAATTTTTTTCATTTTAAAGCTAACAAAACATAATGCCTAACTATTGGTGCACCAAAACAACGAATCTTCCCCCGTTGACTGTCTTTATTTATTCTACGCCGCTTCCCTGTTTCTTCAGGCTAATCGGGACGATGATGATAAATGATGAAAGGACGCTCACAAATAAAAATCACATCCAGGTCACGACTCAAGAGTCCGGAACCTTTTGGTGGTGCTTCAATTGAAAATATAAGTACAGTGGGATCCATGAGTATTGCCGTGCAAATTGTCCATCACCATGTTCGTGCACTTTATTTGACCCAATAAGAGCTTCAAGAATTAAAATAAATCAAAAACAAGCTGTTGACAACTTCTGCACCAGCATACATACAAATCCATCGCTTAAAAACACACATGTAAGAGAAAAATTAATGAAAATACTCATGGACAATTTGCACGATAATACTCATGGATCCCTCTGTACAAAGAATAAGAATGAGTAGGTTTTAGTAATAGCGATGAAGTTCACCGTGAGTAAGCATTGTAAATTCAGGCAAAATGGAAAATTCAGAATAAGAAAGCTTCATTAAGCAAGATGACAATCCACTGTCACATTGTAAGAAAGTTTCCATTCAGCTTTCTCACATAAAAACTAAACTGATTCTTTGATATTCCTCGTACAATCACCCACTTCTGTACTGCTCTTGAACTCCAAAACTAAAGAATGTATTTAAATTGTTTATATCATAATTAACCAAATATGATACTCATCGCAGCATGTTACGGATATCTCGTGTGACCAGTCTCCATGAAAATGAAAGAGAAATCTGAGTATAAGTTTCGAGCAGCAAGGAAGTACAATTTTCTTGTGTCCACACCTGTAGAGGCGATGGATTTGGGGTGAGTACTAGAAATGTACTTTGTGAAGCTTCCATTGATTGTGCAAAAGTTGTTGTTGGTGACAAACAGAGACCTCCGTTCAAAATTCAAGATGACACCAGACCACAGGGTGTCTACAATTTTGTAAAAACAAAATTTCTCGACTTTTCCAGACCAAGACCCAAAATTATCCAGACCAGAAAACAATTACAATTCATGTATGTAAACACGATCAGTGGCGGCGATTGGGTTCCAAAACCGAGGGGGGGGGGGGGGGAAGGACAGTATATTGCCCTTTGTAGATAAAGTTTAGCATAGTGCGTAGGCAAAAGTGGTGAAATTGGGGGACAACTGCCCCCTCGCCCCCCCTATTCGCCGCCACCCCACTTAACGAGATTTTACAACAATCACTAAACATGTTAAGAGCAGTCGCGGTGATTGTCCAGCCCCATTTTTTCTGCTGCTTTTGTCCCCAAACTATGCTAAATTTTATCTACAAAGGGAAATAAACTGTCCTTGCCCCCCCCCCTTTGGTACCTTGCCCTCCCCTCGGTTTAGGAACACAATCGCCACCACTGGCTAAAAGTAATAACGAGAAGAGAAACTAACAAGGTAGGTTATCTAAGTGTCCCCCTCCAATTTCCATGAAACGTGGCAGGTGTATAGAGGGGCCCAAAGGAAGAAATACGTACGTGTTTTTTTGTTTCGACTAAAAAACGGTTTTAGGGGCAACCACCCCACGGTCAAATGTCAAGATGAGGAGAAATTGAAGTGGGGATCTGACCCCGAAACCACATAAATATGGCATAGGAAGAAACAGGGGGCATAGGGTCCCTCTATACGCCTGCCAAATTTCATAGAAATCGGAGGGGAAGACAGGGGTCAGATCCCCACGTCAATTTGTCCTCATCTTGACATTTGAGGCGGGTTTTGCCCCCTAAAACAGTTTTTTTAGCCGAAGCAAAAAAAACACGTATGTCTTCCTTTGGGCCCCTCTATACACCTGCCAAGTTTCATGAAAATCAGAGGGGGCACAGGAGTCAAATGCCCACTTCAATTTGTCCTCATTTTGACATTTGAGGGGGTTTTTGCCCCCTAAAACAGTTTTTTTAGCTGAAACAAAAAACACGTTTTTCTTCCTTTGGGCCCCTCTATACACCTGCCAAGCTTCATGGAAATCGCAGGGGGAAACAGGGGTCAGATCCCCACATCAATTTGTCCTCATCTTAACATTTGAGGGGGGGTTGCCCCCTAGAACAGTTTTTTTAGTCGAAACAAAAAAAACACTTATTTCCCACTTTGGACCCCTTTATACACCTGCCAAGTTTTATGGAAATCGGATGGGGATACAGGGGTCAGATCCTCACTTCAATTTGTCCTCATCTTGACATTTGAGAGGGGTTTTGCCCATTAAAGCAGTTTTTTAGCTGAAACAAAATAACACATATTTCTTCCTTTGGGCCCCTCTATACACCTGCCAAGTTTCATGCAAATCGGAGGGGGACACTTAGATAACCTCCCTTGTAAGCAGAAATTGACCGTTGGATTGGGACATTAAGGGTGATCTCTTACGAAGTACTTACCACGTATTGACTAATAGCACAGAAATAACTCATCATAACAATTATATCATAAACAATACATTATTACAGTAAAACCAGCGGCGGTGATTGGGTTCCAAAACCAAGGGGGGCAAGGTCACAAATTTGGCTGGGAGGGGGCAAGGACTAAAGAATGTATTTTAATTGTTTCCCTTGGTAGATAAGGTTTAGCATAGTGCGGTCGTTCCGATCTGTTTATCATTCGAAAATCTTCTCTCATCCCTTGGTAACACATACTGTCAGCTAAAATCTGAATGCAAAGTACGTGCTCGGAAACGAGTCTGAATGATACCGAATGCATTGTAGAGCATGTTCTGCTGGTTTAATTCCCATAAGTAGAGATCACGGAATACTTTCAGTTCTAAACAGTGGCGGCGATTGGGTTGCAAAACTGGGGGGCAAGAACAGTTTAATTTCATTTGATACAGTTTAGCATAGTTGTGGAGCAAAAGTGGCAAAAGGTTGGGGCCAACTGCCCTCGCCCCTCCTAATCGCCGCCAATGAATCCTAATATCAAACAAACATAATCCAAAACTTACATCAAGAAAGTGATAAGAGGAAATAGCAATTATTTTCTATTTGAAAATAGTTAAAAACATAGCTACTTTTCATCGGGTGTGTAACATTTAACTGAAGTATAGTTTGTTCACAACAAATTAAATTTCTTGCTTGACCTATTTCTCTTTGGTAGTCCAAAAACAATATGCACTACTTCACAAAAATGCAGATTTTTCCAGAGAGACAGTAAATTTCCGAAATTTCAATGACTTTCCAGTCAATTCCCTGACTTCTCCAGGATTTCCACCTTATCCAGACTGGTAGACATTCTGCTTCGAGATTTAGAACCGTGAACAAGGCAGACGTCTGTAAAATCAAGACTAGATCAAGGCATATTTTCCAAGCGTCTCCTCTTGTTCGAAACCAGTAAATTAGAACGTACAGTCAACGGCAAAAGAAACAGTAGGCGAATTAATTGTCCATCACAATTTTCATTCGATTTGTTTTCTACACCTTGGTGATAAAAAAGTGAAATAATCACGTCAAATATTTGGACCTAAAAGGGATGAGGAGACAGGTGAGTGGAGAAGGTTACATAATTTAGAACTACATAATCTGTATTCATGTCCAGATATTATTAGAATAATTAAATCAAGAAGACTTAGGTGGGCAGGCCATGTGGCACGAATGGGAAAAGAAAGAGGCGTTCACAGGATTCTTGTTGGGAAACCTGATGGTAAGATACCTATAGGAAGGCCAAGACGAAGATGGAGGGACAACATTGAGATGGACCTAAAGGAAATCGGTAGAGATGGAAAAGAGTATACAAGGTTAGTCAAAAGTATCGGGACAGGCCAGTAATAACGAGACCCGTGGACAGAGGAATATCACATGTTGCAAGTGGGTATTGGTGCGGAAACTGCATTGAATGGGGGTGTGGATATCATGGCAGCCATCTTGGATTCCGCCATATTGGATATCATACAATATTTTCAAATGGAAAGGGGTATGTATGACACATCAATTTAGGCTAGAATCGTCCCACAAATGACAATCCGAACTCATTTTGGACCTATTGCCATTCATGGAAGAGATAGGGTGTGCTACGTTTGACGGCAAAAAATGAGATTTGTCTGAAAGAATTGTTTACTGTATTCTTGTGGGTAACTGTACACTGCAACTAAACAGAGAGCATGAACAGTAAAACATGACATTGACTTACATAATACCTCAAAGCAAGTGCTCACACTGCTTCCCGTCGACTGTGTGACACTACTATGTCAACCGATCGTAAAAACTGCGAAGTGCACGTTGTAGCACATCCCGAGAAAGTCCTCTTGTTTCATCAACAATGCGATTCTGTAGATCATTCAGGGAGTGTAGTTTGGTGAGATACATTTTGTCCTTCATGTGCCCCCATAGAAAGTAAACAATTCTTTCAGACAAATCTCATTTCTTGCAGTCTAACGTAGTACACCTTATCTCTTCCACGAATGGCGATAGGTCCAAAATGAGTTCGGATTGCCATCGGATTCTAACCTAAATTGATGTGTCATACATACCCCTTTCCATTTGAAAATATTGTATGATATCCAATATGGCGGAATCCAAAATGGCTGCCATGATATCCATACCCCCATTCAATGCAGTTTTCGCACCAATACCCACTTGCAACATGTGATTTTCCTCCGTCCACGGGTCTCTTTATCACTGGCCTGTCCCGATACTTTTGAATAACCCTGTATAGATCTTGCTCAAGATAGGGACAGATGGAAGGCCTGTGTTGCTGCAGCCATGAACTTTCGGGTTTAAGAAGGCTAGAGAGTTAGTTAGTTAGTTAGTTACAGTATGTTGAATAAAAACTACTGAAAATAGATATGAGCAATTTGCCCTTGACTGTACGATACATGAAAATTTATCTTAAATCTAAAGTGATTTGCTGTGCAGCTTATTAACGCATACCAAGAAGGCTTGTTAGAGGTCGCATTTGTTGTTTAACGGAATTCTGTTAAGTTGATAAGTGATATGTTTTGAAGACCGAAAGTAGGACGAGACCGCAAATTGACTGGGCACCTTCAATTTCCGATTCGCGATATTCTCACAGAAAATTCCAGGTCATTTGATAAGTACAAGGTGCCGCAATAACGTTTCCGGATTGATTTCCTTATTCAGGTCACGTCGATAACAAAAAGCTGGGTAGGATACTGGCCTGTGGACTATCCTCTGCCTGAGCGCAAACTTTTACGCACATGCGTGTAACAGTCTGGCTGTAGCATTTTTTAGAAGCGGACCGTGCTCCGTCGGAATCATGATAAGTTCGAAAGTGGAACAACGTGTTAATGTCACAAAACTTGGGAAATCCGCCACGGAAACTTACAATTAGTTGAAAGAAATTTGTGGGGATCAGTGTTTATTTCACAGACGAGTTTTCGAGTACTTTTGGAAGTTTAAAGAGGGTAGAGAAGACGTCGGGGACGATCCACGATCAGGCCGCCCTTGCTCTTCGAAAACTCAAGTCAGTATCGAGAAGGTCGTTGATTGGATGCCTGAAGGTCAGACTGTCAATCAGTTGTATCATAAGTAGGGACATTGAATTTTCGCGATGCGCGAAATATCAGTTCGAAAACTTCGCTCCCTGTCAAGCTGCATTCCTTTCTTCCCCCGAATGTCTACGCAACTTCCAGTTTCATTGAACTTGCTAGCTGTAGCAGCGATAAGATTAGTCTGTTCTTGCACATCAAGGGAAACAATGGTGTCATTTGTGTTCAGTCATGAATGAATTTTGTTTATCATCATGTGATTTTCAACATGTGTTTGTGTATGTGCAGTAGTGATTATTTTATTTGTTGGACATCAAGGATATCCTTTAAATACATACAATGAATAAGTCACTTGAGATATGCAATTTAGAAATGAAGTGATTTTTTGTTGATGTTTTCTTTTTGGTTGGACAGCTAAGTACTTGTGTATGTGTACAGTATATAAAAATGAAGAAGTTTATGAATTTATAGCTCTTTTGTATGTTGTTTCCTCTCATAATGAAAAAGTGTGTGCAATTTTTTTTCCACCGCTGGTATATACCGCTGATCTATCATTTTATTTACCGCTCTCCTTAGTTTTTATTTACCATAAATTTGTCTCCCTAATCATAAGAATGTTTTGGGGATCCTTTGTGGACGGATGAGAAGGAGACAAGACATGTGGAAGAAAGGCTCATGGATTGTTCATCAGGACAACGTGCCAATTCACAACGCGATATCTGTCAAACGTTTTTGGTGAAACGCAACATTCTAGTGTTGGAATATCCACCGTACTCGCCGGACCTAGCCTCGTGCGACCTTTTCTCTTCCCAAAAGTCAAGTCTGCACCAAAAGGAACCCGGTTCGAGTCTGTGGACGCGGTAAAAGCCAAAGCGACGCGACTCTTGAACAGCATATCAGAAAATGACCTGCAATACTGCTTCTAACAGTGGAAGATCTTCGTGGAACGGGGTAGGGATCGGGGAGGGGACTACATTGAAGGGTACAATATTTCGATTGTCTGATTTTTTCAATAAAGAGTCACAGGTCACAGCATGAGTCCGGAAACTTTATTGCCACACCTCGTATGTTGTTTAAGCCCCTCCGTATTCGTCATGAACACACTCACTCTTTCTACCTCCCTCTATCTCTTTCTCCCCTCTCCTATCTTTCACTCTCTCTCTCTCGCCCCACTATTTCTCTTTGTTTTTCTCGGTTTTCAGATTTGCGTTGTGACTTACTATACTAAATTTGAACGTTCTCAATTTGCTGTTTATTACTCTGAAAGAAAATTCACCAGGACGCTCTTTTTATTACTGAAAAAAAGGGCATGTCTGCGAAAAAGTGGACGTAAGCTAAACCTTTTTTCTCATTCTCTTTATTTCCTAACTATATTCCTTTCTTTCACTTTCTGTGCTCTCTCTCTCTCTCGATCTTCCTATCTTCCCCATTTATTTCGTACTCTACTATGTTTTCTGTACCTTCTCTCTTTATTTCCTATCTTCTTTTGTCATTCTCTTTATTTCTTAACTTTATTTTTCTCCATCTTCCTCTTCTCTTTCATTCCTTTCGCTCTTCCTATTTTCCCTTTCTATTTCTTTCTCTCCTTCCTTCTCTGTATCCTCTCCTTTTATTTCCTATCTTGTTTTGTCATTCTCTCCATTTTCGTTCATTCTATTTATTTCCTAACTTTATTTCTTTCCCTCTTTCTCTTGCTCTTCCTATCTTCCTGTTCTATTTCTTTATCTCCTTCCTTCTCTGTATCCTCTCTCTTTATTTCCTATCTTTCAACTTTCTCTCTCTCTCTTTTTCAATGTCTTTCTTGAACAGATAATTATGTATAGAAACGAGATCTACATTTTAAAATGGGTTTCTAACCACTGACATGTGGCCCCGCCAGTTATCAAACATGTCACGCCATTTATCAGAACGCGACACCTTTTGGCCACAACACCATTAGGGAGCCCCGACCGACTCATATTCTCGAGGACTAAGGACAAGAGGAAGTCTTTCCTGGTGGGAAAACAGCCCCGATTACGCAGGCAAATGAGAAACCGCCCGAGCGAAGAGTGCAGACAAGCCATCTCTTGCAAGGTGTCGCGTTTGGTTTCACGGGACGTCCACCGTTTCTCCAGGAAGTGATGACAAAGGACATTCCTCTGCTTCAGGCAATTATTCGCTTCAGTTGTTTATGCCTCCCTACAAACTCCATGCTATTTTCCTTTAAGCGGTTATGTCCCTTAGCCTGCTATTTTAAGGTGCATATTTCAAACGCCTCCACCGTCATTTACATATTACTATATACGTAACTTGCCGTCCCACGAATTCCAGTCATTTTTCCGAAGATATAGCATGCCAGTACAAGTATCGATTTTCCAACGTAATATTAGCTTCCAATACTTAAAAATCATTGAATTGTTGTTTTAAGTCAACTTTATGCACAGGAAGGCTAATCGGGACTGGACCTACAGTTCAAAGTGGGTTCCGAACCACTATGTGCCTTCACCCGTTATCGAACCCGGGACATCTTGATTACAAGGAGGCCACTACGCCATCGGGGAGATCCAGTGAAAAATAGTTCATGAATAATAATGACATTAGTGTGATAGTTCATATATTTCTTAGGAAGTGAGGGGGGTATATTTGCATGGTTTGGAACAGAAACGTAGATCCAGGGAAATAAAATCAAAGCTCCTTCAATTTGAACGCTGAACTTTTACTAAATTAAACAATCTCTGCTCTCAGCACATATTACAAATATATCGTCTCACCGACAGTACACGTTTTACGTTCATGAGCTTTTCCTTCAAATCTAGCTAGACCAAATCTCTTTCCAAATATCTTCTTGGTCATTTTCCGTCACCGAATTCTGTCTGCCGAACCATTGTAAATGTATATTATATATCACTATGTACAATTGCTAATGCCAGCATAAAAAGGAAGCGCCTACTGCAGAAAATTCACTTCTTACTGCCTTTTCCGCGGATTACCCAGTCAGTGCAATAAAATACTAAATCGAATAGACATTTTTGAAAATCAGGCACTTTTTCTATGTGTCATTTTCTCTTGGCAGTACGCCGACCCCCGTGGCGGAGTCCCGGGTTCGAATCCCTGCCTGGGCATGGATGTTTGTGAGTGTCCATTCATCAATTTCATCATATCATCACTCATCCCCATCTTCGCAAATTAGCCAAAAGTGGCACAAAAAGCGAAGTAAAATGAAGCAAATCAATCTCTTGTTAGTACAATCATAGACAGTTATGGGTTGTAATAAAGTCATTGACTTTCAATGCAAGGGTTGCAGTCCAGAAATGTCCATGACTGTACATTGCAATGTCGAAGCGATGCATTTGAAACATCGTTAAACCCGAAAGGTGACGATCCTGGCTGTGAACCAAGGTGATATAGCAGCCTTGTCAGTAATGCAGTTTGATTTTATTTCTGTTATTTAGCGTCGCTTTTCTTCCACTTCTTCCCAATGATGAGGATGAGTGATGATATGATGAAATTGACAAATGGACACTCACAAAGAACAATTATGTCGAAGTCGGGATTCGAATCAGAATCCCCTGGCGTCTTAGCGTGCGATTCATTCCCGTTTCGCCCAGTACCTAAGAACTTGTTTTATTGGCCCAAGTGATAACCCGCGCCAGAACGGAAGTACCGTTTCGCCCGTTACCCTTTCGCCCAGAGTGAAATGTGAAAGTAAAAATTCCCAATCGCGTAGAGCCACGTGTCCTTAACCAACGAGGGGTATGCGAGAATGCCTAACTTCAATGGCGTTAAACACAGCCTTTATAATGTGCGAGGAAGACATCAACCTGCAATACCTAAAACAGTAGGAGAAATGCCTAACCTAACCTAACCTTACTGGCTAATACTATTGTTGATATTGTGTTTGTACTGTGTATTGTTATGTACATGTATCTGTATTTATCTTATTAATGCATTAAACAATACGACAAGGCTCCCCTTTGGAAGCCACACCTGATTATTTGGCTTCTTGCTTTCACATTTCCGTTCACATTCAAACCACCTTTTAAAAATTCCCTCTAGGCGAAACGGTGCTTCCGTTCTGTCGCGAGTTATCACTTGGGTCAATAAAACAAGTTTTTCGGTACCGGGCGAAACGGGAATGGGCGAAACGGGAAGACACTCCGCCACAGAGGTCGGTTCGGAGGTAAGACACTCGAGTGCCGCTTTGAATCGCCTAAACATAATTGCAAGCAAGTAAATGCCACTGTTATCGCTTTAGATGCGTAACGATGGTTGCAGGAAAGAAATGGTATAATGGACTATAAAAAAATAATTGCATGGTGCAGTAAGTGCAGCCGAATGTTGCTAAGGAAGTTCTCACTAAAACGGAACGACGTCATTCATTCTCAGTTGCATGAGAATGCAAATATTTTCGATGAAAAATGCACCTGCGTTCTCAGCAGCTTTATTATCTTGATATTGCACTGATTGCATATAACTCTTGCTTTCAAATTATCATCGCACTCTGGAAATATTCCCATCGCCAATTTATTTTCTCCGATGAAAGCTGTTTCTTCACAGGGAATTCTATATGTGTGATCATAATCAGGCAAAAAAATGTGGTGCTGTTTGCATTTCGGTTATTTGCCTTTTTCTACATATCTAGGTCAGTGGCGCTGCCAGAAAATTTTGTTGTCATGGATTCACCGGTGCATGTAATACTTCCACTTGGTTTTGATTCTGTGATCGTAACTGTATAACGGAAAATCACGCCTTACAGATTAACAAATCTGATTAAAATAATTATAGATTAAATTATTCCAATTAAGACACGTATTCAGTATAATTCTATACTTAGTATAATTTGAACTAAGGCAAGGTGCAAGTGGATAATGTTTAATGTTGCATTTGGCCACAACAAATCGTCTCTGAAACAGTATTTGTATAGGTTCTTATGGACATTAACGAAAAAAAAGAAACTTTTGATCTAGTGGACCGATTGAGCAGAAATTCAAGACCATGGTAAAACACATTCTAAAAGTCAAGATTCCGAAGTTTAATAAAAATCGAGTGAAGGATAAAGCCGTAATTGAGGATCAAAAATCACAGAAGATAACAAAAGGGCGCTTGAGAAGATAGCATTCACGCTGAGCTGTCCTACTTTCCATGCTGATGGACAATGAACGGGTCAATCACCTAATCTCGTCAAGGGTGCATTTCATCAATACAGGGGTAGATGGTGGATAACAAGTTTTTCTGGAGGGAAAGTAGAAAAGGACTTAAGCATAGAGGCTAGACATGGAAGTCTTCGCGCGAAGCTGAAAGAAAACACAGTACTAGTGGAATATTTGTTCGGATCGCATCCGTGCTAGCTGATTTCGCAAAAGAGTCTTTGTTAGTTTTCGAAACGTTGAACAGCCACATCATGGGTGAGTAGAACGCTACAGAGCCGCAAGGGGCTTTTCCCCTTCCGATCGCGCCTACGTCTGCGACAAAATTCCATCTGTCGTCGCGAGAATTTGATTACCGCCGTGATAAATTATAGCCCGATAATTTCATAACATCGTTGAAACGCCGCCCGAACTATATTTAAAGATAACCGCCGCATTCGTAGCCCTGTGAACTCTGATTTCAATGTGTGAGAGATCGTGAACTGTTGATATGCTGAACCATTGTTGATGTGCCAATCCACTGTTGAGATGCCGAACCATTGTTGAGATGCTGAACCATTGTTGATGTGCCAATCCACTGTTGAGATGCCGAACCATTGTTGAGATGCTGAACCATTGTTGAAGTGCCAATCCACTGTTGAGATGCCGAACCATTGTTGAGATGCTGAACCATTGATGAGATGTCGATCCATTGTTGAGCGAACTTAAGATCCTGGCTTCAACGAAGATTACTCCAGAGAAAGGAAGAGAGGAATACGGGTTGACAATCGTAAGTTAAGTACTGGAAGTGAAAGTGATTCCGTTAATCGAGTGTCCATCTGAGATGTCATCCCAGGTAGCTATGACCCAAGTCCAGCCGTAAGGTAAGAAAGCATTTTATGAACGTCGGAGATCATTCCAGAATATCGGCGCGTTATTCTAAATATTGGATTACACAAGATTCCGTAGCCAAATTGACATAAACATTATCTACTTCGCATATTAACAAGTAATAATCATTTGAGTATAATTATTAGTCTAAAAACCACATTGCGTTGAGTAAAAAAAAATTGCTAACAACCGTCTTTAACTGAAAGCCAGACAATGATATTATTCCAGAAAAAATGAAAGTATTTGTAGTAGAATTAGTATTGTGTAATCTGCCGATGAATGTGTGAGTGAGTGTGTGGTTTGTGCGTAAGAGGGCAGCCTGTATAATATAAATTGATTTATTTAATTATATAGATTTCACACCCATTTTGTCGTGTTACGTAATTTACAGAATAGAATAATATAACGGTATAAACAAAGTTACCTCGCTTTAAAGGTCCAACTGCGTAAACACGATCCCTGAGACCATATTTATTATGATATTATTATATTCCTTATGGCTTAAATTACAGTTATACTTGACATTATTGAATTAATTAATTAGTGTACATTTTACTTTAATTGATTACCACCGAACCCGTCGCGCATCTTTACAACTGAAGATCATTCTCTCCCTCTCTTTCAATTTCTTCTCTTTCCTTCTCTCTCGCTAACTAGTTTTCTCTATGTCACCTCTTTCCTCCTTGCTTAGTTATCACCTATTCCCTTTTCTTCTGTCTTTATTCTCTCTCTTTATCTTTCACTGTCTTTAGCTCTCTATCTCGTCTTATCTCTTACTCGTTTGCTCTCTTCTTATGGCTTTCTCTCAATACCATTAACGTCTAATATTCTTATTTACTTACTCGGATTCTCTACCCAAAGGTGTCGAGGTTTTTCCGAGAGTTCTCCATTGGTTACGATCCATTGCTATCTTCCTTGCTTCATCCCATTTAATGCCTCTTCTGTTCAAGGTCTGCTCAATGTTCTTGTTCCATGTTTGCCGTGGTCTTCCTTGGGGCCTCTTCTTTCCTATTCCTCTTGATCTTGCCTCTTATATTTCTTTCGGTATTCTTCCATCCTTCATTCTATTAACATGGCCAAACCATCTCAGTTGTGCCTCGATGCCATTTTGTTCAACTGGTTTAGAATTTAGTGTTATCCTGATCGTTTGATTCCTAATACTGTATCTTCTTGTTTTTTCCCAAAATGTCTAATTTTCTCCAATCTCAATCTATCTACCTCTTTCTCGTTCTGTAGTTCTCATTCTTTGTCTCTGTAGCTCTCTCTCTCTCTCTCTCTCTCTCGTTATTTCTTCATATCACTTTCCCTCTATGTCTCTAATTATCTCTATTCTCTCTAGGTCTATAGTTATCTCTCTCTCTCTATATATATATATATATATATATATATATATATATATATATATATCCCGCTCGCTCACTCTGTTCCAAACAAGCGTGGTATTGAAATGTACGTTACAGTGCTCAAGATTTCTTATCTAGTGAATTTGGGTGTACACAAAGATGAAGAGTTAATATTTCACGGAGGGTTTGAGTCAACCAAATGTCGACGCCTCTCTTTTAGATAAATCGCGACGATGAAGGTGAGCGACTACATATGACGGAACATATCCAAGGTTCGTACTGAGAACCCCTAACCTCGTACTACTGGTGGTGATGACTAAAAATGTAATTAAAGCATCTCCCATAAGCTCAAGCCGATAACCACAATTTCAGAGAATTGTAAAAGTGATCCAAGATTATTCTTAAATCATGCTGAGGATTACGCAACAATTTATTTGTCATGATCAAGTGTACCACTGGAGAGAAAAACAAACGAGAGGCAATTTTAGTATCCATGACAACTAAAACAGACCCCTTTTGGCCCACCCAAACAAACGTTTCTGTTGATGCCACTGGTTCCATCCTGTAAGCTACCAAACTGGTTACTAGAGGAAATATATTCCCCGTTGTTTGACATTAAAGGGTTCTTCTTGTACAACTTCAAAATACTTTTTTTTGGGTGTGTCATGTATTCACACACAAAAACACAATTTAATCAATACATGATAGAAACCACCCCCACAGGTATGAATATGTATTGCTTATGTTTTATTGAAGTTGGCGTGAAGATTTGTTTGCTTGTTTCTTGAGATATAAAAAAAACATCGTCCTTCTGTCGTATTCTACGAGGAGCAACTTCATTCAGATTATCTACTAAACGAATAGACAAATAGGAATGGAAAACTTAAAAATATATATATTAAAAAGATTGGCCGAGGGTGGATATTTGGCCTAGCACTCTGTCCATCTTTTGGGATATTGAGGAGGGGGAGAACGAAAGTGTCTTCCTCACCTCCCCAACAAAAGTAAGTGGTAATGAAAGCTTCAAGGTAAATTTTCAGCTTTCGCTTGTTTTACTACCTATTGGATATTTACATGTTTCAAGTGTTGGTAGGTACAGTCAACGGCAATGAAAAATGGGACAGCTATAACCTGAAATACTGTCTTTCCTGCATGAGTTATGTGGTTTGCCTAACTCTACGGTACAGTAGAACTTACAATTGAAAAGTTGCTATTGAAGTTTACTCACTGCCGCAGAGTTAGGCAACACCCGCATTTCAGTATTTAGGTGTCCCAATTTTATTGCCGGTGAGTGTACAATCTTGTATTTGTAATTGAATTCACAAAGGTGGATGAGTAATATTGTTGCGCTTGTTGATTCTTTCAGAAATCCAGAGTCCACGGATGCCATTGCAACAATGGGCTGGGATTTCCACAACGTCTTCGCGAACCAGGACTGCAACCCGAATTCCCACGAGGGCTCATGCTGCGCGTCACCCGCTCTTCTGTTCCTGACCATCATCCACAGCCTCAATTCGAACTTCCACCAGCTGTCGGTCTCCAACACCAGGTTCATTGACGACGAATACGACTTCATAGTCATCGGCGCCGGGAGCGCTGGCTGCGTCGTCACCAACCGCCTCACGGAGATCGAGCACTGGAAAGTACTCCTGCTGGAAGCCGGAGGGGAGGAGCCGCAGATTGCGGAGATTCCGACCAACATGAGGTTTCTCCAGAACACAGAGGTCGACTGGCAGTACACGACGGAGTTCCAGCACAACGCGTGCTTGTCGCGGTTCAACAAGACCTGCCCCTGGCCTCGGGGGAAGGTCCTCGGTGGTAGCAGCACCATCAACGCCATGATGTACGTCAGGGGGAACAGGAAGGACTACGACACGTGGGCCTCTATGGGGAACCACGGGTGGAGCTACGAGGAGGTTCTGCCGTACTTTCTCAAGTCGGAGAACAACAAGGACCACGACATGATGCACTCGCGCTACCACTCCAAAGGTGGGGAGCAGTCGGTCCAACGCTTTCCCTACGCCGACTACAATGTCCAAGCTCTGCTGAGGGCCTTCGAAGAGATCGGCATCCCGCATAGGGACGTCAACGGGGAACACCAGACGGGGGTCATGAGGGGGCAGGCGACTTCGTGGAAGGGAGAACGGTACAGCACTAACCGGGCCTTCCTGAGACCGATCAGGGACCGGTTCAACTTCCACGTGTCCGATTATTCGCACGTTACGAGGATACTCATCGACGGGCACTCGAAGAAGGCGTACGGGGTGGAGTTCGACAGAAAGGGAAGGAAGCACAAGGTTCGAGCCCGGAAAGAGGTGATCCTGTCCGCCGGAACAGTGAACTCGCCACAGATCCTGATGCTTTCCGGTGTAGGTCCTCCGGAACACTTGTCCCACTTTGGTATCCCAATCATCAAGAATCTTCGAGTTGGCGACAACTTGCAAGATCATGTCTCCACAGGTGGCGTCGTGTATGCAGTCAACCACACAGCCACGTACCCGGTGTCCGCGAAGAAACGTGCCTGCGACGCGTACAAGTATCACGTTCACCGAAAGGGACCATTGTCTGCAACGGGTCCTGCTCAGGTCATCGCCTTCGCACAGTCCAAGTACTCGGCACCCTTTGAAGATTTCCCGGATATCGAGTTCATGTTCGATCCCAACGTCCAGCAAAACTTCTTTGACACCTCTCCCAAAGCTAAACCGACCGAACCGTTCTCCTATTACGACCGAATCATTGCACGTCCCATGGTCCTGCATCCCCGAAGCCGAGGAGCCATCCGACTAAGATCAAAGAACCCTTTCGACGACCCCCTCATCTTCGCAAACTACCTCGACAGTCCTCACGATGCCGACGTGCTACTGGAAGGCATCAATATAGCGCTCAGGCTACCCGAAACGGAGGCATTCAAGAAAATCGGAGCACAGCTTGTGACTGAACCCCTTCCAGGGTGCGATTACTACCATTTCGGGACGTATCCATACTGGGAATGCATAATTCGGCACTACACGCAGACATTCTACCACCCCGTAGGGACATGCAAGATGGGACCACACCATGACAACACTGCAGTAGTGGACCCTCGTCTCAGAGTGTACGGTATTCAAGGTTTGAGAGTCATAGATGCATCCATCATGCCGCTTGTTGTAGGGGGTAACACAAACGCTCCTACGATAATGATAGCGGAAAAGGGGTCGGATATGATCAAGGAAGACTGGTTGGAAAACAATAATTACTGATGTGATTGTGAAACCCAGATAGCACAAAAGCTTCTGGCAAGCTTGAGGCAGCTTGTTTGTAGCTTGTCAAAGCCAGTTGGATACGACAAGCTAAGCATTTTACAAGCTTGTTTCAAGCCTGCAGCTTTCTGTGACAAGCTTGGTGCAAGCTAGTCTTGTCAAGTTTTCAGCGATTTTGACACGACAAGCTTGGTACAAGCTAGTCTTGTCAAGATTACTGCAAGTTTGACACGCGATAACTAGTTGGCTTGATTCAAGCCTGATACAAGCGTACAGCGTGCCATGTTATGCTTGCAGAAAGCTTACTGTGCTATCTGGGAAGTGTGTTGTTACTGTCTGCCAGCAAGCAACATGCTATTAGTTCATATCTGCGTATAATAGTGTTGCCACTGAAAATGTACATAGACAGATCTTTCTTCTAATGCAAAAAAGTGCCATACAATGTATATTAAGCGTTAACTGAATGCTAACATTTATAATTTAATCTTGGTTTTGAATTTATAGTAAACTTATAGATCTTGGAATCAAAGTAAATGATTTCAAACAGTATCAAATAACTTCATACTATCAAAGATAGTGGACAAGTTGTCTTACCTAAGCCTAAAGGTCTACTACTAACGGTGAATAAACTTGGAACTAAAAAGGTAATTTACATTCAGATGCATTCGTAGCATATCCCTAATTTATTTTGTTAACTAAGTTGTATTTTCATGTTATTATACTGTATATGTCCAATGAGAAAATATGCGTTCAAATGTGAATCAAAAAACGTTTTCACACATATTTTTTTAAAATTTTATCCAGTATACAATAAGTGCTACTACTGCCAGTGAATATTTCTCGTATTTAACTCTACCTCACTATTCACTTAATACTTGACTCGCACGATGAGCTATCATTTACCAAGGTTGGTTATAATCTTAAGATTATTTTACAACATATGTAAAAATCAGCATGGAATATCGTTCCGGGATATTCAAAACCACAAATAGATTACGTTAAGTAAGGCCTCCAAGCTACGTCATATAAAAATTCTAAATAAGAATAAAAGTATAAACTACTGTTTGATAACTTCTTGTTTCAAGTGAACTTAATGTTCTATGCACAATTATTACAACTACGGAGGTTGGGTCAATTGTATGTTTTGTTTCGATCATGTAATTGTGGTACTGAGTGAACTCATCCATGTAGCCTGATGTGGAAATCTGTGCGGAAGAGTTACATTCTATGAAAATTGTCAGACAATTGAGAACACTAGTTTGAAAATAAGAACGCGTAAACTATTTTTCCGTGGACATACAACATACAGATATTATTTTGCTATAACAGCCTGCAGAGATTAAATATTTACGTGGATGAAACGCAAAGTGGAAAACGGATTTCCTATTGTATCTATGTCTTGGATAAAGCATATTGTAGTAGTAATAGTAAATGAATGTGTCATATACACATAAATTGGAGATATTTCATTCGGAGAGAGTGTTGGCAAAAGTATGTTGAATTAATGCACCATGAATTTATAGTGCAGAGGTATAGTAAACGTTCTGGTAATGATTTTACACTAACAGAGACCATACAGAATAAGTTCAGGTGACGTTTAATCTACAGATGTAATAACTGTTAAAATTGAAGTGATATATTAATAATGAAAGCAAATATCTAGTATTTCTTTAAAAAAAATCCTAACGAACTATAAGGTGTCTCACATAAAATTGAACCCCAAGTGAACATCAATAGCTATTCAAATACAGCAAATAAATACTTACAAAATTGACATAGAACAAATTATCACAGGGAAACAACATTTTTGTTGTAATAAAAGCAGCACTTGTTCTAACCTAATTTGAGTGCGCTGATTTCAAATCTGAGGTTAGTTTTTCTCTGTAAGCTACAGTTTTTACGCAATTCAACTTTTTAATTTTCACCTTAACGTTCCTTTCTCAAACTTCAATTCTTCATTTCAAAGTTGGATGCCACCTTGGATACTATCATGGCGAAGATATCCTTCATGTATCCTCAAAAACGTGTAGGTACGTGTATCACCACATGCATTACAGTTTGAAAATGAGGCAAGATAAAATCACTTTTTGGAGTATTAAACATGTATTCAATACAGTAAAACATGTGTATGAATTTAAGGCTTTCTTTTATAATAACACGTATGTCTACATATAGACGGAAGGAAATGTAAGAAATTTGATATGGATGGCATGCAAAGTCAAATAGGTTCTATTCAGGCAAGAATTTGTGCCTGTAGCTCTTGCTACGTGGGCTTGCACAGGGCAATCTCGCTGGCAGCAGTAGTCTGCCATCATATTCTTGTCCTATCACATTTGATATGTTCTATAATGCCATTATGTTCTCACAAATCCACTGAGTGACCAACTGGAACTGATCCATAAACATTCCCCTTGTACAAAAGAACACAAATAAGACTGTACTTAGAGCTATCAAGACATAATCACCATTCTGTGGACTATATGAGGTAACACCTAATTGGACAAGAAGATCTGGGATATCATGGCAGTAAACAAAGTGCTTGTCTTCTGAAAAGAAGTGCACAAAAAAAAAACTGGTCCCACTTTCGGAAACATGACACTTTCGTTGATCAGTGCAGAATAGTATTTTCTTGGAGCCTTAAAGCTAATATCTCAGCTGCTTTCACATTT
The DNA here is from genome assembly GCF_977018435.1 of Lepisma saccharinum. Classification (NCBI taxonomy): domain Eukaryota; kingdom Metazoa; phylum Arthropoda; class Insecta; order Zygentoma; family Lepismatidae; genus Lepisma; species Lepisma saccharinum. Next base: position 20,507,308 of record NC_139256.1, on the reverse strand, counting down.
CTAAGTATAGAAGCCATGATGTGATGTGAAAAACAGAAAAAGAGGTGTTTCAGGTTCTCCCCGATGACATAGTGGTAACGTCATCGTCTTGTAATCAAGGGGTACCGGGTTTGATACCCGGTGGATGCACATAGTGGTTCGGATCCCACTTTAAACTGTATGTCCAATCCCAATTCGCCTTACTGTGCATGAGTACACTTAAAAAAACATTCATTCAATCAATCAGAGCGTGTTTTAATGCATGGTTAGGGTAGTTCTAAGCATCGTTGTCCACCTATCCCCAGCGTAAATACCAAGTGGTGTCCTTTTCCGCAAAATAAAAACTTTCAAATTGCATGATAACTATAGCAATAACGGGTTTCATATTTGAAATCAGCGTTGAAAAATTACATAGAAACAGTTGAAAAATCTAATGCAACAGAAAATGAGAAACAAATTGTTCCCCTGTGTTATTTTTACTTAGAGTTAAGCTTTTCAGGGCTTTACACACGTCCATGTTTGCAGCAAGTGGTGAAAGTAACCGCAAGCAGAAGTTATGTAGGGGCTTACGCGACGCTATATGATCAGCATCACAGACTACAGTTCATTACGAGAAGTACTACGAAGCACATTGCTTATGGAATCTTTGAACTCTTCTACGGTTTTATGTTTATTTATATACACTCATTGCCGCGGTGGCTCAGTCGGTAACGCGTCTGACTACCATGCTAAAGGTCCCGGGTTCGATCCCCGGCCGGTTCAAATCCGGGAACTTTTCTAACGGTGAAAGCGGCCCCGGCGCCCACCCAGCGTCGAATAACATGGGTACCTGGGGGAAACCCTGGGGGGTAAAGGCGGTCAGGGGCGTGATGCTGATCACATCACCCCCACTCACGACCGGATCAAGAAAGTGTGGGGCGTTACCCCCACACCCCCTATACGCCTTCATGGCGTGGTGCTATGCACAGGGGTACACTTTACCTTTACCTTTTTTACACTCATTGCCTTTAATGATCTACGAAGATAAAAAAATCAGATGGTGACAAAATCAGGTGACCGGGCTTGCCACAATCCTCTGGTGAGAATTCTCTCACCAAAAGCACATTGAACACGTGTTGCTCCATCTCTCTTGACGAGTTGTTTGTAGATCAAACTCGTCAAATGAAAGAATAACTTACTCCCAAAAGTCACCTCAAAATTTCGTCAACATCTCCCTTAAATGTTTCACAAAGACCCAATTTATGTCATCTTTTGCTCTATATTTACCCCTACACAGCCAGATGGAAACTTCTGGATATATGCCTACAATAAGTTACGTATAAGAACGCGAAGACTTTTATGTTAGACGCCCTCTATAATGTATTTTAATTCAATAAAGGTTACTTATGAATTAAAACTATTTTAATTTGTTGTACTCAGTTTTCGTCCTTATGTAAAAGTATTATTAGCCTATATTTGAGCACGGGAGCACCTTCAGTGTGTGGTTTATCGGAGCTGTCTCTTCAACTCGTCCAGTCAATGCCGGGTTCCTTAAGGCTTCAGCCGAAACCCATTTTACTCAGGCCCCATACGCAGACGACACTGCATTCTTAGCTTCTTAGAGGAACTGAAAAGCTGTGCTTGCCTAGCTCAAAGGCTGGAGTGGAAGATGGCGAATCAATGTTGACGAGGAGCAAAGTGCAGCAATGATCTCCTATAATCATCATAGGCCTCACAGTGACCGCTAAATGTCTCGGAGGTCATTTGGACTACCGTTTGTGTTTCAAGTGGCACATCGCCAACGCGATACATAATACTCCTCGGCAGGTGACTTATCAAATCTTCGGTGACTTACCGCATGGATGAAATTGCAAGTTTACTCCAATATGATATGCACACCAATCCAGTGTTGAGTTGCTGGGCCACGTACTTCAGGGACAAACTACAGATCGTCCACAACTGGGCTCTTAAGAGTCATACGGGAACACGAACACACAGCGCACATCATACAACTAAAAGAAGACTTGGATTTCCCATATGAATGAATGAGTTCGGTCAGGGGTTCCCAAACGTTTTCGTTTCACGGCGGCCTTACCGTTTCCAGATCTTTCCGCGGCGCCAAAGTCAGAATAGTTTGGTTAGGCTGTTTGCCTTAACTTAAAAAATGAACACTTATTTCAAATCCAGAAATATCTTACATGTTAAAAGTACTAAATAAGCACATATCTGGAAGAATCGTGTCATTGACTAACACGTAAGTGTCATTTTAGTGAAAATATTTCGCGGCGGCGCTGTAAACTAGCCACGGCGCGGCGGTGCACACTTTGGAAACCGCTGAGTTAGGTTATTTTACGTTGCTGTTCTGCCACATTTTGCTAATCTCCAGGATGAAGATGAGTGATGTTATGATGAAATTCATGAAGGGACAGTAACAAAGAAAACACAGCCTGGTGCCAACATGCACAATGACCGGAATGGAGAATGTGCAGAGAGCCTTGCATCCACATTCCTTAGGTTCTAGCACGAGAGGGACACATATGTATGGTGAATAAAATATCAGAATTTGGGCACCAAAAAGGGGACACCTTTCAAAAACAAAGATGGCATATAAAATTGTATTTTTGTATTAAAAATATAACCCTAAATTTAATTTCAATTTAAAAGTTATTACACAAAATAAATATTTCCTCTCTACAGCACATTTACGTTGTTATCATGGTGTTAATTTATCCCTGTGTAAATGAGTCTATTTTTGCTTCTTAAATATTCACAGAGAGTGTTGGGTAGGTAAATTAACTCGTGTTTAAGAGTTTATTTAGCATTTTGCAGTCAATTTTGCATCACTTCGTGACTAAACATAGGAAAACGTACCTCACACCTTTCCAAAACATGAAACATTAACATAACAGCATGTAACCTCACATATCATGTTTCTGCCAAAAACGAAATATGCATGTCTTCAAGCATGATACAACACAAGCTTCAAGTAACAATTATATTTTACCCAAGGTTGCAGTAAGTAAGGCGTTAGCCTGTTTAAATAAATATGTGTACCACTGACAAGGGAAAACTAATTTTCAGAAAAAATGGCTCAAACAATGCATTTCACTTACCAGAAATATATTTGCCCTTAGTAGTCCACTTGATTTGAAGCCAAAAGTACATTTTAGTTAGCACTTACCTGTAAAAAATACAATAAAAAGGTGTAAGAAAAATACATTTAATTTATTGTTAATATATAAAGTGCATGAACGCATAAAATATTATTCGAGTTTAGACATTCTTATCATAAGAAATTGTCAAACTCTTCAACTTCAACATTGATACAGAATTTGCTCGGATATTCAAGGACTCTACTATTTGATGTGTATACGTGTTTGAAAGTCACTATTTTCTTAATTGAAAGGAATGCGCCTACAGGAGATATTGGACACAGCAAGTCCCCCCCCCCCCCACCACCACCACCACCAATTTTCGCCACTTTTGACTCCGCACTATGATCTACCTAGGGAAAGTAAACTGTCCTTGCCCCCCGGCCCCCACACTAGTTTTGGAACCCAATCGCCCCATTGGGCACAACCAAAGGTAAATTCTTTCGCGTGGTGAGCACCATGAACACAGACCAAAGGAGAACACACAACCCCACAGAGGATTATTTTGGTTGCCGGTCCAAGCGCCAGAGACTCGTTAGACCGTAATGCAGTTTCCTGTTTTCTTCTTGAACGAAAGGTTGACACTTGAATGCCAAAGAGATCACCTAGAATAAATCAGAGCGTAAAGCAGGTAACGTTCTTCATTAAGTGGTAAGCGTGAAGTGAGGTTGACAACTATAGCCCTGTGAAAAATTTCGACCTCTGTGTGTTAGCAAAGAATTAATTTCTGTAAATGCCAATAGGACAAAAGGTGGTTATTGATTTAGCCCAATAAATAAGTTAACATGTCTAACAGGAGAGGTGGCCACTTGTAACGAAATTAATGCATTTGTTATTAATTGTTGACTGTTACTCCTGTTTGTACCAGGTGGTTATAATTAAAGTGACGGTGTTCAGAGTGGTACAGCACGGGCTGTAATGAGAGTAGCAGTCTGAAACTTCGTAGATACGCTAAGGAAGCAATGCGCTCCGGAATTATGCAAAAAAAAAAAAAAAAAAAAAAAAAAAATAGTTCCAATTCTCGCCACCAGGGTAAAAAATGGCGCTGTAAGTAGTCAAAACGTGGAACTCTGGCGTCAAAGTCGGTGACATTGCCTAACCATTGTGTGAGCTCCCTGGTTGTGGTTGGTGACGCTTGTTGCTTTTTCCTTTAGTAATGTTCATGTAATTCGAATAGTGAAATTGTAGCGATATTTTATTACAAAGAGTATTGTTTTCTGCGATTTATAGTGTTTTCCTGTAACTATACCAAGTTTTGACTGCTTACAGCGCCATATTTACCCTGGTGGCGAGAATTGGAACTATTTTTTTTTTTTTTTTTTGCATAATTCGCGAGCGCATTGCTTCATTAGCATATCTACGAAGTTTCAGACTGCTACTCTCATTACAGCCCGTGCTGTACCACTCTGAACACCGTCACTTTAATTATAACCACCTGGTATAATTTAATATCATAATTACTGTAATATTCTCAGTGAGATTTTTTGAGTTATATTATATCCTTAATAGACACGTAATTAATAGTTTGTTAATAAACTCTCTCATTTATTATCCAGAGCTTTTTCATAAGTTCTGATTTAATATCACAAACCTTAGGAAGGTCCAGTTATGCAGGTTAATAGCCATCGTTTCTATGTGTTCCGGAAGGCAGATTGTTGTACAGTGTCTCTCAAAAGTTTTAGGACAACGACATTTTAAAGTAGGCAACCCACGTGTAGAGTTAGGCTAATTTTCAGGGTTGCCATATGCACAATAGATATTTATGAAATACAAGAAAGGAATAAAACCAAGTATTATTGTATAAAACTCTAGAAAAGTATCAGGATTACATTTGTAGCAAATAAGAAATACTTTCTGTAAGAGAGAAAATCGATTTTCTAGTATTTCATTGCTGTGATGAGTCCACACAAAGGAAAAGAGGACAAAGGAAACGAAAAGGGACAACAAATGAGAGGAGAAAAGAGAGAGCGAAAGGGGAAGAGGAAAAATAGACGAGGGAACAAAAGATAGGACAGATGTGAATAGGAGAAGTAATGAGGAGAAAGGGAAAACATGCGAGGAGAGATGAGGAAAATGGAGCAAAGAGGAGAAGAGAAGAGGGAAAGAGATGAGAGGAGAGGACAAGAAGAGGTTTGAGAGAAGAAGAGGAGACGAGAAGAGGGGTGTTGAGAGTAGAGTAAAACATAGAACATGAGAAGAACGAAAAGAAGAGGAGAAGAGTGCAGTGGAGTCGGAAATCTAAGACAGGAGAGGAGGTAAGAGGAGTGGAGAAGAATGGGATGGAGACAAGAGGCGAGAACAGGAGGGAAGGCGATATGACATATAAGCAGAGGAGAAGAAGGGGAGAGAAGAAGGAGAAGGAGAGGAGCGAAAGAGACGAGAGGAGAGATGAGGTATTTGTAGAAAATATTGTCTCAGCGTCAAGAATTGATGCATTGATCAAAACATCGACATGAAACATTCAATAATATTTTAAAATGAATTGGAGAATGTATTAGATCGGTGCGAAATACATTTTGGCTGAGTTCAGAGCGAGATAAATCTGCCACGTAAGATCTTTGATTCTACTTGCGATTATACCACTAAAAACATGAATGTAATTTTCATATTTAAAAGAATTATTTATTTTTTCTCCACTTCGCGGTTCGATGGAATGGAGGTTTTGTTATTTAACATTTCTCCTCCCCCCGTCGTTAATTCTAAACAGAATCATTCCGTTTCACATTGTGCGGACAATGAAAACATTGGGATATATCTAAAACTTACGAAAATCTTCTGCCACCGGAGGGGTTTGAACCTACGACCATCAGGTTGAAAATCTACAACGGTAACCACTACCCTACAAACTTCTTTCTTAAGAATAGCTAGGAGGAGCTGACCACAATAATAAATAAGAAGAAATAACTCGCATTTTCACAACAGCTACCAATATTCTCGTTTTTCTTCATCACTTCGATTTTTTTTCTCGAAGATAGCTGCTAATACAAGAAAAGCAACTCAAAATTAAAGAAAAAGTTCAACTACATGAATATCCAACGACGTTTACAATATTGGAGTGACTGAATATATAAAAATTCTTGTTTGAACGGAAGGTAAAGGCGTGGTGTAGTATTTAGAGTTCTCGACTGGGCATCTAGCGGTCCCAGGTTCGAGTCGCATTAGGACGGGTTCTTTTTTTTCTTTAATTCTCCTTTTATGAAACAAAAGAGCATTGTAACACTATTTGTACGTAATGGCAGTGTAGGGTGGCTACATTGTTCTGTATCTGGAATTTACTATAAAAAAATTAAACAAATAAATGAATTTACACATGTTCAATAGATATTATTACAGTAAAGATCGTGAATTATGATACTCTAACGATAATTGTGTACGACTTCAAAGACATTGACAAATATTAATGAAATAACTATTTATGTTTGTGCTAATTAAGGAGATACTAATTTTACCCCTTTACACACTCCACTTAAATGCAAGGATACCTCCGCAAATATCGAATGAAAAGTTTTCACCATGTGCAATTCTCCATTAAATGTTTGCGCCGATTCGTACTACCTTCGTTTTCTTTGTTACAAACAAGTATTCTCTGCACACTACATTTTACACTGGTCAGCTCCTCCTAGCTATTCTTAAGAAAGAAGTTCGTAAGGTAGTGGTTACCGTTGTAGATTGTCAACCTGATGGTAGTAGGTTCAAACCCCTCCGGTGGCAGAAGATTTTCGTAAGTTTTAGATATATCCCATTATGTTCATTGTCCACGCAGTGTGAAACGGAATGATTCTGTTTGACATTAACGTCGGGGGGAGGAGAAATGTTCAATAACAAAACCTCCATTCCATCGAACCGCGAAGTGGAGAAAAAATAAATAATTCTTTTAAATATGAAAATTACATTCATGTTTTTAGTGGTATAATCGCAAGTAGAATCAAAGATCTTACGTGGCAGATTTATCTCGCTCTGAACTCAGCCAAAATGTATTTCGCACCGATCTAATACATTCTCCAATTCATTTTAAAATATTATTGAATGTTTCATGTCGATGTTTTGATCAATGCATCAATTCTTGACGCTGAGACAATATTTTCTACAAATACCTCATCTCTCCTCTCGTCTCTTTCGCTCCTCTCCTTCTCCTTCTTCTCTCCCCTTCTTCTCCTCTGCTTATATGTCATATCGCCTTCCCTCCTGTTCTCGCCTCTTGTCTCCATCCCATTCTTCTCCACTCCTCTTACCTCCTCTCCTGTCTTAGATTTCCGACTTCACTGCACTCTTCTCCTCTTCTTTTTTTTCTTCTCATGTTCTCTGTTTTACTCTACTCTCAACACCCCTCTTCTCGTCTCCTCTTCTTCTCTAAAACCTCCTCTTCTCCTCTCCTCTCATCCCTTTCCCTCCTCTCTTCTCCTCTTTGCTCAATTTTCCTCTTCTCTCCTCGCATTTTTTCCTTTCTCCTCATTACTTCTCCTATTTACATCTGTCCTATATTTTGTTCCATCGTCTACTTTTCCTCTTCCCCTTTCGTTCTCTCTTTTCTCCTCTCATTTGTTGTCCCTTTCCGTTTCCTCTCTCCTCTTTCCTTTCTGTGGACTCATCACAGCAATGAAATACTAGAAAATCGATTTTTCTCTCTTTCAGAAAGTATTTCTTATTTGCTACAAATGTAATCCTGATACTTTTCTAGAGTTTTATACAATAATACTTGGTCTTATTCCTTTCTTGTATTTCATAAATATCTATTGTGCATATGGCAACCCTGAAATTGAGCCTAACTCTACACGCAACCCACCAGCGCCTTACGTAATTTGGGTTGCCTACTTTAAAATGTCGTTGTCCTAAAACTTCTGAGAGACATTGTACAGCCCAATTGAAATCTTGTAATGTAATCCGAGCCTGAGATAAGAACAAAGGGGTATACAACTCACTTCTGTTTTAAAATTGGTCTCTGACAGTATTTTAAATAAAAAACGAAATCAAAAGTCCCTTCGTGGCTTTTGTACCATAAATAGGCTACATTGTTTTGCTGGAAATTTCGTGTCCACGAAAATGCAATGTGATATCATAGGTTCTGAAAACTTCTTTAAAGTGTGTCCGTAGTTCTCGGTTAGACTCAAGGTAGACTAACACAGAATATTAGAACTTATAGCTTCTACGAAGTGAAATCAACATGACGCAAAATGTCCACGACTTTGATGATCATTAACTCCTTGCTTGACTGCCTTTTCTCTCAATGGAAGCTTTAACAGGCAGGAAGTATTATCAAAAATAACTGCATTTCCTTGAAAACATGTCACCATATAGACAAATGTCATTATTATTACCCTGATAGTAGCTTATTTTCAAAAGTCCGGATATTATCTTATCCAGGAAATGGCTAACGAAAGTGCGTAAAATAAAATGACAGTCACTTGAAAGTTTATAAAACAATTAGCATGCAAGTACAAGGCAAGGTTTAAAGCGACTACGTTTATACGGACGATTTTGTGTGCAAGTTTCTCCAAGTAAGTAACTAAAATAGATGTTCCCGTATTTGTGTATTTAACATCTGTTATTATATGTCCTGTTTAAACTTGATGATGAAATCATTTGTCTACTTTGAAAGTCACTAGTGATATACGTAGGTTTCGTGTATTTAGATGGTTTTGAATAGTGTTTTGGTAGCGTGAATAAAACTTAATATAATTCCAATCATGGGAGAATCATTTTAATCCATAAGATGTACAGTCATGGACATTTCTGGGTTGTAACATCCCAAATACGTCTACCTCTGTCTCTCTCCCTCGACATCAATCTGAGAAACACATAGCACGCAGCTGCCAACTACTGATAACTGACGACGCATTGCACCCTACATATAAATCCTTTCTCGCGTTTATTGGTCAAGTCTCCTCAAGTCTAATTATTAAAACAGTTGGGTGTACAACTGAATGCATGCTAATACTGTATGATAGGATATTATCATAAGAGTGCAAAAGTGCATTCTATTCGAAGCGCATGTGTAGTGAAAGTTACAGTTTAAGAAGAGCCTTGAATTTTGTTTCGATTCACCTTTCGATTCTGTGTTTGGAGTAAATATCAGTTTCATTTTCGCATCAGATGTATGACATGTACATAAGTAAAGCCATGAATATTATACAATTAACTGTAAAGAAAACCAATTGGCCACTCCAATTCATGGTTAAGTGGAACATCTTGACTTCGCCATGTAAACAAAGTCGTAAATAAAAAAAAATATTAAAATTTATGTAAAGTATCAGCAAGGACATCCGTGAACAGTCAGAGCGAGGGGTATTGAGGAGTCATTATTCATTTTGGTATAGCTCTATTTTAAGAAAACGTCAGATATATCAAGATATGGTAAAATGTAGCAACCGCTACTAAAGGAGCGTCAACCCCCCCCCCCCCCCGTCGCGTTTTCGTGTGTTTACATCACAAGGCTTGGAAGTATTGTATTGTATAGTTGGTACATCGCATGTTAAATCGCTAGCTGCATTAGAACTGAAATAATGAGGGCAGTGGGTGTGGACAAATTAATGCATTTATTCCTAATTATTACAACACACAAAATGCAAAAGTAATATTAATTTATATAGTTTTTCTTGTTTATTGGGAGCGAACTGGTCGACAGGGGGGAGGGGTTATTTGCCCCTCCCTATCCCCTTCCGGCGCCGTCACTGAATTAGCGTAAACAATAATTAAGAGTTTATTGTATGAAGAATTTAGATTTCCCTGAACGTGGAGCTGATTTTCGGTCTAACCCCTCCCCCACACCATTGAATTCGAAAGCTACTGTTCGATTTCTGATAATTTGTCAGATTATGACCCCCAAGAACACCCCATTGGGCACACCCTCAGTATAACCAACTTTGTCTGTGGTATAACTGGAAGCATTGGAAGAAGAAAATTTAAATGAGTTCATATTCAATGCCTATTTCTATGTTCTTTTTTAAATTTTGGGTTGCCTTTTAAGTGCCTTATTAATCATTTTTAGTGCCTTTTTGCCTTCGTATTTGAGATGGTTTTTTTAGTATCTATAAATCCGCACCCTACTGATAAGGTTATATTTCGGTGAGTCGTGTACAACTCAAGATCCAGTCCCTATTAGGCCCTGAAGTAAGCTTATGACAATACTACAAAGCTGAAACACTCTTTAAAAACAATGCTTTTCTTACAATAAAATATTTTAGTTTGGCGTACAAAAGGAATATCTTTTTTCTCTTTGCTTCGTTTTTATCGTACTATGGAAAAGAACACAATGGAGGGTTATTCAAAAAGAATGGTACAAAAGTAAAGTTAATTTATTTTTAAATGAAAAGATATACAAAAGGAATTCTGGTGGGAAAAAAGAAAGGAAGGTTGTAAATTTACCTGGGCAATTACAAATGTTGGATATGGGCACCCTGGGTGACACGGCAGATGTCAAAACGATAATCCATTTGTTGCCAGACGCGTTCCAACATATCCTCGATTATCAACTCCACTGCATGAGAGATCCGCTGCTTCACATTATCCAGATCTTGTGGCAATGGAGGAACGTACACAGCGTCTTTCATAAATCCCCATAAAAAGAAGTCGCATGGAGTAAGATCGTGGAGGTCAGGTCAGGAATGCCAAATCTTGATTCCCGGTACGGCCAATCCAACGACCTGGTCTGGTGGCATTGAGGTACGCACGAACAAGGTTGTGGAAGTGGGGAGGAGAACCATCCTGTTGAAAGATGGAATTCGGAATATCTTCCTCCAGTTGTGGCATGAGCCATTCCGATAACATGTCCAGGTAGGTGTGGCCAGTAACAGTGGCTTCGGCAAAAAAAAAAAAAGATCCACACACTTTCCGTTTGCTTAATGCACAAAACACCTTCAATTTTGGTGAGTCTCTTTCCTGCTGCACTATTGTATGAGGGTGTTCTGTACCCCAGATCCTAACGTTATGCCGATTCACTCCCGCTAACATGAAATGTCGCTTCATCACTAAACACTAACCTGTCAGCGAATCCATCCTCTTCTTCGAACAGATTCTGCATTTCAATGCAGAAGATCTGGCGTTTTGGCATATCTGCGTTTTTCGGCGCCTGCATGAGTTCAATTTGTATGATTTAAAGCATAGACACTTTCTTAGAATATGCCATACAGTGGATTGTGGCACATTAAGTTATTTACTTGATTGTTTGTCGATTTTCTGGGATTCGTTTGAAAAGCAGCACGAATTCTATCCACTGTCTCCCTCAACGTTCCTGGTCGACCGGGAATTTTTCTGCTGCACGGACATGCAGTTGATTCAAACTTCTGCACACAGCGTGTAATGCAGTGTCTATGTGGTGGTGTTTCTTGAATTTCGCACGAAAGTGTCTCTGAACTGTAACAACTGCCCCTGTTCGTGCAAATTCCATTACGCAATATGCTTGCTCTACCTTAGTTTTTGCCATTTCACCTATCAACAAGTAGCGCCTCTAGCAGATTTTACGTCAACTACAACCACAGGCTATAAATTTACAACCTTCCTTTCTTCTTACCCACCAGAATTGCTTTTGTATCTCTTCTCACTTAAAAATAAATTAATCTTACCTTTGTACCATTCTTTTTTTTATTAACGCTGTACTTTAGAAATTTTTGATTACTTCTTGTATGTATTAATATGGACTTGAGCGCCATTTGCTTCCTTTTTTTTAGCTACTACGAACTAATTTAGCTTAATCACCTTCTGGTTGCCTTTGTATATGGATAAAAGTGGACTTAACAATATTTTGCTTGCTTTTCTTGCAGGTACTATATTCGACTTGATCACTTGGTTACTTTTGTACAGCTACTAAGATGACTTATACAGTTTTGCTTACTCTTTCGCAGGTAGCTATTAAATGGATCTGAGCACAAGAGTCTACAATGGATTCACACAGTGTGACCCAAATTCCAATCTACAATTCTGCTATGCTTCTACGCTGCTAATCTTCATGAGAATAATAAAAAATCTAAAAGCCAAGTCACAAGAAACTTCCGTTAAGAACACCAAGTCAACAGATGAAGAATACGACTTCATAGTGGTCGGTGCTGGGTCCGCAGGTTGCGTGGTTGCCAACAGGCTGACTGAAGTATCGGGCTGGAAGGTGCTGCTGCTGGAAGCTGGAGGGGAGGAGCCTCCATTGACCGCAATTCCAGCGGCTATGAAGTACCTGCTTAATGGAGAACTGGACTGGCAATACAGGACCGAGTTCCAGGCCAATGCGTGTTTGTCCAGAGGTAACAGGACATGTATGGTGCCTCGGGGAAAAGTAATGGGTGGCACCAGCGCCGTCAACAACATGGTGTACACAAGAGGAAACAAGAGGGACTACGACACGTGGTCGGAATTAGGTAACGATGGGTGGAGTTATCGGGAAGTTCTGCCGTACTTTCTCAAGTCTGAAGACAACCAAGATCCAGACATTGCAGCGTCGCCTTACCACTCGACAGGAGGATACCAGCCAGTACAACAATTTCCATACGCAGATGACAATGTTCGTGCCATAATGAAAGCAGTGCAAGAAGAACTGGGGATTCCCAGGGTTGATGTGAATGGGGAAGAACAGATTGGTGTCATGAGATCCCAAACCACATCCTCACACGGCGAACGATACAGCACCAACAGAGCTTTCATTAGACCAATCAGAGAACGTGACAATCTCCATGTATCTAAGAACTCTCTCGTAACTAGAGTGCTCATCGACGATACGACCAAGAAGGCTTACGGTGTGGAATATACTAAAGATGGTAAGACGTACATAACAAGGGCACGGAAGGAAGTCATATTATCAGCAGGCACCATCAACACTCCGCAAATCCTCATGCTTTCTGGTGTTGGCCCTAAGGAACATCTTCAAGGCCTCGGGATACCAGTCGTCCAGGACCTCAGAGTGGGGGACAACTTGCAAGACCACGTGACAACAGGTGGCGTTGTGTTTTCTCTCACCGACACTGCATCGTATCCTGTGTCACCACAAAAGCGCGAGGGCGACTTGGAAGAATACCACGAACACAGGAGAGGACCCTTATCAGCTACGGGACCTGGAAGTGTGCTTGCCTTTCTGCAGTCATCCAGTTCGGAACCATCAGACTTTCCAGACATAGAACTCAGGTTCGATCCCAACTTGCAGAGTAACGTTGCCGACACGTTCGTGGGGGCCAAACCAAAGGAACCACTATGCTACTACGATCACATCATCGTCAGGCCAATAGTTCTTCACCCCCGCAGCCGAGGAAGAATCCGACTTCGCTACATCGATCCGTCCGATCATCCGCTGATCTTTGCCAACTACCTGGACGATAAGTATGATGTGGATACCTTACTAAAAGGAATTGAAGTTGCTACAAATCTCTCTCACTCAAAGTCCTTTCGGCAAATCAGAGCCCGGTTGGTAACCGAAACGCTTCCTGGGTGCGAAGGTCATGTGTTCGGATCACAGGAATACTGGTTGTGTATCATAAAGCACTACACCTACTCCTTCTTTCATGCAGTGGGAACTTGCAAAATGGGACCTTCTGGAGACAACACAGCTGTTGTGGATCCAAAACTGCGAGTTGAAGGAATCAAGGGACTGAGAGTTATCGACGCTTCCATAATCCCTTTTGCAATCAGCGGTCACACCAATGGGCCGACAATCATGATTGCCGAAATGGGATCGGATATGATTAGGGATCGGAAGTTGAAGAAAAATCCTTTCTTTTCCTAGTGTCCGAAGACGAGGACTACATAATATATCTTCATTTTGGGTCATTGTAGGCCAGAAAAAGGTGGGTTTTATTTGTCCTTTTTTGCCTTTTCGGCGTTTTTGGGCTTATTGGTCCTTTTTTAGCCTTTTTTTAGGTCTTAACGGCTTCTTTTTTACAACTTCAACTTCTTTCGACTACGTTTTTACTGCCCATTCTCAATTCGAATCATCATCAGTTCATCACCTCTTAACATCCTTTCTGTTGTAAAGAAATAAAAGAAAAAAGAAAGAAAGAAATATATTTGAACCATCCCTGAAACGAGAGAAAAACATTTTTGGACTGAAATGAGATGCATTTCATTCATATAGTTTTTTTCGCACTGTGTGTTCCATACCACCAGAATTTTGTATTTTTTTCATTAAATATGTAATTAAAACTGAAGTTATTAAATAATTTGGATCACATCTATACGTCCTTTTTTCCGTTTTTAGGTCCTTTCTTTATATTTTTAGGCCTTTTTATAGGTCTTTTTTTGGAAATTTATAGGTCCTCAACTTCCGAGACCTAGATATGATAAAACAGGACTGGCCGAAAAGTCAGTCCAGTAATTTTCTCAACACCATTTCAAAGCCCTTCCAGACTCTTTTCTGCAGACTGCGAAATATCTTTAGAAGTAAAAATATGAATTGCATTTCACAGCAAACCTAAAGTAGCTCAGCCCCAACTTTATTGCCATATAAATATCATTTATTTGAACAATTCGTTGAGCATTGTATTTGCATTTTCAACTGTGTCCTGCAGTATTTAACGGTAATCATTTCTATTATATGGTTAACCAAAGCTGAGAAAAGTTAAGTCTTAACAGATTTTAGAAGCAAATGCATCAAGAAAATATGGAAAACGCATTCCATGCCAAATCAACACAGATATGTGCAACTTTTAACCTGACCATCTCCGATTTTCATGAAATTTGGGGAGTTGAAACTATGCATAGAACTTAGTAACTATGAAAATTTTTAGTCTCGTGCGTCTTGTAATTGTTAAATTATTCAAGGTCAAAGTTTGCAGAAATTGCCTTTTTTGAGCCCGCTTAGCTATACTAAATGTGCTGTAACTCCGTCACTATTTTGCCTAGGAAGCTCAAATAAAGCTTATTGTACAGGGAATTGAATAAGCTTTCCAGTCATATATAACAAGAATACCTTCGGATAAAAATATAATTTTGTCACGTGATCTTGACTTTTGACCTTGAATATCTTAAAACATGTCATCACCAAAAGTCGTGAAAACAAATATATTTGGTCCCTCATACCATACTCTAAAACATACCAAAAAATCATTCTGGGACTGCAATGGGATCAGAAGATACAAAGTAATATGTGTAACTATGTGACTGATAAAAGCCCCATTACATGAACTATGAAGAGTCAAATGTCCCTTAACACCCCCTACAAAATGTGAAGGAGTTATCCTGGGTATAATTGGTCATGAAAGAAATAGGTTAGGCACAGGGAGATCCCTAGTCGTGTGTGTCAAGCGCAGGTCCGGCATATTGTTGACCGCCATATTGAATTCATGCAAAAGTTTCAAAGGAAAGGGGGTGATGTGTTTATCAAATGACGCTAGAATTTCACAAGAAATGAAGTGACGAAGGTTTATCCAACATATATTTAACCAGCAAAAATTTATTACTGCATGCTTGTAACCATTTTCTCCTTTTCGAGGTGTTAAAAACAAAGCATTGGAATGCTCCTAACGTGTTAGGAACTCATCGAGATAACGCTGACATCTTGGGAGAGAAAGAAGTATACGCACCATTGCATATGATTTTAATCAGCTACATTCACCAAATAGTTGAATAGTGAAGAATATTGGGAAAAGTATCTCAAATAATTACGTGACACTTCCTTTGGAATGAAAAAATCTTCAGTGACGAGCTAATTTTTATGTTCACGGTGAAGTTAATAAAAATAATATGCAATACCTGTAATTTGCTCAGTCGAGTGGTTGTTGCTGGTAAGCTAATTATGTGGTATAATGTATGGCGAGCGGAAATGGTTGGTCCATATTCAACAACGGAACCTTAAATGGTGAGGGCTTCTTGGATTTGTTAAGTGAACAGGTTTTTTCACCCTTGCTTACGGGATATGGCACTTTTCGAGAGTTTTGAAACAGGACAGAGTGTGACCACACTATGTGGACATTTTTGCAATTTCTTCGTGGTAATTTTCTAGGTAGATTGATGGGCACACGGGGATCTATTAAAAGGCCTGCACATTCCCCAGATCTAACATCTTAGGAGGACTTTTACCTTCAGAAACATTTGAAGAGAATGGTGCATGCACTAAAAGTCCCTGATATTTACCATCTAAGAGAAGGCATAGTTGCTGCTTGCGATTTTGCACATGCTACATTGCCAAATGTTCTATGCGAGTGTGAGAGACATCAACGAGTGTACTCACAGGAACATTGACAACATTATAATGTGCATATATCGTAAGTAAAAGATATGTGTATAACTTTTTGCTGGCGTAATACGTTGTAAAATCCTTCGTCACTTCATTTCTCGTGAAATTCTAGCCTCATTTGATATATCACATCACCCCCTTTCCTTTGAAATTTTTGCGTTGAATTCAATATGGCGGTCAACAATATGCCGGACCTGCGCTTGACACACACGGCTAGGGATCTCCCTGTGCCTAACCTATTTCTTTCATGACCAATTATACCCAGGATAACTCCTTCACATTTTGTAGGGGGTGTTAAGGGACATTTGACTCTTCATAGTTCATGTAATGAGGCTTTTATCAGTCACATAGTTACACATATTATTTTGTATCTTCTGATCCCATTGCAGTCCCAGAATGATTTTTTGACATGTTTTGAGATATTCAAGGTCAAAAGTCAAGGTCACGTGACAAAATTATATTTTTATCCAAAGGTATTCTTGTTATATATGACTGGAAAGCTTATTCAATTCCCTGTACAATAAGCTTTATTTGAGATTCCTAGGCAAAATAGGGGCGGAGTTACAGTAGATTTAGTATAGCTAAACGGGCTCAAAAAGGGCAATTTATGCTAACTTTGACCTTGAATAATTTAACAATTACAAGACGCACGAGACTAAAAATTTTCATAGTTACCAAGTTCCATGCATAGTTTCAACTCGCCAAATTTCATGAAAATCGGAGATGGTCAGGTCATAGGCTGTGTTGATTTCGCATGGAATGACTCGAAAGCTATATCGCAAAACATTGCATCGGCGTTCGAGCTCTCCAGTCTGAATATATTGTCTTAATTGACACCATCATTGTCTATGATGGTGCAGTACATCAGAAGCATAAAATAACGTAACGTACTGCAAAAAATGTTTAGTTTCATTCCTCTTCCAGTTCATGAATTCACCCTATGTACCGATCAACTATAAGAGAGACGGAAATGACATAAAAATACAAAATACACAGATGAATAAAATGAATACATGTGTTATCATTCAGGGAAAATAATGAAGTTTTATGTATCTGTATGCATGTATACGAGTGCGTAAAATACAGAAATTCATGTTGAAGAAAGTCTTCACATTTTACATGTTTCTGCTGGAAGTAAATAACATGAAATCTCTAATAATACATGTTGTTTATGTGTATATTAAAAAAATGATAAGGCAGTATCAAAACTATTATCTACTGGTCGACTTCCAGAACCAATATTGTTAATAAAAAAATACCAGAGCTATACCAGAGAATACCGATATTTTTTCTGAGATAGCAGTAAAACAATGTACACTAAATGATTTTTATTTACATTATTTCACCACGTTTTGCTAGTACAGGTATAGTACTCTTTCATAAGCATTGTACGTTATGATATACTACAAATAGAGTTAACCTAACTGTACAGTGTGAAATATTAAAGCATATATACGGTCAGTGACATGTTAAAGGAAGGAGCTATCGGTAATTAGCTTTTCCCACAAATAAAATATTTCGAAACCATATTCCCAATATGTTGAGCAGTGGTACAGGAACAAGGAAGTACGGGGTAGATTGTGTTCCCTATGGATATGTGAAACACAATAACCCTTAACCACTGAATCCAAATTATATCCGGTATGCTCCCTAAAATTAATCCAGTTGCAATTTCTGAAACCACGCCATAATATGAATACAGGATGAGCAATTCGTAAGTACTATATTAAGAAGTGACAAGAATAGTACAATCCGAAATTTTAAGGTAATGAAACAGTCAATGGCATATAATAGAAAAGGCTAACTGGAATTAGCGACTCCTTGAAGAGAGTTCGAAAAACATCACAATATGTTGAACTGTGGGTGGCGTGTTATTTGTTATATTGTTGCTACGTCAGCACAATACATTTCATTGACGAGTATTTGTCTTTGGGTAGGTGTTGTGGTTCGGTAGACAAAGAATAGTGATGATGATGATGTATTTGATTTCTTCTACCCTTATTTAGTACACAAAAATTACTTGAAACTGTTCAGCAATTCAAGTTAAACTTAAACTGAGTGCATTAATAACTGTCGATAAAGAATTAAGAAGTTATTCATAAATTCCCAATACGTATTGAACACAATAAGATCAAATTTATCAAAATACTTTTGTTCTAATACGAGAAAATAATCATGTAACCAGTTTACATAAAATAAAATCTAACTTAACGATTTTGATATTAATTAATGAAAATTAAGTTAAATCTGTGGACCTCAAGGGAAACACAAAGAGACAAAGTTTCGTTAACGCTTCCGTATCGAACCCCCGAAAAAATGTAATACGTCATTGGTTATACTCAATTAAACAACAAATAAAATATGATCTCCCATTATAAAAAGAATAATTGTGAGCTCACTGATCAGCCTTTGATGTTAGGCCTACGCTAAAGTTGATGAATGCTAGAACTGTTCTCCCCAACTCACCCCACCAACTCTATGTAATGTAAACTCCTACCAACAAGATAGACGTCGTTGTTGAAACAAGTAAGCAAGATTTTTCATTTGTTCACATATAGTTCAGGATTGAGCAAACCCGCTCAACGGGAGTGGTTGTACAGTCACGGACACTTCTGAATTGTGAGGATGCATTTGGCTTTCAACCCAAAATTGTCCGTAACTGTATACTAGGTTAGTCAAACAGTGAAACAGTGTTTCTATGACACTAGATTAAAAATTCCATCGACAATTTTTAGCATGAAATAATCTCAAATCTAGATGTAATTTTAGTGTCGTAAAGGAACTGTTGAAACGTTACTTTCATTGAAAAAAGTAACTCTCTTACAGTTACATTTAGTTGATTTTAAAAGTAACTAGTTAGTTAGTTACAGTTCTTCAAAAACGTAACTGTTACTTGTAACTAGTTACTTCCAAACACTGGAGTAAAGAAGTGAAATAAATTAAAAAAGAACAGGAGTAGTAAATGTAGAAAACATGCTACAATTGTAAATACCTTTTAGTAGCATAATTTTGTTCTCTCTAAATCCTTTTCATCAAACTTATGTAAAATTATATTTCTTTCATAGATTAGATTGGATTAGATAATTAAATTGTATTCTTACAATAATAAAAATGAATAAAAACAAGAACAATAACCAGTGGCGGCGATTGGAGGAGGCGAGAGGGGCGCCCCACTTTTTTCCACTTTCGCTCCCACACTATGCTAAACTTTATCTACAAAAGGGAAATAAGCTATCTTTGCCCCCAGTTGAATCACTGTCAATTATTGTAACCTAAGTATACTACTCAGAACTGTGAAGTATGGGTACAGTGGGATCCATGAGTAGTACCGTGCAAATTAATTGTCCATCACTTTGTTCGTGCACTTTATTTGACGCAATAAGAGCTTCAAGAATTAAAAGAAAACTCAAAACAACTTCTGCACCAGCATACATAAAATCCATCGCTTAAAAACATATAGGATGTAAGAGAAAAAATAATGAAAATGGTCGTGGACAATTTGCCGAGCAATACTTGTGGATCCCACTGTACGTCAGATCAGCCACTCAAATGTAATCGAATCACTATATATGGGAAGAAGAATTCAAGAAGAATTCGAACAAAACTTTGATATCATAACAAAATTCATCACCCGTATGCAAGAAATTCTATCAATACACACAATTCACTTTTTGCATCATGAAATATAACAGAATGTTCTTCCTCTTTCTATTTCTTCATCCACTTCTCTATCTGTATTTCTTTCTCTTTCATTATTTCCAACTGTTTCCTTACATGTTTCTTCCTACCATTCCCTTCTCTTTCTCTGTATCTCTTTCTCTCGTTCTGTCTCCTTCCTTCCATGTTTCCTTATAGTTCTCTATCTCTAGCTTTTCATGTTTCTTTATTTATATCTTCCTTCATCCTTTGCTCTCTATGTTTCTGTCCCTTTCTTTCTCACTCTCTTTCCAAAATTCTTACTTCACCTGTTTCTGGATCACTTTCTATTATTTATGTATGTCATTCTTTATATCTCTATATTTTCTAACCATCAGTGTATCTGTGTGCATGTTCTGAGAATTTATATTGTAAGGTATTCGGATGGACAGAAATGTGGGCAAAAGTAGATTTGGCCTTAGTAGTCCACTTGATTTGAAGTCAAAAGTACATTTCAGTCAGCACTTACCTGTAAAAAATACAATAGAAAGGTGTAAGAAAAATACATTTAATTTGTTGTTAATATATAAAGTGCATGTACGCATAAAATATTATTCGAGTTTAGACATTCTTATCATAAGAAATTGTCAAACTCTTCAACTTCAACATTGATACAGAATTTGCTCGGATATTAAAGGACTCTAATATTTGATGTGTATACGTGTTTCAAAGTCACTATTTTCTTAATTGAAAGGAATGCGCCTACAGGAGACATTGGACACAGCCAGTTCCCCCCCCCCCCCCCACCACCACCACCAATTTTCGCCACTTTTGACTCCGCACTATGATCTACCTAGGGAAAGTAAACTGTCCTTGCCCCCCCGCCCCCCGCACCAGTTTTGGAACCCAATCGCCCCACTGGGCACAACCAAAGGTAAATTCTTTCGCGTGGTGAGCACCATGAACACAGACCACAGGAGAACACACAACCCCACAGAGGATTATTTTGGTTGCCGCTCCAGGCGCTAGAGACTCGTTAGACCGTAATGCAGTTTCCTGTTTTCTTCTTGAACGAAAGGTTGACAGTTGAATGCCAAAGAGATCACCTAGGATAAATCAGAGAGTAAAGCAGATAACGATACCCAACTCCCCATTACTTTCAATTGATAAACCCCACCTCCCCATTACATTCAAATAATAATCCCCACCTCCCCATTACTTTCAATTGTTTTTCCCACCTCCCCATTACTTTCAATTGTCTATCCCACCTATTACTTTCAATTGGTAATCCCCCTACCTCACTATTACTTCAAATAACTAATCCCTACCTCCATGTTATATGTAATTACAATTGCTCACAGCACCATTATTTGAACTTACTAAATTTCGTGTTTCATTATTTTCAACTTTAACACCCTATTATTTATTATTTGAATTTACTAAATTCAAATGAAATTCGGTTAATTTATATGTATAGAGCTCTTAAAATATTAAAAATTTAAATAATGGAACAAAACATTTGTGGTGGTTGTGCAAAATGCAGCAAACGTATGACGAAGATTAATATGTACACATTCATAATTAACAAAATTCACAAATTAACAATTCAATAAGTTTCATTCGAAGGCAGAACTTGCACACACATCATCAAACGAAAAGGGAGCAGAGCAGAACAAGAATATTGCCCTTCGCACCCTCTGAAGTCTTGAAACCTGTTTCCAAATTCATCACGTAGCATTTTTACTGTGGACAAATATTCCTGCCGTTCCTGGTATTCCTGAGAAGTTGGGAAGGGCAAATTATAATTTTATTAAAAAGTTTTAATATAACGGAAGACTGTAACTTTGAAAAATGGCCTCCACTTCTTTAAAATATCAGCCCTTGTGTCACGGGGAGGAATCATTCAAGTAGTTTTACTGTCATATCGAGATGAGAATCGCATCCACGAATGAAGGGAGCTAACCGAGCTAGCTCACAGACGTCCTTAATTTCACGTATTGTGAGCGAAAAGGCAACAACACGAACAATTTTCGCTTTCAATTGTTCGTTGACTAAGTCATCAATCCTCTCCTCAACTGTATTTCTGATTTTTTAATATTTTTTATTAGCGTTGCTTTTCTGCCACGTTTGGCTAATGGCGACGATGAGGATGAGTAATGATATGATGAAATTGATGAAAGGACACATACAAAGAACACCCATGCTCAGGCTAGGATTCGAAGCTGCAACCTCTGGTGTCGCAACGGGCTGTGCTAACTACTCTGACACAGAGGTTGGCAAATTTATTTCGTGATAAAGAAATACTTCTGAATGAATTAACTTTATCAGGGTAAGAAATTTATACGCTTTTCACTATTCACTTCACAACAAAAGGAGGCATTTCACTTAAAAAATCTACATTCCTTTTCTTACTCCCACGAAGTTTGAGCAGCGATATGGTTCTCTGAAACTTTTACAGAAACTGGCATTTCTTCCAGGTAAATACTTGAAAATCAAGAAACAGACTCGTAGGCGACAGAAAGTACGCACGCTGCTTTCCCCCAGCTCGCAAGAAATGTTTGTACTTCAGAAGAAACTTGTCCATCAGCTTGCTTAGTTGACACAACACCTACTCTATAATGGAATGTACGAGGGTCACTATTTATATTTTGAGCCTTGGCAACACTGATTGAAGTATAACTGTGTAGGGAAAATTGGTCAATGTGTTGAAGTTTGGATGAGACTGGTATTGTATCACGAGAAAAGAGAAAACGGGATAACTACAAATGTATAGATAATTTCAAGCATGAAGTGTTAAGTGGGGCCAAGGCGGGTAGCATTAAAGGATGCTGGGGCCCACATGCGGCCCGCGAGTTTGACTGGCTGAAATCTCAGGAGAAAAGTTGTTACGCTTCTCCTAGGAGACTCGAACCTGCGCGCATCCCGTAGCTGGAGCCCAAAGCATGACGCCTTAGACCGCACGGTCATGATGCAGAACAGCATCATCTAAGGGCGAAAAAGTGGGGAACACCTGAAGATGAGTTTTTGTTTCCTAATTTTGATTTGGCAAAGTGGAGCTCTCTCACTGCCCCAAGCGCCGTCAACCCTATGCCGGTCGTTTGAGAATCTTGAGTTTGAGTTTCTGTAAGTCTACTTTATGTAAAGATAGGCTAATCGGGACTGGACCTACATTTATAGTGGGATTGAACTATTGGGCGTGCACCAGGTACCAAACTCGGGACCTTTTGACATTACGAGGGTCGTCTTTACCATTACGCAAAAGGGGAGGCAAAATATATTCGAAACTAAGAAGACATTTTGAACGAACATGTAGAATGTAGGAGGCAGGGTTCGAGCTGAAGAGGAAGAAGACAGGGAATTCTCCCTCCCCTTTCCTAACCTGTACATCTCTAATGTAATTCTCAACCAAGCCAAGAATCTTTTCCTTCTACATTTTATATCACTTTTGTTATTGTTAATGAAGAATTAGAATTAATAATTTGTCTTTAAATCTCAAGTTCGCAAGTCAGCCAAAATTATGTTTTTATACTAAATTTTACATTAATTGAAGATTTGCAAAGAAATAGTAGACGTATTCATGATCGTTCCACTCCAAAAACAAACGTTTTGTAAGAGTCACATCAAGTTTATGCTTGGAAGTAGTGAAGTTCTAAGAAACACACACACACATATATGTAAGCAACAACAATAGTATTGTAATTTGGAGAGGGTGTGATTTGTGAGCGGAACAAGCATGGGAATTTAACGAAGTTCCTTTGCGAATCATCAATTATGTATGCATGTGTGTGTGTGTGTGTGTGTACACATATTTTCTATCTGCACCGTTGACTCACAAAGTACTACATGTGAGGTAAAACTATCGAAATGTAAAAAGAGGAAGCGCTACCACCCTCCCCGCCTTTTCTACATTTTATTCAAATCGAACACGAGCCACGTATCTAGATATATATTTCGGAGGGGCGTCCTAGCGTAATGTCTCAAAATAAAAATATTAATAATGTTAAATTAAAGTAAGTATAATTATATTAAATTAATTAATATATTGTTATTACATGAATAGGTAAGAAGGCGGTATAACAACAGTGATACAGTATAACATCACGTATTCATTATCTAGCTTACGTGTAGTTAAGGTCGGCAAAATTTGTAAATAAATAGAAACTGCCCTGGCAAGGAAATTAATGTCAAATAGATAAAAAATATAATATTTATTGAGTATAAAAAAATGATGTTAGATCCAGTTAACGAAAGTAAAATTCCTGGTAATATTTTGCATGTTAGCCCTATTATAAGTAGTAATAATTCTTGCATAAATCTTCTTTGGTACTGTCATTCAAAGTCGTATTGCTTTCCAATATTTTTGCGGAAATAAACAAATTTCGATTAAACAACAAATCTATTTTCATTACTTAATTGAAGTTATTTTATGATCTCATTATTTTCATTATTTAATTTTTGTACTTGGTAAGTCCAGGTTGGGACTCCTGGACCCCTCTGAATACGTTCTTCGCGGTAGGGGCCAAGATAAAGTTACTGTCTCACTGGTTCCAATTCACGGTAAATATGCTCTGCTTCTCTACACTCAAACATACACAAACTCATGGCCTTCCTCCTTTCTTGGTTTCTTGCCTGGGAAAGAGGCAATAATTCAAGCTGTGACAGCTACGGGACCTTCTGACGAGGAGACGGAACCCAGCTGTGCAGAGGATTCAAACACCCGCGCGAACTAGCCCTAACCGTTACCCTGGGGCAATTTTCGAACAGAGACATCTAGTGGCCAAGTGGCGAACTATGATGGATGAAATTCGGCTGAAGCGGCCGTATCTTTCGCCGTCGATAATACATGACATTTTTAAACAATCATTTTGGGCTGTGCAAGTGACTTTTGAGAGAAAAGCCCTCCCC
Source organism: Lepisma saccharinum (assembly GCF_977018435.1). Classification (NCBI taxonomy): domain Eukaryota; kingdom Metazoa; phylum Arthropoda; class Insecta; order Zygentoma; family Lepismatidae; genus Lepisma; species Lepisma saccharinum. The sequence continues at coordinate 20,482,513 of NC_139256.1, read as the reverse complement.
AAGGTACCTTTATAAGGTATGCCATTCCCGAGGTTCCGAGATTTATTCCCATGATGCTGTGCGCGCTATGACGTCATTAAGCGGACAGAATGGAACTTACTTCGTTATCGTATACGGAAGCTTGAGATAAATGGGTCTATTATTTACTTATACACACTTTTTCTTGAATGCCGGTAGAATGAGAACAAATCATCCTGTTTGTGCTCTTGCCACGTGCAATAATAATAGAAGAAAATCGCCTGGAATAAAGTCATCATCGCTTCCCAAAAAGTTGCTGTAGCAGGATTGATTCAATTTGTTCCTCCAAATTTCGGACTTACTCAGTGGTGTAACCACAGGGGAGGGCAGGGGCATTGTCCCCCAACCTTCGACGGAAGTCAATTCTAGGGGGGGGGGAACATTGATGGCCAAAGGCACCTGCAGGGGGCACAGAGGAGAAATTGCCCCCTTCTATTTCAAATTTTATACAAATAAAAATACATTTCGTAAAATTTTCTTGCTCGCTTCGCTTGCAGTGCCAGCTTTTCTGAGTCTCGTCAAGTTCAGAGACGTAGCTAGGGGGCGTCGGGAGTCGGCCATGGGCGCCAAATAATCTAATTTTAAAAAAAATGTGAAAGAGAGAATGCCTTAGCGCCATGTGATATTATTTGTCCCTTATTAAATCAATATTGTTTTAAATTGCAAAAATTGGATCAAAAAATTTTCTTTCTCGCTTCGCTCGTAATATAATTGTTTTTTGTAATGTGATGTATGTAAATAATATGTTTTGTATATAATATATGTAATGAAAAAACTTTGAATACGTACATAATTTAGTGTTAGAATCTTGCATATGTATTTTCTTATTTTATGTCGCTCCATGTTGCATATGTGTAAAACATATGAAAGTTATACATGTTATATGTACAAACAAATATCTTCGGCATGCATTTATCATTCATTTTCTGCCATTCAAAAATACAGTTTGTGTGCTTGTTTTCAATTATTAGCTAATGTAAAATTCCTGGTGTTGAAAAAATATTTCAAATCGTTTGTTCCAAATAAATGCTTTAGCACAGACATCTACCTCCCTTTTGCGTAATTTATGAGGATAATAACGTATTTGATACTACTACTACTACTACCGCTAGTAATAATAATGCCATTATTAATGTCATTATTATTACTATTATTATTATTGGTACGTTTATCCTGGTACTTTCTCCCTCCAGATAAAAATTCGTGGTTGCGCCTGTCACGGTATCTAGTGACATGTGAAACGCTGTTCGATAAATTATTTTCGTTTATTGATTCATTTTATGTTCAAATATAAAAGTGTGAGGTATTTTATTTTGTGGATAAACTTGTATCCGAGCCAAACGTCGGGAGTTGGAGCCGGGTCTTTCCTGAGTGACAGCCGCCGCTTAGAACATGACATATTTGCACCAACGCGGAGATAAGGAAAGATTGTTTTCGCCGCTACCGAGCTTGAGTCGCGGCAGGCGTTCGAACCCGTGTTCACGGATGACCAGAGAAACCAGCTGGAGCTCAAGCTTGCAAGGATCGACGACGCGCACTTGACCGCGTTTCAAGACAATGGAGGGAGGTCATTTTCCACCCCTCAGAAAGAGAAGCGAAGCCACCTTAGCGTCATTCCCAACGGACGAATTTGAATCTCTCTTAAATACGCGGTGCTACCATCCCAGACGCAGTTTTTACCCGGATTTCACAGAGAGAGCATCTCCGCGCTACACTCTCGCGTGGTTATTGTTTTGTGTCCGTGAACTTTGTTTCCTTACGTACCGTGAGTGAATCGCAGATAGAGCGTTACCAGTGTGCGCCTTAGTTTGGTGAAGATTACGCGGTGATTTGTTTTTGCCAAGCGTGGACTACATAAGGATGGAGGGCTAGAGAAGATAGAGAAGGGGGGACGTTGCTTCCCCTGACGCCCGCAACGATGCATCGCCATCTTCCGATGAAGCCAGTCAGCCAACGCCAAAGACGACACCAAAACCAAACACTGCCCAAAGCCCGAAGGACGCTTTCAGACCGACGTCCCACCCAAAGCCCGAAGGACGCTTTCAGACCGACGTCCCAACCAAAGCCCGAAGGACGTTTCCAGAGAGAGAGATGATTGCAGAACGACGCCGATCGAAGCCAGGGGGAGAGATTGAGGGACGACTCCAGAACGACGCTTCCAGAACGACGCCGAAATCGAAGCCCGTCACCAGAGAGATTCCGAACCGGCGCGTGACCACGTACATCCGACGCTAGTGGCAAGAGGAACGCCCGAAGTTCTAAGGAGGTGCAAGTACAACAGATCGTCGCAATTATTCTTCGTCGCGATCGACCTCGGAGGACAATTTCGCCACAAAGGAACCGTGTGCAAGTCCCGCGTCCAGGAGAGATGTATGACCACGCCATGTAGCAGAGTCTGGTACAGTATACTTCAGAGGGTCTCATGTACATGTAAACGTGCGTCGTCAGTATCAACACCGTACAGTTAACGCCGAAGTCTCACTTATTCGCAAAGTTACTCAGGAAAAACCTAAACCTAACCCCGCGTCTGATAATTTTTGGTATTATTGTAGAAAAGGGTTATTTCATGTTCAGATATTCTAATTTAATTGTCTGCATTCAGCGTTACAAGCTCCATTTCATTTCTTTAATGTTTAGTGTAAATTGTCAAAAGGTGTGCTCCAATTTTTGTGTAACCAACCGCCCCGTCGCGCCATTTAATTTGTCAATACTTGACTGATGAGTCCTTTTTTTTAATTGTGGAAAGCGTAGTTGTTTTTATCGCAAGGTCGTGTGCGTGAAATAGTATTTATTTGTTGCATGGTGGTTTTTAAGGTAATTTTTGCTCGCGCCGACGATTGATTAGTGTATTCCGGCAGCTGGAGCCAATTAAGTTTTTGCATCACTATGTAATTGAGTAGTTGTTCTCATTGGACGAGAGAGGCTTGTGTGTAAGACCCCCGTCCGAGAAACTTGTAATATGCCGTGCTTACGACTCGATGCACACGTTCATTCGAACGAAAGATTTAACCACGCCGACCCATTGTCTTTGTTAACCGCTTTCCGAGGGCTGGCACTTAAGTTAATTTAAAAGAGCACAGGAGCTGGCAGACAAATGCCCTAAATTCACATAAAGGTTTAAAAATTAAAAGGAATGATATGTTAATGAGATCCATGATTTGTATCCATACTTCACATGTAAAAATACCTCATGTGTGTGAAAGAGAGATAGCGTGAATGTTGTGAGAGTGAGGAGGTTTTGTAAACAGTGGTTGATTGCAATATTTTTTTGTTGTTACAATACATATTCACTTTTTTACCGTTCGTCAGTGTTGTTATTTGACGTTTTTCAGGTACCGGATATTATGCTATTAGTGTTTTATGATTGTTCGAATCTACATCTCAAAGGTAAACCAAACAGTGTAACATTTCAAGGTATTAATCTCCGCCTCGCAATAGTATGACAATAAACGACCGTCTCAGTACCGAACTTGATAACTGGACCGTGAGTCACGACCGGTTTCCCGTACACATAACGACGTTTGGCCCCGTGCGGGGGTATGATTGACACGTCATTTCGGGGGCCGTGAGTGCACTCGTTACATTTGGCGCCGCGAACATGGGACGGCAACTTTTGTCATGTCTTTCCAGGAAAGCCAGGTTGCCAGAGCGGTAGAAATTTCATTGTTGTATACGTCATGCATAAAATTCTTGTGTTAGGTTCCTGATGGTGTGTGATTTTCGTTTTGTAATTTCGAGGGTTATTTTCATGTAAGTAGGTAGAAAGGGGCGGAGCTGGATCTAGCTGTTCTTTTTTAACAACATAAAAATGGCGAGGTTGGCAACACTGCAACACTATGTTTTTTCCCACTTTCGAGAAGAGGCTAACTTAACCTATGGTATTTCCCTGTAAGGCACCAACTTTTGGGCCCTCAGCGTAATCTGCTACGACAAAAAAAATTCCCTCGCCCCAAGTATGAGTCCACCTCGCCCCAAGTATGAGGCCACCTCGCCCCAAGTATGAGCTCACCTCACTCTCGAGAAGGGCCTAACTTAACCTAATTTTTCTATGAATATGCTTAGAAAATGCTATAATATAGGTAAAAAATGCATGAAATTGGCTTATTTTGGACTCGCGCCCCAAGTATGAGTCCACCTCGCCCCAAGTATGAGTCCACCTCGCCCCAAGTATGAGGCCACCTCGCCCCAAGTATGAGCTCACCTCACTCTCGAGAAGGGCCTAACTTAACCTAATTTTTCTATGAATATGCTTAGAAAATGCTATAATATAGGTAAAAAATGCATGAAATTGGCTTATTTTGGACTCGCGCCCCAAGTATGAGTCCACCTCGCCCCAAGTATGAGGCGAGAAAAAATTTCTTCACTCCCAAGTACGGGGTGCTTTTTTTTTTGCTCTCCTCTTAAAAATACAAGTTACTCTCTTGAAGGACCTAACTTAACTTATACCTGTGGCCCTACAAGTACGAGGGCTCTTTGCCCTCCTGCCCCTACCCCATATTTACAAATTACTCTCGGGGAGAACCTAACTTAACCTATATTTCACCCCCCTCTCCCCTGTGCAGTGTAGCCTAGTATAGCAATATTTGCTCATAATCTATTGCATTGGGAGGAGGCGTATATAGGCTCTTGCACCTCTGAAAAGATTCACGAGAACCAAAAAGTAATTTTATATATGCCTGGTATATAAAATAACCATGCCTATGAACCTGTTTGGCTTTAGGAAGCAGGCTATGGAGGCATTCGCCCAAAGTGCACCGTTGCCACCTGCGGGCTTGGACCTGTTGCCCTCTTTATTATCTAAACTCAACGGTTTGTTGATTATACACTTGAATAGCATACTGACCCAGTACGACGAGGATGTGGGTAAGATTTTCTACATATTCAACAACAACTTGAATTATTACCAGTTCCCCATCTCTGGCAAACTGCAGTTTGACATGAATCCCGAGAATAAAGGAGAGGCCAAAATTTCCTCTGGCAAGAACATCTATCGCATCAAGCACGATAGGATGAACAGTACTACCACGTACGATGTATCTGCTGGCGATCGCCTGTACATAGAGCTCTTGGACGACTACGACAAACTCATCCCTTTTTTCATAGAAATGAAAATTAGCTATCCTATAATAAATAACAATAATGCCTAACGATATTTTTGGCCACACGAAACGCGACGACCATGGCGATGAGCTTCTCATGCTCGACGTCAGGGTCAAGAAGCTGCGAAGCGACCTGCAGGCCCTGCAGTCCACGCTCAACTCTAGCCTTCAGACCGAGATAGCCAGCTTGCAGTCTCAGTGCCTGGACCCTGTACTCAAGATTGATGCAGAGCTAAAATCGCTGCTGCAAAAATACACTGACCTCGCATCGATAGACAATCTCGACAAGCTGGCACTGAGTGTGGGTAATCTGCAGAACGAACTCCTAAAGTTGCAGCAAACGCAGACCTCCGACGTTGAACAGTTGAAACAACGCTTGCAGGACCAAACAAGCAACATCCAGACCGAACTGCAAACTATCATCCAGAGCATTAAAACTCAAGACGACTACGATCGCGTGAACGCTAGTATTGCTAAATTGCGCGAACAGTTTCAATTGTTCGAAATTCCTACGTTGGAAAGCATCAAGGCTGAGCTTCAAACAGATGCTTTGCATGTGGCCATCAACGAAGTAAAAACTAAACTCCAAACATTGGAAGATTTTATCGACAATCTACCGTCGTCCAGCGAACTAAACGCCATTGCCCGTAGCGTAGCCAACATCAAACTCCAACTTGAGACCTACGAGGATTTTGGGAAGTTGCAAGGCACCATAACCCATATTGAGGATGCTCTTGCCGTCATTAGAAATGATCTGGCGAACGTTCACGATGAGCTGGAAACCAAACTGCCGGGCATCAGGGATACACTGGCCAACGTCCAACAGCAAATTGCCAAACTGGAAAATCTGAATGCAGAATCCGAGTTGTCTCATTTCCATCACTTGATCGACGACATACAGACTAAGTTGGAAACCCTGCAGCAATCTACCCCCACCCAGGATGACATAACGCAACTGCAAGAAGGCATACGTGCTGCTGCCGATGCCTCCGAGTTGGACGCGGTGAAAAAAGCTTTGGAATCGCTCCAAAACACGGTGGCCACCCTGCCTACCTCTCAGGAACTGAAAAGCGTGAAGAGAACTCTCAACCGAATACTCAAATCCGACGACATCAAAAACATCCAATCCGAAATTGAATCGATACGGGGGTCTGTCGCGACTTTACCTACCAACCAGAACATCACCGAGCTGCATGAATTGTTTGCGGAAATTAGAACGCAGGTCCACGACCTTGTAATACAGAGCTCCAAGTTGACGCTTGTAGAAAACCTGCAGCAGATTATTGCCAGCGTGAAAGAGCAAATTGGGAGTATCGAGGCAAGTCAGGAATCGACTATAGCTAATTTCAGCACCCAACTACATGACTTAAATGAAAAATTCAAGAGCCTTATTGTCGATGTAAAGATCAAACCAAACTATGACACTGTTGTTCATGCTATCGAGGAACACCTGGAATCGGTGAATGGCAGATTGGAGGATGTGGAGACTGAGGTTCGAACCAACGTAAACACTCTAAATGCCAGCATCGACAATCTCAAGTCTACGATTGTCATCGAACTGTACAGCATACCAAACAGAGAGTTCTCCTCCCCTTTCAATCCAGGTTACAAACTCTACATGTTGACTCCTGCAAAAGCCTATCATCAATTTTTTCTCGCTGGCACACTTCAGTTCGTCAAGGTTTCCTACTGGTCTTTGCCTCACGCAACCCACTACCCAATCATGACCGTGACGAACATTGGCGATGAGCCTAAAATAAGAGGAGTTGAGCTGGTCGATTTCACACACCCCGAAAGTCGCGAGACTGCCTATGCCGAAGATGCCACTCAAATTATCGACATAGAAATAGGTGACAAGCTGTATATAGAAAACCCAGCATTGTCTGCAGCCAGAAATCCCATCCAGGCTATATTCTTATTTTCGCGCCATGTCTAGGCAGGGTATCGTGAACGAGCTGCATAAACCTGCACGACGAAACTACAAACGACTGGCGGTGGTGACCAAAGGCGTGGATGACCTTTGGCAGGCTGACCTTGTGGAAATGAGTAGCGGCAACCTAAAAAATTTACATAAAATCAACAAAGGATACAAGTATCTTCTTACTGTTATAGATACATTTTCAAAATTTGCGTGGGCTTTGCCCCTCAAGGCTAAAACAGGTGTGTGCGTAATGGAAGCATTCAAAACTATTTTCAATGAAAGTGGCAGGCGACCTCGATTTCTTCAAACGGATAACGGAAAGGAATTTTACAACTCGATATTTCAACAGTTTGTTCAGAAGCAAAATATTCAACATTACTCGACTTTCAGTCACATCAAAGCCAGCATAGTGGAACGTTTTAACCGTACTCTCAAAACACGCATGTGGAAACGATTCACGCTTCAAGGTAACCACAAGTGGGTCAATGTGCTTCCGGAACTCGTAAACAACTATAATCACAGTTTGCATAGCACGATACGTATGAAGCCTGCCGATGTCAGCAAGTCTGATGAGGCACAATTGATCTCTACTGTTTATTGCCCCAAGTACCGGCCCACTAACAAAAAACCGAAATTCAAAATTGGAGACCAAGTAAGAATTAGTAAATTTAAGCGCATGTTTGAAAAAGGCTTTACCAAAAACTGGAGTACGGAACTTTTCACTGTTGCTCGATTGTTACCCGGTAACCGTCACACGTATATAATAAAAGATAATCGCGACGAAATTTTGAAAGGGCGATTCTACGAGGAGGAACTCTCTAAAACAAAATACCCCAATACGTATCTTATCGAAAAAGTATTACGTAGAAAAGGTGACAAACTGTTGGTGAAATGGTTGGGACTCGAGGAAAAAAGTTGGATCGACGCAAACGAGGTGATTGTGTAACGGGTGCTTGGGATGTGGTGAGGCGACTGCCAGATTTTCCCCCGGAGCGTCAGGCTAGGAAAAACGGCGAACTGTTGCCGGACAACATTCGCTGCCTTATTGTCGGACCTTCAGGGTGTGGGAAAACAACTTTACTTATTGATAATTTTCTTCTTGCCCCCGACTGGTTAGATTGGAAGAACAGGCACTTGTATGTTTTTTCCAAAAGTTTGGAGCAAGCAAAATATCAACAGCTGACAAAACTGTACGAAGGGCTGAGCATAGCTACTTTTGCCTCCGAAGTAATGCCACTAGACTGCTGCCATGAAAATTCGGTGGTGGTCTTCGACGATGTCATCCTGGAGAACCATAACGAAATTCGCAATTTTTTTACACAGGGGCGGCACAGAGGCATGGACTGCTTCTACCTTGCTCAGACTTTTTCTAAAATTCCCAAGCAGCTTCTCCGAGACAACGCTAATTTTATTTGCTTGTTTCGTCAAGACCACACCAATTTAAAACATGCTTACGATGATTATGTAGGCGGGGACATGAACTACAATCAGTTTTCCAAATTTTGCTCTTCATGCTGGAATCAAAATGATTTCGGATTCGCCACGATAGACATGACGAGGAAACCCAATGACGGAAAATACAGAAACAAAATAAACAACTTTCTAAACGTTGCGACGTTACAAGAAACGTCTTGACGTATTATAAATAACAAATGATGAAACGCAAACTCGCAGACGACAACCTGAAGCTGCGCGACTACCTGGCCAAACGCTTCAGGGGTTGGAAATCAGAGAATCGCGGAATTTACGAAGAGAAAAAGCGACAGGACCAACCTATTATTGATGCTATAAGTGGACTAGGTAAAGACATCAAAGATGTTACCGAGCAAAACAAAGATTTAATCAACGAGCTCGTGCCACTTGCTGCTCGAAATTATGCTGTGCCTACACCGATATCCAGTATTCACACTACCCCGTTCGAACTTGGAGCTGCACCTCTGAGACGTCAGGTTCTAGGCAGTACCTCTTCGGACAAGGTAGTTGAATTAGGTCCGTTGGCGAGAGATTACCTGAGCACCGGGAAATTTGAAAAGGACGAGGTGTTTGGATTGTACCCCTTTGTGGAACCTAACGAGGGTGTGGTTTGGAAAATTGGAAAGTCAAAAGTTACGTTCGAAGGTGACGACGTGAAAATTAATTTGGGTGAGAAGAACAGCTGGACTAGGTATCCTGGCACTGTGGGCCTGTGGGAACTTATCACCAAAAAGCAACCTAAAGATTACACAGACGAGGATTACCAAAGTTACACAGAAATTTTAATCATGACGGATGCCCTGTACCAAAACAACGATGCAACACAGAATCGCGTAAAATCAAGCAGTGGAGAAAAATACAGGAACCTCATCAAGCCAATATGGAACCAGCTCAAGACTGGCAGCGGTGTCAAACTCTACAATACCCTACCTAAAGAGTTTGTTTGGGTAGACGACGTAAGGAAGCTTGTAGATCGATTGCTGGTTATCGCAGGCGAAGAAAATGCAGGCAATCGCAACTTCCACAACGAGAAGGTGGGCATCATGGACATGATTAGCACCAAGCTTAGCAACTTTATTGTCAACGACAACAAAGGTATAGGTTACCTTATCAAAATCATCAACACCCTGCCTCCCAAATTCTGGAATGTGGCCGAGGGTCGAGGTCTCGTGAACGACATCATCAACAAGCTACCCTTCGAGATGCACCTACCAGGTTACCAATACTGCGGACCGGGTACCAAACTGGAACGGCGACTGGAGAGAGGAGACAAAGGGGTAAATCTGCTGGATGCTGCATGCAAGGATCACGATATTGCTTACAACACATATACGAATTTAGATGCGCGTCACGATGCTGATAGAAAATTGGAGCATGCCGCGTTCGGGAGACTCGTCAGCAGAGACGCCTCGCTGGGTGAACGGGTTGCAGCATTGGGCACGACCATTGCCATGAATACAAAACAAAAATTGGGGTGGGGGCTGTAATTAAATAACATACAGTAAAAAAATGTCTACAGACTTACCAACAGAAGTGTTATACAAAATATTTACATTTACTTTCGACGATAGTCACGAGGATGTTAAAAAGCTTATTGATTTAGTTAAAATAACACCACAATTTCGCTTGCCCTGTGAAATGCTACTTCTGGATCATCTGAGAAAAATAAGCGGTGTAAAATCTTCTTCTTCCCCCTATGCTTTTTTTTTTCGGGCTGCTGATGAAAAATTGGCTGATAAGATGGACGAACTTCACGAGTGGAGACAGGGGAGGAGACGATATACAGACGACTGGTATGCTTCAAATGCTGAAACCAGCAGGATCATCGATCACTTGATCGCATTAGGCAATGCCGAAATTTTTTTCTATAAATAACACACTGTAAAAAAATCTACGAGACCAAAAAAAATATTTCTTCGATATGAGTGAAAAAATTAGTGACGTCCAGGCATTAAAACAAATGCTAAATTTGTCAGTCGAATATATAAAAATTCAGGAATTGGAAGTGGACAAACCTTATGCAATAACTTCTGGTTCAATTGTTGCAACCCAGTTTGGTCCTAAAGTACGTCTGTTGCTCAACGGACAATACAGTCTATTTTTACCAGATCGATACGCTAGCATGTTATCCGACGAGAAGCTATCCATTTTAATCGAGAACACAACTCGAATCGTGTACAAGGGGACAAAAGAACTTCTTGGTAAGAAAACAAAGCACATAATCGAATTTGTTTAATAGCTACAAAGTATATATAAATAACATACCGTAAAAAAATTATACAAGGGAGAAACAAAAAAATCTCGGAACATATATAAAATAACATATCGTAAAAAAAAAAATACATCATGAAGCCCAAGGGCGTCGTGTACCAGATACCATATTCGAATCTGAAAACGCTGGGTGCCCTCGATGGGTTACTCACCAAGAAACAACTCAAGAAGAAACGTTCATGCTTGTCCAAAGGACACGGAATGAAATTGCTGCTCAGCACTCCACAATTGAAAAAGTTGCAGCATTCGCGGAAGCAGCAGAAGATTGGAGGTTTCATATTCAGCATTCCGGCCATCTTGGCAGCTTTGGGTGCAGTGGGCAGCTTGGCTGGAGGCAGTGCCGCTATCGCCAAAACCGTCATCGATGCAAAGAAGAACAAGGCCGAGCTGGAAGAACAGAAACGTCACAACCTGGCTATGGAGAAGAAGGGGAAAGGTGTGACCAAAAAGCGAAAAAACAACCTCGATGCTTTGAAGAAATATAAAAAAAAAAGAAGCCCTGTCCAACTTCGATATTGAATCTCTGATCGAACTGTTGGGAATAAGGAACTTTAGGGGTGTTTTCATGTCCGATTCTCTACCCTCTGCTGTGAAGAAAAAGGAGTATGGCGTGGTCAACCTGGACAGTTACAAAAATCCTGGTACACATTGGATATGCTACCTCAAAATTGACGATGACAATGCATTTGTTTTCGATTCGTTTGGTGGCACACCGCCTGCCAGGTTGGTGAAGTATCTCAGTGTTGCCAACCTCTACTACAATGACGAACGCATCCAGGGTTTCACCGATGTTAATTGCGGCCACCTATGCCTTTCCGTTCTCGCATACATGTCTAAAATAAATAACCCCTCAGTGGAGCATTTTCAGAAAGCATTGTGGTACCTAAAACACCATGGGAGTGTTCCATCTCACCAGCGAGACTTCGGTCTTGAAACTCGCGTTGCATGACGACATCATCTATCCTAAATCTATTGCTCTTCGTGCATTCTACAGCATGTACCTGATACCCAATGTCACGGAGCACAATAACAAAATTACTGTTGGAAATGAAAAAATAGTTATCACGCCAGGACAGTACAATCTGTCTACCTTGCAAGCCCAATTGCCAAGAAATATACTGCTATCTCAAAATTCTGTAACTCACAGAGTTGAAATTGTGTCTGCTACGGAAACAGTAGACCTAGGCACTGTTGGAGAGCTTCTGGGATTCGAGGACAACACAAAGCTCGAACCTGGCATCAAGCACATCGGTGCCAACATTCCTAAATTTCTAGCCATCGAGACTCTGAACATACATTGCAACGTGGCAGAAGGCATGATCACCAAATCCTCGGATGGCATCCCAGGCAGCCACAAGCAGACAGGTATCATCGCTACGTTCAAACCAAACTCTGAATTCATGGAACCGATTATATACACACCCTCACCACCGATATACTTCCCCATATCTCGTAATCGCATAGACAACATAGAATTGGCAGTGACAAACGAGAAGGGGGAGGTGGTGAATTTTGCCGGAGCTACTACCACCGCCGTCGTGGAGATTAACGTATAATAAATAACAATCATGGAGCAAATCGAAAGTTACGAGTTGCAGTCCTTCCCACCCAATCGTCGCACGTTCGCCAATTTGAACGAACCGAACAGGGAGATTGAATACGATGTGGACGTCGGGGATGGGTTCATTCACCCTCACAGAGCTGATTTGTATATCAAGTTTGATGTGGTGAAGAGAGACAGCGGGGAAGCATTTAACGCCAATGCAAATTTAAAACTTGTGGACAATTTTGTACCGCATCTGTTCTCGCAAGTGGAAGTTAGAAAGCATGGCACCGTCATCGATAGGGTTGACTACCCCGGGATTACTTCTACAGCTGTGGCAACACTGAAGCTCTCCAAGACCGATGCAGCATACTACCAGGCAGGGGGATTCGAAGCAGGTACAAAAATCAAAACTCAAAGCCACACAGTACTGTTTCCCATGCGCTTGCTTCCAGGCTTTTTCTCCGACTATACGGAGATTATGTGGAAGGGTGGTTTACGCGTCACTTTTCGCAGAAGCGCCAACGACAACGATGTGCTGATGCGTTACAGCACCTTGGGTGCAGACGGTACAGCACTTGCCAACACACTACCCGACGCTGCCAAGTGCGTCATCCAGTCCATGGAGCTGCGCATGCCTGTGGTAGAATACGAATCTAATTACGGTCTCAAGTACAAAGCCGACATCTTGAAGAACCCCCAAGTGCCCATCCAGTTTTACGGCTACCAGTGTGTGCAGAAACCTGCTTCTGGCAACCATTTTGAATTTGATGTTACTACGCAGTTCAACAGCATCCGGTACGATATGCCAGAGTTTGCAGTTGTGCTCTTCCAGACAGGGAAGGACAACAACCAAGAGAAAGATTCTAGCCAGTTTGACAATTGCAAAATTAAGAATATTTACCTCAAAAATGGTAGGAATGAAGTTTTCCCACGCGAGAACTACAACCTAAACATTACAAACAACGATTACCTGAAACTTTACGAGGCGTACACAGCTTACAAAAGAGTGACCTCCGGCAATGTGGACGTGTACTACAATCCCAACGAGTTCATAGCTCGCAGACCCATGTTCGTCATCAACACATCTAAGAGAAAGCAGGTGGTTGTCAACGATCGTACCAACATAAAGATCGTATGCGAGTTCCACGACGCCTTGCCTGCAGATACTTTGTGCAGCGCCATTCTTATTGCAGAGAAAACATTTGTGTATGATGTCAAGAATGAAAGAGTGACTGAACAGTTTTAGGTGCAAGAAAAAAATTATACTGACCGTAGGTCCAAATATTAGATTCCTATTAACCTCCAGGGTGTGTGAGAAATGGCTATTGATCTTCTAACAATACAGCTTCCACAATCCTCACAATAATCTGAAAATATTAATAAAATTAAACATCGTTGCATTTAGAAATAATCATACTTGAGCGCACAAAGGAACTTCCCCTTTGGCTCTGCGTATGCCCTCTTTTCGCCCCGTAGGACACGGCGAGGAATTAGTTCCGTTGAAAATTTGCAATTTTTTGTTACATGTGTTGATTTTTTTATTAAAATCATCAATAAAAACCTAATAATTTGATGTACTTTTTTAAGATTTGGTATGGTTCGCATAACATGCTGGAGAAGATGTATTAAGCTGATGATGACCCCATTCCATAGTGTGCTCGTTACATGGAAGCACACAAAGTTTGTTGTCCGCAGCATCAAGTGCCACCTTATCGATAGCATCCGTATGCACCTCATGGAGGTGGCTAACTATGCGATGTTCTTTTCTTGTGATCTGCTTCTTCTCAAACAAACATTTCTTGTATAGCTCTATGTCGAACTGTGAAACAACACTTCGTCCTACTCCTTTTGCCTTTTTTATCTCCTTGGACTCGTCCACAAATCTAATACAGTACATTTTTGCTCTGAGGGCCACAAACTCTGCAATGATTCTTCCTCTGGCCTCATCTTTCATTTTCCCCACTGTCATCTCGTTCTGGATGCCAGACAGCTTGTACTTCTCGAGGGAATCTTCTGAGTAGTTGGAGAAGTCAAAGTGCTCAGCTAATATTCTGTAATCTTCAAACAGATCCTCGGTCCTAATACAATAAACGAAGCTATCTGTGTCCATGTATGCTACTTGAATGCGATCTTGAAAATGAGGTTGCATAACTTCGTAATGGAAGCAATACATGGCAAGTTTGGACAGTTCTAGGACCGTGGCTCCAACAGCTATTGGCTTATCGAGTGTTACTTGCTTCTTCCCCCTCTCGATTAACATTAGGTCATCAGTAAATCTTGTAAAATTTTTATAGAAAGGATCGGCGATTAACTTCTCGCATTTCCGAGGATTAGATACCAGATCGCAGTTAATTCGATTTCGAACCTGCTCCATTGTTTTGCCAAAAATGCTGTTATTTAGCAACTTGTAGTGGTCTTTATCAGCAGCTGACGTGGCTCGTGCCCGGCTTTGTGTATTGTCACTGATGTAAGGCTCCAACCACTTCTTCTGTGTAAACTTCAAAGCCTTGTGGACTCGCTTCAAAATCAATCCTTGTTGCAAATAAAATTGCAATAATCGATAATGTAGCACATAGTTCTGTTTGTTGTGAAATGTTAACATGAGCTTCTTGTCATTTTTACCACCAGGAGGAACTTCCATCTGTGGTGCCATAGCAAAACCATGATGCTTGTCGTGAAGTTGGTGAGGATACTCGAGATCAACTTCAAGAAAACACCCACACGAATGATCAGCAGGCCATTTCAGAAATTCACGATTCGCAAGTTCGTCTTCCTCCATCCACATGTAATCTCCAATAGGCAAGAATTGAGACATGGCCCATCCATATAAATTGTTCATATCAATGTAGGATATGAATGTTGAAGGGGTGTTGGGGTTGTAGTTGGGCATGTACTTGTTATTGGCCTTGATGTATCTGAGTGGTGCTTGGACAATGCCTCCTCGAATGGCATCCTCGATAAAAAGGTGATGGTCTATATTACTGATGAGGCCAATCTTCACTTTTGTACTTTTTAGCATTGCTTCCCAGGACCAACCGGGGGTAGTGTAACTATATGCAGGATCCAACCCATGTGTACTTATGCATCTGCGTCTGTGGGACTCGAAGACATCAGCCAACAAGGTTGTGTCGAGTTTTAAATATACATCATGGTAATCTCGCATATTCCGGCATCCAAAAGCCTCGAAAACTTTTTTTGCATGCTGGTAGTCGTCTACTGAGCAGGTGCTATTTGTTAGGCGACTACAAAAAACTTCCCGTGGCGGAAGTTGTAGCTCGTTAAACTTTCCAAAATTATCCATATACTCGTATGGGTATATGGATTTTTGTTTCAGGAGGTTGAGATGCTTATTTTCAAACAAGCGTTTGGTTTCTACGAGCTCATTCTCGGTCAACTGTTCAGCTAATCCTGCTAAGCTCGATGGTAAAAACTGGTAGCTGTCCAGGAATCGAATCTCGACCAGATTTTTTCTTCCCTCTACTCTCACCCACTTGCTGAATGAAATGTATTTTTCCTTTGTTTGAGGGATGATATTAATGCGTTCGGAATCACAACCAAGTTCCTTTACAAACAAATGCGCATCGTAACCTTTTAAGTTATGTATCAAAACTGGTACAAAACTTAAAACCTTGATCTGCAAGTTGCATTTGTTACAAACACTGACGCTGACGACCTCCCCACTCCAATGATTATGATGGTAAACTTTCCAATTATTTTCAGTGAAAGCACACTCACAAATTTCGCAGATGGTAGCACGATTATGTTCTTCCTCTTGTTGTGGTGTGGGTGGTGGCATTGGTACTTTAAGGTCAAGAAGCTTGGTAAGTTGTTTTGTAAACTCTATAAGAGTTTCAATGAATACTTTAGGGGCACTCGCACCAAAATACAACTTAAACTTTGGCATGTTGGTCATACTATGGGGGTATGCATAAACTGGTAGCAGGGCAAAGCTACACGGAGTGTGGTGGCTGATATGAACAGACTTGGGACCTGCTTTAGTAGATGTTGGTAATTTAAGCAGGCTTTCAAAATCTGCATAGAGCACCACAGGATGCTTCAACAGTGCTTTCAGTTTCCAAAATTTCATTACATCTAAATGCTTTGGCATTTTTATTGTTGCAACTGCATGTTTGGCACATCGCACCATGTGCTTTTGCAGCTCAAGATCAGGCGACTGTCGTCTCCCATAAAATATTGCAAGACAACAATCGCATATTTGGATTTTGCCCTCATGCTTTGTAATTTGCCTTGCAACAAGTTTTGGTAAATCATTTATAAGGCAATAGTGGTACACATTTTTATTTTTAATTAATAAAAGGCGAATAACCTTCTGCCTGTCTACTATTTTGCTAACTCGAAGAGTATATATGTTATTTGGAGAATCATATGTAAAAACATTTACAGCAATCTTCGAGTTGCATTGCCTCTCAAAACAATCGATGCTATCCAAAGTAACAGGGTATTCAATGCCAGCCATCATTGGTTCAAATTTTTTGAGGTATTCCGGTTTGTTATAGTTGTATAATTTATTCCGGTTATTGTTTGGAAGATGGTGAGCAGCAATAATACACCATAAAAAACATTGATTATCATTATTTTTGATATTGATCACTGCTTTTTTGTTTTGTATCCATAAGGGTAGCTTGACGTAACTATTTCCACGAAGAGGCTTGTACTTGGCCACCTTGACTTCTAGGTGACAAGATGAGAACTCGGGCAATAAACAAAGTTTCCACCCTGAGCCCCTCCCTTCGAATGCTTCGTGTTTTGCCAGCAACACCTCATACAAATTTTCGATGACAGTATTTAAGTTTACATCATCGGCAGCATGCAATGGGATCGGATGGCCAGAATAGTGATGGAAAGTATGTATTTCGTTATGGGTTTTGTTATAGGTTTCGTAAATACCGCTGAATATTAAAGACAGTTTGATCGAGAAGCTCAACAAAAATTCTCGCACCTTATTGATGACATCCTTTTTGATTTCTCTCAAGAAGGTGTTTAAATCACAACCTTCATCAGCATCGTACGAAATATCAAAACCCCTCTCTAGAGTGATTCGTGTCTCACTCCTTGGCTTTTTGTTCGGACTATGTGGTTGGGGGGCTTCCAGTTTACGCTTTCTCCCCAGTTGCCACTGGCTTGATCCCCCCCCACATATTTTATGATGCCTTGCCATATGCGATTTTGTAATAGCCATATTACAGTTCTTGCACTCCATTGTAGCCTCTGTAGTGGTCCGCTTCTCCTTACTTGGGTTGCATCTTTTCCGATGGTAGGATATATTTGATTTTGAAATTATTTTTCCACATGTCGAGCACGCAATTTTGGGGGCCATTGTATCCTTGTTTATTTATATACAATTTTTCACATAGCAATCCTAAAAAAAAAGGGGGAGTAATCAAAAATTTCCATTTTATGTTTCTGTATAATTATATAATAAGGGTGGGTTTTATATAAATAGTAAATCTAGAAGATGCAAGAAGCATCTATCGGGTATTTTATATTTCAAACCAGGAAAAAATAATATCAAACAGAAAATATTAGGGGGAAAATTTGATAAAAATACATCAATTTTGATTGTTGCAAAAGAAAAAGCTTCACACATCGTATGAGTTCTCCAAAATAATAATAAAAATTTCTTCCAACATATACTCAGAAAAATTAGGTCTGTTTTTGCTACAGGCTTAATGCATTTTTGGCAGATGGTGTGTTGATGAGGGCCACTTTCACCTTCATGGCGTGGTGTTAAGCACAGGGGTAACCTTTACTCATATGTATATTTCAGTTCGGCAACATAACCAATAAATTACATTTAACTTTTTTCACCATTTCAAAATCTATATATAGCTCGCTTATATTTAGCACACTTATTGTTGCAAGTTGGCTATTTTGTTTATGTAGCACTCGGATTATAAATATATATAAAAAAACCACATCATCGTAATAACCATAGCCATGATTGATTTGGACATACAGTTTAAAATAAAATAATAAAAAAAAAAACTGCACTTTAATATGCACCGCGTACATATTTCCTAGCAACAACGACACACTGAAAAAAAAAAAAAAGTTAAGTTTGAGTTCGGGTTTTAAGTCCACTTTATGCACAGTAAGACTAATCGGGACTGGACCTACACTTTAAAATAAGATCCAAACCACTTATACCTCCACCGGGAATCGAACCCCCGGGACCCCTTAATTACAAGGTGATAACACTACTACTGCACCATGAAGAGGTCCTCAGAAGAAAAAAAAAAATAGTCCAGCAACCCTCATACGGAAAACAATAACAAAACTAGATTTTGTAAATTTGCAAGGAACATATTGTTCAAGCTAGTAACATTTACGTTTCCAGCATGTTCCAAATATAAAAACGAAAAAAAAAAAAAAAAAAGAGATGCGAAACATATCCACAATATACAAGAACTGCTAGGTTTATTTCAAGAAGTTTGTACCTCTCTCACAGAAGCTCCACTAAATTCATAAATCAAAGCCACATCATTCAGACTATATGAAACAGTATTACTCACCCACTAAAAAATCTTGCTAGTACTATTTCACTTTAAAAACTGATGCAAAACTGAACTCTACCACGTAGGACAATTAGTTATATTCCCAGCGCTAGGATAAAAAAGTATCGCATCGCTAAAACATACGTGAACCAATAGAAATTCACAACAATTCGCCACAGAAAATAGTCCCTCTCGCTTCTTAGCCATTTTATTTTGAACGCACATCACATCATTCCTACCATGCTGTCAAATGACGTCACTATCTCCCAACAGTTGGCAAAGTTGACACGCAACTGTTTAGAGAGCAGTAAACCGAACACCACAATTTTCGAACATACTGAATTACACAATACTTTGAAATTCCGAGCTTATTGTTCCCAAAACCGGAGGTACTGAAAAAATTCTGGTGTCATGCATTTGTTCGAACTACACGGCACTTTGCAATTTCCCGCAACAAGTTAAAAGCTGGAAAATTCAAAGAGCATCCTGCTTATTTGTGTCTCCCCTCACAACACAAGCGAATGGTAGTGTAACAATAGTAGCGCCGCTATCGAGGTAGAACTCCAGATTTTTCCAGGGTCACAGCATTCAAAGCTTTGTCACACTAGCTGGGAACTCACAATGCCAGTTTCCAACTATTTTTTTTTTTTTTTACTTTCTATAGAGAACTTTGGAACTTCCCAGGGTCGATACATATCCAACAATATTGCAACATTATGAAGAATGCATAATTTTCAGAATTTTCCTTCTTCACCCAGTAACAAACGTCGCACACTTGCTTTTTGGTACCAAAACTAATCCCTACACTACAATGCGCATATATACAGTTAATAACTCTTACATATATTTTTCGAATATCGACATTTACATAGAAATAAATATGTTGATAGCAACATTGGCAACTGTATAAGATTGGTTTATTACTACAAACAGAGGCACTCGCAAAATTACAAGAAGAGAGAGAGGGGGGTATCAACACTTCACCACCGTGCCATTGCTAGAGATGAATAATAAGCAAACCGTCGAGTTTAGCCAAAAAAGTTCATAGGCATGGTTATTTTATATACCAGGCATATATAAAATTACTTTTTGGTTCTCGTGAATCTTTTCAGAGGTGCAAGAGCCTATATACGCCTCCTCCCAATGCAATAGATTATGAGCAAATATTGCTATACTAGGCTACACTGCACAGGGGAGAGGGGGGTGAAATATAGGTTAAGTTAGGTTCTCCCCGAGAGTAATTTGTAAATATGGGGTAGGGGCAGGAGGGCAAAGAGCCCTCGTACTTGTAGGGCCACAGGTATAAGTTAAGTTAGGTCCTTCAAGAGAGTAACTTGTATTTTTAAGAGGAGAGCAAAAAAAAAAGCACCCCGTACTTGGGAGTGAAGAAATTTTTTCTCGCCTCATACTTGGGGCGAGGTGGACTCATACTTGGGGCGCGAGTCCAAAATAAGCCAATTTCATGCATTTTTTACCTATATTATAGCATTTTCTAAGCATATTCATAGAAAAATTAGGTTAAGTTAGGCCCTTCTCGAGAGTGAGGTGAGCTCATACTTGGGGCGAGGTGGCCTCATACTTGGGGCGAGGTGGACTCATACTTGGGGCGAGGTGGACTCATACTTGGGGCGCGAGTCCAAAATAAGCCAATTTCATGCATTTTTTACCTATATTATAGCATTTTCTAAGCATATTCATAGAAAAATTAGGTTAAGTTAGGCCCTTCTCGAGAGTGAGGTGAGCTCATACTTGGGGCGAGGTGGCCTCATACTTGGGGCGAGGTGGACTCATACTTGGGGCGAGGGAATTTTTTTTGTCGTAGCAGATTACGCTGAGGGCCCAAAAGTTGGTGCCTTACAGGGAAATACCATAGGTTAAGTTAGCCTCTTCTCGAAAGTGGGAAAAAACATAGTGTTGCAGTGTTGCCAACCTCGCCATTTTTATGTTGTTAAAAAAGAACAGCTAGATCCAGCTCCGCCCCTTTCTACCTACTCATGTATTTGTCGTAGGTTCACGTGTAAGGACACGTTATTGGGCGTAATTGGTAAAAAAAGGGCAGATATTTTTTTCGGCGAAAGCAGCAAGGGCAGCTGCATAGGGCATTTTTATGTACTTTTTGTGTATTTTTTTGGTTGTTGGCATAATTTATGGCATCAGGCTGAGTTGCGGGATAAGGGATTCCCGACGGACCTCCTTTTTCTTTTTATGTATCGATTTGTAATTCACATTTTGTGTGAGCTCACGTAAGTTTGCGTAACTGTTCCAAAGTGCGACAGAAAATCGAGCAGATATTTTAGCGAAAGGCCTTCATGAGATTAAGAAATCGTCGTATAGACTGTTTGAACAAGAGTGACGTCATGATGGTTTGCGAGGCTTGTGGAAAGGAATTTGCTGATTTCGAAATCGACAGCGAGGGGGCCAGACCGGTTTGTCTTCAGTGCAAGGGCCCGTTGGAAATGGAAAGGGAGGTACCAAGTGCCCAAGGGGGTACATCGTCACGTGCGGACAGCGACCACAGCAAGGAACAAGATGACGTAGGAAGTGGCAGTGGTGCCAACCAATTCCAGCTTATCCTCCAGATGCTCCAAGGGATGCGTACCGACTCCGAGAGGTTGCAAGCCAACATGCAAGAAATGCAAACCGAGATGCAAGCCAACATGCAAGAAATGCAAACCGAGATGCAAGCCAACATCCAGGGATTGGAAACCAGAGTCCAAACCAACATCCAGGGATTGCAGGCTGAGGTGCAAGGGATGCAGACCGACGTACGAGGGATGGAAGAACGCCTCCAAGGGACGGTTCGCGCCTCCGGAGAAGAAGTGACGCAACAACTCCTTCAGACGATCCAAGAATCCGAGGCTCGAATCGAATCCAGGATCGCCAGGACCGATGCTCGCATCAATGAACAGGAAGCCAAGGTGGCAACACTGGCGCAGAGCGTGCGTGAACAGGAAGGAGCTTTGCAACACATCGGCCAGCAGTGTGCACAGCTGGAGACGGCCTGCAATCGGAGCAACGATGCCCTCGAGCGACAAGTGCGGCGAGCAGCGAGCATAGCGGAAGGGAATTCCGACAAGATAAAGAAAATCGAGGATAAACTTCAACAATTGAACGTAGCTGACGTCCCGGGATCATCGCGAGAGGCGGCAGCCATGACGTCATCGCAGCCAGCTGCGGTCCCCTCGTCTTCAAGGCGCGCGAGTGACGCAAGACCGACTACGCTTGTCAACGGGGGAAGCGAAGTGGAACCTGGACTACATCTTCCATCGCCGCGATCGTTCGAAGCCCAAACTTCAAACCGGGAAGATATACGGTCTGAACCAGCACCAACGAGAAGAGCTCTGTTCCCGCCGGAATATAAGAAACATTTCAAGAAGTTCTCCGGGGCCGACGGGATTTTGCCGTCTGCCTTCATTGAGGAATTTGAAGCAACAGCCCGGGAGTTAGGACTTGCGGATGGGGAGCGATTACTCGTGCTGAAAGGCCTAATGCAAGATCGGGCAAAGAACTGGCTGGATCGGAATGAAAGACATTTTCATTCATACTCGGCGTTTAGGGAAGCGTTCTTGACACACTTTCAGCGCCCCATGCAAGTGGAAAGGATGCTTATCCAACTGAGAAACGAGAGGTACGACAGGAACGGGGGACTTACTTTTTCGCAATATTTCTGGCGTAAGTTCAATGAGTTCCAGGCTCTCCAGCCACAGATGACCACGTCGGAGATAATTGCGGCCCTAATTTATCATTACCCGCAAGAGATAAGACGGCATCTCAACGGGGCGTGCGTTTTCGACGCAGAAGCCATGTCGCTCACGCTCGAGAACCTAAACCAGTGCGAAGAGGAACGCGAGAGGACGCGAAACGAAAGATGGACCAAAAGGAGGCGACCGGAGGATGAAGGAAACCGGGGAAACAAGCACCCACGCGTCCATTTCGTCCAGAGGAGGTATGATGGGCAGCAACGCGCTCCAGGAGCCGAAGTTCGCCAGTTTCGAGATGATCCGCCTTCGCCACGACAGAGACGCCAGTATCGGGGACAGAGACGTCGAGGTGGTCAAACTCCTAGGTCACCTGGTCACCATGGCAACAGCGGCGACAGCAACTTTTACAACGGGCGAGTGAACAATGGTTATTATCAACGTCACCCCGACAGTACACCGGAGAGCCCGCGTTCTGACAACGGGCACACAAGGCGCAGCCCGCCGAGGGTTCAAAGGAGCCCGACGCGAAACGCGAACGGTCCGAATCCCAGCAACACATCTCCACAGCCGGGGCCGTCAGGTCGTCAGCGCCGAAGGGAGGAATGGGATGGCGAAACATGGTTAAGCGACATCGCGCCATTTTAGAAGTATAAAATAACATTGCTCCATACCCAGAGTGTATAAAATGTATATTTATCATGTAAATTGGAGGTATCATTTATATCATGTGTTTTGTGTTATCGAACTGGTTTATTTTTCTTGTACAGGGTGTTAAAAAAATTTGTAGTCAAAATTTCGTGCCCCTGAGTAGTAAAAAATTTTATTCGCCTACAGAATTTTTTGATCGGAAGGAGGGCGAGATGTCACGGTATCTAGTGACATGTGAAACGCTGTTCGATAAATTATTTTCGTTTATTGATTCATTTTATGTTCAAATATAAAAGTGTGAGGTATTTTATTTTGTGGATAAACTTGTATCCGAGCCAAACGTCGGGAGTTGGAGCCGGGTCTTTCCTGAGTGACAGCCGCCGCTTAGAACATGACATATTTGCACCAACGCGGAGATAAGGAAAGATTGTTTTCGCCGCTACCGAGCTTGAGTCGCGGCAGGCGTTCGAACCCGTGTTCACGGATGACCAGAGAAACCAGCTGGAGCTCAAGCTTGCAAGGATCGACGACGCGCACTTGACCGCGTTTCAAGACAATGGAGAGAGGTCATTTTCCACCCCTCAGAAAGAGAAGCGAAGCCACCTTAGCGTCATTCCCAACGGACGAATTTGAATCTCTCTTAAATACGCGGTGCTACCATCCCAGACGCAGTTTTTACCCGGATTTCACAGAGAGAGCATCTCCGCGCTACACTCTCGCGTGATTATTGTTTTGTGTCCGTGAACTTTGTTTCCTTACGTACCGTGAGTGAATCGCAGATAGAGCGTTACCAGTGTGCGCCTTAGTTTGGTGAAGATTACGCGGTGATTTGTTTTTGCCAAGCGTGGACTACATAAGGATGGAGGGCTAGAGAAGATAGAGAAGGGGGGACGTTGCTTCCCCTGACGCCCGCAACGATGCATCGCCATCTTCCGATGAAGCCAGTCAGCCAACGCCAAAGACGACACCAAAACCAAACACTGCCCAAAGCCCGAAGGACGCTTTCAGACCGACGTCCCACCCAAAGCCCGAAGGACGCTTTCAGACCGACGTCCCAACCAAAGCCCGAAGGACGTTTCCAGAGAGAGAGATGATTGCAGAACGACGCCGATCGAAGCCAGGGGGAGAGATTGAGGGACGACTCCAGAACGACGCTTCCAGAACGACGCCGAAATCGAAGCCCGTCACCAGAGAGATTCCGAACCGGCGCGTGACCACGTACATCCGACGCTAGTGGCAAGAGGAACGCCCGAAGTTCTAAGGAGGTGCAAGTACAACAGATCGTCGCAATTATTCTTCGTCGCGATCGACCTCGGAGGACAATTTCGCCACAAAGGAACCGTGTGCAAGTCCCGCGTCCAGGAGAGATGTATGACCACGCCATGTAGCAGAGTCTGGTACAGTATACTTCAGAGGGTCTCATGTACATGTAAACGTGCGTCGTCAGTATCAACACCGTACAGTTAACGCCGAAGTCTCACTTATTCGCAAAGTTACTCAGGAAAAACCTAAACCTAACCCCGCGTCTGATAATTTTTGGTATTATTGTAGAAAAGGGTTATTTCATGTTCAGATATTCTAATTTAATTGTCTGCATTCAGCGTTACAAGCTCCATTTCATTTCTTTAATGTTTAGTGTAAATTGTCAAAAGGTGTGCTCCAATTTTTGTGTAACCAACCGCCCCGTCGCGCCATTTAATTTGTCAATACTTGACTGATGAGTCCTTTTTTTTAATTGTGGAAAGCGTAGTTGTTTTTATCGCAAGGTCGTGTGCGTGAAATAGTATTTATTTGTTGCATGGTGGTTTTTAAGGTAATTTTTGCTCGCGCCGACGATTGATTAGTGTATTCCGGCAGCTGGAGCCAATTAAGTTTTTGCATCACTATGTAATTGAGTAGTTGTTCTCATTGGACGAGAGAGGCTTGTGTGTAAGACCCCCGTCCGAGAAACTTGTAATATGCCGTGCTTACGACTCGATGCACACGTTCATTCGAACGAAAGATTTAACCACGCCGACCCATTGTCTTTGTTAACCGCTTTCCGAGGGCTGGCACTTAAGTTAATTTAAAAGAGCACAGGAGCTGGCAGACAAATGCCCTAAATTCACATAAAGGTTTAAAAATTAAAAGGAATGATATGTTAATGAGATCCATGATTTGTATCCATACTTCACATGTAAAAATACCTCATGTGTGTGAAAGAGAGATAGCGTGAATGTTGTGAGAGTGAGGAGGTTTTGTAAACAGTGGTTGATTGCAATATTTTTTTGTTGTTACAATACATATTCACTTTTTTACCGTTCGTCAGTGTTGTTATTTGACGTTTTTCAGGTACCGGATATTATGCTATTAGTGTTTTATGATTGTTCGAATCTACATCTCAAAGGTAAACCAAACAGTGTAACATTTCAAGGTATTAATCTCCGCCTCGCAATAGTATGACAATAAACGACCGTCTCAGTACCGAACTTGATAACTGGACCGTGAGTCACGACCGGTTTCCCGTACACATAACGACGTTTGGCCCCGTGCGGGGGTATGATTGACACGTCATTTCGGGGGCCATGAGTGCACTCGTTACACGCCTCTGGCCTTACTTCCACACTCGCCTTCCGTATCATCACGTATGCAACTTTCAAAAACCTTTACACAATCGAAACTCAGTTTCTAAGTATTGCTTCATTGAATATTGAGTGCAAGATAAGATTTATTAGCTTTGAAGTTGAAACATCGTCCTCGAAAATAATACTTTGAACATCTCGTAGGTAGCGAACACTAATTAACAATTGCACTGTTACTTTACTTTATGTGCGTTTGTTGAGAAATTGTGCTGAAAATATAATGTACGACTTACAGGACAGGCGTTTCTCCCCTGCACATCCTTTCAATCTTCTCGTCAATCAATGAGAGGAGCTGTCATGTAAATAATGACCAAAGAAGCTATTCAATCAGGCCCGTAGCCAGGAATTCTTTGTAGGGGGGGGGGGGGCGAAGTCAATCCTAGAGGGGGCAAATTTTTAACATATTGTGTCGCATTGGCACATATTATGGTAGGGTACACAGAGGTACTTGCCCCCCTCCCCCAAAAGCTATAAGTAACAGAAAAGGGATGGTATCTTGAAACTGCAACGAACCAAAAAAAAAAAACTTCGAGCAACATCAAATAGCAATATTTCGATAATGACCTTTCCAGGTTGCCAAAGAATATAAAGTTTAACATAAATAGGCTAATAGGGACTGTACCTACTTGATATCGTAATTGATTGATTTGGTGTTTTAAGTCCACTTTGTGCACACTAAGGCTAATTGGGACTGGACCTACAGTTTAAAGTGGGATCCGAACCATTATGTGCCTTCACCCTACTTGATATTTACAGGTCGATAATGTTAATTGATGACTAACAACAGCTTTGGGCCTCTCTGCAGAACTGATTAAGGGAGCCCTTTATAAATCATGCTTCATAATGATTCCCTCTAGTTTCCAGTATGCAAGATTTTTTACGCACAAAGGAATCTATCGACAATCCAACAACACCATTGTGTTGTGTTGTACAAGCAAAATCGGATTAATTACATAATAATTGTTAGGATCTGCACTTTGATGAATTGTGGAAAAAATTGGAATACTTTTTTTGACCTTGCTAAAGCATTAAACCATGGGTTCCTTAGTCCACCACGGACTCTATTTCCTTCAAAGGGGAGACTCTTGTATCACTACAGACAATGTTTGCCTACTGGTTACGTTAACCATTTTGCAAAATATTGTGTGAATTGTATTATATTATAGTTGAAATACATGTTTCGACACCTGAAAAAAATAGGAATCCCTTGATTGACCAATGACTTCTTGGATTACAGTGTCATCATTAATATTTGATATTAAGTTTCATAGAAAGAAATTGTTTTAATAGGGCACAAATAATTTTACGGGGGCTCCCAGCGCCGACTCCCGCCGCCCCATATAGCTATGGCTCTCAACTTGGACTATAAGAATAGGAGAAATTGTGAGCGAAGCAAGCAAGCAAGATAATTTTACGAAATGTGTTTTTATTTGTATAAAATTTTAAATCGAAGGGTGCAATTGCCCCTCTGTGGCCCTTGCAAGTACCCTTGGCCGTCTCGAAGAAAAATGCAAAAAACACGTCCTCTCCGATGGCGCAGTGGTAACGTCATCGCCTTGAAATCAAGGGGTCCCGGGTTCGATACCCGGTGGAGGCACAAAGTGGTTCGGATCCCACTTTAAACTGTGGGTCCAGTCCCAATTAGCCTTACTGTGCATAAAGTGGATTTAAAATATCAAATCAATCCAAGGAACACGTAAAAACTAATCCCATCATGAGTATCCAATTGTCCTGCTATTCTTAGATTCTCCTAGTCTTGTTTCTTTACTTCAATGTTTGCTTCCCCTAGAATGAACTTCCGTCGAAGGTCGGGAGGGGGGGGGGTATATGGCCCCTGCCCCCTGTGGTTTCAGCACTGTCTGTGAGTGTCTCTTCATCAATTTCACGTCATCATTCATTATTGCGATTATCTAGTAGTGGCAGAAAAGCAACGCTAAGTAACAAAAATCAAATATCCATTCCACTCCCTCCCTCTACCACATGAATCACTATTACCAAAAGGTAGACTTTTGAAACAAAAATTTAAGCAGTTCCAAGTTCATAGCAACACATCCAAGAAAAAACATGGGACCACATTCGGCACCATTAATACAAGACTACTCAAAATGTCACAACTGTTCTAGATACTGAAAATTGAGAAATCATTTCCCGAAGTCTGGATCTGGAAGAGAAATTAACCCCCCCCCCCCACCCAATCTTGCTAGAGTAACACATGATATAATTTTAAACATTAGTGAGGATTTCAGGTAGGGATGTGTTCTGTATTTTTCACAGGGGGCAAAGGAGGCTCTCAGGGGGGGCAATTGCCCCCCTGCCCCCCTCTAGCTACGGGCCTGTATTCAATGTAAAGCATACTTATCAAAGCAAGGACAATTTTATCAATGATTTTTGTATTATCAATATAATATGTTGTATACACATCTATTATATTATAATTTAAAGATATTGTACAAATATAATACTACTTTGCTGGCTTTAATTTATTTTATATCTGCTTTAAAAAGCCTCGTTGGTTCAGTCGGTAAATAATCTGACTGTCACGCTGAAGGCGAGGATTCTGTCCCCAGGGTGGTTGGTCTCGAGGGGGATTTTCTCAGCAACGTCCTTGCATGAAAACTGCTTTGAGGTTCACCAGGGGTCTAAAAAAATAGTATTTTGGGGGCCGGAACGTGATGCTAACACCACCTTCATAAATGACCGGGATTGTGAATCATAATCCCTAAATTCATTCATGGCATGTTACAACACGCAGAAGGTACTTTTGCTTTTAAAACTTAGTGCATATTTAGTCGCACACCGTGGGCGTTCGGTCTGAGACGTCATGGTTTGGGCTCTGGCTACGGAACGCGCAGGTTCGAGTCTTCTAGGAGAAGCGTAACAACTTTCCTTCTGAGGTTTCGGACTGTGTATGGGACCGGTGGGCACACACCATTGTGAAGAAATTGGAGAGCTACGAATGAGTAGCGTAATCCAGTCATGGAAACCATGGAAACTTAGAGAAATGACTGAGGGGATCGTCGTGCTGACCACACGTCACCTCGTAACAGGTTGGATGATCTCTCGCCTCGGCAGGTGGAAGTGAGGCCGGCAGTCGGTAGGTAGGCCTTAGCCCTGTATTAGTACACAGTTGAATACATGCCGCGAGAATACACATTATGAAATTTGTTTGACTCAACTCAAACATACTGCAGAAACTATTTCCATGTAGATTTAATAGCCGGCATCCGTGGCAGAGTGGTTAGCACATCGCGCTACGACGCCAAGGATCCCAGGTTCGAATCCCGGCCTGGGTATGGATGTTTGTGAGTGTCCATTCATCAATTTCATCATCATGACTCATCCTCATCTTCGCAATTAGCCAAAACTGGCAGAAAAGTGAAGTAAAATAAACCAAATAAAAAAATAGATTTAATATTTCATATTTGTGTTGCTTGATTGAATTGGTGTTTTAAGTCCGCTTTTTGCACAGAAAGGCTAATTTGGACTGGGCCTACAGTCTAAAGTGGGATCCTAACCACTATGTGCCTACACCGGGTATCAAACCCGGGACCCCTTGACTACAAGGCGACGGCGCTACCACTAGACCACCGTGGAGGCCATATTTGTGTTGCTTGACAAGACTTATTTTCTAATTGCGCACTCTATTATTAGTAAAACACATTTTATGTGTGTGTTGGATATGGTATGAGATTTAATTAGGAAAAGCGATGGATAATGTAATATTTATACAAAGTAAATTAACGCATTATGTTCTTACAACAAATGTAACTATTACAGAATAGGAAGCCAGTGACGAAATTAGCCGTAAGATTTTTTTTTTTAATTCCTCGCAGTAGTAAATATTGTTACAAATAAAATCGAGAAATTTAGATCCTCAACTTAGGTGGATAAGAGATCAAATTATAATTCTCAGCTTGCATTTACTTCCGATTATTAGAAGTATCATTCGACCGAAAAGCAATCTCTGACTGTTGGCTGATAAATGCGACGTGCCTAAAATACAGGAAAACGTAACAGCATAATCGTTCCATTATTTTTGTTTTGTATTTGTATTGCTTTTGTTTTATTTCAAGTATAATTTACCCCTTGGCTAATCGCAAAGATGAAAATGAATGGTGAGTAGATGAAATGGATGATCACAAATCCATGTGGATCACAAACAGTACAGAGTACTACACAGATTGTTGGCCCACATGCCAGAACCTAGTAAGCCCGCAAGATTGAAGTTCCTAGGATATATTACCTGGAAGAAATATTGCTATTTGAATGTTTCCCGAAAATACACCATTTATACAATAGCCATTATCTAATTCATTCGCCGGCTCGGTAGCCGAGGGCGTTAAGTGGTCGACTTTCGATTTCGCCTCCGAAGTTCCCGGTTCAAGTCCCAGCATGGGCATAGGTTTTCTCTGCGAGTCAGGCACGTATCCAGGAATTCCTTTCGTGGTGGGCTAAACACCATATTTTTAAGGGGTATATATAGAACCTCACAATTGTATGTTTAAGGCCAATGGTGGCAATTGGGTTCAAAACGGGAGTGGGGGGGGGGGTGCAAGAAAAGTTTACTTTCTCTTCCCTTGGTATGCAAGGGTTAGCATAAAGAGGTCATAGTGTGAAGGCAAAAAAATGGGGAGCAACTATCCCCAAAATCGTCGCCACTGTTCAAGGCTGCCAAATTATTCAGAACGTGAAATCGGAACATTTTTTACCACTCAACTCCTCTGTTTCCATGCATTAACATTGTGTGCCGGAACCATCTCAGTATGTGTGTTTGCCCATTTCTTATCATCAGACATCAAAACATCTATGGCGTCTTCGAGTGTTTTTTACGAAGCTGTTACACACGCACGGGATGGACAATCCACTCGACAACGCGAGACTCAAACTGTGGGCTGAGAACTGGACGCAGAAATTTCTCGAATATTTCTCTCTGATTCGAGCCTGAACACCACTACTGTGTCTTGTCCTCCCATGTTTACAGTTCTTATAAAAGCTGAAACCCACCAAATTATTCATATTGAGGCCTAAGCACTCGCAAGTGTTCACAATTGTCTGTCACAACTTCCGCAGTCTTGTCGTATATTGGCACAAAACAGAGTAAGTCTTCTCAAATACAGTTCGAAACAATTAATTCACAATGAAAACCCTTCCGATCCCAACACATCTAGTGTTTCTTCTCCCAATATGATTAAATGCTTACTCATTTATCTCCAGTGACGTGCCCAAGGGAAGGTTGGTGAGGTCATAACCAAATTTGACCAAGTATTCCTTAAAATAAAGAACTTCAAAGAGAGGAAAAGATGGCAAAATGAGGACTGACCACCAAAAATAGTATGCATAACCCTCCTCTTCTAAAATTCTGGGAAAATTTGGTCCGGGCACAACTAACTCATCACTCAAAACTTTGATTTTCAGTTGATCTGTGCAGCTTATTTCTTTTTTAATTAACCGCTCCAATACCCGTTACTGATTAAATATTCACTTTAGAGAGAGACCTTCGATCTCTTCAGCCCTCGACCCGAACTAGCACTACACTGAGGCTCCGGAAATTCCGCTGTCGTTAATGTCTTCTGGTTTGGACCCGAACTGGAACTAGTAGTAGACTTCGTTACTTTACGGTATTTAGTCCTTTTCATCTTCGAATCACTAGATCTTATAAAGCCACCAATGGACACTGACTGTACACTAATCGACAGTATGAACTGTCATACTTACCTTTGAATACTCATTAACCGATTCTGTTGTACAGATCAACTTGGAAATTGAAGCCGCGTATTTTAACCTCATTATATTCTAGAACGTTCCACAGATAAAACGATTCGTTAATGTTGCCAGTAGTTCGACTCCTTCTCTTATTCAAGAACGTTCCCTCTCGCGCTTTCCAGAGATTAAAAAATTATAATGAATCGTCCTACGTGTGGCGCTACGTTTACAGCTTCCAAATGCTGACAAGTCTTTGCATAGTGTTGCGACAACACCGAAAGCGCAAGAAAAGTTTTAATGCAATATTATCAACAACAGGGTTATAGAACATTCTCCGTGTTGCCTTGGTAAGTATTTCTCTCCTTATATATTATCGGCACACTATTTTAGAAAACAAGAACCTAATTTTGCCGGACCCTGTGGCTGAGTGGTTAGCACATCGCGCTGCGACGCCAAGGGTCTCGGGTTCGAATCCCACTCGGCCATGGTTGTGTGTGAATGTCCATTTATCATTTTCATCATTTCATCACTCATTCCCATCTTCGTAAATTAGCTAAGAGGAACAAAACGCGAAGTAAAATAAAATAAATCAAATCCAAAAAAAAAAAAAAAAAAATTATGTAGTGTAAACTGAAAAAATTAAGGGGGGCTCCAGCCCCCTGATCCCACCTTGGGTGCGCACTATTAACAATAACAGGGTTCTAGAACATTCTGTGTCTTGGCTCGAAAATTATTTATCTCAAATTATCATCACATTATTTAAGAAGCCATGAACGTAATTTTATGTAGCGTAATTTCCTGAATGGGGTGCTGGAGACCCCTGATTCCCACCTTGGATACGTGCTTGACTCGATAATTATTCCTCTCCTTAAATTATCGTCACATTATTTTATTTCCGACCACAAGAAACCAAATACCTCATTTTATCTATTGTAAACAGAAAACTTTTTGGGGGGTTCGAGCCCCCTAAGCTCCCCCTTGGATACGTGCCTGCTACGAGTGTCCCTTCATCAATTTAAACTAATCATCACTCATCCTGTTCGTCGCGATTAGCCAAAAGTGGAAGAAGACGATAAATAACAAAAACAAATTTATCCTCATCGTGGCGATCAACTGGAGAATGTTAAAAGTAGCGTAAAAATATTAAAGGGAAATTCCAGGACATTCAGTAAAAAGACATATCAGAATATGCCCGGACAAGAACTTTCCTTAGAATGAGACATTTAAAATAAATGCAATAGGTTAGCTGGAAAGAAAAGCCGGCAGTGGACTACAGCCTGCAGGGACAAGATATCACGCAAAAAATAAACTATGCATTGTTTTGGAATAAATGTATTCTTCTATCGCGTATTTGATCTCTTGCTGTCAAATCAAATTAACAGCTTTGGTGTATAATATCAAAAGATGCATGAAAACACAGCGTTTCATGGGCCATCTGCTACATTCTACGCATAGCTTTCAACCGCTCGTGTCCGCTTGGTGACGTCACAAGCTCTAGCCAATAACGTGCAAGTCGCGGAGTGGCCCCCCCTGAGCCCTCCCTAGCTTAGTCATAAAAGGATTGAGCATTACGTTAGTATGCATCATAATGGCCATTTTCGTTGGTGCTACCCACAAATCGTATAACCATTCTGTGCTTATTTACGTATTTCCTTATGGGAAATTGAAAAAAAAAATAATGCAATTTGTGCACATTTATCGAACTGAAATTGCGTAAATGTGTCATGTACTCAAAGTTTCATAAAGTAAGTTCACATCTACTTCGTGTTTTCCGGCAAATTTTTGTCCTAAAACGTTATATTCAACAAAATGCAAAAAAGCCCATGTGAAATTTAAGCGCTTTCACGGCGACCTTCGCCAAACTCCACCGCTCTCTTAAGTGGTAAGCATGAAATGAGGTTGACAACTATAGCCCTGTGAAAAATTTCGACCTCTGTGTGTTAGTTAAGAATTAATTTCTGTAAATGCCAATAGGACAAAAGGTGGTTATTGATTTAGACCAATAAATAAGTTAACATGTCTAACAGGAGAGGTGGCCACTTGTAATGAAATTAATGCATTTCTTATTAATTGTTGACTGTTACTCCTGTTTGTATAATTTAATATCATAATTTCTGTAATATTCTCAGTGAGATTTTTTGAGTTATATTATATCCTTAATAGACAAGTAATTAATAGTTTGTTAACTTTCTCATTTATTATCCAGAGCTTTTTCATAAGTACTGACTTAATACGTACCACAAACTTTGGAAAGGTCCAGTTATGCAGGTTAATAGCCATCGTTTAATTGTGTTCTGGAAGGCAGATTGTTGTACAGCCCAATTGAAATCTTGCAATGTAATCCGAGCCTGAGATAAGAACAAAGGGGTATACAACTCACTTCTGTTTTAAAATGGATCTATGACAGTATTTTAAATAAAAAACGATCAAAAGTCTCTTCGTGGCTTTTGTACCATAAATAGGCTACATTATTTTGCTGGAAATTTCGTGTTTACGAAAATGCAATGTGATATCATAGGTTTTGAAAACTTCTTTAAAGTGTGTCCGTAGTTCTCGGTTAGACTCAAGGTAGACTAACACAGAATATTAAAATTAATAGCTTCTACGAAGTGAAATCAACATGACGCAAAATGTTCACTACTTTGATGATCATTAACTCCTTGCTTGACTGCCTTTTTTTCTCAATGAAAGCTTTAACAGGCAGGAAGTATTATCAAAAATAACTGCTTTTCCTTGAAAACATGGCACAATATAGACAAATGTAATTATTATTACCCTTATAGTAGCTTATTTTCGAAAGTCCTGATCTTCTCCAGGAAATGGCTAACGAAAGTGCGTAAAATAAAATGACAGTTACTTGAAAGTTTATAAAACAATGAGCATGCAAGTACAAGGCAAGGTTCAAAGCGTCTACGTTTATACGGACGATTTTGTGTGCAAGTTTCTCCAAGTAAGTAACTAAAATAGATGTTCCCGTATTTGTGTATTTAACATCTGTTATTATATGTCCTGTTTAAACTTGACGATGAAATCATTTGTCTACTTTGAAAGTCACTAGTGATATAGGTTTCGTGTATTTAGATGGTTTTGAATAGTGTTTTGGTAGCGTGAATAAAACTGAATATAATTCCAATCATGGGAGAATCATTTTAATCCATACGATTTACAGTCATGGACATTTCTGGGTTGTAACATCCCAAATACGTCTGCCTCTGTCTCTCTCCCTCGACATCAATCTGAGAAACACATAGCACGCGAATGCCAACTACTGATAACTGACGACGCATTGCACCCTACATATAAACCCTTTCTCGCGTTTATTGGTCAAGTCCCCTCGAGTCACTACTCTTAGGAAGGACTCCTTTTCGTTCGGGGACAGAGTGTAGTTCATTTTAATAAAACTAGACATTTTTGCTGACAGCCATGAAATACAAATAATAATAATAATAATAATAATAATAATAATAATAATAATAATAATAACGGCAAATGTTCTTAGATGTATTGTCAGCTTGCAATGAGTTCCGTTTTTTATCCATTTTGTAGATCTGGTCGCCGCACTGTTTTTCTTCTATCTTCCATTCTTCATTCTCTCTATCTTGCCATCCATATATGTGTTTGTATACACACACACACACACACACACACACACACGAGGCTTGTC
The DNA here is from genome assembly GCF_977018435.1 of Lepisma saccharinum. Classification (NCBI taxonomy): domain Eukaryota; kingdom Metazoa; phylum Arthropoda; class Insecta; order Zygentoma; family Lepismatidae; genus Lepisma; species Lepisma saccharinum. Next base: position 20,447,333 of record NC_139256.1, on the reverse strand, counting down.
CGGAAAGTACCGATACAAACCAAAAATAAGATATAAAATAAATGTATTGCTCGCAACTAAAGTTACACTTGATACACTGATACAGAGGTTATTGCTACATGCTACACACAAGTGCCGCCATTGTCCAAACATTAGTTCAGACGCGGAACAAGTTTTTGTATCCCTGAATCGTAGAAATCCACCGCCTGCATCTGGAACCAAGTTGTGACTTCTTCCCTGACTTCATCGTCATCGGCAAAGTGTTTTCCACCAAGATTTTTCTTGAGGTACTGGAACAGGTGGTAGTCGCTGGGTGCAAGGTCGGGGCTGTATGGCGAATGGTGAAGGATCTCCCATTGAAACTGTGCAAGCAGATCCTTGGTGACATTCGCTGCATGGGAGTGGGCATTGTCATGAATGAAGCGGATTCCACTTGCCAACATGCCTCTCCGTTTGTTTTGAATTGCACGTCGAAGATGTTTCAAAGTCTGGCAGTAGGTTTCAGCATTAATCGTTCTTCCAGGCGGCATGAATTCCACCAGCAGGATGCCGTGGCGATCCCAGAAAACTGTTGCCATCAGCTTACGGGTTGAAATTGACGTTTTGAATTTTTTGTATTTTGGAGAATGGGTATGGCGCCACTACAGTGACTGCTGCTTGGATTCTGACGTATGGTGGAAAACCCATGTTTCATCCCCTGTCACACTGGAGTCCAGGAATGCATCTCCCTCTTCTGCGTAGCTAGTAAGAAAGTCCAGTGCATATCCCAGTCGTTTGATTTTGCGTACGTCAGTCAAATGTTTTTTGGACTCAGCATGCACATAACTTTCTGTACCCTAACCCACTCACAACTTCATGAATAGTGGTTTTCGAACTGTCAGGAAACACACACCATTCTCGAATTGTCACCCGCCTACTCGCACGCACCTCTGCTTCAATACGATTGCGAAGTTCGTCAGTGATCACGGACGGCCTCCCACTTCTCTCTTCATCATGAACATCACTTCGACCTTCTGCGAAGGTACGTCACCATTTCGCCACATTTTGACGATTCATTGCGTTCCCGTACACAGTCATAATTTCTCGCAAAAACCTGGTCACGGCGCGCACTTCGCACTTGGCGGGATTCGGTATCGCCGCTGCCATTTCCAACGCGTGTTCTTTGCACAAGACTCAGCGCAGCACTGAAGACTCACTCCCAATCCTCGTCCTATGGATCACGGTTACTGCCAGTGTTGCCAACTTTGGTACACATTTTTCTCCTAACGTGCAAATGTGTTTGTATCTTTACTTTCTGGACAAGCCTCGTATATACTCTATGTGATCAAAAGTATCGGCACACACCGCGAAACGTGTGTTTATCATAGAGGGCGACACAGTACTGCCATCTACTGCGTAGAACACAAAGTCAGCGAACTCAGTAGTCTGCAGACAGTGTGAGACAGCAGTATGGGATGTTCTGAGGAACTCGCAGACTTTCAACGTGGTCAGTTGGTTGGGTGCCACTTGTGTAGGAAGTCTGTGTGTGAGATTTCCACCCTCCTAAACATTCCTCTGTCCACTGTTTCCAATGTTATGGTGAAGGGATGTATACAACCCAAAAGCGTGCAGGCCAACCTCCCATGTTGACCTCCAGAGACCATCGAGTGTTGAAGAGGGTCGTACAGTATTATCGTCAATCATCCATCGCCACCATCACACAGGAATTCCGAACTGCATCAGGATCTACTACAAGCACCATTACTGTTTGGCGCAAGGTGCGGCAACTTGGTTTCCATGGCTGAGCAGCTGCCCATAAGTCAAACATCACACAGACAAATGCCAAACGCCGCCTCGTGTGGTGCAAGGAGCGTCGAAATTGGACCATAGAACAGTGGAAAACCGTTGTGTGGAATGATGAATCACAGTACACAATGTGGCGATCCGATGGTAGGGTGTGGGTGTGGTGAATGCCTGGTGAACGACATCTACCAGCCTGTATAGTGCCGACAGTGAAATTCGGAGGTGGCGGGGTTACAGTGTGGTCATGTTTCTCCTGGTGGGGGCTTGGCCCTTTGTTGCTTTACATGGCAATGTCACGGCACAAGCTTACGTTGACATTTTAACAGCTTTCATACTGCTTACCATCGAAGACCAGTTCGGGGATGACCATTGTGTCTTTCAACACGACCGAGCACCGTCCATACTGCAGGGCTTGTGGGGGAGTTGTTTGACAACAACGTCCCACTCATGGACTGGTGTGCGCAGAGTCCTGATTTGAATCCCATAGAACATCTCTGGGATGTTTTGGAATTCCGACTTCGTGCTAGACCACACCGATCCACATCAATACCTCTTCTAATTTTTGCGCTCTGCGAGGAACGGGCTGCCATTCCTCAGGAAACCTTCCGGCACCTGATTGAAAGTATGCCTGTGAGAGTGAACGCTGTCATTAAGGCTAAGGGTGGACCAACACTGTATTGACTGCCAGGTAATAGAAGCAAAAAAGTCTCAGTAAACATGGGCCTACAAACGGTCCGTTTTCGAGATAATCGCGAATGTGTGATTACAAGTCGCCAATGACTTCATTGTTTGTAAACGTCTTGAGCGCCATTTGCTTACTTTTTTTAGCTACTACCACTAATTTAGCTTAATTACCTTTTGGTTGCCTTTGCATATGGATAAAAGTGGACTTAACAATATTTTGCTTGCTTTTCTTGCAGGTACTATATTCGACTTGATCACTTGGTTACTTTTCTACAGCTACTAAGATGACTTATACAGTTTTGCTTACTCCTTCGCAGGTAGCTATTAAATGGATCTGAGCACAAGAGTCTACAACGGATTCACACAGTGTGACCCAAATTCCAATCTACAATTCTGCTATGCATCTACGCTGCTAATCTTCATGAGAATAATAAAAAATCTAATCGCCGAGTCACAAGAAACTTCCGTTAAGAACACCAAGTCTTCAGATGAAGAACACGACTTCATAGTGGTCGGTGCTGGGTCCGCAGGTTGCGTGGTTGCCAACAGGCTGACTGAAGTATCGGGCTGGAAGGTGCTGCTGCTGGAAGCTGGAGGGGAGGAGCCTCCATCGACTGCAATTCCAGCGGCTATGAAGTTCTTGCTTAATGGAGAACTGGACTGGCAATACAGGACCGAGTTCCAGGCCAATGCGTGTTTGTCCAGAGGTAACAGTACATGTATGGTGCCTCGGGGAAAAGTAATGGGTGGCACCAGCGCCGTCAACAATATGGTGTACACAAGAGGAAACAAGAGGGACTACGACATGTGGTCGGAATTAGGTAACGATGGGTGGAGTTATCGGGAAGTTCAGCCGTACTTTCTCAAGTCTGAAGACAACCAAGATCCAGACATTGCAGCGTCGCCTTACCACTCGACAGGAGGATACCAGCCAGTACAACAATTTCCATACGCAGATGACAATGTTCGTGCCATAATGAAAGCAGTGCAAGAAGAACTGGGGATTCCCAGGGTTGATGTGAATGGGGAAACACAGATTGGTGTCATGAGATCCCAAACCACATACTCACACGGCGAACGATACAGTACCAACAGAGCTTTCATTAGACCAATCAGAGAACGTGACAATCTCCATGTATCTAAGAACTCTCTCGTAACTAGAGTGCTCATCGACGATAAGACCAAGAAGGCTTACGGTGTGGAATATACTAAAGATGGTAAGACGTACATACCGAGGGCACGGAAGGAAGTCATATTATCAGCAGGCTCCATCAACACTCCGCAAATCCTCATGCTTTCTGGTGTTGGACCTAAGGAACATCTTCAAGACCTCGGGATACCAGTCGTCCGGGACCTCAGAGTGGGGGACAACTTGCAAGACCACGTGACAACAGGTGGCGTTGTGTTTTCTCTCAGCGACACTGCATCGTATCCTGTGTCACCACAAAAGCGCGAGGGGGACTTGGAAGAATACCACGAACACAGGAGAGGACCCTTATCAGCTACGGGACCTGGAAGTGTGCTTGCCTTTCTGCAGTCATCCAGTTCGGAACCATCAGACTTTCCAGACATAGAACTCAGGTTCGATCCCAACTTGCAGAGTAACGTTGCCGACACGTTCGTGGGGGCCAAACCAAAGGAACCACTATGCTACTACGATCGCATCATCGTCAGGCCAATAGTTCTTCACCCCCGCAGCCGAGGAAGAATCCGACTTCGCTCCATCAATCCGTCAGACCATCCGCTGATCTTTGCCAACTACCTGGACGATAAGTATGATGTGGATACCTTACTAAAAGGAATTCAAGTTGCTACAAATCTCTCACACTCAAAGTCCTTTCGGCAAATCAGAGCCCGGTTGGTAACCGAAACGCTTCCTGGGTGCGAAGGTCATGTGTTCGGATCACAGGAATACTGGTTGTGTATCATCAGGCACTACACCTACTCCTTCTTTCATCCAGTGGGAACTTGCAAAATGGGACCTTCTGGAGACAACACAGCTGTTGTAGATCCAAAACTACGAGTTAAAGGAATCAAGGGACTGAGAGTTGTCGACGCTTCCATAATCCCTTTTGCAATCAGCGGTCACACCAATGGGCCGACAATCATGATTGCCGAAAAGGGATCGGATATGATAAAGCAGGACTGGCCGAAAAGTCAGTCCAGTAATTTTCTCAACACCATTTCCAAGCCCTTCCAGACTCTTTTTTGCAGACTACGAAATATCTTTAGAAGTAAAAATATGAATTGCATTTCACAGCAAACCTAAAGTAGCTCAGCCCCAACTTTCTTGCCACATAAATATCATTTATTTTAACAATTCGTTGAGCATTGTATTTGCATTTTCAACTGTGTCCTGCAATTTGTAACGGTAATCATTGCTATTATATGGTTTATTTATTTATTTATTTATTGAAATTTCCAGTACAGCAGAAGTAATTTTAAACCGGAAAGAAACAACAGTAAGACAGTACACTAGTGTTAAAATGAACACACGAAACAAGATAAAGTAAAATAAACAAAATATAAATATAAACATAAACAAGTCAAGACAGTTCTAAGGTAAACAGATGTGTTTCACAAAAGCATTACTTATATACAATTTTTTCTATGTTGGTGATAAAAGATGGATATGGACTGAATATATCGGTTTGGTTAACCAAAGCTGAGAAAAGTTAAGTCTTGACAGTTATTAGGACCAAATGCATCAAGAAAATATGGAAAACGCAATCCTTGTAGAAAATAATGAAAGCTATATCGCAAAACATAGCATCGGCGTTCGAGCTCTCCAGTCTGAATATATTGTCTTAATTGACACCATCATTGTCTATGAATGTGCAGTACACCAGAAGCATAAAATAACGTAACGTACTGCAAAAAATGTTTAGATTCATTCCTCTTCCAGTTCATGAATTCACCCTATGTACCGATCAACTGTAAGAGAGACGGAAATGACATAAAAATACAAAATACACAGATGAATAAAATGAATACATGTGTTATCATTCAGGGAAAAGAATGAAGTTTTATGTATCTGTATGCATGTATACGAGTGCGTAAAATACAAAAATTCATGTTGAAGAAATTCTTCACATTTTACATGTTTCTGCTGGAAGTAAATAACATGAAATCTCTAATAACACATGTTGTTTATGTGCATATTAAAAAAATGATAAGGCAGTATCAAAACTATTATTTGCTGGTCGACTTCCAGAACCAATATTGTTCATAAAAAAATACCAGAGCTATACCAGAGAATACCGATATTTTTTTCTGAGATAGCACTAAAACAATGTACACTAAATGTTTTTGTATTTACATTATTTCACCAAGTTTTGCTAGTACAGGTATAGTACTCTTTCATAAGCATTGTACGTTATGATATACTACAAATAGAGTTAACCTAACTGTATAGTGCGAAATATTAAAGCATAAATACGGTCAGTGACATGTTAAAGGAAGGAGCTATCGGTAATTAGCTTTTCCCACAAATAAAATATTTCGAAACCATATTCCCAATATGTTGAGCAGTGGTACAGGAACAAGGAAGTACGGGGTAGATTGTGTTCCCATGGATTTGTGAAAGACAATGAACCCTGAACCACTGAATCCAAATTACATCCGGTGTGCTCCCTAAAATTATTCCAGTTGCCATTTCTGAAACCACGCAATAATATGAATACAGGATGAACAATTCATAAGTACTATGTTAAGAAGTGACAAGAATAGTACAATCCGAAATTTTAAGGTAATGAAACAGTCAATGGCATATAATAGAAAAGGCTAACTGGAATTAGCGACTCCTTGAAGAGAGTTCGAAAAACATCACAATATGTTGAACTGTGGGTGGCGTGTTATTTTTTATAATGTTGCTACGTCAGCACAGTACATTACATTGACGAATAATTGTCTTTGGGTAGGTGTTGTGGTTCGGTAGACAAAGAATAGTGATGATGATGATGTATTTGATTTCTTCTACCCTTATTTAGTACACAAAAATTACTTGAAACTGTTCATCAATTCAAGTTAAACTTAAACTGAGTGCATTAATAACTGTCGATAAAGAATTAAGAAGTTATTCATAAATTCCCACAATAAGATCAAATTTATCAAAATACTTTTGTACTAATACGAGTAATGCTTGAAAATATTCATGTAACCAGTTTACATAAAACAAAATCTGACTTAACGATTTTAACATTAATTAATGAAAATTAAGTTAAATGTGTGGACCTCAAGGAAAACAGAAAGAGACAAAGTTTTGTTAACGCTTCCGTATCGAACCAAGACCATCTTGAGGTTCAGGCCGCAGCGCTCAGTCAAGACGTCATCATCTGGAGGCGATCGTCTTAACGTTTTTGTGTAGAATATTGAATATTTACACCAACATTTTAATTCAGGAAGTCACTATGACCACCACAAAAATTCCTACCATAGCACAAAGACAGAGTTGCGCGGAAAAAATAAACATTGTATTTCTTCAGAAAATATTATCCGGCATATTTGTCAGGTACAGTAAAACTCGTTACAGCTTTTGCATGAACATTTGTATGTAAAAATCAATGGATTAAATCAAAACCCCGCATGTTAGGTTGACCGTAAACTTGCCAATATACTTAATCAAATTAAATTTTATTTAACTTTACCCTAAATTAATCAACCAGATAATGCAGATATTCTGTATAGCTATACAATCTCAATGCAAAAACTTAATTTATATAACCTTTCAACAAATGTGAAAGAAATTTGTACAAGGGCAATGTTACATTTCTGTGAATAAGGACTAAACCTAAATCACTTGCACATTGTAATATCAATCGTTTTGACTTTATTGAACGAAAGATAATAAGCAAATTGAATCTTTTCATTGTCGTTAGTAAGATCTGTGACCATAACTTAAGAGTTAAAAAAAGAAAGCAGATTAATATTTCGATCTTAGCGTTCATTTGGAAAATAAACATTTGGAATATTTCCTCACGCTGTGTTTACACTCTGGTAAAAAATCGTGAAGAATGTTAGTGAATTATGAAACAATAAACATTATCAATGATTTAATAATCAAAATTACGAACATCGAAGCTTCAAAAAAAACAAAAATAAAATAACAGTTCACTTGAAACAATTTTATAAAATTTACTACATTTGTAGTTCATATTAACATAACTAGGTAATAAAATGCTTTTTGTGTAAAAAACATTTGTGTTTGAAACATAAGTAATGTATTCTTGGATAATTTTACACTCGAATATTTCATCGAAGTTCTTGTTACACATAGTACCCTTGTATTTGAATGCATAACATATCTTCCATTCGTTCGCCTCCGATTAGCCTAAAGAAGCATAAAAGCGTGGTAAAATAAGAATGTCAGTGAACACATGTATCAATTTGGATCAGTTGTATAGCTTTCTCTCATTAAGCATTTTTCTAAACTGAAAATTTGTGTAAATTATATGAATATGTTATCGAATGCTTGCATAACATTTTAACTAACAAACTGCTTTGGTAGACATAACCGTAATATTTTAAACGTTGATTAAATCTTGAAACAACTTATTTTGGAATCATAAGCAACAAGGCATCTTAACATTAATCTTAACGTTGTAATTCAGGGTAAATTATTTGATATTCCTTAAACAATTGTTGACAAATGATAAAACTTGACCGAATCTAAGATTATATTAGATGCCTATTTCGGATACATGAAATCTTTTGATGTAGAGATTTCATGTGTCCGGAATACGCATCTAATATAATCTTGAACTATTTCTGATATTTATTTATGAGTATAAAACATTTGTTACTTAACTTGTATTTTTTCGTAGGGACCGAATCACATGGAATTGCGCTAAAAAATTTCTCATTTTCAGCAACATCTTGAAGAATTGTCAACGTTACTCTTACCTTTTTCATCATAATTACCTCTGCAATTGAGCACACAACACTTACACAATACCTTTTGTACATTTACGCATATTTACACGTCATGTAAACTTGAATACAGTTCTTAAATTTTCATTACAATTCCATATTCACTAAAAAGGTCCAACATTGATTCCCAAGAAGCAAATCGAACATGGCGGCTATCTCGCCTCCAGTTGCTGACGCTTAGTCACGTGACCAGAGCAAGCCATTAGGCTTTCAGATAGAGAAGGTAATGATCGAACCCCCCAAAACATATAATACGTCATTGGTTATACTCAATTAAACAACAAATAAAATATGATCTCCCATTATAAAAAGAATAATTGTGAGCTCAATGATCAGCCTTTGATGTTAGGCCTACGCTAAAGTTGATGAATGCTAGAACTGTTCTCCCCAACTCACACCACCAACTCTATGTAATGTTAACTCCTACCAACAAGATAGACTTCGTTGTTGAAACATGTAAGCAAGATTTTTCATTCGTTCAAATATAGAGGGTGGCTCAATAAGTCACTTAACACCTTCAGTACAAAGCCACTGCAGCGCGCACCATGGAAATGGTGATGACCAATCGTTATCAGGCCAAGGGGGAAACACATTGACGCCACCCACACGGTCGGCAGCCATCTTGATGTCCGCCATCTTGAATTCAACTTCAGAATTTTAAATGGGAAGGGGGTCGTGCGACATATCAAAATGGGCTAGAATTTCACGAGAAATGCAATGGTAATGCAGAGATAAAAAGCATCGAATATTCTGTTTATAAACTTCCTTTTGAACATAAACATTAGCCTTGTCACTGTGAAGGACTTTTAATTCAATGGAAGCGTCACACTGCAAATTGTTCGCGACAACCATTCATAATGCGCAGCTCTTCATGGATGTATCCGATTAAAATCTTGTGCAATGGCATGCGAACTTCTCTCCCTAGACGTCACTTTGATCTCGATGCATTACCGATGCGCTAAACAAATTTTAAGGCATTTTTCTAACACCTCGAAAAGGAGCTAATTGGTACAAGAATTCAGTCATAACGTTTTACTGGTGAAAGATACGACGAAAAAACCTTCACCATTGCATTTCTCGTGAAATTCTAGCCCATTTTGATATGTCGCACGACCCCCTTCCCATTTAAAATTCTGAAGTTGAATTCAAGATGGCGGACATCAAGATGGCCGCCGACCGTGTGGGTGGCGTCAATGTGGTTCCCCCTTGGCCAGGCAATGATTGGTCATCGCCATTTTCACATTCCATGCCGCAGTGGCCTTGTACTGAGGGTGTTAAGTGACTTATTGAGCCACCCTGTAGTTCAGGATTGAGCAAACACGCTCAACGGGAGTGGATGTACAGTCACGGACACTTCTGAATTGTGAGGATGCATTTGGCTTTCAAGTGAATCGTTACAATCCAAAATTGTCCGTAACTGTACTAGGTAAGTGCAACAATTCCCATGATATTCACAAGAACGTCATACTTTATGTGGTCCACTTCTAACTTACCAAAAAATCTGCACCCATTTATCGGACAAGCACGCCTTATTTTTATTATCTTTCAAGACATTTTGTAGTTGTGTTACGATTCCTCTTGCAAATTGCCACTGATCGAAGGGTTTTGTTTTGTCTTCTGAACTAAAACATATATTAGAATTCACTAATCCATAAGGAATTGTCTTTTGATTTTCTCTCGAGACGCAGTAATTTAATTCATCGTGCAGGGCCGGATTGAAACTACATGTACGCTTCTTGTATAGGTCATACTTATTCACTGCTCTAGAAATAACGGAACCCACACAAAACAAAATCCGCGAAGCGAGATAACTATGGATAACTTGAAACAGTGTTTCTATTACACTAGTTTAAAAATTCTATCGACAATTTTTAGCATGAAATAATCTCAAATCAAGGTGTAATTTTCGTGCTAACTTCTAGATTTTTATAAAACGGGACATATTGAGGATTTTTAAAATATGGATGGGACGACCGGGACACGTCTCCTAAACGGGACTGTCCCAGTCAAAGCGGGACGTATGGTCATCCTACTTACGTGATCCGACGAAAATCTTTAGAGTAGCAAAATTAGCTCTTCTTCCACGTTACAATTATCCAAGTTAGCAATTTTAGTATCGTAAAGTAACTGTTGAAACGTTACTTGCATTGAAAAAAGTAACTCTGTTACAGTTACTGTTTCTTGATTTTAAAAGTAACTAGTTAGTTACAGTTCTTCAAAAAAGTAACCGTTACTTTTAACTAGTTACTTCCAAACACTGGAGTAAAGAAGTGAAATAAATTAAAAAACAACTGGAGTAGTTGTTCTGAGCCTTTACCGGCCTGGGGCATTTCAGTGTACACTTAATGAGATAGTTAAGTATAAATTAGATGTAGTAGCTGTCCAGGAAGTTTGGTGGCCAAAAGAAGGGAATTGTAAAACTAAAAATTATACTTTTTTCTATGGTGGTACTGAAAATCATAATTTTGGAACAGGCTTTTTCATAAATAATAGAATTATCTCGGCTCTTAAAACAGTAGAATTTATTAATGATAGGATATCATATGCAGTTTTACAGGGTAGGTGGTGTAAAATTATTTTAATAAACATACATGCACCAACGGAAGATAAAGATGATAATACTAAAGATGATTTTTATACAGAGTTAGAACAGGTCTTTCATAAATTTTCTCAGTATGATATGAAAATTCTGTTAGGTGACTGTAATGCACAGATTGGCAAAGAAGAGACATTTAAACCCACGATTGCTAAAGAAAGCCTTCATGAATTAAGTAATGATAATGGTATAAGATTGATTACTTTTGAAACCTCAAAGAATTTAATTGTGAAAAGTACCACTTTTAAACATAAAGATATCCATAAATATACCTGGTCTTCTCCAGATGGTAAAACTCATAATCAGATAGATCATATTCTCATTGATAAGAGAAGGCATACTAGTATAATTGACGTTCGTACACATAGAGGTGTTGACTGTCCCAGTGACCATTATTTAGTAATTGCTAAATTAAGAGAAAGACTCTCAGTGATAAATCATAAGCAACAAAATCTAAAAGTTATAAAATTTAATACAGGAAAATTTGCTGATGAAAGAATTAAGAAAGATTACCAAATTAATCTGTCAAATAGATTTGATGTTTTGCAGGATTTAAATGATGATGAAAATATAAATGAAACAGGCGTAAATAAAAATTGGAAGCACATACGTAATGCAATAGAATCAGCAGCTAAAGAAAGAATAGGATACCATAAACCGAGAAAAAGTAAGCCACGGTTTGATAATGAATGTCATAATCTAATAGAAATAAGAAATCAGGCTAGACTTAGGTGGTTAAATAACTCTGATGATACAAATCTAAGCAATTATAATAGAATAAAGCGAGAAGTTAACCGCACGTTTAGAAGTAAAAAAGAGATTACTTGAAAAGCAAAATTAACGAAATTGAAACAAACAGCAAAAATAAAAATATCAGAGATTTATATAAAGGTGTAAATGAGTTTAGAAAGGGGTGGCAACCTAAAGTAAACTTGATAAAAGATAAAGACGGTGATTTTCCAGCTGACCCAAGCGATATTCTAAATAGATGGAAGAACTACTTTAATGACCTTTTAAATGTCCATGTAGGAGATAAATCAGAAGTAAATGAAGTACACACAGCAGAAACTTTAGTTCCAGAACCTAACTTGACTGAAGTTAAAGATGCTATTAAAAGGCTAAAGAATAACAAAGCACCTGGCATTGATTTAATACCAGCTGAGTTAATTAAATATGGTGGAAATTCGTTAATATGTCAAATTCATAAATTAATTTGTTTAATATGGAATAAAGAAGAAATCCCTCAACAGTGGAAAGAATCCATAATTGTTCCTTGTGTTTAAAAAAGGTGATAAAATGAATTGCAATAATTACCGTGGAATTTCTCTACTCTCAACAATATTATCTAACATTCTTTTAACAAGACTAACCCCATATTCTAATGAAATTATAGGTGATTATCAATGTAAACGTAACAGATGAACTACAGATCAAATTTTTCACATCAGACAGACACTTGAAAAAAAGTGGGAATATAATCAAAATGTCCATCAGCTATTCATTGATTTCAAAAAAGCATATGATTCGGTCAAAAGAGATAAATTATATAATATATTAGTAGAGTTTGGAATACCTAAGAAGCTTGTTAGTATGATAAAAATATGCACCAGTAAAACAGAAAGTAAAATTCTTGTGGGTATTAATATGTCTGACAAATTTACTATTCATGATGGGTTAAAACAAGGAGATGCATTATCTCCATTGATCTTTAATTTTGCCTTAGAATATGCTGTTAGGAAGGTAAAAGAAACTAAAGAAGGACTAAAATTAAATGGTGTGACTCAGTTGTTAGCATATGCAGATGATGTAGACTTACTGGGGGATGATGTGAATACAATTAAGAATAATGCTAAAATATTTTTCAAAACTGCTAAAGAGATAGGTTTGGAAGTTAACAAAGAGAAAATTAAATATATGCTTACAGGCCGAAACCAAGTGTTACGTGATAATGAAAATCTAATTATTGATAACAACTTGTTTGAACCAGTTTCCAAATTCAAATACTTAGGAGTAATATTAACAAATGAAAATTATATTAAAGAGGAAATAAAAAGCTGGCTTAATTCAGGAAATGCATGTTACTTCTCTCTTCATAAACGTTTGTCTTCTTGTTTAACATCTAAGAAACTGAAAGCTAAAATATACAAAACAGTAATTTTGCCTGTAGTATTATATGGATGTGAAACTTGGTCACTTACATTGAAAGAGGAACATAAATTGAGCGTACTTGAAAATAAGATCCTTAGGAAAATATTTGGACCTAAAAGGGATGAGGAGACAGGTGAGTGGAGAAGGTTACATAATTTAGAACTACATAATTTGTATTCATGTCCAGATATTATTAGAATAATTAAATCAAGAAGACTTAGGTGGGCAGGCCATGTGGCACGAATGGGAGAGGAAAGAGGAGTTTACAGGATTCTTGTTGGGAAAGCTGATGGTAAGAGACCTGTAGGAAGGCCAAGACGAAGATGGAGGGACAACGTTGAGATGGACCTAAGGGAAATCGGTAGGGATGGAAAAGAGTATATAGAACTTGCTCAAGATAGGGAAAGATGGAAAGCCTGTGTTGCTGTAGCCATGAACCTTCGGGTTTAAGAGGGCTAGAGAGTTAGTTAGTTCGTTAGAACTGGAGTAGTAAATGTAGAAAACATGCTACAATTGTAAATACCTTTTAGTAGCATAATTTTGTTCTCTCTAAATCATTTTCATCTAACTTACGTAAGATCTTATTTGTTTCAAAGATTAGATTGGATTAGATAATTATATTGTATTCTTACAATAATAAAAATGAATAAAAACAAAAACAATAACCAGTGGCGGCGATTGGAGGAGGCGAGAGCTCCCCCCCTTTTTGCCACTTTTGCCCCACACTATCTACAAGGGGAAATAAGCTATCTTTGCCCCCAGTTGAATCACTGTCAATTATTGTAACCTAAGTATACTAATCAGAACTGTGAAGTATGGGTACAGTGGGATCCATGAGTAGTGAGTAGTACCGTGCAAATTGTCCATCACTTTGATCGTGCACTATATTTGACGCAATAAGAGCTTCAAGAATTAAAAGAAAACTCAAAACAACTTCTTCACCATTATACATAAAAATCCATCGCTTAAAAACATATTGGATATATGAGAAAAATTAATGAAAATAGTCATGGACAATTTGCACGGTAATATTCATGGATAGAACATAGAAAGAAAAATTACTGTCTAACTATACATGTTCAAATAATGGTCAAAACATACAAATAAGTGGTCGTAGAAGTAATAACAGACATAGCGTTGACCCAGCTTATGTACTGTTGTAGTTGTTAGAGAAAACATTGCATATACAGTGAAATCCATAAGTATTACCATGCAAATTGTCCATCACCATGTTCGTGCTTTTCATTTGACCCAATAAGAGCTTCAAGGATTCAAAGAAAACTTAAAACAACTTCTGCACCAGCGTACATAAAATCCATCGCTTAAAAACACATAGGACGTAAGAGAAAAAATAATGAAAATAGTTGTGGACAATTTGCCGAGCAATACTAGTGGATCCCACTGTACGTCAGATCAGCCACTCAAATGTAATCTAATCACTATATATGAGAATCATACAAGAGCCACAATATAGGCTCCTTTCTCTCTTCCTCTTAATATGGGAGAACACTGAAATGGTTATTAGGATAATTATAGTTACGAAATGCACATCCTCTCTTATTGGCTTAAAACAGTTCATTAACGGAAAAGAAATATTGACAATTTTTAACACTTGACCGTGAGAAAAAGAGAAATCTATTCAGAGTTTCCGGCAAAGCATGATTTTTTCTACTTTCCCGGCAAGTAAAAGCCAAGATATGAAGTATATAAAGCCAGCATTACAGTGTAACCAACATCACTGAAGCAAAGTGTACCACTGCATTAAATAACCATGAAGGTTTTGGTAAGTAACGACAAAATCTTTATTGAAAGGAAGATATTTTCAAAAATATGCAAGAGCACGTAACACCATTCTGTACACACTAATCTTCTCCAGCAAAGTTTCGAGAAAATTAAGTTCATTTTAGGAACATACCGGTTAATGGGGAGGATTTGAAGTGGTATCCGTGTGACTGTTATATGCCTCCAAGGGATATAGAATCTTGTAATCTTTGCTTATTCTATTACGAAGCGGCCTTACCTTCTTCGTCCATGATGGAATGTATTACGGAAAGGGGAAATATGGAAGGGAATGTTCCAATTAAAAATCTTCATTATGGCCTAATCTGGTAGTAAAATTTAACTGGATTCTTAAAAAACAACAGCATTAAATTCAATGAAATTAGCATATCACTTATTGTTTTGAATTTTTATTAGATGAAGAACAAATAATACGGAACGCTTCATTAGGCCTTCCTGATAGCGTAGACCATTTTGTTTTCGATAGGTTCTTTACCGATTACCTTACTGAGCATACAAGAAGAATTCGAACAAAACTTTGATATTATTACAAATTCATCACCTGTATGCAAGAAATTCTATCAAGACACACAATTCACTTTTTGCATCATGAAACATAACAGAATGTTCTATCACAATATGTTTACATGCTCGTATCTTGATAGGGAAGAATCATAAGAAAACTTGGAGTATCTCAAGAAAGGAGTTGGCTCAGTTCAGGTGATTTGAGGATCTCTTTCTCTCTGTAGGCTATCTTCCCTTCTTCTTTTTATATTTCTTTATCAATTTTCTCTATCTTTCTTTCTTTCTTTCCTTCGATCTGTTTCATCATAATTTTATTTACTTCTTACTTGCCCTGTTTCTCTTTCTATCTTCCTAGGTTTCCTTATTTCTTTTTGTAACTACATTTTTCACTCTTTCCTTCTTCCTCTTTCTATTTCATCATCCACTTCTCTATCTGTATTTCTTTCTCTTTCATTATTTCCAACTGTTTCCTTACATGTTTCTTTCTACCTTTCCCTTCTCTTTCTCTGTAACTCTTTCTCTCGTTCTGTCTCCTTCCTTCCATGTTCCCTTATACTTCTCAATCTCTCTTTTCATGTTTCTTTATTTATATCTTCCTTCATCCTTTGCTCTCCATGTTTCCTTCCCTTTGTTTCTCACTCTCTTTCCAAACTTCTAACTTCCCCTGTTTCTGGATCACTTTCTAGTATTTATGTATGTCATTCTATATATATCTTAATTTTCTATCCATTAGTGTATCTGTGTGCATGTACTGAGAATTAATCTTGTAACTTATTCGGATGGACAGAAAGGTGGGCAAAGCCTATTTCACTGTGCTGATAACCCTGTCTAAGCGAGTTCTACTTTAAGATATTTTACAACTTCAAATGCTAAGTTTTCTTTGTTATATATATATATATATAAAACGACTTTCTGACCACCCTGTAGAGCAGAATAAAATGCATTTTCATAGAACCCACCTCATGGTGGTGTCAAATGGCTTACAGAATAACATAATCCTCTACCAAAATCAAATTATTAGTATGACACAATGAGCTAGCATGATATAAAATTAAAATGTATGAAACCTATTTCTTTTCAGGCTCTGCTCGCCCTCTTCGCTCTCTTGGCTGTTTCTTTCGCCCAAGAAGCTAACAGAGAGAAGCGAGCCATTGGATTGGGATATGGCTTGGGAGGCTACGGTCTGGGCTACGGTCTTGGCTACGGAGGCTACGGTCTTGGTCTCGGCTATGGCATCGGAGGCTATGGTCTTGGAGGCTACGGTCTGGGATACGGTCTTGGCGGATTCTACGGTTAAATCATGATTATATCTGTATTTAGAAACATGTAGAATTGAAATAAATTGTTGCATCAATAATTTTATGTACTTTATTCCATATGATCTTGAAAATATTGTACGAACAACATTCACAGGGTGGATTTAAAACAAAAGGTACCCTCCTCCTAAAAGTACCTCTTTTAACATAGATTAGTTTTCATTTTGCCAGGAAGGACTCCCTCTCCAAATATAATACAATAAGTTGCATTTGTAATATTAGATTCGTCGCATGTAAACTTATGCATGAAGCATGTGACTGTTCTCCATTACAGCGCGTGAGCCTCCCCGTCGTCGCCTTGTAATCAAGGGGTCCCGGGTTCGATACCTGGTGGAGACACACAGTGGTTCGGATCCCACTTTAAACTGTATATCCAGTCCCAATTAGCCTTATTGTGCATAAAGTGAACTTAAAACGCCAAATCTATTACAGCGCAAGTTCATTTTTCGTTCTTATGTTCATTTTTAAATGTACAATTATAATTATGTATTTTACTTCAAATGTTTAAGTTGCTGTTAAATAACGTTTGTTTCCTATCTATGTTAAATTGTATAACGTTTTTGTGCTTGGCAACATTGAATTTGCCACATTAACAAAAAATAACAGTTATGGAATATTGCGATAAAAGTTTCAATCAAAAAGTGATTTTATTGTGTTTTCATTCATAGAAAAATTCAAGTAATTGCAAATTTAGGTATGTAATCACCCCATAGAACTTTAGCTTCACCTTCGCAAATCCAAAAATGTCCTTCAGTTAATAACCGTGCACGCATAATTAATCATGGACGGCAACAGCACCAACAAATGTAGTTTCGCACTTTCAAACGTGTTCCGTACATTCCCTGACAACACATCTGACTATTCTCTGTCCAATGCAGGAATGAAGTCACTTTAAACAAATGCACGTGACTTGGGAGCTTCGTCATTGATTATTTCCCGTCCCAGCTCGTCCATAGATTCACTGAACGTTTCTGCGGAACAACTTTCATCGGAATCATCCAAAAGGATATCTCACAGATCACGTTATTTCGTTTACATCGATTTCATACTACCTAAGAAAGAATAATACTACACTAAAAAATAATAATTTAATTAAAGTAATGCAAGAAGTTGATTGGGAGAGAAATTCTACTACAGAGCATGGATTCTCTTTGCATATTTCTTATTTAAAATGCGTAGACAAGAAACAGAGTTGTTTTCGAAATATTTGCATTTAAAGGTTTATATTATTTCAACGTTTTCTTCTAATAATTGTAAATAATAACAGCAATAATGTACCCTATTCTCGTCCCCCGAAAAATATGTCATTTGTAGATTATTTGCAAGCAGAAGCATTTCCTGTAGACAATTATATACCAGAGTTCACCCCTTCCCCCATCAAACAGTTAAACTTGTACGTTGATTTTTCACTATTTTGTGAAGAAATTGACAAATTATAGAAAGCTTCTAGCTGCATGGAGTTTGAAAGAAATATGCTGCATATTTCGTACGTGACTTTACGATATATTATTGTTACGTTGTTTACCGTATGCATTCACCGAAAGACATATTGATATATACAAGGGTATTCAACTTGCACGTGGCTATTTTGCTGACGGCAACAAGATGTACAACTGGTAGATAGTAGGCAAATTATCCACTGCTATTACATCGAGTGGGTATTTCTTGAAGAATGAATCGTACGTCCTTGCCCTTTGCTTTGTTGACATTTTCCCTTCACTTGTTGAACCCTGCACTGCATAAACAACAAGTGAAGAAACGTGCTGATGGGCAATTTGTCACTATTACACGACGATAATCCTACTCTTCAAAAGGTAGTCAAGCTTATACACACTTCCACTAACTGTACAATTAAAACGGAATATCTTCACGTTGTACTGTACATGCAAATATAATCCATTATTGTTGATTCTGATTGCACTGTGAATGGGATCGCTTGAATACATTGCTTGCTTGTGTTGGTTACAAATCAGAATATTGATCTATTTTAATGATGATAATCTGCATCATTGCTGTTAACGTAACAATGTAAATTTAGTAAATAATGACAGTAGCAATTCATGGTATCGTATTAGGGAATTCCGAACGAATTGTATCAGCACACCCAACCAAGGTTATTATTATAAGGTTTGTTTACTCAAAGTGCATGCGATCTGGTGACGAATCGTGGGATCAAGTGAATCTAACCCCCAAAAGTTCACATAAAAGTGTTGCGTTATCCACATATCAAAAAAGAGCACAAAGTGAAAACTTGAAATGGAGCACAGAAATGCTTATATCTTCATGTTACAGTTCATTTATGGTTCGTAATTACTAAAAATCTTTAGAAGTTTTCACTTCAAGCGGGTTGAAATTGCTTATTTTCAGATAGAAATGCAAGCTATGTATCTAGTGTGCAATCCGAGGCCATGCTTCAGCATTTCAGATCTGTAGAATGAATGTTTTATGACATTTTTTTTACGCAATTAGTGTTACACGTTAAACAAAATAACGTGCAAAGGCAAGTTTTTAAACTGAAAAGCAATTATAAGTTGTTAAAGCAGTATATTCTGATTCCTAGTTCAAACCTAAACCACAATACAAAGTATATAATCGATTCATAACTCGCGTATCTTGTCGTGGCACCTTAGTCCATTGGTATAGTTTTTTCTTAGCAGTCTGAAGGTTGTAAGATCGAATCCGGTAGCGTTTTTTTTTTTCCTATTTGTATTTTGCAGATTCTGATTATCTTCGTCACTTTAATTGTATCGCATAACATGATATTTTCATGAAATATCTTATGATTCACTTAATTCGAAAAATTTAAGTGTGTGTTTATTTTAGTCAAAACTGGTAGAAATAATTACGTGATAATTTATGAATGATTTGTATCATGATTAGTAAGTACAATCCATTTTTAAACGATCAATATTTATTGAATCGTGAAAAATTATAACATTACGTAATTGTGAAATTAAAACCTCATCATTTCTCAAAATAGAATGATGCCTTAGAACTCAATCTTTCAACTGAGGAAAAATATATTACTAATGTTTTTACTCATTTTCAGTTATCTCATAAAGGAGCGTTTAATTTCTTTCTTTCGACATATAAGACTATCAAAATTTTGATTCACCTGAATTACGAAAGTTGATTTAATTTTTACAGTATTGAAGCAGCATGTTCAATATCAACGATTCATAAGCAGTTTTTACACATGAGAAAAGTTGTATTGTGGTTATAAATACACTAGGCTGTTTTGTTATTATGGTTCGTTATAATATTACTAGTTTCTACCGTTGAGATCCAAAGATACGAGTACAAACAACAAACATTTCGTACAGTAATATTCCAAAGGATTCGTCTCCTTGGTGACCAGTGAATTTGTGCTTGCAAGCGTAAAGATGCTAGCTATATAAATCGGAAGGGCTGGAATTGTAAAGGTGTAATTCTAGGAGGCAGGATACAACAATAAAATATTTCATTTTAAAAGTTGTTCAAAGACAAGAATGGTTGGTTATCTGGTGTCATTTTAAGGGGACTTTGCATTTATCACTTTGTTTTTCTTTAATTGTCTCAAAATTTTGGAGCAAGCCGCCTTGGCGAAGTGGTTAGCACATCGCGCTACGACACCAGGGTCCTAGGCATGGTTGTTTGTGAGTGTCCATTCATCAATTTCATCATATCATGACTCATCTATATCTTCGCAATTAGATAAAAGCGACAGAAAAGCGAAGTAAAATAAACGAAATCAATCAATCAAAATTTCGGAAGGGACTGTAGCCCCATCAGTTCCCCTCTGTGTACACCAGTGGCGGAATCTAAACGTCCTAGCGCCTAAGATGGTTTTAAAATCGAATACAGGGTCAAGAAACGCCTTCTTTAAATAAGACTTGTTCACCTTCTATTATGTCCATAAACATGTGTTCACAGGAAATGCGAACAGCATTTCCCTAACTTAGCTACGAGGGAGAGAGACGGACTCTCTTCGATCTCGTCTCAAAAACTCTCGAATGGTTTGGTCTCATTTTCGCCTCAAGTTGAAAAAGATCAACGCAACTAGTCCCAAAATTAGAGATGGGGCAGGAAAAAAACATTTCTTTCATCTCCTTACCATCTCTAATTTCAAACAAATCTCTATCGGCTAATAAGTAAGATTTCCGGACAGCTTTTGACAAAGTTAATAACTGTTATGGGGAGAAAATAGGTGATAATTTAATTTAGAGAAGCACTTAAGGCTAAGCCTGACGCCAACAAAGTCGATTTATTAGTGTTCTTTTGACGTTTTGTATGATGAGTCTATTCTAAAAATATTAACAAGATCATTGTGCATTAAATACATTTTAAATAAAGCATATAAATGAACTTAGTCACTTCCCAATTGATTCCGTAATTTTTTAATAACAACTTCTTCCGCTTTTAAGCTTGCCTTTTTTCTTCGATAGTTAATCGGTATTCGACTTACAGCTTAAATTAGGATATAAACCTTTGAATCGAATTCAGGACATCTTTATTCAAAGATAACGTATCAAAGCCATCGAAACTTTTCATTCGAATACAATACATCCATTTACATTAACGTATTAAAAACAACTACTGTATATTAGCTTCCGAGCAAGTCAAGAATAAAATAAATAAATAATTAAAAAATTGCAGTTATTGTGAATTATCATTTTGAATACCTCTTGAATGTACAACTGCTAAAATGTAACAGATTAACAAATAATATTTCGTATAAGCCTTAAATTATTTAATTTAGTAACATTTCAATATTTTACACGTACAGTAGTCTTCTTCTAGAACTAAGAATATATTGAAATCTAATATGTTACAAGATATACATCTGCAAAGATTTGAGTGACAGATCGGACAGGGAAAGAACACAATATTTTTTTAAAAAAAGTGTGCGTATTCTAACCCAATCCAAAATAGGAACAGTTTTTTTCAAACGATTTTGAACGTCTGCCATTCTCCCTAAATCCATTTTTGTCAGTAGCTATGTTTAAATTCCAGCAACGTTAAGTCCATGCTGAATCTGAAAAAAATTATCAGGTCTGGTGAAAATATTCCTTCTTTCCATTAACATTAAGTACGTGAATGAACTCTTTGCTATTTCCTTGTTTCTCACAGTTGTTTCGAGCATCTGTGTTTGTTGTTCTTTATACGTGCATATTGCAACACTGTTCTTTCGCATCTTGTAGGTAAATTCACAGATATGTAGAAATACATGCTTCAATGCAAAAGCGTGGTCCTACATTTCGTATCAGATAATTGTCTGATGGTTAGAAACAAGAAAAGTGTGATTTTTTTATAAAGTAGAGTGCACGACGGCATTGTGCATTTCTCTTCTGTCTGTAGTTGAATAATCCATACATGCTGTGAAATACAAAGCGTTCCCACAAAATGCATCACTACAAATATTCACAATTTTCAGTGTCAAATGCCAAGCAAATTAATCATGCGAAGCAAAATTTGTCAAATTTCAACTTCAATTACAATGTTCGTTACGAACAATTAGCACACAATGAACTTTTTCATTCATGAATCTTCATTTACGCAGCATTATACACTTCTCGTATGTGAGATTTGAAGATTTGTTCCCACGATACGGTGTGACTCAGTTGTTAGCATATGCAGATGATGTAGACTTATTAGGGGATGATATAAATACAATTAAGAATAATGCTAAAATATTTTTCAAAACTACTAAAGAGATAGGTTTGGAAGTTAACAAAGAGAAAACTAAATATATGCTTACAGGCCGAAACCAAGTGTTGGTTTCATACCTAAGTGTTAGGTAATAATCAAAATCAAATTATTGATAACAACTCGTTTGAACCAGTTTCCAAATTCAAATACTTAGGAGTAATATTAACAAATGAAAATTATATCAAAGAGGAAATAAAAAGTAGGCTTAATTCAGGAAATGCATGTTACTTCTCTCTTCATAAACTTTTGTCTTCTCGTTTAATATCTAAGAAACTAAAAGTTAAAATATACAAAACAGTAATTTTGCCTGTACTATTATATGGGTGTGAAACTTGGTCCCTTACATTGAAAGAGGAACATAAATTGAGAGTATTTGAAAATAAGATCCTTAGGAAAATATTTGGACCAAAAAGGGATGAGGAGACAGGTGAGTGGAGAAGGTTACATAATTTAGAACTACATAATTTGTATTCATGTCCAGATATTATTAGAATGATTAAATCAAGAAGACTTAGGTGGGCAGGCCATGTGGCACGAATGGGAGAGGAAAGAGGAGTTTACAGGATTCTTGTTGGGAAACCTGATGGTAAGAGACCTGTAGGAAGGCCAAGACGAAGATGGAGGGACAACGTTGAGATGGACCTAAAGGAAATTGGTAGGGATGGAAAAAGAGTATATAGATCTTGCTCAAGATAGGGACAGATGGAAGGCCTGTGTTGCTGCAGCCATGAACCTTCGGGTTTAAGAAGGCTAGAGAGTTCGTTAGTTAGTTAGTTCCCACGATACGTCACGAGCGAAAAAATAAACAATTGAAATACTACTTAGCTACAGACCGGGGTTGGCTGCACCCAACTGTGTTCCCGTTGGGAACGTGTGCTCAACATGACACATTACGCAAAGAAAAATATCTTTCATAAACGCAATGCATGGTATTTACGAACGTGATTTAATCTTGAAAACATAAAGCGTGAACAATAATGTCCTGAGGTCATTGACTTCTCTAGGTCATCGCTTATCGCAACACATGTCCAGTTTTGTTCTTCCCATGGTGTAAATAACGTGTGGCTAGGTGATCTTGGATAAGGAGCTTTGTAAAAGCATATCTTAAGTGGTAAGTTATTACTAGAATCCGGAATTTTCTGTAATACGCTGTCTTTTCAGCGTAGTTAGTTACAGGAATGTATAAAAGGTCAGCGCATAATACTATTCGCAGTCTCATATTTGTTTATTCGGTAATTGTCTGTTATATCGGAGACACATTTATATCGCATATTTTCACTTTAAAATGGTTCGTACTTACCAATTGTGTATTGCGGAACATAGTTGAAGGTGCCATTATGGTTTTTACACGAAAATAACTTCGATTACGAGTAATTCTTTTGGGTCCTTTCTTCCGTTGCGGAACATACAATTTGGCACGCACAGCTGTGGATCATCGCGCGTCGTGCTTGTATTTTGTCGATTTGGAGTGGGTATGCAGTGTTTCAACCTTCTTAACCGAAAAATACCTACTTTCGTGTTCATTATGTCATCAAAAACCATTGACGGATAGCCCCAAAAACCATTCCCGATAGCCCCACAAACCATTGACGGATAGCCCCAAAAACCATTCACGATAGCCCCGAAAACCATTCACGATAGCCCCAAAAACCATTCACGATAGCCCACGAACCATTTCCGGCAAGGTTAGGTTAGGTTGGGTTAGGTTAGGTAAGCATAGTTAAAAGAAATTAAAAAATATAATTCTGGTAAAAAAAAAAAAAAGGCACGTTTGGAAACACTGGCGAGACCGCATGACTTTCGACGCTCGCGCCATCTGCAGGTACATAATGGAAACAACGGCATAATGTTGTCGCTTTGCACAAAATACAAGTTTATTATATGAAAAGTGCTTATTTCTTGTTGTGCAGCATTCTACGGTGAGAAAATACCTCCAAGAACTTTCAAAATACTACAGAAACTCATTTCCGTAAGTAGTTTCTTCTGTAAAAATGAAGAAATGTGTCTCCAATATAACAGACATTTACCGTTTATTCTACATAGTTCACTCGATTGCACGAATTCGTAACGGTTTTAAATAAAATTACATATTTGAGGATTGTTCTAAATACACGAGACGTGTTTTCAATTCCTGAGGTGGTAGATTATTTCCCGCAATTTCCTGCATAAATCATCCCTGTAGAGCACGAAGCCTGTAATCAAGGGAATACATAAGTAGCCCGAGTATGACGTAGATCGAGAATGTATAAGCCACCCATCCCCCATGTGTCTTCACAGCACAATGCAACGCAGAGGGGCTGCAAAAAACTTGTCTCCTTTACTCTTAAAGACTCATGACAATTTTGGAACGTGTAACGTAGAAAGTATTGCAGTTCAAGAACACATTGAAATGGAAATTTTCAAATGCCGACTGTGTTGGGGGAACAACAAGTAGATCGAAAAGTTTTTAATTCCATATCCAGAATAAGATTCTAGAACATAGGCTTCGTCACAAGCACCGTAAAATAATTCCCTCCTTTGGTTTTGTAAAATAAAAACGTTGTTGTATTGTTAATAAGCTGGGAACAGATTCATATGTAAATACTTATTTATGTATGAAGCTGAAATCAGTTATATTTTGTATTATCTTTGCGCATCATGCCATGTGGACTCGAAATATTCAGTTTCTATTTTCCATATTTTTACATATATTAGGTTTTAGCTCATATTTTAAATAATTTTCACATATTATTTCAAGATTTCAGAACATTTCTCAACATATACTCCATATTCGTGCAATAACTACATGTCCCCGTTTTACCAAAAGAGTTGGTTGAATTTCTTGCGAATAACTGACAAATTTGAAATACACTCCCATTATTTCCTGCGATATTGAACGCAGTTTTAATCAATATAAATCCTTCTTAAGAGAAAACAGAAGAATATTCACGTTCAAACAATTACAACAAAATTTTGTTAATCATTGTTCTGGAAACAGAAAATGACAACACATTTTGTGGTGTTTTGCAATTAATGTCAATGTAAGCGTATTGTATTTTATGTAGCTCGTGTAATCTCATATTATTAAAAAGGTACATTTTTAAAATTGTAAGTCCATATTTAACTCCATATTTGGTGAAAATAACTAAATATAAATCCGTTCCCTGTTAATAAATATAATAAATATGTGGATGTTCGTAATTATATAAAATTTTAATCGCAACTCACTGCATTCATTCGGTGTTTCTCAAACTTCACTTTGCTTCATCAAAAATTATAAATTTCTCCTGGCACAATGAGTTTTGTCAATTTTCTGGACCATTGAAGTGACCCGCATAACTGGTAAATAGGTTATCTCTCACCTTTAACCTAACCTAATGTTTTTACTTCTCTTGTAAAATCAACTTATTAGATTAATAACTTTTTTCCCGCTCATGACAGAAACATAACTAGGAATGTGTAAATAAGATTTGCACTTTCTGCAAATTGCATATGCGCGCCATTTTACTTATTTAGCTGCATATTTCACCATATTGTATTACATATTTTTTAAGCTAATGCTACTACTGTACGCAAAAATCCAGGATAAAATAATCAGTTACATTGAAGTTCTCGACAAAATGGGAATTCTGTTTTTTCAAAATATATATTTTAATTTTAAATTTTCTGTAAGTTAGAACTTCGATTATGGGATGTAATCGCAATATGCAGTAACTAGCTACGATATCGATTAATATCCTAATCACAAACAAGTGAGTTAATCGATACAATAAATACTGTACTAAACTACAATAACTCAAGAAGCCCGGTCTATAACCAAGATCACTTAATATTGAACTTCACAAAATAATTGTTTCATTTTAAATCTTCTCTGACATAAGTTAGAAATTCGATTACGGGATGTAATCACGATATGCTACAACTAACTATACAGGGTGTCGCAAAATTCTTTCAACAACGCTTGGGTGCTGGTAGATATCATAAAAACAAGTAACATTTCCCTATAAAGTTTACCTAGAAAGCGCCTAGTTTCTGCGCTATAAGCGCTTAAAATCTATCCTGTACGCATGCAACCCAACACAGCAAACACTTCCTGTGACATAACTACCAGGGGCGCGTGGCAGGATTGCCACTAGCGTTCCTCGTTAAGAGAGACGACTTGAAAACAACAACTTGGGAGTCTTGCCTGAGCGAAATCCAAAACATTAATGTTATTTGCGATGTTGTAAGAATCACTGACAGTATTTATAAACTGACCAAGACAAATAATGGGCAGACTGAAATTCAAGATTACTCATTCTAAAATATATCCATAATTCGCGAAGATGAGGATGATATGATGAAATAACAAATGACAACAATATCCAGGCAAGGATTTAAACCCAAGGCACCTGGCGTCGTAGCGAACTGTGCTAACCACATCACCACGGAGTGTTTCGTGTATCATGCAATATCAACAATTGCAAGGGACACGTGAGATAGGACGTGAAAATGACGTACAATGAGAAGAATAGAAATTCATAAGAATTATCCTGGAAAATCATCTAGATGTCAAAATCCCGCTCGTTTGCTACAAAACGTGGTTTCTAGGGTGAAATAAAAGTTAACATTTTGGTGTCTTCCGAAAATGTTACTCTTACATTTCGATGTCGATATCAAGTTGCTACAATGAATGATAGAAATGTACAATTTATGACGTGTAATCAATGGTTTCCTTTTGATTAGTTCTTTCACGTTCGATGATAAGAATGGGAAGCAAAGACACAAAATGAGAAAACTAATTCCCACACATGAAAATAGTGTAAATTACGAGAATTTCCCTTGATGTACCAAAATCAAGCGATATCGTTAAGTGCGGAACAAACTAGTACATGCAGTTTGTACCGAAGTCAATGTAATTCCGTTCAATGCCATATTAATTTCATCCTACAACTTCTTTAATAGAGCATTCAAGATGAACCACTTTGAGTGGAAAGAGAAAAAGAGAAAGAGAGTTTTAAATTCGCATGTTCCTAGTATTGCAAATAATTTTCAAATAAATTGTAATAACATTGCAGTCTGCATGTTCGAAACGAGGCAGCAAACACATCATGTTTACATTTGTTCGTTCGTGGATTTACCCTATCTCACGTGTCCCTTGCAATTGTTGATATTGCACGATACACGAAACACTCCGTGGTGATGTGGTTAGCACAGCTCGCTACGGCGTCAGGTGCCTTGGGTTTAAATCCTGGCCTGGATATTGGTGTCATTTGTTATTACATCATATCATCCTCATCTTCGCGATTAGCCAAAGGTGGCAGAAAATCGGATTAAAATAAACCAAATCAATCAATCAATTATGGAGATATTTTAGAATGAGTAATCTTGAATTTCATTCTGCCCATTGTTTGTCTTGGTCAGTTTATAAACACTGTCAATGCTTCTTACAACATCGCAAGTAACATTAATGTTTTGGATTTTGCTCAGGCAAGACTCCAAAGTTGTTGTTTTCAAGTCGTCTCTCTTAACGAGGAACGCTAGTGGCAACCCTGCCCTGGTAGTTATGTCACAGCAAGCGTTTGCTGTGTTGGGTTGCATACGTACAGGATAGATTTTAAGCGCTTATAGCGCAGAAACTAAGCGCTTTCGAGGTAAAAGGGAAAAGTTACTTGTTTTTTTTACATCTACCAGCACCGAAGCGTTGTTGAAAGAGTTTTGCGACACCCTGTATCCTTTGTCCCGGGAATCTCTGCAGCGAGCGAAAGAATGCAAGTCTCTGCGCAATGGACAAGAGTGAGGGAACAGGTTTGCGTGGAGGTGAAAAACGATCCAGTTACCAGCCTTTGCAGCAGCGTGTACTGCTTCGCTCCGCCCACTCGCTTTCTCCCCTTCTCTAGCATTATGTGCGGCCTAGCTCCAGAGATTTCCGGGACAGAGTATACCGTATCGATTATTCATTCCCATTGATAAGTATGTGAGCTAATCGATATATGTTATACTATGCTGTAATAGCTCAAGAAGCCTGATCTATAAACAAGATTAAATTGAACTTGAGAAAATAATTTTGATAGTTTTCATGTGGATTTTCCTTAATAAGGTTCAGATACAAATTGTTAATACGCTTTATACGATGTTGTAGTTAATAAATATACTTATCAAACCAAAAATAATTTACGAACTGTATAATTCTTACTAATTGTGTTTGAGTATTGAGTTGTTTATTTTAGCCCAATACAATTTGTTTCCAGAACTCAAGAGAGTGCGATATAATAATTTCCTAATGTTTGGTTTTCAATAATTTTTAGTTCTTCAATATACCAAAGGATGCAATTGCTTTTTAAAAAAAGACCTAGCTACACAAATAAATATCAGTGCTTAGTATGAAAAAAAATCACAAAACCTAGATGAAAATAAACTGACAGAAATTATCATGCAAACACTCTTCAATATTTATTAATATGCTGTTCTACCTTGAGTAATACTTTCTACCAGAAATTTCATTCTACAAATTATTGTATAATACCTAGGTAATATTGTAAGACAAAAAAGAATAGGAAAGCTAGACAGAGAGCGTTGGTACTTTTTATCACTGAAAATACACAGGTACTTTCAGTGTACTATTCAGTTTGTTAGTAAAGAAAGCTCACGCAACTACTCATTATGAAATTGTTATTAATTTTGAATATAATTAGTTTATTCTGGCCTTTCAGTTATTGGACAATGGAAGCTACACCTGCCATCTTTCGTGCACTCACAAAATGCGACACAAGCACACACGTCCCTTCCTGCTGCGTCTCGACCATGATGATCTTCCTGGAAATTATCCAAAGCCTGGACATGAGCTTCCAGAAAAAATCAGTTGAGAGTGTGAAGTTCGTCGACAAAGAATACGACTTCATAGTGGTTGGCGCTGGGACTGCAGGTTGTGTGGTTGCCAACAGGCTGACGGAAGTTCCAGACTGGAAGGTGCTGCTTCTGGAAGCTGGAGGAGAGGAGCCTCCAGTGGCTCAGATTCCAGGAGTTATGAGGTTTCTTCCGAACGGAGACCTGGACTGGAATTACAGAAGTGAGTTCCAGGCCACTGCATGTTTGTCCAGAGGCAACATGACTTGTCCTTGGCTTCGTGGGAAGGTCATGGGAGGAACAGGCGCGATAAACAATATGATCTACACACGTGGTAACAAGAAGGATTATGATACGTGGTCCTGTCTCGGAAACAGTGGATGGAGCTATGAGGAGGTTCTACCGTACTTTCTCAAGTCTGAAGACAACAAGGATCCCGACATTGCAGCGTCGCCTTACCACTCGATAGGAGGGTATCAACCAATCGAACGTTTCCCATATGCAGATGATAATGTAAAGGCTCTAATGGAAAGTATTCAAGAGATTCTGGGGCTACCAAGTATAGATGTGAATGGGGAGACGGAAAATGGTGTCATGAGATCCCAAACTACATCCTCAAACGGTGAACGGTACAGCACCAACAAAGCTTTCATTGGACCAATCAGAGGACGTGACAATCTCCATGTTTCTAAGAACTCTCTAGTTACTAGAATACTCGTTGACGATACGACCAGGAAGGCGTACGGTGTGGAATACACTAAAGATGGTAAGACGTACGTCACAAGGGCACGGAAAGAAGTCATATTATCAGCAGGCTCCATCAACACTCCGCAAATCCTTATGCTTTCTGGTGTTGGTCCTAAGGACCATCTTCAAGGCCTCGGAATACCAGTCGTCCAGGACCTCAGAGTAGGAGACAACTTGCAAGATCACGTGTCAACAGGTGGCGTTGTGTTCTCTCTCACCCGCACCGCCTCGTTTCCCGTATCTGCAGAAACAAGAACGAGGGACTTGGAGGAGTACAAGCAACACAGGAAAGGACCTTTATCAGCAACAGGACCTTCAAGTATTGTCGCTTTCCTCCAGTCAACATATTCAAAAGTACCAGGTTTCCCCGACATAGAGCTTAGGTTCGACCCCAGCGTGGAAACTATTGTCGTTAACACGTCAGAGGGTGCAACGCCGAGAGAACCTTTATGCTACTACAACCGCATCATAGTTAGACCAATAGTCCTGCATCCCCGTAGCCGGGGTACAATTCGCCTACGATCAAAGAATCCTTACGATCCTCCCTTAATACATGCTAACTACCTAGACGACCCTGAAGATGTGAGCATCTTGCTGGAAGCAATTGATTTTGCTCTTCAGCTAGCTAAGTCCAGGTCCTTACAGAAAATTGGAGCCCAGTTGGTAACTGAGACACTCCCTGGATGTGAAGACCTTACATTTGGATCTCAACAGTATTGGCTGTGTATAATTCGTCACTACACATTGTCCTTTTATCATCCAGTGGGTACTTGCAAGATGGGTCCCCCTGGGGATAGTACCTCTGTTGTGGACCCTAGACTAAAAATAAATGGCGTTAAAGGGTTGAGAATTATCGACGCTTCTATAATCCCTCTTGCGATCAGTGGCCATACGAATGCTCCGGTGTTGATGATTGGTGAAAAGGGATCGGACATGATAAAAGAGGAATGGATTCCACTTCATTAACTTGAGTGAAATCCAAGCCATCAGAACAAGAATTGACTTAGTGTTCAGTTGTTGGGTTGTCCAGCCAGAGAAGTTTACCATTAAGTTTTCCAAGGCTCCCTTCGTGAGATGTTATCCTAAACGAATGCTACAGACGTTCCCTTTAACTTCCAACGCGGTTTCCTTCCACTTTCGCTGTTAACTTAATGGCACAAATAGGCGACGGGTTAATGAAATCAATCTTACAAAAAAAATCCGTGTTCATCGAAGGCAGAGAGCATATTCTACAATAATGCATCTCACAAGGTTCTTAAAGTTGAACTACCAATTTAATTATGGCCGTTCATAAAATTGATGACTAACGACACTCTTAATGCTCCTAAAGGAACCGTAATAACTACTACACAAGACACCAGTGTTCATTAGAAGCAGTGCTTCACTATACTAAAGTGTAAATAATGTGGTATATTGTAAACATTTGACATTCGTAACAAACAAATGTTCAGTCATAATTTCACAGTTAATTGATGAGAACGAACATATTTAATTTATAGTTTAAAATAATTAAGATCTGGGAAACAAAATAACAACGCTTATGTTTCATTTCTGTAACCTTGTGTGCAGTGGGATGCTCGGCAAATCGTCTATGACTATTTTCATTACATTTTCTCTTGATCCCTATGTGGATTTATAAATACTGGGATTTTATGTATACTGGTACAGAGTTTGTCGCCAGCTTGTTTGACAATATGTTTCAATTTACGAAGATCTCACGGAGTACAATAAAATAGAATAAACATGGTGGTGGACAACGTGTCATGTAATACTTATGCATCCCACTAAGGTAGTGTTTTTCTAGTCGGAATGGTAGGTCTTAACTCTCAAAGAACTGTTTGACCACTAAGTTTAGAATTAATTTAAGATTACCATATATTTGTAAATTATTGTGGACAGTGGAAACCTCTCGGAAGAATAAGGCACATAACATGCCAAAACGTGCAAATGAAATCCTTTTCTGAAACCACAAAAAAATTGAATCTGAATAAAGTTTGTCTCACATAGAACATTAATATCAAACAGGAACTGGTATGATGTGCAACATGAATACTATGTACTGGTGGCGTCAAGTAACAATAAATGGTTAATCTTATTAGAAATATCAGTTAGGTAAGGTTATTTAATTTAATGTAACTGAACTTTTGTCCTACACTTCGATGGGCTTGTAACATGAGTTACAAAGAGCTTATTTCTATTCTTATAACTGGTTTCTAGTAGCACATAACTGAGGCACAAATTGTAAAATGAGTTGTTGCTAAATTACGAATAAGTTAAGTTATGAGCAAATTCGATGAAGCAAGGTAATGAGACATTTTTATCCCAACTTTTAGAGTGTTGAACGTCCTCTCTAATATATTTTGTTAATTTTTCAGATTTAATTACAATGTATTTTCTGTGCCCCACTGCATTATTTCTAGATAACAATATCTTTGAAATTACAACTTCCGATTTACCAAAACCTTCAAGTGAGTCACAGAAACAAAGGTCAGAACTTCACTTGCATTACAAAACCACGCACAAATTCATCAGGTTTAAAAAATTAGGAACTCGGCAATTGAGCAACTACCCAAGCGAAGAAAAAATCTTTTCACTTTCCAAAATTAGTACAAATTACATTTTGATTATTTTTAATCATTGAAGGTCTACTGCTAATGAACTTCCACAACTTGATAATGTGTAAGGGAAAGTGCTAGAATCATCCTGGAAGATTCACATTTCCTCAGTTGCACTAAGTATATAAAGTGTTCGATGTTCATCACGACTATCAGTTAGCTCTGCACCAACACAGAAGCATCATGAAGGTTTTGGTAAGTATACACTTTCAAATACTGTGAACCTTTAATAGTAGAATATTAAATCATATTAAGGGGCAATGATGAAGTAATAAACCATCAAAGTTGCATGTAAAAATATGATGTCTATTCGATTACAAGATTACAATTCCAGTAGTCTTTGTTTCTTAAGATAATATATATTGAATGATCCATGATTTTATGTTCCGCTAATGTATATGTTATAACCATGGTTACTATATGTTGTGAAGTGAAAATGAGACAAACGGCTAGAGACACAGCTATAGCATCTCGGCCATGCATGCGAACAGCAACAAACCTGACCTGCCTAACCTACTAAGTTATGGATCTGACAGCAGAAATAAACTAAACATAAACTGCCTAACCTATTCACATGTATATTTCTGCTTGTCGATGCATGCGTGAGTAGGTTAGGTATGTCTATTTTCTAATGTAACTATAACAGCTCAACTAAATATGCTAATTCAACTGGATGCTACACTGTGGAAAGTTCAGATGAATGTGGATACGGGCCCTAGATGCACGAGATGGTTTGAGTAAATTTCTGATACATGAGTATGGATTTTATCATACTCGAACTAGCGTGACATCTAGAGAGCATGTTTTGTCTTGGTAAGTTAATTTTTAACGTTTTAATTTTTTCTGTTAAGGACACAAAATACATATTCATTTCTGTCTTGGCTATTTTACGTCGCTTCTCTAGCTCTATCTTCTAACCGTATCGTCTCCAGGTTAATGGTGACGTTAGACGAATGATGAATTAATGAAATATGCGACAATACAATGCCACACCCATGTCATTACTACGAAGTACATATTAGGAATTAAAAGTAAAAAAACAAAGCAATTAAAATTGGCATAAATGTACTACAGCTACAATGGTTTTTTTTCTGAATGTATAACCTTGCAATTGACTTATTGTTTATAAACTTGCACTGAAGTACTCCGTAGTTGTCTGTTGTAACGACTATGAATGGGTAAAATCAATACAATCAATACATTTTGTTTTAATGTGCATTCTAGTTTCATTCGTTGAATCAAAGTACCATTAACATTGAAACTTTTCCACTTCTATTTAAAGAATATAACCCTACGTGATCAATATGAAGTAGCCCAGAATACATAATTAAAAAACATACTCAATGTTTACAACTAATATTCGAAGTGTTACATTGAATTTTTCCCAAATGCAATAAGTTATTTTAAACTGTACAAATACTTCGAATTGTAGTGTTACAGTCTCCATTACTATGGCTCTTAAAGCTTGCCCACAGTTCATTTTGCACTGCTCTTTTGATATTACGGATAACATAACACTAATAATTATTAAATCACTTCAATACAATGAAAAATAATTGTTTATGGAATGCATAATATACACATGATTCGCTACACAGATTCTAACGCAATATCTCACATATCAAGAATTACAATTGTAGATTATTGAAAGAGTACACTTGCGAAATTAGAATGTGGTGGCGCAAAGAAACAAAAATCATATTTTTGCTTTACAGGCAATCCTCGTTCTTTTCGCTCTTGTGGCTGTTTCTTTCGCCCAAGAAGCTAACAGAGAGAAGCGAGCCATTGGATTGGGATATGGCCTGGGAGGCTACGGTCTGGGCTACGGCCTTGGCTACGGAGGCTACGGTCTTGGTCTCGGCTACGGCATCGGAGGCTATGGTCTTGGAGGCTACGGTCTTGGCGGATTCTACGGTTAAGTTTCTTCAATGGTAAGCATACTCTTGCATGTAGACTCTAACTATGTTCTCTCAGAAGAATTCAATACATTGTGCACTAATTTATGAAAATCACCATATGTCAATTTTAACGCATTTTTCTCTTTTTTCAGGAAACGTTGCCTACAGAACAGCTTACTCAAACATAGGATGAAACTGTCGACGTTCTTCAATTATTTACTTGTAAATAATGGATAGTAATGTAAAATAAATTAGCAAAATCATATATTCTTATTATTTTAAACATTTTATAACATTTGTCAATAAATATTCTCCTAGGCATTGGTCGATCCTCTCTACGAATTAAGTGATGAATAGAATATATAGCACGACAGTGGCGATATTGACAGTCGTATTGATTAAAAAACGGTAACATAATACCTTCCGTATTCTGGCGATACATAATAACGATCATTAATACAGTAAATATTATATTGTGTATTGTTGTTATATGTCGCCTCAATACTATGGCTCCATTTTTTATCAGTATAAGAGAGACATACAAAGAAGTTTGTTAATGATTATAAAAAATATAGTAATGGCCTCCATATAGACCGTGCTCAACGGGAGAGATGGACAAGTCAGGATTCTGAGATAAGAAAGATGTCATCCAATTACAAACAGTTTTTTTAAACTGTTTTCAACACTATGGTTTATGTGTAATTATTATCTGGAATTCGTGAATAAGAATTCGTTGATTATCTCATAAGTTCTTGCTTATTACGTCAAGGGCCTTCAGCAAGTCGTCATCAATCCAATTGTCGCTGGTAGAACATCAGGTTCCTTTTATCGTAGGTGACATGATTCTCTGAAAAACCATATTTATAATTGTGTATACGTATCATTCCATACTAAAACACCTGCAAATTTTCAATTGATCACCACACCCTCCAATTTTGACCAGATTTGCAGCATTTCTTCCCTTATGTCTCCTCAGCAATTTTTTTTTCGAAAAAAAAATGCACTTGCTTCCGATTTCCGGCAGTCTTAAAACTACAGTTCTTTAAAAAAACACTTATATGTTTATTATCTCTGCTTCTAAGTCAGATGTAACATTGGAAAAACACTACCAGGAGTAAAACTTTAAAATTTCTAAATTTTGAACATTTTTTCAAAAAAGTTAGTATCACTGATTTTGTTTAATTTTTATATTTCCTAAGGAGGTACATTCTCAATACATTCACAGAGTTTGATTAATCTAATTTTCTTTCTAATGGAGAAATCAATTCTAGAGAATACTTTTGCACAAACACCGACTGCAGGGAATGAGGAAGGGTAGAATATCCTGTTGTATTCCAGCTAGTAAATTACTTTGCCTAGAAAGTCGTATTTTTCACGTCTGCATATAAAACTCATTCTCCTCGTTAATTAAGAGAACAACATATTTTACTCAAAACACACTGATGATGACATGATGGCATGCTGGTGCTGTATAAACAAACTCCATTCTGTTGTATGTTAAGTGCATTCGTTCATTGATTTGCATTTTGCTTTAAGAACCAAAAATATCCTTCTTTTTTAATTACGGCCTAAGTGTCACCTTATGTTCTTTATGCATGTTTGTGTTTCAAACTGAAACATACCATGCATCAGTCAGAAAAGTATTGGGTGTATTCTGTATGACTTCTTTCTTTAATTTAACCAAATGATGTATCATGCACACTCCACTTTAGTTCTATATCAAGTGTAATGGAAGCTATCGGATTTGAGAATGGAGATACGTATCATCTCCTGAACTATTTTTTTTTTTATTTCCAATATTTACAGTGAAGTTTTTGCTTCTAAAACTAAATTTACTATTTCCGAATCAATTTTTTAATACTTTTGATATTGATTGTCTTCAGTAAATGTCTTAATTTTAGTTGAAACTTTAGATGTGCGACTATAGTGGGATATGTGTATAGCTTGTATTCTATTAAACATCAAGATCATAAGTCCTATTTTGAAATAAACGCAACTTCACGGTTTCTTCAAAACTGGTCATAATTTCTCACCTAAACCAGTTTCAGTAGGTTTTTAGCCTTTCAACTAAGGATTTAGTGCTTACTGTTCTTCGTTTACCATTTTCATTAGCATGATAACTGTAGGGTCAAGAAGAAATCAAAGTTTCTTCATAGCCTCCTCTAAATGGTATATTTCTGTAGGATGAAGTAAAACAATATTAAAGATCAGGACTAGGTATGCTGAAATATTGAGATAAAAAAATAACAATTTTTAAATTTTAAAACTATGACTTTACTCCTTTTATGGTTCTTTAGGTCATATTATGGGATCCAATTTTTATAAGGTGTCACCTGTCCTATTGAAATATGCATTTATTTTTAACGTATTTGGAAGCAGCAAACAGTACTTTCCACTAT
The DNA here is from genome assembly GCF_977018435.1 of Lepisma saccharinum. NCBI lineage: Eukaryota > Metazoa > Arthropoda > Insecta > Zygentoma > Lepismatidae > Lepisma > Lepisma saccharinum. The sequence goes on along the minus strand of NC_139256.1, from coordinate 20,410,445 downwards.
ACAAAGCCTAAAACATCACCGACCCTTCGGTCCACGTCAAAACATTGATGAAAGAAGAAAGAACGACAGTTTTTGTAGCTCACACGCAGTGGGGGCCCTACAGGAAGGGGCAGGCGGCCATACCTTGGGTTAACTGATATGCTCCCTAGAATTCTTTCCAGAAAAAAGGAAGAAAAACTAGATAAATAAATGCTCATTTGCCGCAAATGTGTATTTTTGAATGGTGTATACTAAATGTGACTAACCCTAACTATTCATTTTTATTTCTGGTGCCGTCACTAGTCACATGATGAAATTCACCAATCTGATTGATTGAAAATACATTTTGTTTACTTCTAAGTGAAACAGCAGAAAATATCCGATTTTTGTTTGCAATACTGCACTTCATTCACGTCTTAGAAATAAATAAATCAAATTTTGGAAGAAAAATCTTGGCACCCTTGAATTCAACGGTAAATTATACAATAACAGGGTGGCTACTCTAGGACCATGATCAAATTCGAGTATAATTCCCGGTTTTCAAGGCGAACTCTCCAAAAAATCAAGCAGATGTTTTCTCTATTTCACCCTTACATATTACCGCCTCTCAACACCCACACGCAATAATATAAAGGGTCTAGGTGATTCCAACATCCAAAAATTATAATTCAATTAAATGGTATACGTAATATAATTAAAATATTTAATTTCAGGTGCTGAGTTTCTATTTACAGAGGCGCAACCACGAATTTCTGTCTGAGCGGGCGGGGAGAAAGTGCCAGGATAAACGTACTAATACTACTACTAATAAAATAGTGTTAATAATAATGATTATCATTATTGATTTGTTTATTTTACTTCGCTTCTTGTACCACGTTTGGCTAATTTGCGAAGATGGGGATGTGTGATATGATGAAATTGATGAATTGACAGTCACAAACATCCATGTCCAAGCCAGGATTCGAACCCGCCGGGACCAACATTGTTGTTGTTGTTATTATTATTATTATTATTAGTAGTAGTAGTATTAGTAGTAGTAGTATCAAAGACGTTATTATACTCGTAAATTATGCAAAAGGGGGGTAGAAGTTGGTGCTAAAGCATTTGTGTTCGAACAAACGATTTCAATTATTTTTTCAACACATGGCACAGTAGTTCTGATCCCACTTTAAACTGTAGGTCCAGTCCCGATTAGCCTTTCTGTACATAAAGTGGACTTAAAACCACAAATCAATCAATCAATTTTACAACTTTTTTCATTTAGATAGTTCGGCGCCCAGGGCCGAATCCCACCGCCCCCTAGCTATGGTTATAAACTTGATAAGACTAAGAAAAGCAGGAATTGCGAGCGAAGCGAGTAAGAATATTTTACGAAAATAATTTTTATTTGCATAAAATGTGAATAGGATTTGGATTAAAAAAGTTGTAATTTTTCACGTCTACAAAGAAAAATTCAAGTAGAATTCACGCATAATTCCAGGAATTCAAGTTATTCCTGGTGAGTAGCCACCCTGAATAAGGATCAGCTGACATTTTTTTTGCGGGGACCTTATGTCCGTCACTGATGTGGACCGATATACATATTATATCATGTAAAAAAAGATGGATTTTTTTTATGGAAACACTGAGAACATGAGTTTAATACTAAGTATATCTCAGTTTAAAGTAACATTTCAATAATATAAAGAGTCTATGAGAATAAATATTTGAAATACGTAACTTTCAGCTTTTGTATAATATAATGAACATTAATTATTAGCATTAATCTGATTTGTATTCAGGATTTCTCAAGTAAATAAAATATGTGTGTGTGTCAAAGTTTTCACACAGATGTTTCAGTCTCATTTATTCAATCTGTGTGTGGTAACAACATTGATTTGTCACTGTTTTTAAGTACAACGTCCTATTAAATATCTGCCACGGTTGTGAAATTTTTAAACAAATGCAAATATAGATGTAGACTTACTTTCAATTTCCCTCCTTAACATCATACATATACGTGTGTGTGTGTGTCCGCACACAGGAATTTTCAGATAAGAAAATATTAGTGAAACTTATAAGACAACTCAATTTCACTACATCTATTTCTATTATTAAATCTGGTCAACTAAAATAAGCCTAAAAAGCAGTGGTGCCCACAGAGGGGATTAATTGCATACTCCGCGTCAGAATCCCTTAAAATAATATAAAATTCAACATGCCTATATTTTTCTAAAATATATGTAAAAGAAATTTACACCTTGACTATGTGTGATCAAGCAGGGTGAAGGGAGGAACAAGAATATATTTCCTTAGTAATTAATTAGCTGATTCCAAGTCACTTTTGCCACTAGGTGGACAATATTTAATTCGTTAGATGAAGAAAAGGAACAATTTAGGGGTGGGGAGATCAAATAAAGTGTTCAGTAAACCTTAAAAAGTGACTTTCAGTAATAAGATAGTAGTTTGATTGATTTGGTTTACATTACTTCGCTTTTCTGCCACTTTTTCCAATGAGATGAGAATGTGTTATGACATGAAGGGACACTCACAAAGAACACCCATGCCCATTCCTGGATTCGAACCCGCGACTCCTGGCACGTAGCGCCTGTAATACCCACTCCGGCACGGAGGTCGACAATAGGATAGAAATAGACACACTATCGTAATTAAATACTTTGTAGCGATTATGACATGATCTTGGACGACGCACCATTAGCCTTTGGGAGGAATGGACACCGTTGCTAAACTTTATCGTTAAATCTACTACTCGTCAGAATAACACAGCCTTTGCACATATCGTTAAGTAAAAGAGGATGGTCTTCATTAAGTAATTATTAACCTAATGCATGCTATCTTCAGTGAGCATGATTCCTGTCGTAAAAATATAGTAATTATCCTACAACTCAATGATTTTCACAATCAAAAGCTCACATCCTGTATTCTGATACTTCAATATTTATGGATCTGCAAAAGCTCTCTCTGTCTGAAACTTTTTCTATATTTGGAAGTAATGAAAAGAGAAAACGTTTTTTTAAAACATCCTGGAAATTAAAATTTCACTCTCTGGCGTAATTAGCATTAGTATAAAAGGCGTATGATGCTCATCACATACATTGTTTTTCTGAAAGCAACGAACTTAACGAACAACATGAAGGTCTTGGTAAGTGCTTAAAAATTTAATTATTTTCATATCTGTTTTGTAGTACTACTTCTTCATTCATCGAAGAGAGAAATTTACACACATTTTGCTGAAGAAGATTTTATCTGGGACCAAGCTCTAATTTATGAACTGAAATGTCTGGTCTTACCCAGAACACAAATTTAGTTGGACCATGTGACACGAGAAGGTGTAATTTTTACAGTTTCATAAAACTCCTAACAAATGACATTTTCAAATTAGCATTTCTATTTAGTATTGCCTTAAAATATGGCGAAGTGGTCCAAGTAACTAGTATCCTAAATTCAGGTCTAATTGACATGTAAGACTAAGTTATTTTCAAGTAAATAAAACGAAAGTATTCCAAGAATAGTTGTGTAAGCGCAGTCATCCGTTGGAAACTTAATAACAATATGATATCTATGGGTTTCACTTCCAGATTGACTAAGAAAATGATTTATTATGGAAATACTCTTTATTGTACGAAGATCAAACTCCAGTAGTATAACATACTTGAATAGGCTTGATCTTTCAAGAATAAATAGAATTTCCTTAATTATTATTTTACTGCCGAACCTAGGAGTGAAACACCCCTACTATACGTACAATATTATATATTTTCTTACTCTTTCAAACATAAAAGGTTCTATGGTAAATGTATATATTTAAACATTATATTCTATGCTACACTGCACTTATATCATTGAGATGAAAACCAAATACACATTGAGTGCCCATACATAATTTTGCTTCTGGTGTGTTCTTTACGCAGTCTTGTAGAAAGGTAGCTTCACTTTCTTCCAAGTCAGTTTGTGCCAACGTCTGTAATCGGACAGGATTGCTATCCTTTTTTAATGAAATTGAAAATAGTGAGAAACAAACATCGAAAACTCTAAAAAGAAGTTTCTAGAAACCATTGATTCACTCAGAAGAGACATTATAATTTTCATCAAACTTTAACAAGATTCGAAAATTCAACTATTAGACGTTTATTGTTTTTAAATATAAAGTAAGTTAATCTGTGCCCAATAGGAATATTCTAGAAGGAAGTAACTTGAACCTAAACACTATCTATACTGGGAAACGCAATGAATAATCCCCAATTTCCTCTGAATATCTATTTATTGAGTAAATTTCAGATACAACACAGATGGCTATTTTACACTGAAATTACAATCAAAACAGCAACAAAATAACGAGCACAGGAATGATTAACAAATTAACAAAAAATAAGTAAAAGATGGCATTATTTGATGTTATTTACGAGCATTTCTTCTGATGGAAGACCGAAAGGCATATTCCGAGGAGAATAAATTAATATATTGTGTCATTATATTGTGTGGGAAGTCTGCAGAAGAGAGATTTTTTTTAAAATTTCTAATCTAGGTTTTTCTTGTGTAAAATAGGTTTGTGTTTCGTGTTGCATAAAATTAGAAATAGTGTTATGTCAAACATAGCTATACAGCATACGTACCGCAGTAGATAGAGGACCTAAAGTGATTAAATTATGATGAGAATATTACACTTTCCTTGTGAGTGCAGATTTATGTTAAAAACAAGAAAAACTTCCACCAAGAAATTAAATGAGGTGAAATATTTTAAACTTTCAGAGAATATACAACATACCATAGCATATGTTCTTTATTTTATGTACAAAAACTTTTTCACATAGCCAAATAACTCACAGTAAGAATGTTGTTTCTTACAAACAATAGAACAAAAAGCTCTATATCATATTTTATTTGCAGGCTCTCCTCGCCCTCTTCGCTCTCTTGGCTGTTTCTTTCGCCCAAGAAGCTAACAGAGAGAAGCGAGCCATTGGATTGGGATATGGCTTGGGAGGCTACGGTCTGGGCTACGGACTTGGCTACGGAGGCTACGGTCTTGGTCTCGGCTACGGCATCGGAGGCTATGGTCTTGGAGGCTACGGTCTGGGATACGGTCTTGGCGGATTCTACGGTTAAAGTCTTCAACTAGTAAGTAATCTGTTTTACTTTAACTTTTTGTTATTGAATCATTATGTAGTAACTGCAATCGTAAGATATTAATTTTATACTTCTGTTTCGTTTCAGGAAATATTGATACTGTGTTATTTCTTCTATCAAATATTGTCTCAACGAAGATACTCTATGCTTCCTGTATATCAAGAATAAGTCTACCTTCACTGTACTTCACTGTTAAAATGAATCAATAAATACTACCATCAAGCATTAATGTTTTTTATTGTATTAAGTCCTGGTACGTAATGCAATAAGTACTTCAATGTTAGTTTTCCTGCAAAAGCCTGTGTGGAAGGAGAATGCAAGTCGATTTCAGTCAATAACAAGTTTGCCTTGAAAACTTTGTATTTTTGCTATTTTAAGTCGCTTTCTACCACTTCAAGCTAATCGCTACGATCTCACAAAGAGCACCCATGGCCAGAGCGGAACTCGAACTTAGATACTTCTTTGGTGGCAAGATCAAAAATCAACCCTTAAAGCAATTGGCCATCTACTCGGTCCCTCTTGAAAAAGACGTCGCGAGGGACCACACCCCGCCTTTCCTTTTAAAGTTGCACTGTTTATTTCATTGTAGGACAAAAGAAAGGAGTTATTTTTGTAATACTCGATAATAAAATTTTGTTAAACCCTCCAATATGTCGTGTATGTAATGTTATACACAGTTGGGAAGGTTAAAAGTTTGTCTGATAAGGTCGAATGTGCCGATTTCAATTTCCTCAGACAAACTTTTAACCTTCCCAACTGTTTATCCATTTTGGGAGACGATGACAGCGTTTTTACCATGTTTTAAGCTTTTTGAGAAGCGTTGGCCTTTTACACTGTCTGTAGGGAAGTTTATAGTGTCTTCTTACCTTTTTAATGTGTTGTGTGAGTCCTGTGCAGGTCTCTTTGAAAACCTTGCACTTCAACCCTCATAAGAGGGCTTTTTACATCCCTTACTCTTAGGTTTTAGATATTTAGGTATTTCCCCGTATACTTTGAAAGTTGCAAAATGGCCATATGTGTCGACGCACCCCCCCCCCCCCCTCTCCCACACACACACACCTCAAAATTAACTCATTAATTCATTTATTGATTATAATTCCAGCAAGCAAAATAGGAGAATAATTACAATTTCAATTTATCTGAAGCCAAAAATGGGTTTATTGCTTATAAAGAAAAAAACACCCGAAATCAGGAAATGCGCAGTTTCGTACTAGATTTAGTGTGTTCAGTTCTTGTCTGATATTTTTTCTATATGGGTAATGCAACACTGGCGCATATAAAGAATATTTCCGTAGTGTTTCATAGATGCATTCAACTTCTACAGTCATTACAGGAAGACGAGAAATTTACACAAACTCTACCTTTAAAAATATTGTTTCTCCCTACCGAGATGAACAACAATTCTTCACAAACACTCTACACAATATTGCAAATATTATCCTGATTGGATAGTTCAGTTTGTGATCAGTTGGTTTAACATGTCCGTACAAGGCCTAATCAATGATATTCATTAACGCTTTTCTACTTATTATGCAACGATAAATAAAATTAATAATTCAATCTGTATTCAAATGTTCGATAAATCATTTACGTGCTAAGTGCTGTGTGAACTATTCGCCTACTTATGTACAACATAAGGCATTCTTAATGTTCATGAATAATAGTGTGACTAGGATTGGAGGTTGTCACAAATTTCCACAAAACGGCAATTATAGATTATGTTCTTTTAAAATTAAGTTGTTAGAAAAATAATTCAATGTAAGTTTACCCATATATCGGAATTTTTTTCGATAAAACTGTTAACTTTATAATACCACTATTCTTCATGTAGGAAAGTGCCCTCCTGTGACATAATTTAATCGTGTTCGTCAATATTTCGAATTGCATGCGTCATTTTAACACTGCACGTTGACGGTGAATATTATAATAATGTTAAATTAAAGCTTTATTTATCAACGTAGTACCAATTAAATTCTTCATTGGATAGGTCGTTCAATAATGAGCAGTAACATAAAATTTATTTCAGATGTCCATACAAAGTATCTTATCGGAAGAATAAAAAGGAAAGCACATCATTGTAAAAGATGAAACTCCATAATGTCAAAGATATGTTGTAAAGTGGAATGCATAAGTATCGCAAAATAAAAACTCCATCGCCATGCTCATTGCTTTATTTTACGTAATGGGAGTTTCAATAATTCAAACAAGACGCCATGCAAACTGGTGACTGACTACCTCTGCACTAGCAAACGTACAAAAAAAAAAAAAAAACATTCCTTAAATGCACGTTGAATGCAACAGTAAAATTATTGAAAATACTGCCGCGTGTTACTTGCTCATCTCACAGTACAGCTCTTTACAAATCGCTTACATTTTCGCACGGTACTTTGAAACTTCAATTGTTAGGTTATATATTTGTTAAAAAAAATCTTATTCTGCTTCGCTTTCTGCCAATTGTAGCCAACTGGGACGATTAGATGAAGTTGACGAAGGGACACAAGGAACACACATTCTCGGGACGGGACCCCAACCCGGAACCCTTGCTGGCGGAAACGTGGATCAACCACACAACACGCTCGTTTATTAATGCGGCATATTGGTTTCAGAGTGTCTAAAATGTTGAAAAATATCCACGTTTTTAACACAAACGCTATATTCAAATCATCATTTCTCATCCTCAGAGCAGGGTGGACAAAAATTACGATTTTTATGTAAAAAATCATTTTGATGATCTTTATTTAAATCGATTAAAGAAAACACGCTTAAAATTGCTTGTATATTTTTGACACCGTACATATATATATATATATATATATATATATTTATAATGAAAGGCTTTTTCTGGTAAACGGCCCTGTAAAATATTCCAACAGTTTGATTAAAGCAAATAAAAAAGTATATGTAAATATACATTTCTCTGTTTCTCATACTGTGTAGGTATATGAACCTATTATGAAAATGTTTGTTGTGTGTGTTAATGAAACTATAACAATTTCAGTGACATTTCTTCCAGTGAAAATAAAACATTTTGTAAATGAATTTAGCAAGGGGTGGCAACCTAAAGTAAACTTGAGAAAATTTAAAAATGGCAATTTTTTGTCTGACCCAAGCGATATTCTAAATAGATGGAAGAACTACTTTAATGACCTTTTAAATGGTCATGTAGGAGATAAATCAGAAGTAGATGAAGTACACACAGCAGAACCTTTAGTTTCAGAACCTAACTTGACTGAAGTCAAAGATGCTATTAAAAGGGAAAAGGCTAAAGAATAACAAAGCACTTGGAATTGATTTAATACCAGCTGAGTTAATTAAATATGGTGGGAATTCGTTAATATGGTAAATTCATAAATTAATTTGTTTAATATGGAATAAAGAAGAAACCCCTCAACAGTGGAAAGAATCCATAATTGTTCCTGTGTTTTAAAAAAGTGATAAAATGAACTGCAATAATTACCGTGGAATTTCTCTACTCTCAACAACATATAAAATATTATCTAACATTCTTTTAGCAAGACTAACCCCATATGCTAATGAAATTATAGGTGATTATCAATGTGGACTTAACCCTTAGTACGCCCCTTGGTCTGACGAAAGTAAGCCCAGTGTCGCCGAGGCTTTGAGCGGGAAATTTGAATTCGTATAGATAATGGAGAAAAATCGTAATAACTCTGACACTATGGGACCAATCTACTTCGGATAACTTTTGTTTTGCAGGCAGAACATAAGTGCATGCAACCATGTAAAATTTGGATGCCCCAACTGCGGTGGGGTTACGGGCGGGGGCTGCATCCCCCGAATTTCAATGAAAAAAGCATGAAAGTGTGGAGTTTGCCCCCTCTACTCCAGCTACTTTGGGGAGAAAACCGGAACTTTTGCTTTTTTTAAAGAATGGACCTTCCGAAACCGAATAAAACTTGATTCATGTTCGTGGGTGCAATGCAATTTGAATAATAAGGCAAAACGTATGGAAATCGATGAGCTGTTATATGATACGAACTGTTTATTTTGAGGCCTTTCCTAACAGAGGAGGGAAGGGAGCCTTTGCAATCGTTTGTTTTGTCTCTACTTCTGGATAGACTCATGCTTCTGGCCTCTGACTATCGTCAAGCTTCATTGGACTTCTAACATAGAGGCGACAGAAAGCTGACACCGCCAAACCTCATCCAATCCCCTTTCTCCTTGACCTACCCCCCCCCCCCGCCACTACTTCAGCTGGATCACCAGGTCTAAACACAAAGAAGAATGTGTGCCTTATCAGTACTAAATCACAGCGTTGGAAGCTTGGAGGAAAACAGCATCGTAAATACCAAGCATGCATTGTGTCTGTCAAGTGTCGAGCCAACACGTGTTTGGGTGAGCCCAAACACGTGACATATACCGAGAAAAAAGGGGGGATTTGGAATTTTCGTAAACACATGTTCCCGAACGAACTGTCAGTGTTTCAACCTCAATATACAAATATAAGTGTGGCAAACCCTCGATAATTGTACCTAAACCTGTTAGTAACATATGTGTTACAGATTCTACAAGGGACATACTTTTTTGGTAACATCTGTGTTACGTGGGCGGACTAAAGGCTAAACGTAACAGATCAACAACAGATCAAATTTTTCACATCAGACATACACTTGAAAAAAGTGGGAATATAATCAAAATGTCCATCAACTATTCATTGATTTCAAAAAAGCATATGATTCGGTCAAAAGAGATAAATTATATAATATATTAGTAGAGTTTGGAATACCTAAGAAGCTTGTTAGTATGATAAAAATATGCACCAGTGAAACAGAAAGTAAAATTCGTGTGGGTATTACTATGTCTGACAAATTTACAATTCATGATGGATTAAAACAAGGAGATGCATTATCTCCATTGCTCTTTAATTTTGCGTTAGAATACACTGTTAGGAAGGTAAAAGAAACTAAAGAGGGACTAATATATGGTGTGACTCAGTTGTTAGCATATGCAGATGATGTAGACTTATTAGGGGATGATATAAATACAATTAAGAATAATGCTAAAGTATTTTTCAAAACTGCTAAAGAGATAGGTTTCGAAGTTAACAAGGAGAAAACTAAATATTTGCTTACAGGCCGAAACCAAGTGTTTGATAATAATCAAAATGTAATTAGCCTATTGATAACAATTCGTTTGAACCAGTTTCCAAATTCAAATACTTAGGAGTAATATTAACATGTGAAAATTATATTAAAGAGAAAATAAAAAGTAGGCTTAATTCAGTAAATGCATGTTACTTCTCTCTTCATAAACTTTTGTCTTCACGTTTAATATCTAAGAAACTAAAAGTTAAAATATATAAAACAGTAATTTTTGCCTGTAGTAATATATGGGTGTGAAACTTGGTCCCTTGCATTGAAAGAGGAACATAAATTGAGAGTATTTGAAAATAAGATCCTTAGGAAAATATTTGAACCTAAAAGGGATGAGGAGACAGGTGAGTGGAGAAGGTTACATAATTTAGAACTACATAATTTGTATTCATGTCCAGATATTATTGGAATGATTAAATCAAAAAGACTTAGGTGGGCAGGCCATGTGGCAACAATGGGAGAGGAAAGAGGAGTTTACAGAATTCTTGTTGGGAAACCTGATGGTAAGAGACCAGTAGGAAGACCAAGACGAAGATGGTGGAATAATGTTGAGATGGACCTCAAGGAAATTGGTAGGGATGGAAAAGAGTATATAGATCTTGCTCAGGACAGACAGATGGAAGGCCTGTGTTGCTGCAGCCATGAACCTTCGGGTTTAAGAAGGCTAGAGAGTTAGTTAGTTGGTTAGTTAGAAAATAAAACATTCTGGATGTACTATATAATTGTAACTTAAAATATTTTTATAGTCCTTGTATCTGAATTCTGGCGATTTTTTAAATGATAATTTGCAAAGTATCAGCTGCCATGTTCATTTACAGCTTGATGATAATGACATTATTTACAGTTTAACATGATTAGTATTTTGTATATTATTCTACCCAAAATTTTTGCTATTTTTACCTATAAAAATTACCGAAATTTAAATGAAGAGAAATACAAGTGTATTTACACTTTACATACATGTCCTTTCGTATGAGGTTTAACCCATCAGTACATATATTTTGTTTCCTTTCCTTTCCTAGAGCCTAATAAACACCAATCTATGATTGCGAGATTAATGTACTTTCACCAAAACTGATTCTCATGTCTACAAATTCTATATACATTATTCTATTCATTATTTCTTTAAAGTGATTTAAATCAGTCATTTATTTTTTTTAAATAAGAAGATTTAAATCAAACCACCTTGCCTCAGAGTATTACTTATCTACCTAGGCACAAACTTTCTTGGATGACATGCATCCACATCAACACATCAATGTCTAGGATGTGTGTATAGTTTGACACTTCCACAGGATTTCAAACGGATAGAGTATCTGTACAGACAGGTATAAACAATAGTATCAAGATCAAGACTTATCATGGCGGGTTGTGTTGTTTCGAAGTTTCGACAACTTTGCCCTGCCTTCTAGTTCGTATTGTGGCCTTATCTCAATGTCTTGGTTGCAATTCTCATTCTTGTCTCTTATATTCCTGTTCACACGGCTGTCATGTTACTTGGATATGGGAATCTTGAAGCATTGTATAGTTATATTTCTATTGCCACACATTGCCTTAGGACCCGGTAGTAGGAGCAATAGTCCTAATTTAATTTACTCCAAACATGACGAGTTTTATATAGTAAACTTTTAATTACACAGTGCAACAAATTTGAACTTTGGGTCTTGCCGCGAGATGAAAGAAGGTGTTATTTACTAAATCAAGTACGCTGATTACGAAAATGAAATCAGAAATGTTCCATCACGTACCAATTTTTCTGGAAAAGATATGCTACATGTACCACTTAGCCTATATTTCATATAGTAAGTATTATATTGTAATTCACGAAAAACAAAGTAGCAACTTTCGCGACACTTGGAAACGACTCCATTACAGTACAGGAGGAACCTGTAGCTGGATAAAATACAGATCATGGAACAAAATTAATTGTTTGTATTACAAAACATAGAAAAGGTACGAGAAATCTGCAAAAAGCTTGAAATGTATTTATAAGTTAGAAACATGTCCTGGAAACTTTCCGTTTGTGGGTGGATGGTAAAACTTCTTGTAGGAGTGTCCAGCAGTAATCTGCCAAAAGGTTTGGTGACCATCTTCTCTTATATCGTCTTTCCATGGCAGCGATATCTTGGTGAAATCGCTCACCATGTTCGTCACTCACATCTCCGAGATTAGGCGGGAAAAAATCCAAATGAGAATGCAGGAAGTGTATTTTGAAAGAAATGTTGCACCCCATAGCCTTGTAACAGTCCAGCATGTATTCTGTCAGTTCTCTGTTATTGTTAGGCCTGACGTTACCCAAGAAATTGTTGCATATATCTTTAAAGGCAAGCTAAGCTGCCTTCTCAGAATCTTTCAGCAACTCTTCAAAGGTTGTCATTCATCAAGTCACGAATCTGAGAACCAATGAAAATACCTTCTTTAATTTTTGCAGTACTAATCGCAGGAAATTTGGACAGTAAAAATTTTATACCCTGCCATCTTTGTCCATTGTTTTCACAAAATTCTTCATGAAGCCCAATTTCAGATGGAGCGGTGGTAACATCACACTGTTTTTGTGAACAATGGGTTCATGCCAATTCTGCCTGTGACAATGGCTGTGATGTAGATGGCGTGTAATCAAGATCTTCATGATCTATTGGTTGGTCACTACCATCGTCTGTTTCATCTTCCAGAGTCCATTCCTTTGGTGGTTTTGGAACTGGGAGAGAATCGAAATGCGGAACTGGGCGCACTGCAGATTCCAAATTTGGATATGAAACTGTGTGTTTTGATTTACTTGAGATTCCAGTTAGTTTCATTAAACAAAAGTAATATGTTATGTGGTCTCTAGGTTTCCTCCACAACTGTGGTACGGCAAATGGCATAGATGGGTGGGTTCCATGCAACCAGCCTCTTAAATAGCAAGAGTAACGTGAGCAACAGTTCTGTGGTGCCCAACACTTACCCTCATCTACCTTTGATTCAAAATACAACTCGTCCGCCTTTTTGACAAGCGGGGAAATGGGATGTCTTTGGGACTTCGTCGTAAACTCACCACACACATAACAGAAAAGGTTTGGTAAATTAACACACTTCCTAGCCATCGCTGAACACAAGAAACACGCTAACACACACAAACAGTATTCTTCACGTTAGGGGTTTTGCATGACACACACTGCAGGAACAGACACTGCGTGATCCCACTAGCAACTGACTAATGCAAATAACTGTAACTCCATTATACCTTACTATACCTCAACCCTTCTCTCTCCACCTCCTCTCCTATGCACTGTCGAGCCTTAGTAACAGACTGTGCTGATAAGTGCCGCGACAACAATAACATGCAGTCGTGCGCTGATAAAATTGAGTTTTCAGAGAAAAGTTTAGGTGATAGCGAAAAACGGTTTTCACTATCGTCAGCAGGGCACTGAATTCCATAGGAATCACATGTTTTTGTTCTGAGGCAATTTTCATTGTCGCACAGTGTTAACAGTAATTGAAATTTTTTGATTCGGTAAACTGTCACATACCCAAGTACTTTCCAGACATAAGACTGCTTGATTTTCCTTTCCATTAGATTACATTATAAACTGGCATATTGTATTTGTTTCTTAATTAAGTGAATCTGTGCCCACAATTTCAACCTTTCGCGTTGCATGAATTCAAATAACGTTTCTTGGTCTAATGCTTCTCTTATTCGAATGTTAGGCATGTATCGATTTGCGCCAGAGATCATTCTTAGTGCCTTGTTCTGGATACTTTGTAGTGGCCTTTGGTAGGTTGGGACACTGTGATGCCACACAACGCACGCATAAGTTAACATTGTTCTCAGTAGAACGTTAAACATCGTTAGTCTCTTTTTTGTTGTAAGTGTCTGTATCTAATGAGCATCTAGGATATTGATAATTCGGTATACAGACAAAGGACTGAACAACATTACAGTATTCTGCTTTCATTTCATTGGTGTAATGTTATCTGCTCCAAAATCAAACCTCATACAATACATTCAAGTTTAAGGTGAAATTAGAAAATACTAATTTGTAATATGTTCTAAATTAAGTAATTTGCGAACAACATTTCCGTCATTATCAGTTTCCTTCTTCCTACCCTTTCAACACTGACCATCATTAAAGTGAAATTTTTATCCGATATCCTGAAAATCAATGGCTATGAAGTTTCTACCCAATTTATTTCTCGTCAGCAGTGTCCGGTTCAAGCTGTATAAAAATGGATGAAGTTCTCACAAAATTATTATTCGTTTCCAGTCGAATACTCTATTTACAACAATCATGAAGGTCTTGGTAAGTATATTTGTACCTCATGTTCCTGTCATGTATTTATTCTTGTTGGAATGGCACGTTATAATTAATTGATAGCTAAAGTTTCATTTATAGAGCATATGAGCTGCATTTTTCAAGAAAATTATCTTTTCCCCCTCTATTCTAATATTTATTTTGCTTGTTTATTTCACCACTTTATTACCTAAGAGACTATCCCTTTGCAACCAATGAACCCCATGTTCGATTTTCGATGGAGGCTCATAATGATTCGGATCCTATTTTAAGCTGTAGGTCCAGTCCCGGTTGCTTATCTGAGCACAAACTGAATTTGCAAACATTTTCTTCAATTCATCCCGTGTACAAATATTATTCAGTATGAATTATTTATTTTTTGAAATAGTGGTTGAATAATTTTGCACTCCTATTCAAATTTTAATTATTTGACCTAGATAACATTGTAATTAATATTTGGTTCTACCTCGTTACTATAAGCAATATACAGGATTAGGCAGTTCTAAACAGATGAGGCAGTAAGTAATGCAGCTTATACAGAATCAGAGTCGTCCAATAACTGTTTTGAGCACTACAAATTTTGTTTCCCAAAATAATATCAAGAGAAAATGATTCGCTTTCATATAATTTAAAGTGACATTATTTTACTCCTTCAAATAACCAAAACTTTACGCAGCTACTATGCTTCTTTTAGCAATAGACAAGTCTGGCTATGCAACAGTTTCTTATGTAAACACACTACATAATAATTTCTCAGGAACGTTGTCAGATTATGAAACAGAAAAGTGTGTATTTCAATAAGTTTATTTGCATAAAGAAAATTAGTAAAATAAACTTTAGTTTGATATACAGGGTGTATCTAAAATCCCATTACAGACTTTGAGGGCTTGTAGTGGGGACCAAGACGGTTACGTTTTGCATAGGAACATGTCCGGAAACGTACCGTTTCCCCGCTAGAAGCAAGACACCACCACAACATACGTTGAACTATCCCACTTCTGCTGCTTACTGTACGTTGTTTCGTGTCGCTGCAGCGTCCACTTACAAGAAGGGCTCGATGTGGCGATCATTGACTTCAACACAAACACCGTACCTACGTATCATGTTCTGGAACACACGATCACCAACACCTGCTAGTCCAACATCCGCCGCTGCTACAACCCGCGCCAGCAGATCTTCCGCTGAATACAACGGGATCTCGTAAATTAGGCTCTTCATGTGGCCCCACAGGAAATAATCGAGCGGAGTCAAATCCGGCGAACGTGCAGGCGAAGGATTTGCGCCACCACGACCTATCCACTTGCACCCAAATCGTAGGAATGGTGTTTGTGTTGAAGTCAATGGTCTCCACATCGAGCCCTTCTTGTAAGTGGACGCTGGAGCTATAGAAAAAACAACGTACAGTAAGCAGCAGAAGTGGAAGAGCTCAACGTGTGTTGTGGTGGTGTCTTGCTTCTAGCGGGGAAACGGTACGTTTCCGGACATGAGTTCCTATGCAAAACATAACCGTTTTGGTCCCCACTACAAGCCCTCAAAGTTTGTAATGGGAATTTAGATACACCCTGTATAATTCCGTTTATTAACTTCTTAAAGTAAGTCTTGAAGCTTTCCTGGCGACGAAGATTCTCTCTGGCTATCGAGCAGGTGAGTTAAGGAAAAGATTCTAATCTTTCGAGTGCTAACGTCACTCTCACCTTCAAGGTAGAAGTGAAGATGAAATGGACGTTAGATCTCGAAAGCTTGGAATCTTTTCGCAACTCACCAAGTCGATAGCCCGAGAGAATCTTTTCAAAACTTCTTTAACTTTTCTCTTAAACGTTAAGTACCTTAGTTCCATTGTGGACTCCAATAAGTAAGTATACACTGTATATATCACAACTATATTACACCTAAATAGTCAGATCGAAAAAATAACCTCATATGTTAATTACTTTTCAGGCTCTCCTCGCCCTCTTCGCTCTCTTGGCTGTTTCTTTCGCCCAAGAAGCTAACAGAGAGAAGCGAGCCATTGGATTGGGATATGGCTTGGGAGGCTACGGTCTGGGCTACGGCCTTGGCTACGGAGGCTACGGTCTTGGTCTTGGTCTCGGCTACAGAGGCTATGGTCTTGGAGGCTACGGTCTGGGCTACGGTCTTGGTGGATTCTACGGTTAAATGGTTTAAGTCATAGCTATCCCGGTATTAGTAATATGTAGAACTGAAATAAACTCTTGCATCAATACATATTTATCTTTATGTTGCATTTGACATTCCATCCTTATGATTTATGGTAATTTTGTTCACACATAATTGTACGAACTGCCGAATGCAGTATGGGATAAATTAGAGATATTTTGCAGAAATAAATGCGTTATTGTGCTAATTACTTAAGATATTAAATAGTTACAAGCTTGGAAATTATTTGACAAATCACTATTGTGATATTAAACTAATCAAAGTAGCATTCCTCCCATTATTTTTCAGTTTGTGTGGATAGATCGTGACAAATGTTGTAAACACAATAATGCTAATAGAGAGATTATTTGTTTTTAATTTGATTTGGAATAAGGTAACTTTACATATATATATTCCAATCATATTATCACGGTTACTGACCATTCGTCGTATCTGTTAATACAGAGCTCAAATAGAACAATATAATAACGTCAAAGGCTTTCTGAAGCTCAAAGGAATCTTAAGTCCAGAAACTAAACTACAGGCGTTGAGTGACTCCTATTCATGTATTTCTTCATATTTCAGTTGTTTTACCTCGCTTTTCTATCTTTTGCGTTAATCGCGATGAATAGAGTGAATGGCTGACTGATGGAATTCATGAAGGGACAAACACAATGATACACCCATGCCTTAGAAAGGGATATCTAGCTTTGTGGTGCACTACAGTGACCACTCAGTCACGGAGTCCAGCTCCCAACTGTATTACCTTAAAATTAATACAATGGGATAATACCATTGAGAAAATATAGTCAGCAAAGTATCTACTACATGAATACTAATATTCGTGTTCAAGGTGTGCTTCCCAGCATCATTAACAATTGAATTTCAAGTGACTGTAACAGAGGATAATGTAACAAAAAGGTTTTCGTGCACGTTCGATTCATTTCTGCCTGTCATCATTAAATTCTGTTTTGGAGTCATCACTGTAGATAAGAAGAAATGGAGAAAGCTAACCGTGTTTAAGCGAATGAGAAACACGATTCCAGGTAGTCCCATGAGACCATCTTTCGCTCCACGCAACTCGTTACAAGCATCGCTTGGAGCGATGCGATCCGACGCGATTTAATTAACTTTAAAATCGTAAAATTCACGTCATATTAGCGCTGAAAAGTTATTGTGCAATTGAATTGCACGATACAGGCATTCGTCACCTGCGGACACGACGAAATTACAGTGTCCGACGGTTTCTTATGTAAGCAATTTCACGCAACACGAAATCTCGCAACTTCACGCCCACAGAGTTTCGTCACGCCTAACGAATGTTTTAAATGGTGAAGCTGACCATGCACTTAATCTCTACACGGGACAACGAAAGATTATCCGTGCACAACCAAAGTGGAGTTGATACAGGTGCGTCCGTCCGGGATGTTCAACAAACGTTGGCGAAAGACAATTGGCTCGCGAGTTTCAGCCGTGAATAATGCTACTGTCGGATTAAAAATTATGGATACTCGAGTTTGGATTCCAATTTAAAATTAATCAGTAGACGTACATCGAAATTTATCTTATTCAATTCTGCGTTAATATATGGTAACCAAATTTTTGTTCAAGTATGCTTTCGATATTTTTTTGTCGACCAAGTGAGTTGTGGAAAAGATTCCAAGCTTTCGAGAGCAAACGTCGAGTAGCCCTATCTTTTCATAGTTTTTTGTTTTTAGTTTTGCAAGCCATCGTTCTCTTTGAAATTTTATAAATAAAAAACGACTCCTGTTTTGAAGCTCAATGCATCTGTTTTTAAAATCCGTTATCATTGTCAATTCACATTGCGAAACAGATTTTATGCAGATTTTTATTCAACGGAGTGAAGATGTACAGTGGGATCCATGAGTATTACCGTGCAAATTGTCCATCATCATGTTCGTGCACTTTATTTGACCCAATAAGAGCTTCAAAAATTAAGAATTCAACACAAGCTATTGACAACTTTTGCACCAGCATACATAAAAATCCATTTCTTAAAAACACATACGATGTAAGAGAGAAATTAATGGAAATAGTCATGGACAATTTGCACGGTAATACTCATGGATCCCACTGTACGTGGAACGTAGCAACACCGCACGTACTGACTCTAAGTGAGAGCCCGTTCCATGGTTCAACGGACATCACTGTGTGCGGGGACCCCTTGATTACAAGGCGAGGAAACGACGTTACCACTACGCCATCGGGGAGGCCACACATTTTTCTTGTGTTTGTATCTTTGATCTGCTGTCGAGAGAAGAACGAGCCTCTGTCCAACAGTCTCGTGTCGTTCAAAGCTTCAGTCAATCAGAATGTACGTTATTTTGAAATTTCACTTAAATCAAAATTGATTTACTATGTGATTCAATTAGATACACGAAGGTGCTGGTTTTCCTATTATTATTCATAGATAGGTTATATAAATTAAATGTGGATTAACCTTGTCTTTTGAGCTGTCTTAACTTTGTACTCTACGTCGCAAACTGCATAAACTGCAAGTCGATCAGAGGACCAGCCGGAAATCTCTCGGTCGTGCTGTTCGTCGTGTGACGCCGTCTCTGACTGACTTCATTGACCATTAAAAAAAACACGTTTCATTACAAACTATCGATAAAATAACATTTTAAAATCGAAACTTGCATTTCAAAATATATACAGGGTGTCATTTTAATGGCGCTCACGGACCACGCAAACGTACAGAGGACATCAAAACAAACAACTTTTCTCAGTGACATTTTTGTCGTTGGTGCGTAGTTTCGGCGCTACATTCGTTCAAAAAAGCCCGTTTTGCCGCCTGAATGCTGGTAACCACACACAACATTTGATTGCATTTGAGACGTCATTTCCTGATGTGAAGCGATGCGTTCCAGGGTTGCCAGGAACACACATATTCTGTGAAAAACGACATAGCCACATAGCCACATTATGTACCGTAAAACAAAGCTAGTAAACACGTCCTGTAACCCAACAGAAAGTGAACAAACTATACGAAAAATGGTAGAAAAAAAGGAACTCAAATGGAAGTGGTAATATTGAATTTTGTCGCAGCTTACATATCAAATATTTGCAAATCTCGTTGCCAAGTTGGCACGTACAATTTAGTCTATCAACTTCGTCCTTCTGATACTCGTCTGTGATACACTGAACAGTTGACAAAATAAAAGTGAAAGAACTCAAAATTCCAAAGGTAAGTAAGTAACACGTAATATAATGTATATTCACGACATTATGCGTCAAGGGGTAAAAATGGTTGAAAATGAAGTGATATAAGTAATAGTAAAACAAGCTCTCCGACGACTGTGTTTATCTACGCACCGGATACACATGTAATAGTTTACAACATTACTGTGAATATAGCAGTATATTCCCTGCTGATTCATGATTAGGTTGTAACAACCTAACAACCTGTGCTTGTGGGTGTTTTAGCCGTAATGTAACGACATGAACCTCGGATACTTCCGCTATCAACACCACAACGCATGTATCAGGACAAATGGATATACAAACCTGTAGATATCAACCTTGCAATGAGATTTGCAAATATTTGACTTGACATGTATCTGGGCGTAAACAGCCAGATGTAAACTGTAAGTCCAATAAATGTTATTGTTGATGATGATTATATTTGACATGTAGGATAAGAGACAAAATCCGATATTGCCACTTCATTTTGAATATGTTGCTTTTCTCAAGGTTATTAGAATTATATAGTTTTTTCTACCATTTTTCGTATCGTTGGTTCACTTCCCCATTCCCCTGGGATGACTCCTGGTCCTCTGGCTGGTAGGCTGTGTTTCCCTAGATGTTTTGTCTACTGGACGCGATCCTATCTTCGTTTTACAGATCATAATGCGGTTGGTAGTCTGTTATTTTTACCAAAACTTGTGTTCCTTGCGACACTGCCGTGTACTGTTTCGCCGCAGAAAATGGAGTCACAGATGCTATCAAGTGTTGTGTGTGGTTGCCAGCGTTCAGGTGTGAAGTTGCCAGCATTCAGGCGGCAAACGGGATTTTTTTTTAACAACTGTAGCGCCGAAACTACGCACCAACGAGAAAAATGTTACTGAAAAAAGTTGTTTGTTTTGATGTCCTCTATACGTTTCCGTGGTCCTTGGGCGCCATTAAATGACACCCTGTAGAAATCTAAACCCTAGGAATAAGTGAGGAAAAGCGACTATAAGCTTTAGAAACGTGTCTATGGCGAAGAATGGAGCGTGTGAAACAGACAAAGTAAGACATAAAAATGTTTTGGAAAGAGTTGGTGAAAGAAGAGGAATGCTGTAAGACATCAAGAAAAGGAAAATAAATTGTTTGGGACATTGGCTAAGGAAGAATTGCCAACTAATAAAAAAAAACACAGGAAGGAAAAATTTTCGGGAAAAATAACCGGGGAAGAAGAAGCATAAAGGGGGAAAGCCCTGCCTATTAAGTCAGAGGAGGATGAATGAATCCAGCATCCAACAACCCCACATCCAGTTATGGCGCACCTATTGTATTGAACACAAAAATGATATTTTTATGAAGATAGAGCAAAGTTTTCATTATTGTATATGTTTCCCAGGATGGATGATCTAGGGTCGGGATTTCTCCGGCCTTGTCCCAACATAAAGCGGTTCTGGGGCTCACCCAGCCTCAAATAAATGGATTCCTGGGGCAACCCTGAGGATAAAGTCTACCGGAGCGTGGTGTTGATCACATCTCCAAAATGGCCGAGATCGATAGAATGTGTGGGGGGGCCCTACCTCCCCATCCCAATATTTATGCCTCATGGCATGATGTAAGAGTGCATGGATAACTTTACCTTACTTTATTATGTTTTCATTTTGTAATTTAAAACATCAAGGTGAACGCACTGCAAACAACGTTGACTTAGTAACAAAACATGGTGACTAGGCTACTTTGTCCGTACAATAATAGTTATAGGAAAATTAATCGAAACAAGAAATGGTAAGTTGTCATGTACCTCCTAAACACAATAACAAAAACATCACAAATTGCAATGATGAACACAAAAAATAATGTGATTACTGGCCATTTTTTAAAAAATATAATTACAGACCAAAATGGAAAAACAAACTATTTTTTAATATCATTACTGACCATCTTTTTCACCTCTATCAACATGATAGAGCTGTCGCAAATAAATTAGTCCAAAGAATAAGAACCACAATGTATCGTTTTTGAAGAAATTTATTGAAAGACAGGTTTTTCTTACACAGAATTGTCAAAAAACATGTTTCACATATCGTACAACAGAAATAATTATTTATCGTTCACGTCAAGAATAGTTCTAGTCACATCGGTAAGGGTAAGTTCGTTGAATCTGAAACAAAAAATAATATCTTTCAACAAAATCGAAATTCAGCATGACATTAAACTTTGTGTCTACTTAGATGTACCTAAATATATGATCATCGCAAGGAAATATTAACACCTATGATTTGCTTCAACTAAATATACAACTATTTTATGAAAAATGATGTAGAATAACATATATCCACGAAACATCCCATTTCCAAATGTAACTCTAAACTACCTAGGGATATACCTGCACGCTTACTCTAAATTCATATTATATTTTCGTTTTATTTCATAAAGTTGATCTGAGCTAACCTATTTAGATTCATTTAGCTTAACTCACTAACGAATAGCAGGTATAATCGTCTTAGTAATCAACACTGGTCTCTGTATGTAAGAACATATAACAGTAAAGAATCCATATTTAACATGGAAAATTTTCACCTAGCAATTATAAGCAATTATATGCTGACAAATTAACCGTAGTTCAAATACAGATACTAGATGATGATCTGTGATCATCATTAATTTATTCATGATGTTGAGATGAATGATAGGCTACCTTATGTGTGAAAGCTTGAGCTTAGCATATAGGCTTACAATTATTAATATTTATGCCCTACTTAAAACATGAACACAAAATTTAAAATGCTACATCGTGGAAAGTCGACTACAATATACACAGTGTGTAATTTTTTACTTCGACTTGTTACGAAACGCATAAAAACGCTATCTTCGATACCACAACACGAATTCACCTATCTAAAAGTATATACTAAGTATTCGTGAAGAAATACAAATTACAGTGAATTCTACTCTCTTGATGGTGTTAAAAGACAGAGTCAAATTTTACTTACCATCTCTATAAGTTTATCCGTACATTCCACCAAGTCCGTAACCCAAACCGTAACCTCCGTATCCAATTCCTCCTAATCCACCAATACCGTAACCGATTCCTCCCATACCGTATCCACCGTATCCCATACCGTAGCCTAGACCAATAGAGCGTTTATCTCTGGGGGCGGTTTCCTGGGCGAGGGAAACGGCCAAGAGGGCGAAGAGAACGAAAATTGCCTAAAAGAGAAAGTACAGTTATGCACAAACAAGTACAAAAAATATTAATTAGTAATAAAAAGTTGATAGATTTAAGATCTTGCTGCAAATGTCTCACTAAAATTTTGAGTGTCTTGCTACATCTATGCAATATATCCAAAATTTAGTTCATACGTTTCTTACTCTGCCAAAAGTGGCAGAAAAGTCACGTAAAATAAATAAAATCACATCAAATTAGTCATGCACGTATTTAGAAAATTATGAATATATTTTATGAATTCCCGATAAAGATATAAGAAACTATGATAAAAAATGGGTTACTTAACTAATATGGAACATTTGACTTGAAATAAATTTGTCAGAGTTACGTAATTTAAATGTCAAATAAAGGTACCTACTAAAATTTCGTTGATTCAGTTCTACAGTATAAGATAAAGAAAACTGGCAAACATATTTCTATTACATAGTTTTCAAACTAATATACATAGTCAATAATGAGAAATATCTAGCCGCTGATGTCAAACAATAATGTGTATATTTAATAAGCAACCTAGGAATTGTTCTACATTCAAAATATAGTGAAAATTGAAATATGTTTACGGGACCAAGTAAGCAATAAGTTGCTTCAAGTAACTTCTGTATTCATCTGTCTTATTAAATGCATTTTATACTGTAAATCAATTCACTAATGTAATTTAATATTAGTTCATCTCTCCTATATCCTTGTTCTTCAACTGCAATCCTAAAGCATTACATCGTTTGTGTTCATGTTAAAAATTCCGTTGCACAATACAACATATGTAATAGAAGTAATGTTTCGAACGTACTTCAAGCAATTCTTACAATAAACGGGAGAATATGGATTTTAACCAATTCAGTGTGCCTTACGTAAATTTAACCTGTCTTGTGCTTTCTGTACCAGTATTTACACTTATTGCAATAACTCATAACGACCTGATTTGCAATTTCCAAATTAATTTGTAAAAAATTGGCATGCTTGTGTATGAATTCAACGTTTGAGATGGAACTGACATAGATATATGCTGAATTAGCCAATTATAACACTTTATGTATAAGAGTCCTCACTCAGATTCACTTACCTGTTGTATTGTTAGCTTATCAGATAATTTGTCATACCTAGTATATTCCATACTTACCAAGCACTTCATTTTTCTTGTGATGGGGTTGCCTATTTGCTTGTAGACCTGTCAATCGAAGGTGTTTCCTTGGTTTATATACAATTCTTTGCAAGGTTAAGCTGACGCCAAGAAAGCCGCAGTAATTGATGACTTCCGAAAAGAGGGATTCAGACACTTTCCACTACAAAAGACTAAACGGTTGGAGAAATCACGCATTAGGACGAATAATCGCTGGAGCTTAACTCAAAATTCCAAAGGTAAGTAAGTAACACGTAATGTAATGTATATTCACGACATTATGCGTCAAGGGGCAAAAATGGTTGAAAATAAAATAATATAAGTAGTAGTAAAACAAGCTCTCCGACGACTGTGTTTATCTACGCACTGGATACACATGTAATAGTTTACAACATTACTGTGAATATGGCAATATATTCCCTGCTGATTCATGATTAGGTTGTAACAGCCTAACAACCTGTGCTTGTGCGTGTTTTAGCCGTAATGTAACGACATGAACCTCGGATACTTCCGCTATCAACACCACAACGCATGTATCAGGACAAATGGATATACAAACCTGGATATACCAACCTTGCAACGAGATTTGCAAATATTTGCCTTGACATGTATCTGGGCGCAAACAGCCAGATGTAAACTGTAAGTCCAATAAATGTTATTGTTGATGATGATTATATTTGACATGTAGGATAAGAGACAAAATCCGATATTGCCACTTTATTTTGAATACGTTGCTTTTCTCAAGGTTATTAGAATTATATAGTTTTTTCTACCATTTTTTGTATCGTTGGTTCACTTCCCCCTTCCCCTGGGATGACTCCTGATCCTCTGGCTGGTAGGCTGTGTTTCCCTCACGTCTACTGGACGTGATCCTATCTTCGTTTTATAGATCATAATGCGGTTGGTAGTCTGTTATTTTTACCAAAATGTGTGAGTTCCTTGCAACACTGCCGTGCACTGTTTCGCCTCAGGAAATGACGTCACAGATGCAATCAAGTGTTGTGTGTGGTTGCCAGCATTCAGGTGTGTAGTTGCCAGCTTACAGGCGGCAAACGGGCCTTTTTTTAACAACTGTAGCGCCGAAACTACGTACCAACGAGAAAAATGTTACTGAGAAAAGTTGTTTGTTTTGATGTCCTCTGTACGTTTCCGTGGCCGGTGGGCGCCATTAAATGACACCCTGTAGATCGTGTATCATAATAAAGTAAACAACTTAGTATCTCATTTATTATTTTTTTAAAATAATATCTGAAACACAACAATTAAATTTGTTGTGTAACAATGAGAAAATCTTCGAGTTTTGTTTTCATGCGCAACACTATTGTAAACACTGCCATGGTGCCGCTGGTGTAGTGTTAAAGAAAATGGATACTTTCACAGGTGCAGAAAAAGCAGGCTGTGTCTTAAAGTTCCCAAACTTTACACCTCTGGACTTCTGCATTTTGGGTTTGGGGAAAGACAAAATCTATGTGTCACCTATGCCGCAGAATGTGCAACAGCTAAAGGAGAGAATAAGAAACACCTTGCTTTTGTGGACGAGGAGTTCTTAGAAAATGTGTGGCAAAAACACGAATTTCGATGGGTTGTGTGCCGCATAACTAGTGTAGCCACATTGAAAATTTGTAGCCAGTTGTAGACATTCATAGAAACTTGAAGTGTTCCTGGTTGATACACAACAATATCAGTGTTGTATTCTATATAGTTTAGTCGAAATAAGTTCTTAACCTTTTGGTGCCGAAGGCCATTTTCACATGTAACCCCCTTGTTGCCCAAGTCGATTTTGAGCAAAATGTAGAGTTTCAATTAAATGAGTGTAGATCGGAGGCTAATTGCCCTAGAGAGATGAGTGATATACCGTTGTACGCTGAATGATCCATAGATTCAGACTATATAAAATTTAAGCAAATTCGGCGTATATGTGGCGGGGGGAGGGGCTAACTTTCAAAATTCCAAAATTTCGGGGGAAAAAAATTGGTTCCCCCACCCTCCCCTCAAGAAAAAAGAACATGACAGTGTCGACATGCACATGGAAATGATCGCTGACATGTAAGGAACACAAAAATATTTGCATTATTATCATATGACCAATGTAACTTGAGTTGTACCCCCAAAAGTAATGGTCGGCACGCCACTGATTCAAGCTTCAAAATGCAGCGGTACCTTGAAATGACTTTAGCTCAGAGACTATTTGCCCTGGAGATATGAACGATATACCGTTGTACGCAGAATGAATCACAGATTCAGACGATATATAATTTATGCACATTCGGCGTATATATGGATGGGGAAAGGGGGAAATCCTCTGAAAATACTTTTTTTTTAAAATTGGGTTTCTCACCCCCCTGCCCCCCTGAAAAAAAGGATATGAAAAGTTCAAAATGCACATAGAAATTATCGCTGGCATGTAAGAAACAGAAAACTATTTGCATCATTGCCGTATGACCAATGTAACGCGAGTTGTAACCCTGAAACGAAAGGCTTGTACGCCACTGTCTCAAGCTTCGGAATTGAGCGAAATGCAGAGTTACATTGAATTGACTACAGCTCAGAAACTAAATGCCCTAGAGATATGAAAGATATACCATTGTACGCAGAATGAATCACAAATTCAGACGATATATAATTTATGCACATTCGGTGTACATATGGACAGGGAAAGCGGGGAAATCCCCTCAAAAATACTTTTCTTAAAAAAAATGGTGTTTCCCCCCCCCCGAAAAAATGTCAAAATGCACAAAATGCAAAATTTGTGCAAATTTTGCGTATATATGGAGGGGGAAGGGAGAAAACCCCCAAAAATTATTTTAAAAAATTGTCACTTCACCCAAAAAATGTCCTCGCACTTGGGCACAAAACGACACCTACGCACAACATTCACGGACGAAAAGCTAGAACGGAGTGAAAAATGAGCGCCGATTCTTGCAGCTGCTTGAAATTCTATTTTTAGACAATGCAGGGTAACCCCTGTTGCAACTTGTGGACACTTGTGCTAAAAAAACAAAGGTTTCCTTCAGCGCGCTTCGAAATTTCATATTCACAACGCAGATTCAACAACCAGTCTTCCCCCTCCACCCACCCCCACCCCCTGTTTGCGCCCTCACGAAAAACTTTCATTTTGACATCGGATACTGATAAACAAGCTTCCTTCGAATGCAGTTAAGAGGAAGGGAGTGAAAAGCATTGCTTTAGAACAACAAAGCCGGTCTTCCTTTGTCGGCAAAAATTTGAGCTTGAAAAGAGACACAAAAGAGAAGTCCCTTTTCCCGTCTTTTCCCCTCCATTTTCATGAAGACAAAAAAAATGCAAAAAAACATTTCTGTTAAATACATGTGTTAGGAACAATATTAAAAAAATCGAAATTCTAGCCAAAAATAGAAAAGTTATAACGTAAAAACTACGACCTTGACACACCGTCTCGATCGAGACGCTTGGTACCGGGAGGGTTACATTTGGGTATCTCGATCGAGACGCTAGGGTCCCAGAAGGAAGTTGTTTTGAGTTTATTGAGATCTATTCACACCGAAAGTACCCCTAAGGGGCACTGGTGCATGCATGTACATTATAAAATACATGTTGATATCGCACATAATATACAGAGTGGGCGGAAAGTAATTCCCTATTTTTATTCTTTTTTTCCTCCTAAGATATTGAAGGTAGAAACTTACATTTTTGTACACATGTAGTTTATTGTATACCATTATCTTCCCTCAAGTTACAACTCAATGTGTGCTCCGGTATTTTCTAAACACTGTCTTAAACGAACAGGTACGTTTGCTACGACCTTCCACAAGAACTCAGCAGGAAAACCACTTATGACCTCACGGATCTTGTTCTCAAGTTCACCAAGAGTTTGAGGTTTGCTGCGATACACTTCTTCCTTAGCCCACCCCTATAAAAAATCACATGGGGTGAGGTCTGGACTTCGCGCTGGCCATTCTGTGGGACCTCGGCGACCTATCCAGCGTCCTGCGAAGCGCTCATGAAGCCATTGTCTAACAGTCAAGGCGTAATGGGGGGGAGCTCCATCTTGCATAAATAACAGTTCATGTGCCTCGTCCCATTCAGAAATTGTAGGCCATACAAATTTATCTAACATTTCCAGGTATCTTTCAGCGTTCGTGGTGTCTCTCAACAGATAGGGTCCAATAATGCAAGAAGAAGTTAATCCACACCAAACTGTCATTTTCGGCTTGCCCTGCACTTTTTCAATTGTCTCTTTGGGATCAATTTCTGACCAATAATGGCTATTATGACGATTAACGAATTATCAAATCTTGATGCAATTTTGGCTCTCTCTTCAATGCTCAAACGTACTGCCATCTCTATCTTCAAGGCCACTTCAAAGGAACTTTAAAGGCTTCAGAGGATGTGGAAAAAATATGCAACAAATGGCATACTTTAGTCTATAAAACAAGATAACTTTCATTGAAATATATACAGGGTGACAATTAATGAACTATATGAAATAAAACGGAAATTAGTGACAAACCACGTAGTACACAAACTGTATTGCACATGTAAACGGCACTACAGGACATTCGGATTTAGGTTATAACATGTTCGATATGTCAGCCATCTCTGGCGATGATGTGGGGCAGACGAACAGCAAAGTTCTGCATGACCCGCTGAAGTGTCGAAACATCGATGCTGTCGATGACCTCCTGTATGGCAGCTTTCAGCTCAGCAATGGTTTTGGGGTTATTTCTGTACACTTTGTTCTTAACATAGCCCCCTTCCAGTGGCCTCTGGGTGCCCCAGAGCCAGAATGCGGTCCCCAAAATACTCCTCCAGGACATTTTCACTTGCAAATGGCCGACATCAACACGTTGCATGCGCATACGCATACGAATTCCCATCATGCCCTGTGGCCAGCCACGCAGTTTGGACGTCATCACGCGAACCGTTCAGAAATTATGACGGTTTTATTTCATATAGTTCATTAATTGTCATCCTGTACATAACTTCAATAGAAATACAAAATTAAAAATAGGGAGTTACTTTCCGCCCTCCCTGTATATCTATACATCAATTGGGCAGTATGTTTTATAATTATAACAAATTAATAATACAATGCAAAACCATGCAATGACAAATTATATCTTTAAATGGACTAATGTTGTAAAAATACAATATTATATAGCGTATACAATCTAAATTTATTTTATAAAGTTATTTAAATCCTGAATTTCTTTAACTGAGTATATATATATATATTCCAATAGCAATTTGTTCATCTTACTTTTAAAGACTGTGCTTCCTTCAAAATTTTTGTAACTATTTGGTAATGTATTGTATAACTGGATGCCTGTGTAAAAAGGTCCTGTTCTGTATGCAGTTAGCCGAAATTTGGGAATATGGAAGTTATTTTTTTTATATTGTTTACTCTATTATGATATACACTGTATATATATTATCAGAACAAACGACTAAGAAAAAAAAATAATTTTTTTTGGTGGAGCGTAGCGTTGTGTGGCGCAGAAATCTTAACCGTAGGAATAAGTGAGGAAAAGCGACTATAAGCTTTAGAAACGTGTCTTTGGCGAAGAATGGAGCGTGTGAAACAGACAAAGAAAGACATAAAACTGTTTTGTGGAAGAAATCAAGAAAAGGGAAATAAATTGTTTGGGACATTGGCTAAGGAAAAATTGCCCGCTAATAAAAAAAAAAACACTGGAAGGAATAATTTACGGGGAAGAAGAAGCATAAAGGGGGAAAGCCCTACCTATTAAGTCAGAGGAAGATGAATGAATCCAGCATCCAACAACCTTACATCCAGTTATGACGAACCTCCTTTATTGAACACAAAAATGGTATTTTTATGAAGATAGAGCAAAGTTTTCATTATTTAATATGTTTTCCAGGATGGATGATCTAAGGTCGGGATTTTTCCGGCCTTGTCCCAACATAAAGCGGTTCTGGGGCTCACCCAGCCTCAAATAAATGGATTCCTGGGGCAACCCTGAGGATAAAGTCTACCGGAGCGTGGTGTTGATCACATCTCCAAAATGGCCGAGATCGATAGAATGTGTGGGGGGCCCTACCTCCCCATCCCAATATTTATGCCTCATGGCATGATGTAAGAGTGCATGGATAACTTTACCTTACTTTATTATGTTTTCATTTTGTAATTTAAAAAATCAAGGTGAACGCACTGCAAACAACGTTGACTTAGTAACAAAACATGGTGACTAGGCTACTTTGTCCGTACAATAATAGTTATAGGAAAATTAATCGAAACAAGAAATGGTAAGTTGTCATATACCTCCTAAACATAATAACAAAAACATCACAAATTGCAATGATGAACAAAAAAAAATGTAATTACTGGCCATTTTTTAAAAATACAATTACAGACCAAAACGAAAAAAACAAACTATTTTTAAATACCATTATTGACCATCTTTTTCACCTCTATCAACATGATAGAGCTGTCGCAAATCAATTAGTATAAAGAATAAGAACCACAATTTATCGTTTTTGAAGAAATTTATTGAAAGACAGGTTTTTCTTACACAGAATTGTCCAAAAACATGTTTCACATTTCGTACAACAGAAATAATTATTTATCGTTCACGTCAAGAATAGTTCTAGTGACATCGGTAAGGGTAAGTTCGTTGAATCTGAAACAAAAAATAATATCTTCAACAAAATCGAAATTCAGCATGACATTAAACTTTGTTTCTACGTAGATGTACCTAAATATACAGTATGATCATCGCAAGAAAATATTAACACCTAGGATTTGCTTCAACTAAATATACAACTATTATATGAAAAATAAAGTAGAATAACATATATCCACGAAACATCCCATTTCCAAATGTAACTCTAAACTACCTAAGTATATACCTCCACGCTTACTCTAAATTCATATTATATTTTCGTTTCATTTCATAAAGTTGATCTGAGCTAACCTATTTAGCTTCATTAAGCTTAACTCACTAACGAATAGCAGGTATAATCGTCTCAGTAATCAAAACTGGTCGCTGTAAGTAAGAACATGAAACAGAGGAGAATCCATATTTAACATGGGACATTTTCACCTAGCAATTATAAGCTGATTTTTCTCTCCTCGAAACAAATTAACCGTAGTTCAAATACAGATACTAGATGATGATCTGTGATCATGATTAATTTATTCATGATGTTGAGATGAATGATAGGCTACCTTATGTGTGAAAGCTTGAGCTTAGCATATAGGATTACAATTATTAATATTTATGGCCTACTTAGGACATGAACACAAATATTAAAATGCTACATCGTGGAAAGTCAACAGCAATATACACAGTGTGTAATTGTTTACTTCGACTTGTTACGAACGCATAAAAACGCTATCTTCGCTACCACAACACGAATTCGCCTATCTAAAAGTATATACTAAGTATTCGTGAATAAATACAAATTACAGTGAATTCTACTCTCTTGATGGTGTTATAAGACAGAGGCAAATTTTACTTACCATCTCTAAGTTTATCCGTACATTCCACCAAGTCCGTAACCCAAACCGTAACCTCCGTATCCAATTCCTCCTAATCCACCAATACCGTAACCGATTCCTCCCATACCGTATCCACCGTATCCCATACCGTAGCCTAGACCAATAGAGCGTTTATCTCTGGGGGCGGTTTCCTGGGCGAGGGAAACGGCCAAGAGGGCGAAGAGAACGAAAATTGCCTAAAAGAGAAAGTACAGTTATGCACAAACAAGTACAAATATATTAATTCGTAATAAAAAGTTGATACATTTATGATCTTGCTGCAAATGTCTGACTAAAATTTTGAGTGTCTTGCTACATCTATGCAATATATCCAAAATTTAGTTCATACGTTTCTTACTCTGCCAAAAGTGGCAGAAAAGTCACGTAAAATAAATAAAATCACATCAAATTAGTCATGCACGTATTTAGAAAATTAAAATATATATATATTTTATGAATTCCCGATAAGGATATAAGAGACTATGATAAAAAATGGGTTACTTAACTAATATGGAAATTTTGACTTGAAATCAATTTGTCCGAGTTACGTAATTTAAAAGTCAAATAAAGGTGGCTACTAAAATTTCGTTGATTCGGCTCCACAGTATAAGAAGAAAACTGGCAAACATATTTGTATTACATAGTTTTCAAACTAATATACATAGTCAATAATGAGAAATATCTAGCCGCTGATGTCAAGTATTAATGTGTATATTTAATAAGCAAGCTAGGAATTGTTCTACATTCAAAATATAGTGAAAACTTGAAATATGTTTACGGGACCAAGTAAGCAACAAGTTGCTTCAAGTAACTTCTGTATTTATCTGTCTTATTAAATGCATTTTATACTGTAAATCAATTCACTAATGCAATTTATTATTATTTCATCTCTCCTATATCCTTGTTCTTCAACTGCAATCCGAAACCATTATATCGTTTGTGTTCATGTTAAAAATTCCGTTGCACATTAATACAACATGTGTAATAGAAGTAATGTTTCGAACGTATTTCAAGCAATTCTTACAATAAACGGGAGAATATGGGTTTTAACAAATTCAGTGTGCCTTACGTAAATTTAACCTGTCTTGGGCTTTCTGTACCAGTATTTACACTTATTGCAATAACTCATAACGACCTGATTTGCAAATTCCAAATTAATTTGTAAAAAATTGGCATGCTTGTGTATGAATTCAACGTTTAAGATGGAACTGACATAGATATATGCTGAATTAGCCAATTATAACACTTTATGTATAAGAGTCCTCACTCAGATTCACTAACATGATGTATTGTTAGCTTATCAGATAATTTGTCATACCTAGTATATTTCATACTTACCAAGCACTTCATTTTTCTTGTGATGGGGTTGCCTATTTGCTTGTAGACCTGTCAATCGAAGGTGTTTCCTTGGTTTATATACAATTCTCTGCAAGGTTAAGCTGACGCCAAGAAAGCCGCAGTAATTGACGGCTTCCGAAAAGAGGGATTCAGACACTTTCCACTACAAAAGACTAAACGGTTGGAGAAATCACGCATTAGGACGAATAATCGCTGGAGCTTAACGGATAGAACAGTCACTAAGTTTCTTTTTTAGATTTAAATACATACGAGAATTTTGTTTCCTCTGGATAGTAGGCTACGGATGTGTAGATATTACTTCAGTCAGTGGCGGCGATTAGGGGAGGTGTGGGGAGCAGTTGGCCCATCCTCCACTGTGGCCTCTTAATGCTAAGCCTTGTCTACCAAGGAGTAAGCTGTCTTTGCCCCCTCTTCCCTTGCCAGATTTGGTGCTCAATCACCGCTACTGACTTCAGCTAGTTGAAAAGAGCCATACCAGCTCTTATTCAGTATCAGGGAGTCTACCAAAATAACAAATCTTCAGTTCATGACTTCCTCTTGACCTTTCTTTTCTTTTTCTTGATCTTTTATTTTCATTTTCTTAACATTTATCGCCCCCTAATTGGGTATATTTGGAAATTAAGAAAATATATTTTTTTATTTAATGAAAAACAACTAAAACAAGGTCAGTTAAGATGAAAACTGAAGCAGTACTTTAACAAGAAATTTAATTAAGACTTGCTTTAATGTAACAATTAATGCTTCAGACTTCATCCTGGATGGGGAATGGTCAAATTACTTTATTTAATATTTTTGCACAACTTCACACCTACAAGAATGTAATTCTTAAGAAACAAAGTCAACAAATCTTTACCACAACTCATTACAATTTTCGATTTCCAATATTCAATTTTATCAAATCCCAGTACAGGTATATAACAATGTAAATTCGCTATACTGTAAAAAAAATTAGCAAAAATTCTTGACCACAAGCATAATTCCTTGACCTACCTCTTGATTTCTTGACTTGTATTAATAAATATAAGTATAGATGTCACCGTGAATTGGATCGCACTAAACACGCGATTTACTTACTTCGTTATTCCGTTTTATACTAACAGCAGCTATGAATACCAATAAATTTTACAATATCAAACAAATTCACAGGAAACAACTTCTTCTGTAAAGGAACATCTCTAGTGACTTTAAAAGAAAATAGCTAAAGTACACGTTCAAGAATACAGGGCCATCGAGAATGATTGCCGGGATTTTAAACAGTTATTATAAAAGAACTATTTAATGGATATACACGTGTGTCATCTTAAAACGTTCAGAAAAGTTTAAAGTTTCGTGTGACCTAGTGTGACCGTGTGACTTAAAACGGCGCATGCGCGGAAGCACCTTAAAGAGAGGGCCGCCGTCAATTGCAACTGTAACTCTGGACACGATTCAGAAGACGGAGCAGGAGATTGAATACGTCTAGACATCACCAGAGCTTCAAATGGCGCCATATCGAAGTGTACTGAGCTAAGTCTAAAACTTTAAACTTTGCTGAACATTTTAAGCTGCCTCACGTGTATATCCATTAAATACTTCTTTTATAATAACAGTTTAAAATCCCGGCAATCATTCTCGATGTAGAATTCGCAAAATTAGTTTGGTATTGACGCTTGGGAAGCACGTGGAGAAAGCGGGTCTACGTTACTGCGGGAGGGTGGGTTGCTGGCATTCGAGCCAATCAAAAACGTCCCAGTGCTTCACTCAAGCCCTGGTTACCTAGCAACAGAAAACGTTTATCTCGGTGTTGCCGCTTATCGGGCGATTCTTCCTGCGATCAGTTTTCATGTTGTTGGGAGAGGGCATGTTGTTTGTTTGGTGTTTATTGAATTTAGAGTATTCTCTGTTGTATATAGCGTGTTGTTTTAGTGTGTTATTTTTTTGTACATAATTTTCTGTATTCTGCTTGAGTATGTCGTGTGCTTGTGTGAAGAATGTCAAGCACAGGAGGCAATACTCGAGGAATTCCTCTCAAAGGCCAAACGCGGGAGATCGTTTGTTCTGTGCGCAAATATTTTGAGCAAGAGAGAAACAATGGGGGTCCAATCATTTCTGTAAATAAAGTTCTGGACAGGACTGCTGCTGCTGTCGGCGTGTCTAAGAACACTATTGTTACCATAGGGAAAGAAGAATATAATGTGGTAGAAATAAATCAATGCGAGGCTTCAAAACTGGAAACCCCAGGAAAGAAGAGGAATATCGGTAAACGCATGACAAATTTAGATACCTTTCAGCAAGACGCTATTCGTCGCCATATTTACTCTTATTATAGGAGGAAAGTTCATCCCACTGTAGGGAAACTGCGCGTTTCGTTGAAAGATTCGGGACTTTTTCAAGGTGGGAAAACATCTTTAAGGACAGTCATAAAATCTCTGGGATTCTCAAACAAAAAATTAATGGACGCAAAATAAAGTAAAGTATGGAGGCATGTGGGATGTGGAGGTAGTGCTCCACACATTCTCGACCTCGACCTAGGCCATATTATGGAGGTGATGCGGTGATGTGATTCACCAACCGCCTTTACCCCAGGTTTGCCCCAGGTACTCATTTGGGCTGGGTCGACTCCGGAGCCGCTAGGGAGATTTGATTGATTAATTTGTTGTTTTAAGTCCACTTTATGCACGGGAAGGCTAATCGGGACTGGACCTACAGTTTAAAGTGATATCCGAACCACTGTGCCATGTGCCTCCACCGGTATCGAACCAGGGACCCCTTCATTACAAGGCGACGACGTTACCACTACGCCATCGGGGAGGCCTGCTAAGGATATTTGAAAGAGTTCTCCAAACCACCGCGGGTCTCCCGCGTAAAAGTCAGACGCCTCACCAACTGGACTTTGTGCAATTCAGTTGCGGTATAATTGAAAGACGGGCAGACTTTAACGGCGACTTCGGAAAGAAATGATTATTGAAAGTGTATATATTCAATATTTTCAGAATGGATTGAAAAGGTAACCTGTAAACAATGCTCGTTTCGTTAATTGGTTCGTTGTAAGGGAATGGAAATGAAGAGAGAAAACAATAACACATTCATCATTGTTGTCATCATTGTTATTATGTTTTCCTCGAAAAACAATAACACATTTCATCATTGTTGTTCCTTTTCATAACACGTTTTCCTCAACACAGCGTCAGACGGCTGCACTGCGTATCGTACTGCATGATATGGCAACACCGTGACGCGTATTCCTTCAGATTTCAATACCAAATATATATAATAACATGGAAGCATATCACAATGGTCATCGTTATTAGTATCACTGGGGGATTTTGTGGGTGCCCAAGCACCACTTGGTACCGCCTGTGGTGCTGACACAGAGGAACCTGATGTATGGCGGCTGCTTCTTTCTGCTGTCACAAGAAGAGTAATATCTACGGATTGTCTCGAATTTCACTTGCCTTTCCGCAGAGACTGATTAAGTAGAACAGAAATTACGTGCCGATATATTGACAAGAGAAGCCTAGTACGTACTGCGACTTTAACCTTTGCTTTAACCTTTCGTGCAGGACTTAAACAGTAGGCAAACCCAGGCATCTGGTGACTCGTTGGGTGAGAATGAGATACTTTAACCCCTTCAGACCTGATTTTTTTTTCAATAACGAAAATAAAAATTGGTAAAAATTTACTATTCCCCGAACACCTGTAACTTCTTCCTTTCGTCATCTTTAACATTCGTACATACCTATCTGCTTCGCGGAACATTGTTTAAGGTGTATTCACGTTTTTTTGTTAAAAATAATTACAATTTTTCACATTACGAGTACTTCTTGCTTTTAGTTTTCGCTTGCGAAAAACACATTATGGCGCGTACACCTTCGTGCCTCATCGCGCGTCGTGCTTGTGTTTTGTCGATTTTCATCTATTTGTATGCAGTGTTTCAATCTTCGTAACCGAAAGAAATACTAAGTTGAAATTTTTTAAAAAACTTTTTTGCATTGTTTTACGAACAAAATTTTTACTATGCTTGCCTAACCTAACCTAACCTTGCCGGAAATGGTTCGTGGGGCTATCCGTGAATGGCTTTTGAGGCTATGCGTCAATGGTTTGTGGCACCACGCATCCACGACACGTCATGTTTGTATTTTTGGTTGGAAACACAAAAGGTTGCAACACTGCATCCCAATGAACATAAACAAAACACAAGCACGACGCGTGATGATATACGCACCAAAGGCTATTGTCCGTCGGATAATTAATTTTCAACAAAAAACATGAATTTACGCTATGATACATTCCCACATCACAGAAAACACCTTTTAGATGTTAGACAATGCTACAGGAACTTATTACCGTAAGTAGTTTCTTCTGTAAAAATGAAGAAATCTTTTCGGGGAATAGTAAATTAGTACCACCTAATCTAAATCTATGTTAAAGTGAAACAAAATGTAGGATATTTACTTTCAATGTCGTCAATTATTCCTGCCATCATTGCTATTTACTCTCTATTTTCTGTCGGTGATACCAGGTGGCAGTAGCTTAGCGATTTCTCAGCAGACGAAATGTACAAAATCATGCGAAAAAAAAACAAATGCTGAAACATTCGCTATCACGCATTAAAAAAATAATAAAAGTTATGTACATGATCATGTACAAAGGGTGTGAAGGGGTTAACCTTCCTGCTTCCTCAGATAGCTATATACACTTAACTATCAGACTGATAGTCCAATTAACTGTAGCTTTCATCAGTTAACCTTCTCTCTGAGTTAACTGTGAAATTGTAACGCTTATTTAATTGAACAGGAACTGATTGGTACTTACTCCTATCCATTCACTTATCTACTTTGACATTTACTTACACACAAATTAAAGCGGTGTTTTTCCCTTTCTTAATGCCAATGTGATCAAACTTCTAGTTCTATGTTTACCCGAATTAACCTTCGGATTGCAGGAGTAGAATGTGCATAAGAATTGCCCTGCTTAGGCAGATATCATCATCTAAATTGCGAGATTAAACCTGTCCGTTCTTAAGTAAGAGTCAACGCCACCTCTGAATCAATTCCTTGTGTAACTTGCGCACAGTTTTATGGTGAAATAAAAGTTTGTGGCGTGGGACGACGAGCGATTTCACGCTTTCCGAGTGTAAAAACATGCTTTGTTAATGCATTCTAGTAGTAAACAAAGGTCAGTTTCAGTAGCATACCAGCGGACACTTTCTTTCCAAGACCCTCTTTGACACTCCCAGGAATTACGTAATTGTTTCCATTTGAAAGACAGGCCTGGCGAGAACTGGTTAAGGCTTCCAGCTCATCTCTTATTTATGTGGCTAATCTTTACATAACTAACACAGGGGAAAGGGACATTACTGCTCAGAGAGCTTTCTTCGTTAGTTCCAGATGCTACACCTAGGAAGCTGAATTTTGAACAAACAGAGAAGCTGTGATCAGCACCGTGAATTAAGTGCTGCAACCCTATATACATATTAATAGCCATGATTGCTACACACTGATCTGTACTGCCGACCCCCGTGGCGGAGTGGTTAGCACATCGCGCTATGATACCATGGGTCCCGAGTTCGAATTCTCGTTCCCCAAATTTCAATAAATGAAGATAACACATGAATCATTTCACAGACTATTTCTACACTTTGTCGCGTTGAAACGAAGTAATATCAGAGCGCAATTTGTATTTAATTTTGTTACTTGACATCTTGAGATGTAGCGTTAATAACTACAGAGTCTGATGTAAATAATATCACCTCATCTATTCATTTGTACTGAGGGATGGACGTTGAGGTGTGAACCAAAGAGAAGGAAATGGGAGGATACTGAAGACAACGAACAATGTAATGGGGTTTGTAAACCTGTTGCTTCCACCTCTTGATAAATTATTTGCACTATTTCATATCGCGTCTGCACCTGAAGTTATATTTCTGTCAGATGTAATTGAATTTCAAGTCATAAGAATATCATGGTAGAAGGTATAGATTTGTGGGACAATCTAATGAAGTGTTGCTTCGGGATGACGTATGAAATATGATCCTGGAAACCTTCAGCAAATCCTGACATTGAAGATTACTGTATTAACAACGCCTAGGGTGTAATTTTATGAGGAAGTTGTATGTAGTCACTTTTTACAAGGTATCTTGCTTTGAACGTTATATTCTGTCTGCATGTTACTATGCCGCAAAATTAGATATGTATAGCCAGTATGTCCAGTCTAACTTAGCCGTTATGCAACCACTGTTGGTTTTCGTCTGCCACTGAAAAACAATTCCTATTAACGCGGCCTCAAATTATTTTTCCCTGTTGTATATATCCTGCAATATATATTATTGTATTTTGGCTATATTACCATAAACTTTGTTATGTAAAGTTTAACCTTGCACTTTAACAAAAATCCGCTGTATATTCACAGTCATCGATGTAAGAACCTACACCTAAGTGTAACCCTAATGAAAAACCACAATAATTTAATTTAAATATGATTTGAAGGTGCTAAAAAGATCTATACAGTAATAATTGAGACGTTTTTCTATGCAATCTGCATCGCACTCCACCTAGTAAGCATAGCATCCCTAGAATCCAGATACTGGCTCCGCCCATGATCAGCACCAGTGGCGACAACTTTTAAGGGACTTTGGGGCTGGAGCCTACCCAATAATTCGTCTCTTATTATAATTTATTTGAGAAACAATGCCTCCGCGCTTAAGAAAACAAAATATTTCATCATTATACATCTAAAGAATTTCCACAATTAATAACTGACCGTTATCAAAATATTCTATATCAGTGATCACATCGTTATTAGGAAAGTAAGGTGGAGGATTATGAAATCTAAAAATGTCCTTTTTTTAAAGTTTGTCGCCTGGTAACCCTATTAGTGCTCCAACAGGATATCTGATCTCATCTCTTCCACATTTTCGGATCTGCTGCCCCCCAAAAAAATCCAATACGGGACTTTGCCGAGAGCAGATTCTTATGAATTCCACCATTCCTCCTTGAAACTGTATTCAGCTTGTGCTTCTTTTAGGATTCGAAACATCGCTTTGAATATGGCCTTCAGAGAATAGTACGTACCTTCGACATATAAATTCCCTTATCGCTCACATAAAATTGAGTCCATTTGTTTCCTCTGACACGCCCATGGGTCTTGAACAATGGAAGCCACTAATGTAATAGCTTTCAAAGCGAACCGAAATCTTTTGTTCTTAATTGAACATCATTTTATTGGAATTATCGTCTTCGAACGTTTCCATTGTTTAAAGCAATAAAAAAGGTGCAAGGGGATGGGAAGAATTAATACGCAATACATGTTTCACTGTAAGTGTGTCTTCTACGTTCGTTTGGAGCGTCTCTCGTTATCTTTGTTGCGTAGATGTTCAATGCCTTTCATTTCATTGTTGCGTTAAGGTTTTCCTGATAATTTTCTTGTTCAAAAGCAAATCAAAAAGACAGAAAATATTGAAATATCTTGAAGGTAGTGATTGCTGCTACAACCATTACAAGCATTCCCATTGGCTGGTAGCTTCTTGGGGTAGTAAATAATCTGTGGTGGTTAGGTTAGGCTATTTGGGTTTGGTTCTATTAGAAGAAGAAGACGAAAGTGGTTGTAGCAGCAATACCGACCTAACTTTAAAGACAAACGAAGGTTGGCACGGTATCCCTTGTTCCTTGTTTAAATGTTTAATACATACATTAAACGAAATCAGATTTATGCTTAACTATGTTGACGGATTCTCCGAAAATTTAAGAACGTTGTTTTCGTACGTATTTTTATTGGCCATTTCATTAAATCTCATTCTGTAGACATTTGGCACTCAGTGGCGGCGATTAGGGGGGGCAAGGGGGGCAGTAGCCCCCAGTTTTTTTACTTTTGCCTCGCACTATGCTAAATCTTATCTGCAAAAGGAAATATACTGTCTTTGGCCCCCTAGCTTTGACACCTTGCCCCCCTCGATTTTTGGACCCAATCGCCGCCACTGCAGTGGCACTATATGAGGGTTTCAGAGCACAAATGTCGTAACTCCACTTTTCGTGGAAATTGAGTTACATATAAAACTTAGAAGTGTGAAATATCAACATTTCAGTGCTAGAAGTATGTATCTCCTAAGTTTCAAATTCTTGCTCATAGAGGCACCACTATGTTTATGTCCCAACGGCTAAACAGTACTAAGCTATCCAAATGTGCCTATTTCTCAAAAACTGTCTTGAATGGGGTTACGCCATTTGTGCTCTGAACCCCTCGTATATATCTTGTTACTTCTGCCCTCCTATGGTTTATGAAACACCAAGTCGACATCACAGCTCAATGCAAAGGAGCAATTATTGCATTGTCGCCTATATTGTTCGACACGCCATCTAGGTTTCATGATAATTCCAATAAATTAATCGGTGGTAAACGTAATTTCTAATTATTATTATTAGCCGGCCCTCGTGGCGGAGTGGTTAGCACATTGCGCTACAACGCCATGGGTCCCGGGTTCGAATCCCTGCCTGGGCATGGATGTTTGTGAGTGTTCATTCATCAATTTCATCATGTCATCACTCATCTCCATCTTTGCAAATTAGCCAAAAGTGGCACAAAAAAGCGAGGTAAATAAAGCAAATCAATCAATCAATAAAAATCGAATTATCATTACTTCGAAAGGCACCTCCCGATAGCGTAGTGTATTGTCGTTGCCTTGTAAGCAAGGGGTCCCGGGTACGATAGTCTGGGGAGGAACACAGGGGTTCGTATCCCACTTTAAAATGTAGGTCCAGTCCCGATAAGCCTACATGTGCATAAAGTGGACTTAAAACATCAAGTTAACAAAACAGGCTAAATTGTACCCTTCAATTCAAACAAGGAAGAAAGAACAAATTAGAATGGAAGTTAAAAAGAGTGTCGTGGTTGCTTAGTTCAACTGTGAAAATAGGGTGACAGAAAACTTCAGAATTTCATTCTCAATATTTGTATATAAGCTTCCAGCATCGATTTCTGAATTTATATGCAGAAAAAATGATTGAATGAATTGGTTTATTTTACTTCACTTTTCTGCCACTTTTGGCTAATCGCGAAGATGAGGAGGAATGATGAAGGGACACTCGCAAAGAACAAACATGCCCACGCCGGGATTCGAACCCGGAATCCCTGGCGTCATAACGGTGAGCTAACCACGGAGGTCGACAGAGAAGTGGGAGAAAAACGCACTTTGCTTACAATTAAGAGAAACAGGAGCTGGCACCACAATGTGGATATTCTAGAGAAGGTTTTTCTGGTACCAAACGGTACATTTGAAACACAATATTTTTTTTCGCGCCGCCATGTCTTCAAAGCCATTCTTTGTCGGGTGACCACAAGTGGTAGCGCCTGTAGCCTTCGAGTTCTCAGGACCTGGCACCTTTGCGGTTGGTAAAGGCTGTACTCGGAGGTGAGAGGGGTTGGAGGGGGCAAGGGGGAAATGAGGAAGGTAAAAAAAAATCAATTTCTGTCTTCGCTAAGCAACAAAAACCGCACATTCCCATTAGAGGAGAATTTCGACTACCTTCGTTTGGCGTACTTGCATCCGGTAAAGTATCGAGTTCGACTCCCAACATGTTGCATTCAAAGTTTTGTGCAGAATGTGTTTTGAATAATAATTATCCCTCTTCAAGGGCCATCTCATCTCCATATTCTATGCGACTTTTCAGGACATGCGTATTCATTGCTGCGTATCCAAACGGTTAGTGCTATCGCCTTTGGTGCGAGAGGTCCCTGGTTCGATTCCTGGTGAGAGTCCCCAAATTTCGGCGTTGACCCAGCGTCGTGAAAATTGGAAAGTTTCTTGAAAACAAGAAGTAGAGGGCGCCGGTCTCGAAAGACAGAAAACAGCGGCGATGGGACTCGACTCGCTGACCACGCGTCACTTAATAAAAAAGTCACTTTGTTACAGAGCTCTTGCGCAATTGTTGGAGTTGAATTTATATACCATTTCTATCCTCGCTTTTAGCACACGAATTCATTAGGGGAAACGGAAGTCAAAACAGTGGCGTATTAACAACTTTATCTCGTAGGGGGGGGGGGGGAGTGAGTCTACATGTGTGTTCATAAAATGTTTATTGTTATTTCTAAACGTCATCTACAGAGATGATAGATTATTGATTGATTGATTGATTTAGTTTATTTTACTTCGCGTTTTGTGCCTCTTGGCTAATTTGCGAAGATGGGGATGAGTGATGAAATGATGAAATGGATGAAAATGGACATTCACAAACAACCATACCCGACCGGGATTCGAACCCGGGACCCTTGGCGTCGCAGCGCGATGTGCTAACCACTCGGCCATAGGGTCGGGCAGATGATAGATTAATTTTAGACCTTAATTGGGCGATCAGTTAATTTTAGTCATCAAGAGAGCGGCTATCATCATGTCTTATTTCGTTAATTGACGATATATTGCTAAACGCACGGCTATGGGAATAGGCTGCTGGATAGAATTGCGCTGGTGCCACATATGGGAAAAGCAAAGCGAGAGCGGGACAAAAGTCGCTGGTTCCCGCGTTCTGTGTGGCAATGTCAACCGGGGGCTTTCGAGCAAATACTGTCAGTTTGTATCACATTGATT
Source organism: Lepisma saccharinum (assembly GCF_977018435.1). Classification (NCBI taxonomy): domain Eukaryota; kingdom Metazoa; phylum Arthropoda; class Insecta; order Zygentoma; family Lepismatidae; genus Lepisma; species Lepisma saccharinum. The sequence continues at coordinate 20,366,877 of NC_139256.1, read as the reverse complement.
GAAATACCAACTCTACAACGAGATCTTTCATTCTCTTAAACCTCCTAACACACGGGGTCGTGCTCCGATGTGGCATCAGTGCAAGCATCTGCCACCTGCCTCCATGGGCGTCCGGTAGGGGGGGCAAGGGGGGCCGTGCCCCCCCCCCCCTGGAAAATGAAAGTCAACCAAAAATTATGTATTTCACACATATAATTTCATTTTAGCCACAATAATATGTGTTAATTATTGCATGAACACCATAAATTGAAATTTAAGCAATTTCTTTTTAGGGAACAACACTATTTTTGGGGAAAATGTGCCTTGTTTGCCCCCCCTGGAAAAATAATATCTTCCTTGCCCCTCCCTGGAAAAAATCCTGCGGACGTCCATGCCCGCCTCATTTGATGGTCGTGCGTTTACTTTTAGCCTTTTGGAGGGAGCGATGATTTAACTGTAGATCACGGTAAAGGTTAGAATATGCTGTTAGGAAGGTAAAAGAAACTAACGAAGGACTAAAATTAAATGGTATGACTCAGTTGTTAGCATATGCAGATGATGTAGACTTATTAGGGGATGATATAAATACAATTAAGAATAATGCTATAATATTTTTCAAAACTGCTAAAGAGATAGGTTTCGAAGTTAACAAAGAGAAAACTAAATATATGCTTACAGGCCGAAACCAAGTGTTAGGTAATAATGAAAATCTAATTATTGATAACAACTCGTTTGAACCAGTTTCCAAATTCAAATACTTAGGAGTAATATTAACAAATGAAAATTATATTAAAGAGGAAATAAAAAGTAGGCTTAATTCAGGAAATGCGTGTTACTTCTCTCTTCATAAACTTTTGTCTTCTCGTTTAATATCTAAGAAACTAAAAGTTAAAATATACAAAACAGTAATTTTACCTGTAGTATTACATGGGTGCGAAACGTAGTCCCTTACATTGAAAGAGGAACATAAATTGAGAGTATTTGAAAATAAGATCCTTTGGAAAATCTTTGGACCTAAAAGGGATGAGGAGACAGGTGAGTGGAGAAGGTTACATAATTTAGAACTACATAATTTGTATTCATGTCCAGATATTATTAGAATAATTAAATCAAGAAGACTTAGGTGGGCAGGCCATGTAGCACGAATGGGAGAGGAAAGAGGAGTTCAGAGGATTCTTGTTGGGAAACCTGATGGTATGAGACCTATAGGAAGGCCAAGACGAAGATGGAGGGACAACGTTGAGATGGACCTAAAGGAAATCGGTAGGGATGGAAAAGAGTAAATACATCTTGCTCAAGATAGGAACAGATGGAAGGCCTGTGTTGCTGCAGCCATGAACCTTCGGGTTTAAGAAGGCTAGAGAGTTAGTTAGTTAGTTAGTCACGGTAAAGGTGATCCTTATTAAATCTTGCCTCAATTGACCTACAGTTTTAGATGTATTAGATACGGCGATTGGGTTCCAAAACTGGGGGGGGGGGGGCAAGGACAGTTTACTTTCCCTTGGTACATAAGGTTTAGCACAGTACGGTAGCAAAAATAGCAAAAAGTAGAGTGGCAACTGTCCCCCCCACCCCCACTTCCCCCTAATCGCCGCCACTGATTAGATGTATTGTCTCGTCTAATGTCGTCGACCATTTTAAAACGGATTAGAATGTTAAAAGTAGTTTCCAAGTCACAACTTACTCAGAAAAGAAATTTCCTGTCATACGTATTCCGCAGCAAAACACGTCCATTTTTGTATTTTCTCTTTCGCGCAGAAGTTCCGTGTTACCAAATTAACCGACAGAAGCAGGTAACCGAAGCAGAGCAAGTAATGAAACTGAGATTTCGCTACCACTTCCAAGGACCAGGTATGCAGTAAACTTGATTCCGTGTGAGCAAACGCATACGTACGTCTGAGGAAACTAGCTGCAGGAAGTCACGCAGTCGCGAGTAGCGCTCGTGAACAGTTTTCAAGTTGCCATAAAGAATCCAATTTGGCTGGATGTGCGAGAGCGAAACTTGTTCCCCCAAAAAAAGTTCCAGGAAGTGTTTTATGATCTTACCTCAGTTCGGTTCATGCGTTGATTGGAGTAAAAATTCCGGCAGAGCAATTTGGGCAAAACGCGACGAAGATTTTCTTAGACAAAGCGACGATTCGGTTCATTTGTACGAACCGTTCAAAAGAACAGTTCTCGGGATTCACAACGTTAATTCTGGGTAAATGAGACAAAGGTCTTTTTCTAGAAAAAGAACGATACAGAAGTAGCGATATTGCCGTGCATAATCTAAACTAATTTTATTTTTTTAAATCCAGTTTCCGTCCTTACACACGTAGTCATTTAAGAACAAAATTATATGATTTTGGTCTATAGTTGTTATTTGTGCGGATTTTCTGCATTAATTGTTGATACAGGGTGACCTTAAAGTCTGAAACCAATGGTGGTATTATTTTCTGGATGACAGGTTTCGCTGGCACTTGAGAGAAGGGGCCCTGTCAAATGGCCACCACGGTCACCTGACCCCAACCCCATGGACTTTACCACATGGGCAATATAGAAGTCTGAGTTTATGCTTTCAAACAAATCGGGGTCATTTCCGGAAAAGAACAATCAGTACAACAGCTGCTCTAGATTGATTGATTGAGTTTACGTTTTAAGTCCACTCTATGAACAGTAAGGCTAATCGGGACTACCATGTGTCTCCACCGGGTATCGAACCAGGGACCCCTTATTACAAGGCGAGCTGCTCTGGATTCTCAAATTTTATAGTATATTGGTGAAAATATGTTCAAACGTTTTTTTTTTACTTTTCCTAAAATGTATTTGTCTAGAGAATCATCTAGTGTGTGTACAGTCTAAGACTAGATTCACAAATGACTCGAACGAAGCAATATCAAGAACCAAGTTTCTAAAACATAACAAGACACACTGCTACTTTTTTATGCCAGACTTGTAACGCACCGAAATAATTACAGAGAAATTAAGTAAATATCAATTTGTCAGCTCTCACTCCATCTACCGGCGGCAAACTGTAAATACCCTAATTACAGCATTTCCAAGGTGCTCATTTCATGAACTCGCTGACCCTATAGTCATTATGAATCCGTCATGCTAATATATGGTTATATTGATGCAACGTTTTAAATGGGCACGATCCATTCGAAATGAGGGTAACTTAGAATTGGGTTAGGTAAGGTTAGGGTTACTGATGTAGGATAGCGCCATATATTAAAGCCATATTTTTCGTTACACAATTACAATGAAGGTGACAAAGTAGGCGATACCCCTTTCCATCTCCAGCAAGACGAATTTTTTCAGTCTCTGTCCTGATTATCTTTCAACGTAAAACAGGACGCCAAAATGTCCACTTCGTCACAATGACTTATCGACATAGAATTACCGCAACAATATACCTTCTCTGCTTTTACTATGAACTATGAAATTGTTGGGTAGAAATTATTTCACATTTCAAGGTCAGCAATATTCCAATTTTCTTCAAATAATGGAGTTTCTTCTCTGTTTATCTGCAACTAATGCCCCCACTGAACGAGTGTTTTCCTACATGAATGGTTTGTGGACAAGTGACAAGAACGGTCTTTCAGTACAAACTTTGAAGGCTATGTTGATTAATAAGGTGAATTTAATCTCACGTGTGTAAACTTCTACAAAATGTTATTTGAAAATAATGATATACTGAAGATCCAATCATCGGCAAAATATCAATGACTAAATAAAGGGAGATAAGGAGAGGACAGAAATAGAAAATGAACGAAAGAAAGAGTTAAAAGAGGAGAGGAACTGAAAGAGATAAAGCCTGAAAGGAAGTATTAATAGGTCTAAAAACTGAGAGCCAAATGAGTTGGAAAGGAAAAGAAGGTGAAAGCAAAATCAAAGATTGACAGGAACATGAGAAATAAAATTATGACAAATAGAAGAAAATAAAAAGAAAGGCTGAAAAGAAGAGGAAGAGAAAAAGCTGAATAAGATAAAATAAGTAAAGTAAAAGAATAATAGAAAAGGAAGGAAGGAATAAAAATGTGAAAGCAATATAAATATAAGTACTAAGAGACAAACGAGTTAGAGAGAAAACAAGAGTGAAAATAGAGTGGGTGGAACAGAGAGAGAAAGAGAGGACAACTACAGAAAAACAAGGATAGAAATTATGAAAATAGGAATAGCAAGAGAAAAAGAGGGAATTGGGAAAAGTAAGAGAATGATAGAAAAGAGAAAAGGGATTAGATAAAAATGAGAAAGCAAGCAAACACAAGATAGAAAGAGTAAGAGACAAATAAGTTGGAGAGAAAAAAGATGAATACGGAATGAGTGTTAGGAACATGGGAGATTAAGATATGATAGAGATAGAAAAAGAAGAAAAATATGAGTGGAAATAAGAAGAGGAAGAGATAGAGTAAGATAGAGTAAGAGAATGATAGAAAGAAGGAAAGGAAAATATGTGAAAGCAACAAATGTACAAAGACAAATGATATGCAGAGGAAAAGAAGGAAAGAAACATTGAAAAGAGGGAATAAGATAAGAGTAAAAGCACAGATAAACCTGAAAGAAAGAAGATAATACAAGAAAGTTAAAGAGAGAGAGAGAGTCGGAGGAAGGGGGGAAAAAGAAGAGAATATCACTGTCACCGAAACAGATGTTACGAAAAAATATTCCATCCACCTTTGATCCCACGCGAACGCAATACTTCGACTGCCGTCAGAGATTCCCTCAAACGTCACTTTTCCAGCCTGTAGCAACCTGGTGCTACTCTACAAAGGTGATCTCCCCCATTCAAGGCTACGTGCTCTACTCCAGTTATCTCAATAAGGTTACTTATGGACTTTCCTCCTTCGGGCAAAAACAGTCCATAAAGGCGGTCGTCTTAATTAACACGTTGCGTAGGTAAATATCGAAAAATTCCATCGTGAGAGAGTTGCTGGCTAAGCACATTACTGCGTTTCGCGAACGAAGCCATCGCTCGGATATTGTGTCATCAGCGTACGCAATCAGCAAGGTAAAAGTGTGGAGAGAAATGTGTGCCAAGATGGTCACATACTGCGAACCAGAAAGGTTAAAGAAAAAAGTACTTGGGAGGAGCTTAAGGTTATGTCGGAACATAAGGGTGAAGACGCTATTCAGTGTTGCCAACTGCGTGGACTGAAAAGGGACTAAACGGATAAGGATCTAGAACTTTCAAAGCTGGATCAGCGAAAGAGATTACGTTCTTGCAGGGTGACGAGACACTGGCGCCTGGTTTATTTTATTGTGACAGTGACGTCATCGGACGAAGATGCTGGGGGCGGACACCCGTTATTGACCAGTTCCTTGAACAATGATTTCATTTTGATTTTTGTTACTTAGCGCCACTTTTGGCTAATCGCGACGATGAGGATAAGTGATGATATGGAATAAACTGAAACTCACAAAGAACACCCCTACCTCGGCCGGGATTCGAATCCGTAACAGTCCCTTAAACAAGAACAATTCAATAAATTCTCTTTCAACTCAATTTGAATGTTTGTGTAGTACAGGGTGGGCCACAAATAAGTAACCTGGCTTCAGAGTGCCACATTTGAATTTAAATAGGGACCATTTCCAGCAGTTCTTATGACAAGTGAGAATGTTACCAAACATTTAGAATAAAACGATTATTGTAATAATGTTAATAATAATAATATATTATCCACTACTCATTCTTTCAGTCTGGGGCTACTTTTTTGTGGCCCACTCTGTATTTATACCCAGTCCCAGCTAACTGTAAAGCAGGGCCGCGCATATCGGCAGAGGAAAATCGAGTGGTGAAAGCGCAGTGTTGCCAACCGTACGGTCCACACCTTAGTCCGTACGCTAAATGCACGGCTTGTCAAAATTTGCTCTTGCAGTTTTATCCCTAATATTTCCCTAAGAAATTCTTAAACCAATCGTACCGACCTGGAGACAAAAATACCGTCCGTTTGCCATGTGCGTTCGGTATTATCCTTTTCAAAAGTTTGCAACGCTGCATAGCGAAGGAGGAAGTCGGGTAACTCCCGTCGCCCATTACACAATCCCGTTTCTCTCACTGTTCATTGGTGGAGCTGTCTCGCGTCACTACTTGCGCAGAAACTTGTTCTCGTTCGCCTGGTCTACAGTTAGCTGGTACGGAGTTTAGGGTATTATTAATTTTAATGCCATCATTGCCTTGTGCATGTGTGTTGTTGTGATTGCTTCACCTCATCACCATCGTCGCGATTAGCCGAAAGTGGAAGAAAAGTGACGTAAAAATAAATAAAGATTCAAGATACATCTTCTATATGCTAAATACTCTGTGACGAATTGGAAATGACGATATCGCATCGTGCTGCTGTTTGCATTTTTTATTTACCATATCATTCTACCGCTCTTGGTCAAAGATGAGTGGTGAACGAACGCAATGGAATGTCAACACCCAAGCCGAGAGATATAACACAGAAATTTCAGTTACCAGATCGTGTGTCGAGCAGTCAACACGCTCTAGTAGAGGAAACGAACAGGAAAAAAGGGCCTGACCCGGCAATAATTGCAATATAAATGTTTTTGTGCCAGATTGTGCGGAATGGTAAAGTGAATAATATATCAAAAATCCGCCATCCAAATGTTTGGGGAAAATCCGCCATCTTGGAAAATGGCGCCAAAAATTCAACTTAAAAATTTAAAAAAATATTATATCTCGAAAACGGTGAATTGTACACAAAAAGTGAAGATAACCAAAATGAAAGAACAGAAAATTTTCTAAATTATGGTTTTTGTTTCTTACCATAAACCTTAATTGAATTAGAAAGATTCAAATATTTTCCTTAATTTTTAGAATTAGCTTAAAAGTTGATTTCTGACCCAAAAAAAAACAGCAAATATGTAAGAAACTATGTAATTTACGTACTAAAGTCACTGAACCAAATTCATAGCTTATGATTTCCTCTAGAGATTGTTTTTTTGTTTCGTGCCATTAGTCAGGGGTTGAGGAGATATGTAGTTTAATGCAGAGTCATGTGTTTTTGTCCTCGCACTATGGTCTCTTAATGCTAAGCCTTGACTACGAGTGGATTTGTCCCAAAATCATCTGCCCCAATTCCATTTTCAATACGCATCTCTCTAATTGTAGTCAGTAGAAAGTAAACTATTCCTGTCCTGAGAATTTCATGTTTTCATGTTCCACCACTAAATCTGAAGAATAAATGGTTTCATGACCACAAAATCCCAAAAATATTTTTTTGTGTCTGCAAGAGGTCGAACACAGTATTTCCCTCCCTAATCTTAAAATGTTTTTGTTAAACGAAGTTTGTAAATGTTAATAGCAAAATGGAATAACCTTGTATTTATATATATTAATTGCATGAACTGTAAAAAAGAATAAAGCAGTTGTATTGAATATAACTCATCTGATGGGTGAAAGTAAAGAATCTCCACAGATATACAACAATATAATTTGTAATATTTATTTATATTAATATATTTTATTGTTCTTTCTGCTACTAATTTTTTTCATTGTCGACATCCACACTAACAAGTCTCTTGCATGTGACACTGTACTCAGAACCTCAACTCTCTTCATGGGTATGGAAATTATTGGTATAGGGTGATTTTACGAGTTTGTCTCCACACATTGTGTTTTAGTCAAGACAGTTATGAAGTAATGGGTTCAAATAATCTTAGCACTTACGTACCCATAATTTTAATCAGAGAATCGACAAAATTCTCAGCAAAAAAAAATTAATGTATGAGGTAATAGGCCCACGTCAACGTTATCAGCATTGGGAGAGAATAACAACATAATTGTTTACCTTATTGGCAAATTGAAGATAATAAATAGGTTACTACCATATTGTAGCGGTTAGCCTAGCACATTATATACAAAGCAGGAGGTTCTAGGTTTCCGATCTCTGAAAATCTATCCTTTGAACTATTTGGTTAGAATAACTGAATGCATTCTGAATCTACCATTTTCAGACCTCCCACCCACTGGGTTGTATTCTTTATATTATTTCAACACTCTGCTATCGTTTGTGGATGAGTAGTATAAAAGGAGATAAAAAACACACAGAAACAAATGTGGGTCATTCAACGTCAAACCATCCAGGCCATGTCACCCACGATCCCCCGATTTTCATGAAATTCGGTACACTTACAAAATTGTTGACACTGATTCCAAAAATTACAATTTTATTTAGATTGATCAAGAGGTTCAGAAGTTACGCGCTTTTCAAAATTTCCGTGTACGCTCCACTCTGTATGACACGCATTAGGTTAGAAATGATTGTATCTTCCCTCAGGTTTGCCTTAGAACCTTCAAGTTTCTCTTGTTTTGTCCAGAATGGTGCAAGCTTTCATTTAAATAAGGAGATGAGTGTATCAATAATCATGTATTTTTATTTATACAGTAGTTACGTGTATTCTTTAGAAAAACAAATGACTAAGTTCAACAGCTAATTTCATGCATTGCCCCCACATCAATTTCTACCGAATTTTATATATAGGTAGCACAGAATGTGAACTAATGCCTGATGCAAAATTAGGATGGGTGGTTAAGAGACAGGGTGACAAAAATAATAATTTGCATCGAATGATATTAAAAATTAATCTTATTAAAAATGCTTATGAATTTAGCACACTATTAAACAAAGCCTAAAGCACAATATGTTTTAAGGTATAACATTAAAAAAATTCTATGTACTACATGTGAAAGTAAGCATAGACGTAACCGGGCGGGGGCAAGAGGAAGCGCTTGGTCCCCACCCGTTTCAGGTTAATTAAAATGAACAAGTTAAGGGTATTTTGTGAACCTCCTGGCACTTGAGAAGCAAACTAATAAAGAGTAATAATTCTGATTTCACAAATGTATTTATCAAATAATCCTGGGCACTATTTTTATGGGATGGAAAACTTTTCGAGTCTCCTTACCCAAAGCTAGTTCCCAAGTTACGCCCATGAAGGTAAGTTTCCTCAAAATCGGGGATTCACAAAATTGTGGATGATTTGACATATCCGTGGTTTACCTGAGTTTATAACCCAGGAAACTTGGTTCAGGCTTTCATCACAGAATTTAACGACTTCCCACAATGATGATGAAAACTCGTTTCCCAGAAGTGACCATGCCAAGATCCTAGTTCCAAAGAAAATAATGTTGCAACACTGCTCGACGTTGCGTGTAGCCAACAGGTCTTCGTATGTGGAAGGTCGTATGTCAGGATTCCTCAGGTGAAAGTGTTGCGTTTCTGCCGCCACACACTACCCAGAGAAAACACCGAAATTGATCCAGATTAAATAATCATTCAGTAATAATACCTAGTTCCTTGTAATAGGACCTGTATGTTAGGTAACAGGTTCGGTATAAAAAGCGAGAAGTCAAGAGCTAGTTGACAAAGATTACGAGTCAGCCAAGGACGACCAGAACAAGATAACAACAAACATGAAGTTCATGGTGAGTCCCGTGAAACTCTCTTTGCCGTTTTTCGGTGATCTAACGAAAGCATTCGATTCTGTTGATGCTGGACGTGAATAGCAAGGATGGCCGCTATGGAAGCGTACACTTCAGCATGTGCGACATGGGATGTGTTATTTAGTGTGTTTTAGTTCTGCCCGAGGACAAGTGATGTACATCCCATTTGAGAATTGAACTTCAGGGCATGGCCATTCGATACTCATTGGTGCGCTTCTTGAGTGTGTCTTCCTTGCATTTCAACCTTGTACACCAGCTCGCAAAATCTCTCTCGTGTGTAAAATTTAAAGTCCTTTGCAAAAGCTACAAGTACCAAAGGTCGACCCTCTGGCATACGTGGAAATGTGTGCGTTCATTGACTCTCATTAATACCATCCGTTCATTCTTACTGTAGTTTAATGAAAGTGGAAAACAACGAAGAAAATCCGAAGGGAGGTGTATATAGTTCCAATACATTGTGTATAATACAAAGCAAGAAGCCCTAGGCCCTAACAAGCTACAGTTTTCCACATATAGTCTCACAGACATTTTACTCTATGTGCCGTTGTAGATGACATTCCCTCATAAGACTGAAACAGATGTACTGAGATGGTGAACTAGAAGGTTTCGTTATTTGCGTAATATCCGTTCAGAAATCTATTACAAAGTAATCATATTTAGTCTAACACATAGTGTGGAAACTACCTAATATCACTCGATACAATTATTTCAGTTTGTAAACTTTTCCAGCTGACTGTATTCGAATGCAAGGAACAGTTCATACAGTTTGGCATTTATTAACTACTTGGATAGGATCTTAGTTTTAATAATGTTTTTTGCCCGAATTTTACGGAACACCGGATTGTGTAATACAATAACGTAGAGAGTACAATGAAATTTCAGTGCTATTTTGTGAATAGTCAAATATTGTATGCTTTTGGCGGGAAAAGCTACTCTTCCTTGCACATCTAGTAAGATAATATGTTACTGTTACCCGGTGCAGGCACACACTGGTTCGGATCCCACATTAAACTGTAGGTCCAGTCCCAATTAGCCTTTATGTGCATAAAGTGGACTTAAAAACAAACTCTAACAAATAATATTTTATTGGGTCAGTAAGCGTAACTTTGGAAGTAGAATTGCTCATATGCCCTAAACTTTGTTCACAGAATATCATGTCCTGTAATAGCTTTCCACGTGTGAAGAATATACTATGAATTGTGTTGTTTAGAATTTTCACTCATACATTAGATTATAGATAGTTATTGTTTGTTTTACAGTTGGTGCTTGTCATTCTTGCTCTCGCTACCATCACCTTCGCCCAACAACAAGATGGTACAACAACTAAAGCTAAGCGTGGAGTCTTAGGTGTTGGATATGGCTACGGTCTTCCCTACGGCTATGGCTATGGCCTTCCTTACGGCTATGGCTATGGCCTTGGTCTCCCATACGCAGGCTATGGCTATGGCCTTGGTCTCCCATACCACGGCTATGGACTTGGATATCCTTACCTCTGAGCTGACTATATCCAGGTAAGAAGCAATATAATTTTTAATGTATATAATAAGTATACGAGGTATTTTAATATAATTTATAATATTGAAACATGCTTAAAATGTAGCTTTGTGATATTCCAAATACGTCAGAACTCATTACACGTGACATTTATTTCCTTAATACTAATATATCCCTTCTGCATACCCAAACATACCCTACACAAGAACAACGATCGAAGAAAAATTCATAAATATAATTGATTGAGTTGGTGTTTTAAGTCCACTTTATGCACAGGAAGGCTAATCGGGACTGGACATACAGTTTAAAGTGGGATCCGAACCACTATGTGCCTCTACCTGGAATCGAACCCGGGACCCCTTGATTACAAGGCTACGATGCTACCACTTCGCCATCGGGGAGACCCCTTCATAAAATCTTCGCGTTTTAGAGAAAAAAAAGGATGAATCTATTATATGCTTAGCGCACTGTGCTTTCTGCGTTTTGTACTCTGATCACTCATTTTTGACATTTTTACGAAATATATATCCCATAACACACACACACATTCTGTGCGAGGAAAAATTTATATCACTTTCTTCGTTCAGTTCTACAAAATATAAAGCTGTAGCTCTACCTGAAATAAGATCAGGTCATGAAACAGTTGTAAAACTTCAAGAAGCGTACAAAAACTTGTTTTAATGCACATAAAATTTAGAGTTGAACAATTAAATGTATAACATACACTAGTGGTAACGCCAGTATCTTGAAATCAAAGGGTCTTGGGTTCGATACCCGTAAGAGGCACTTAGTGGTTCTGATCCCATTTTAAACTGAAGGTCCAGTCCCGATTAGCCTATCTGTGAACTTTAAAACCTAAAACTAAAAAAAACATATTGTATGATCCATGTAATATCTTAGTAAAACGCGGTTAAAATTTAAATGGCAATTAAAAGAGTAACGAATTCATTAGATATTAATAAACAGATACTGTGTTTATGAGAGAACACTATTCTGGATACAATGTGTAGCTTAACCAACAATCTGTAGTGTACAGAAAAGTCTGAACAAGAAGGCAACAAAAATAATTAAATTAACAAATCTGCAAAATGTTAGCATCCTAAAGAGCATTTCCTTGAAATCCCTCGATAAACCCTCGCTATATAATCAGTATTTTATTTAGTACTGTTATCATTCTTGTGTGAAATACTTTACAATTTTCTAGCATTCATAGCGATTTGACAATATCGTCAATTCGGTCAATGAACATATTCAATGTTATCATGTTTTCATTACATTAACACTGTTTCGACATTACGATGAGAAAATAAAGTTTGTTTCTTAAAGAAACCCAACCGGAATTACGTAGTGTGAATCGAATATATCAAGTGTAAGTGTTACATGTTTAAGCAAGTGTCTCTTGTGCACCGAACAAAATGGTTTACATTTTTTAAATAATGATTTCAATTTTCTTTCTTACAGATCAGTTCCATGTAAACTGCAGCTATTCTAAGCCTGACGCATTTCTTCAGCCAAGCTCAGAGAGTAATCAACACACTTTACAACGCAACAGTAAAGTTTATATCGCTTATAGAAAGGTTATATCTTTCACACACATTAATGTACAAATGCTTTGTAAATAATTTGCTTCAATATAATTTGTATTGAAAGCTAGTTTCTGTGTTTAATAATTATTATGGTACTTTCTCCTTTGAAATTTCTAATATGCCCTTCGTAAAATTCTGGTCAGCACAACCTAAGATATTCACAATTATAATGGAAATGAAAACAATAAATATAAAAATAGATAACATTTAGCAGAACAATGCATTCTATGGCTGTGTTAGGGTCGCCCAGTCGGGTTATGTTGTTACAGATTTTTCGATCTTGTACTAGATGTCTGTGACACGAACAAAATCAAGGTAACTTAATATATAAGGTAGCGCCATCCGAAAATTGCCGATCATGCACGAGCGCGTGACGTCATGTGGGAGGATCGGTTATGCTCGGTACCCCTTCGGTTATGTTCGTTCGGGGCCTGGCCGAAACAAACTGCCGCTATAATTTTTATGCGAGTTTCAGAGAGAAAAAGTGTTTCATTACTTTGAGGGGTAAATATTAATTATCATACTTCGGGATGGTATTGAGGTATTCCTTTAATGATTAGTAACATAATTAAAACATGCTACTTTTAAAAGAGGGAAAATTGCGCATGCAAAAGTATTGTAAAAATTCATGTTTCTGAAACCTGATCGATATATTACAAAGAAGGTTGTCCGTGTTCTCATTAGCATTTCAGATTTCATCATTTCATAAATCGTATTATGATTTTAATAAAAAACGTTGCATGCTAAAGAAGAATTGCATAGTGAAAGAGTTACAAAGAAATAATTGATTGAAAGATTTGGTTTATTTTTGCTTTTCTGTCTTTTTTTAAATATGAAAGGAAAACTCATAAGAGGTAGTTCCCCCCCCCCCCCGTCGTTCTCTTTCTTTGTTTCCACAAGCTAGCCTCCATGGCGTAGTGGTTAGCACATCGCGCTTCAACGCCAGGGGTCCGGGTTTTTAATCCTGGCCTGGGCATGGATGTTTGTGAGTGTTCATTCATCAATTGCATAATTTCATCACTCAACCCTATCTTCGCAAATTAGCCAGAAGTGGCACAAGAAGGGAAGTAAAGTAAAGCAAATCAATCAATCAATCTTTGTTTCCACATATACTATCACATTTACTAAATTCTCAATTTTCTCATTAAGGACAAATCAATGTCTTACTCGATTGGATTCGAACCCGGGACCCCTGGCGTCGTAGTGCGCTGTTCTAACAACTCCCCCACGGAGATCGTCAGAGGCCTCCGAGGTACTACGGGCCTCACAGAACGTCACAGGAGTACTATCGGATTATAAATTATGGATATTAGAATTTGGATAATAAATAAATAAATTATATAATACATAATCTATAAATAAAAAAAACGTTCTTTATTTATAGAATTTCAAAGAGAGCGATAGTTTGCCAAACTAAAAAGAATCCTATTTTGTTCTCACGACGATAAAAATAGAAGGCATAATCAAAAAAAAATTGGTAACTATATATTGACACAGGATTGAATAAGCTGAATTTTGATGTAACTCGTTTTTATGTGGTTCTACTGGTTAACTTTTAATTGAGTCCAAACTTGAATATCCCTAATTTTTAATCCGATAGTAGTCCGGTATAATCAATTTACAACATTTAACACAACGCAGTACAAAAGCCTAATATTTAGTTTTCTGGCTGAATCGTTCCTTCTTATTCATTCAGAACGTTGGAATCATTTCCAAGAACATTTGAAATTTTACATAACATCAGAAAGTATTAACATTATACTGATATACTTAAAATCCAATCTTTACCGTTCTCCATACTGTAACTTTATTTTTCAAATTATCAAGTGAAAGATGCAATATACAATCTAGATAAAATTTTACTCTGCATTTGAAACTTACTCTGAATTCGAAAGAATCCCCAACCTTCTTCATATATTTATTTACTGTACAATAATTTACGGATCAAAGTTCCACATGCAATTTTTTTTTTTTTTTTGAAAGTTTCATGTGGAGGATGAATGACGAAATAGTTTGTAAGATAGTAGTTTCAGACTTTGAAAACGCAATTCCAGTTTGTAATTTGCAGATATTTAAAATTTCTCTGGTTCAAATTTGGCTGCAAGTTATCGTTGTCATAGTTCTGAAAAGTATTGTTTCGTATTAAGAACTTTACATTCAAACGCGTGCAGAAGACGAGCCAAAGTGCACAAGTACTAATTTAACTATCTTAACCTACTCTAAATACTTGATGAGTGCTAGGAACATCAAACTTAAATGTCTTAACCTACTAAATTCAAGCCTATTGAAATAGATTTATGATCACACGGTAAATGAAACGCTTTGAGAATATCGATGAAAATCTGTTAGTTCTTAGTTTAATTAAGCAATAAAGGAGAAAAGTTACATGAACTCACAATGAGTGACTGTGCAATTGTACGAATTATTATTCGTTAAAGGACTTTGTCCGCAGATTTTTCATTTCCATTCCCATGTGTGTCTGAGTTGTAAAACCGGAAAATATACTACAAGGCTGATATGCGACACACATTTGTACATTAACGAAGTAACTTGCATTACACTAATCTTAGATCTTGCTCTTTTTGACAGAAATGTACTACAAAGAAATAATGTAACATCCATTGGTTTATATTGAGTACAAGGGTACAAAATTATTTACAATGTATTTGTGAAATACCAAAATTGAACAAAGTTGCAAAAATGTCAATGATGGGTGTACTATTCACTCATGCAATATTTACCATCGTGCATACTATACAACTCTATGTAACTCGAATTGAAGATGTACTAAGTGAATTTAATTTCCAATAGCGTGGAAGTTAGTACGCGATCTTCGAAATGCACATTTTCGACAACGTTTTTCACAATAATGTGAACTTACAAATCACAATCAACATCGGTTTGTGTTAAATAAATGAATTTGTTAGTAATTATAAATCCGACTTACATAAAATGTACATAACAAATCAGTTAGGCTCACTACGTACTTCGCACTAGTTGAACACATTTTCAAGATATTGATGACTTTTCTTGTGGTACTGTCGGTTAGGTTACGTTTTAGATTTTGAACTTCTTTATTTAGTTAAAGCAGGTTGATAGAGGTTGTTTGTAATCTTTAATTTATTTGCTTCTGAATGCAGACGTCTTTTTCTCCTTTATAAACGATCGAATATGTTTTCCAACTACGAAACATTGCTTGCAGTTTGTGTATATACCTTCGTCTATATATTTTTCTCTTTTCTGGCAGCATAGTCTTTAACTTGTTTAGGGCACGTCTTCCTCGATTTTTTGGTACTAAAGTACGTAAATTTCTTAAATTGGGTGTAATTTTAGCGATGGCACTGCAGTTGGCTTCAGCATGTTCTTCGGTGGAAAATACAGAATTCTGCTTTCAAATCTTGCACATAGTCTTCTTCACAATAATTGGCACTGCACACTTGCATTTTTTACATTTCGTTTACAAGCATGAATCCACTGTTTACTTACGCAATTATCGACTGGAAATCTATGATATTTTATGTCAGTTCCTTTAGTTTTCTGGTTATAGTTTTCATCGCTTGCTACAGCACAATTAGACATGATTGCAGTCTACAAGTACAAAAATACAATAAAAATAAATCGAACGCTACAAAATCAATAACCTGCTTGTTCCGATTTTTGCGACGTGTTAGTAGCTAAATGTAGCCCGCACCAAACTTACTGCACATAGCATCGAGCACCGTCAAACCCGATCCTCCCAGATGACGTAATGCATACGTACTTCACATAGCTACGAGCACCCCCTGGAACAAAATGTATGCAAGAGGCAAGCAAATATTTATACCGCTCCAAGTTCATTCCCAATTTTCGTAAATTAAAAGTCCTTGACAGATTTCCCTCTAATGTAACACCAGACAAGTTATCCGTGGTCAGGAAGGCACTCGCCCGAAGTTCGTGGGTCAATTTTATTCATTATTATTATTATTATTATTATTATTATTATTATTATTATTATTTGAGTTGTAGTACCAAGGTGATTCCGATTTGGACCTCAAGAATTCGAGTTCAATAGTTTTGTTGATCAAAGACACCGCGCATCTAGGGTTCTGCTTATGTATGTATGTACTATATATGTATATAGATATATGTGTGTGTGTGTGTGTTGTGTGTGTGTGCTGTGTGTGTATGTGTTTCTCTCTCTCTCTTTGGAGTTCGAAGACAAGAACTTTATATACTATCGGAGACGCTAATTTGTCAGAACGAAATTGCTGTTCACTGCACAAGTAACATCAAGCCTACTGAACTTGTATGTTGCAATTTAGAGTATTTTGTCTTTTTTATGTGTTATACATATTTTCATTTTGTTTATTCCTATGAAGCACTAGAGTTAACAAGTTTGCAATTGGACAAACCGGGATAGGGACCCATAATAAATTGTTTATTAAATATTATACTATTCAAGATTGAGAAACTAGCCTATCATCAATTCATCTGATTACGCCCCACGTACATTATTACTTGACTCTGTTATTTAGCGTCACTTTTCTACCACTTCTGGTTAATCGTGGCGATGGGAATGCGTGGTGATATAATGAAATTGATGAAGAGAGACTCACAACTAATGTTCAGGCCGGGATTCGAGCTCGGGATCCCTAATGTCGTAGCGCGCTGTGCTAACCACTCCGCCATGGAGGTCAACGAGTACATTGTTAGTACCAGGCCTCGCACATACATAAGGTCGCCCCTGTTTGTGCTATCTAGTTGCTATGACACTTTTATCCCATAAACTCTAATTTGTGGTTTTAAAAAATATTGTAACCTGTCATCCTTTACAAATCAAAACTTTAAGAAAATGCAAATTTCAACACCAATGTGCAGTTTGAGTTTGTTAAGAAAGTGTAGAGAATACAATTTTGGGAGTAAGCGAGTAATACCCTTATGGGTATTAAATGTCAATCTCCTCTTAGACCATTATTCTTAACTAGTAACGTGTCTTGAGTCTACGTACTGAAGTATCTTATGAAAGATATTAGTCGCAAGAAACAATCTGATGAAATCTGCTCACTCGTCTATACTGTTTGGTGAAGGATTAATAATAACAGGAAACAATTCAATTTGACCTTAGTTCAGAAATAATTCTTTCTCCTTGGAACCATCAAGTGCAAACCACAATACAAGAAGCTGGCACAATCTGGAGATAGCTCCAACGCGACCTCGAAAATATCGCGTAACTTTGAACATAATCCTGTATAAAAGGAACCACGAAATGAACCGACTCAGCAGTGTGGTATCAAGAAACTACAAGCTACATTCACAATGAAACTTTTGGTAAGTAATTGTGGTCTTGTTAGTAGACTGAATAGAGACAATTCCTGTTATCTTCAAACTCTTTCAATACTTTACAATAAAGTTGCACGTGTGGGAAGTCCACGCCATTCATATTACATATGTATGTATGTATGTATGTATGTATGTATGTATGTATACTATAACAGAAAAAGCTGATAAAAATACAGAAGTTTAATCATTATAAAATTACTACAGAATAAAAAAATGCAAAGATAAAGAACTAATTCCAACTCTACAGATTTCAATATTCAATGTGGATAAAAATAGAGCATTTAATATAAATATGAAACAATATGCATACCAAATAACCTACATAATGTGTGTGTGTGCGTCTGTGGGGGAGCGTGAGAGAGAGGGGAGAGAAAGATAGATGTGCTCTTCGTGGATGAGCTCCAAATTTTTAATGAAATGAATATCAACATAAAAACGCACTAATGATTTCAATGTGTAAAACTAACTAAAAATCTGGCATTGAGGAAAACATCTGTATTCAATATTTGAACTAAAATTATCGCTTGTACAAATTCGGATCACAGAACGCTTTAATATGATAACATCGCCACAGAAATCTATATTATTCGTATTTAACCATTTTCACAACTTTAATATACGATTTATATTAATAGATTGTTTCCTTCCATCCACATTTGTGTAAAACCATTTCTTGATTACTTGTTATTCTTTTTTAATATCTTCGCTGCTGCTAATCTAAAATTGGATTTTGTTCATTTTCTGACACCTTCCTTGTAAGGTTTAACAAATTAGAAAATGAATGTCTTATAACATCACACATCCACAGGAAATATCATACAGTGAACGATTATAATTCAATCCTGAGAATGTTCGCGATTTTCAATCAAGGTTTCTGTCCGAGATATGTGCAAGTAGTCAATGTTATAATCAACGGCTCAAATAATAATGATGTTGGAATTTCAAAGCTATAGGTCTAGTTGTATATATTTCCTTCTCTGCAGGCTTTCTTGGTTCTCCTCGCCCTTGTGGCTCTGACAGTGGCTCAGGAGTCGGAGAGATTCAACAGAAACAAGCGCTCCATCGGACTTGGCTACTTTGGCTATCCCATCGGAATTGGCTACGGCGGTTTGGGCTACGGTGGTTTGGGTTATGGTGGATTCTATGGCTGAATACGATAAGTAAGTTCTCAGTTTTAAAAAGTAGCATTTAACATGTAGAAACTTCACCACGTCATTACGAACGTAAAAAGTATAGACAAACCTTATTTGGAAAAATATTGACTTTCGCTGACTGCTCGTTGTTATTATTTAAATTACTCTATGTTAGTATCGTTTATCTCTGATTTTTAATTGAAGTCTGTTGGCAAACTAATTGTAATCAGTAATAATCTATTTTATAAACAGTACTTATATTCCATGTAAGAAACATTTCCATTGTAATGGAACTAAAGTGTAAGTATAAATTCTAAATATTCTTACCACCTTAACATCAGAGTTTAACTAGCTCAATCTTTAGTTAACAACAATATTATTCTAAAGTAATACATAACTTAACTGAACAAGCAATTGTGCTGCAATGATGCGCATAATACTGAATTCTTTTGCAGAAAAAACAACCTTAAAGTCAGATAAATTAAATTTTAACATAAGATGTGTCATGTACATATATATTAATATAATGCATTATTTTCCTACTTCCAGATGAAATGGACCAGAAATTTCAACACAAGGAATGAGAATCGCCTTTCTTTCTTCAAGACAATTATACTAACTCTTCTGTACAGTATCTTTCGAGCTTGAATAAAAAAATATTCAACAAAAATATTACTGTCCTCTAATTTCTAAACCTATTCTTTCTAGAACAAGGAAATATCCAAACCACTCGTACACAAGGGCTTTGCAAAAGTTACAAAATAGTTAGAATTTCCTCTATGGCAAAAATTTGTCTCAAATTATGCAGTAGAGTACACGTATGTAAAAAGGTTCCTGGCTATCAACCTTGCAGTTGCCTAAGCATTGGACAGGATTACACTGACATTGGTTACGTATAATGTGTCCAACTATGAGGTTCTTTTCACGCGTTTCTTTCTCTTGCAAATATTAATATTTCCTCCTAAGGTTTTTCGAGTAAAATATCCTTAATACACAGTGCAATAACGTGTGTGAATATTAACACTGCGATTATGCTAGAGAGAAGTGTTGGGTATATTTATGAATCATACTGTTATCAAACGTTTCAAGATGCCCTTTCATTTTTGAAAACCAAATTCCCTAAATTTTCAAGATAATTTAAAATAATTTTCCCGACCACATTGTAATGATATAAAATACTAAGAAATAAGTGTTTTTGTCTTCAAGTTTGTAGGTTAATCAAATGAAGAAAGTTTATTGAATATTGTTGATACTAAATTACTAAAAAGTGACATTTTTATGCGAAAGTTTCCCACAAAAAGTACAAGAGTTAAAAACGAGAAGTGTTTCCGGTTTCCAGTTTGGCAAGCAAGGGAAAAAACATTTAATTTCCTTACTTTTTCAGGCTTTTTTACATTTCTAAAAAAATCCATGACACTTCAACTCGTAAGTTGAATTCCTGACCATTTTCAGCTTAGCGAAAACATCCGTTTGCTTTTGGTATTCAGCGGAATGGTAGTGATTTATTTTAAATCGCTTTTCTGCCAATTAAGCTAAACGCAACGACGAGGATAAATTATAATTGCATGAAATGGATCAAGGGACGTTTAGAAACGAACACTCATGCTCAGATCAGGACTCGAAGTTAAAACCTTCCATTAAAAGCACATAAAAATAAGCATTGAAAAGCTGATTGAGAACAGTTCGCAAGACAAGTAAGAGAAAGTACACTCAGAAACCGCCACGAAACTTTACTTTAAATTAATAATACTTCTTACAAACTGCTGGGGTAGTAAATTGAGCTGATGTAGATATTTTCCTGAGTATTTCAGAGTAAAGGGGTCAGGACGTTGACAAAAACTCAGTATGAGATATAATAATAATCAAATCATAATTATTAGTATAATAAACAAATAAAAAACAATTTATTTTTATTTCTTTATTTTTATTGTTAATGGATACTTTTCTACTCGATCGACCAGAGATATTTTCAAGCACAACCGTTTTTATTCTTTTTAAGTTTCATGCGGTTACTATATTAAAATTCATAACTATTATAATTTGTTATTTGCATTTGAACACCTCATTCAAGAAAAATATTTGAAAGTTGCAAGGACATTTTAGTCCCAAAGTTTATATTGTGTGATCTCTCATAAATATCGTATTTCTGTAATTCTGAAAATTCTTTACTTTTTCTATTAAATGTTAGAAAATGATACTAGTAAGATTTCTATTCCTATTAATTCTCATTTAGGATTATATCATGAATGAACCCAAGGATCATTAGAATGAGCCACCTGGAGTAATAGTTAATAACATCTGAGTTGCATTGAAAAAGTATTGAATACTTCAATTTACTTATGAAATTTGTATTTTTACACTTAATTCTTCGATCTAAAGCAATTCTCCCTTTGGTTATTTCGCTGGTATACTAATTAGGTGAACTTCTAACTACAACATTAAAAGGTTTGTTCCTTTCTTTATGTATATATTTTGAAAATAACATGAAAATTTCCAGGAAGGCCGACGGACTAGTCGAACCTCCCCGTCCCGACGGTGTAAGATGCATTTCTCACACGAATAACGTAGCATATCTATGCAAGAATTATGAAAGAGAGGCGGCAAATTCTACACTGCCTATGGGAGTCACGCTTCAAATCTGACCTTTGTACTTGGAATACTGAGGGACGTGTCATTCTGCAAGAATTAAATCTTTTTGGAGGCTCATACAGCAACAAGTTACATCTTTCTAATTACTGGCGCTTCTAAGACAATAATGAGTGGTAAAATCGCTAAACACGATCATATTCTATTATTATATACACCACTATTTATGAAATAAATCGACCAGGGAAGTTCCCATGGATAATATCTGGAAGGGTTTTGACAGGGACATAATTTTCAAAAAAGGCGTATGTGTATAGTAATTTCAGCACAGACATTTCCTAACAAGTATATGAAAATCTTGAATTCTCAATACTATTTCTCCCAGAAGTAATTGTTTTCCAATTTCTGGAATGAAAATTTCACATTTAGGGCCACTTCAAATTACTGTATCCTGAAACAACCAGATCCCGGCACCGAAACATCAGGATGCACACATCCATAGTAATTTGCATAACAAAAATGTGTGACAACAATTTCTCTGCCACTTGCCAGGCACACTCAAATTACACGAACTTTTCGAGTTATATTACTTATTAGTTGAACGGATTAAAAGCTTAAGAATGTTTTCATTTCAACACACCGTGGTCATTTGCTTACATAACAATTCTACTCCACCTTTAGACGGGAAATTCAGAACGTTATGATTTAAATATTGAGATGTAAAAGAGAAGTGGGCAATTATCATATAATACGCTTTATTTTTAATACTACTTTTTCGAATATAATTCGGGGAGGGTTTAACCATTTCGGCACATAACAGGAGAGAGCAAAACACACACACACACACACACACACAGATCCAGGGGCTATATATATATATATATATATATATATATATATATATATATATATATATTGATATTGATATTGGGCATTCCATGTCTAAGTGCCCCTGGATCTCAATTTTTTAAATTAAATGAAATGCTGTAACTTTCTATCTTGTGAGTCAACAATCTAGACTTGTAATTTGGATAAAAATTCAAGTATTATACATAATTAAGTTAAAAGGTAGAAGGTATTTTACATATTGTTCATTTATTTTCACTTTTTGATTTACTTGTGTTTGTATTGTGTCCCACCCGTGACACCAAAAAACAATTAATTTCTCCTTTACCTGTTACATTTCTCTTTCAACTCCACTACCATTGTCTTAAATATTTTTTAATTTAAAAATTCACAGAAATTGAAATACATTTCTTATTAAGTAAAGAGGCAGTGTCTTACCTGGCCCACCCGTGACAATGAAATGCCCCCATTTATATATATTGTGTGTGTGTGTGTGTATGTACATACAAACATACATATATACTGGGCTCCAGATCAAGGGTTTATCGTATGTTGCTTTAAATGGACTGGCCTCCGAAACTTCCCCATCCCCCGAAAAATCCCTGTGGCTAAGAGAAAATATTACTTTATAATTTAAAATAAACCTCCTAATTTGGGGGGGGGGGTCAAACTTTGCATGTAGACCGTATGTTTAGTTATTGTACTTGTTGCGATATAGTCTAATTTTAAAATAAATATAGTATTAATAATTTAATGTAGACTCTATATATATATATTTATTAAAGCATGTTACTATATATTACTGGGTCTCCAGATGGCGCAGTGGTAGCGTCGTCGCCCGGTGGAGGCACATAGTGGTTCGGATCCCACTTTAAACTGTAGGTCCAGTCCCGATTAGCCTTACTGTGCATAAAGTGGACCTAAAACACCAAATCAATCAATACTATATATTACTGAAAACTTATGTGGCATAGAAATTGTATGTTCTTTTTGCTTATATCTTATCATGAATATTAACATATGTATATTGTTCTCTACATAGTATATATAACATATTAAATTTTACTCTCCAAAAACATCAGCCTAATTACGGCCCTGTCTTTCGGTGCGTCTAAATCGAATTTGTAAATCAATTGTAATTTGCTGAAATTTCCGTATATAAATATTTATATTTCCTGGTTCATAAAATTCTCCAAGGAGAGAAATTTTTAGCACGGTAAATGTCAGTCCCATCTCTACAAAACGCGATTCCTTGCACTAAAAGAGGAACATAAATTAAAAGTCATTGAAAATAAAATATTAAGAAAAATATATTATATTTTAAAATGAAAAACTAAACATATGCTTACAGGCCGAATCCAAGAAATATGTAATAATCAAAATTTAGTTATTGATAACTCGTTTGAATCAGTTTCCAAATTCAAGTACTTAGGAGTAATATTAACAAATGAAAATTATATTAAACATGAAATAAAAAGCAGGCTTAATTCAGGTAGTGCATGATATTTTTCTCTTCATAAACTTTTTTCTCGTTTAATATCTAAGAAACTAATAGAGAATATACACAAAACAGTAATTTTGCTGTAGTATTATATGAATGTGAAATTTGGTCCATTTCATTAAAAGAGGAACATAAATTAATAGTATTTGGAAATAAAATCCTTAGAATAATATTTGGACCTAAAAGGGATGAGGAGACATGTGAGTGAAGAAGGTCACACAATTTAGAACTGCATAATATGTATTTATGTTCATATATTATTAGAATAATTAAGTCAAGACGACTTAGATGGGCAGGCACGAATGTGAGAGGAAAGAAGAGTTTACAGGATTCTTGATAGGAAACCGACTGGAAAGAGACCAGTAGGAAGGCCAAGACGAAGATGGAGAAATAACGTTGAGATGGACGTAAAGGAAATCGATAAGGATGAAAAGGATTGGGTTGATGTTGCGCAGGATAGGGACAGATGGAAGGCTTGTATTTCTGCAGTCATAAACCTTCCGGTTTAAGAATGCTATGGAGTTAGTTAGTTGAGAAAAATATTTGTACGTAAAAGGGATGAAACAATGAATGAAGAACGTTACTGTACAGCTCAATCTAAAGTCATCCCATGATACAATAATTAAATCAAAAAAGTTTCGATGGGCAGGTCATTCAGCACGGGAAGAGTCAGAAAACTTCACAGGATCCTTGGTGGTAAGGGACCTTTAGGAGAACAAGGCAAAGTTGGAATACCAATATTACTATGAGTCTGAAGGAAATTGATCTTGTTGTGGTAATAAGCCTTTGGGTTTAGGAACACCAAAGTGTTTGTTCATTATGCTGACACCGTTGATCCATCTACTAGCTGCATTAAACCGACACCTCACGCACTTTTATGTAGAGTGACTGTGTGTGCGTGCGTGCATCTTGTTGAAGAGCTTATGCCTGCCAGCATCTGTAACAGCAACTCTTAACTTTTTTCTATTTTTCTTGTGAGAAAAGTAATTTAACTGAGTATAATGGGGAAATTTTCATCTTAGTACCTGAGGAACTGTTTCACCTTGGGACCGATAGGTGCAAACCACAAAACTGGCACAATATATCCACATTGACCTTGAAAATGTTGGTTCTCCTACTGTGTAATCCGGTATAAATATGTCCACAGAATTATACTCAACAGTACGGTCTCAGGAAAGGAACACAATCTGATCATCATCATGAAGCTTTTGGTGAGTACAGCTACTTGTACTTTGCTTACACCGACCGCCGTGACGGAGTGCTTAGCTTAGCACGGTCCGATGCCAGGGGTCCCGGGTTCTTTGTGAGTGTCCCTTCATCAATTGCATATCATCACTCAACCTCATCTTCGCAATTAGCCAAGAGTGGAAGAAAAGAGAGAGACAGATTAGCGAAGAGGACCTTTGGAATTTGGCGAAACCAGATCTTCTTTAATTCTCAAAAAAATTGATCCAATTTATTCGCCGAATGAAACAAAACTTGAAAGTGAAGTTTCTTGCTACTGCAAAGTAGCCGCGTACCAATAGTGTCTGTGATGAGCGAGACAGGAAGTCGCATATACCCTGTTTCAGCTAACTGTGGAGCAAAGCCACGCAGTGGCCAGAGCGAAGCAGTACACGCTGCTGGGAATGCCGTCGCTTTCCCCCACTCCACGCAATTCCGTTCCTCTACTTGCGCAGGGACTTAATTTCGTTTGCATGCTCTACAATTAGCTGGGACAGAGTATATGTACAGTCACCGGCAAAAAAATGCGACTCCTCGATCCTCAATTTGTACTCGCTTTCCTGCAAGTTATTATGTGTGTTGCCTAATGCCTAACTCTACGGTTATTAAAGGATTTTAATAGCAAATGTTCAATGGCATCTTCAGCCACCGCCGTAGAGTTAGGCAACACACATAACACCTTACAAGGAAGCGAGTGTTCCAGGATTTAGGGTCCAATTATTATTGCCGGTGACTGTACATTGCCAGAAAATTCTTGGTGGCACAGTGTGTTCGATTGACAAGCGCACACAAAAACTCACGAGAACGGGCACCTGTAGTTATAGACATAGGAGTGCGAACGGGGGATGCAAGGGGCCAATTGCCTTCCTAATCATGGACGTCCGCAGATTTATTTCCACGGAGGAACATGCAAGGTCTTTTTCCATGGAGCATGTAAATTACTATGATAGAAATCAAATTATAGGTGTGAAATAGTATATACTTTTAGGTTGACATTCGATTTCTAAGGAGGAGGTGTGGCCATTCTTGTTCCCCCTTCCAGACGTCTATGTTCCTACATTATTATACTTTCACCTAGAAATTTAGTGTAGAGGAATCTTATCGCCATTATTAAACTATATTATACGAGTACTATTATTGCCCCTCCCCAACCTTGGACGGAAATCAATTCAAGGGGGGCAAACATTGAGATAAAAGAAAGCAAGACTAGAAGTATCTAAGAGTAGCAGGACAAAAATATACTCAAGATGGAATTTGTTTTCACGTCTTCCTTGCATTATTTCTTCCAGACGGCCGAGAGCACCTGCAGGGGAGGGGTTACATAGGGGCAATTGCCCCCTTGATATCAAATGTTGTACAAATAAAATACATTTCGTAAAATTTTCTTATAGTTCTCAAGTTCAGAGACGGGGAGTTTGGTCCTGGGCGCCGAAATAAAAAAAAATGTAAAAGAATAACACGGCGGCCCATTGATTTTTTGTGCCATATTAAATCAATATTGTTTTCAGTTTGCAAAAATTTGGATCAAAAAAATTTCTTGCTCGGTTCGGTCGCAATTTTATTGTTTTTTGTAATGCAATGTAAATTACCAGAGAGAGAGAGAGGGAGAGAGAGAGAGAAGTTATAACTACCAAGTACTTCAGGCTCTTGCTGCTAACAGTATTGTTTTAAATGCATGAACACAATTGTTTGGAGAAAAAGGAGCACAGCACATTTCAGAGACAATTTATTTATTCATTATGGTGCTTCGATATTGCTGCATTAGACCATATATATAATGTATAGCCTATACAGTGAAAAAAATGAGGTTCTTCTTTCACGACTGAACTTTCATCAAGTCTTTGCCCCTCTTAATCAGAGGGTCTGCGGTTATGGATATAGATATCTATAAAATGGTTTACAAATCAATGAATATTTAAGTCCTAATTCAGTGAAGTATATTGATTGGTGGTTTATTTCGTTTTCTGCCACTTTTGACTAATCGCAAAGATGAGGATGAGTCATGATGTGTTGAAATTGATGAATGGACACTACCGAAGAACACCCATGCCCTGCCGCGATTCGAACCCGGGACACATAACACTGTAGTGCGCTGTGCTAAACCACTCTGCCGCAGGGGTCGGCTGAAATACATTAGAAAACTTAACATCTATACAGCGGTTCCATATTCGATATTTTCAGATTATACGTATACCAATTATTGATTTCCAACGGTTAACTACATGTCCGAATTACTTCTGAAATGTTTTTGTTTTTTTCGAGGAATTTATTTAATTTCACTTTCAAAAACTTGAATTCTTGCCAACTGTATCATCTTATATGTTCTCTCTGTATATTCTAGTGCTTTGCAGGTAACATTCACTTGTTATAGTTTGGCAATACAGTGCCACATGTGAGCCTATGTTCTAGCTTTTTTTTTTTTAATCTAGACAAATCCGCACAAAAATTCCACAAAATGTTAAGGAGGATTTACAAACATGTCTAATTTTCCAAAGATTAGAATTGTTTTTTCAGGTCGACAATTGTCATTAACTGTAACATTAAATTGGGTTTCCTGCTATCCCTCCGATGTTCAATTGTTGTTCCTTCCTTTCAGGCTTTCCTGGTTCTCCTCGCCCTTGTGGCTCTGACAGTGGCTCAGGAGTCGGAGAGATTCAACAGAAACAAGCGCTCCATCGGACTTGGCTACTTTGGCTATCCCATCGGAATTGGCTACGGCGGTTTGGGCTACGGTGGTTTGGCTTATGGTGGATTCTATGGCTAATTTTCCAAAGGTAAGTAGACCTAATGTGATATCGAAATATTTCTATTTTACTTTAAACAACACTTAGACTAAAGCGCATTGGTGATAATTTCGTCTTTGTGTTGAGCAATGACTCTTTTATTTATTAGCATGCAGAATTGACAATTGCATTTAAAGTCTTGCCAGCTGGTTTACAAGGTTATGTCTTGACAGACAAAAATTGGTGGAAACATGCAAGGATTAAATTCTGAAAAAAGTAAAACCCTGTACAGTGGAAACATATTGATCGTTATTTTGAAAGGAAGTGTAAAATATTAATTTAATTAACTGGGAAATTTCATGACATTATGCATGGAATTTTATTATATTGAAACCTAATAAAATAATTGTGCAGAAAATTAACGTGAAATTGCATCTAAATTCTTTAATATGATAAAATATCCATAGTTACTAAGTGTGAAATTCACTGTGAATAACACTACTTTCTTAAGTATAAACGAAGTGAAGTAAAGAATAAATATATATAGGGACGTAATATAAAAGGGAGCTATAGGATAAAGTGTTTAGATCTATAAAATAATGCCTCTTTCTTTAGAAAATTATCATAGTCGGTTGTCATGGAATATAAAAAGTAGAGAGAATAATAACCTATTTCATGAAATAACAAACTCATAGATTTAGAAGAAGAATATTTTAAAACAAGTTCAGTTCTCATTCAGAGATTTTTAATTTTAATATGCAGATTATAACACTATTAAGCCTGTTTCCATGATATGAAAAACTCAATATGCTGACCAAGGCACAAATTTATTTTATTATAAAACATAAACATAAACTAAATGTACTAAGTACAAACATTTGTACAAACATTTGTACTTGGTACATAGTCTGAAGAAGACCTTGCTAGAAGGTTGAAACGTTACGTTTAGTTTATGTTTTATAATAAAATAAATTTCTGCCTTGGTCAGCATATTGAGTTTTTTAATATGCAGAGTAGGTTATTTATCACTATTTTATGTCTAAGTATGGCAAAGCTAAAATAAATATTTTTCCTTACTTGCAGTGAATTGGCACAAGACAGGCGAAATGCGAAGCTGGACTTAATTTCGTTTCTTGCTGTTTCTTCAATATTGAATCAATATTCTCGTTTTCCTGTTCAAAATGGTTCGAGCATTAAAAAACTCTTTACCACAAAAGCTTGGTTATTTGTTGTTTGCTATTTAAAATTAACTATGTTCACTTAGAAGCATCAGAACTACTGTCTTGGGAGTGATTCCACATTGAAGTGACACCAAGGATTATCTATTATCCTTGGTGACACTGCATATCATGTGACATGTCGTTGGAAAATGAACTTGAAGAAACAAATGCAACTTCCCATACCATGATGATATGAAAGACCACATATGGCTACTTATGACCAAGTGAGGAGCACAGGCTTGGTAAAATCAAGTAATTTAGTCAAAATTAGCCAGATTTATTTGGTAGTTGAACACGCACATTTGTCTTTATCTCTTTCTTTGGTGTTACCAAATTCTTAATATTCTAAATACAATCTACTTCTCTTAATTATAATCATAATTTAATTTCACTACAAAAATGAACAAATGGTGGAATCAGAGAGTGTGTTAACGCAGTGAAGGATTCTGCCCACTGACACGTAAATGTTATCAGAGAATGTTAAAGTTAGACTTGCAAACATTATGACGACACTTGTTTTCTACCTCCAGCACAATCCGTTATACAGCTTTTAAAACCGAATATTTTGGTTTATTGATACTACTATCTGCATTGATACACTAATTTAGGAACTCTAGCGAAAATTAGGAAACCGCTGTAAACTCATTTCCTCTTAGGCAAATCTGACTTCAGGAAAATTTCTGATCTTCCACACGATTTCTCTTCCTAAATTTAATGTCAAAATATCCCACTAAAATATCCTTTCGTTTGTTTTAAGCATGCATTCATTAACTGTGTAGTAGGGTGAAGATGAGTAAATTGATTCATGTAAGTTGATTTATGAGTAAATTGATTGAAATAAATAATTGATGGATGTACATCCTGGTATCGAAATGTTTTCAGTATGAACAAGCCTTTTTTCCTAGGTCGGAGAAGAAACAAATTCAGCGAACAACTTCCCTCACAATTTATTACGCCATATTTCGGCCAAACAGATCAGATCCTACGTTGAAAACACGCCGGGTAAGCATTATGTGTATGGTCTTTCCCGATTCAAGGTATGATTATCGTGACCACATGAGAAATGTATACTTCTTGCCTTTTCCGAAACCCTACAGAAACCGTGAAAAGTGTGCAAAGTGGTGAAATCGAAATGCAAATTTTCTCGCTTTAGGAAGGCTTCACATACGCTTTCCTTAATCCATGCGAATCTGATTGTCCGATATCGCCCCACAGTACACTGCGTAATGACGTCAAGTTGAATATCATCCATCGTGACGATAACAGCAGGGTTGTTCAAGATCCAAGAAACCAAAAATTCTAATGGGATCTATTGGGTTCCGCAACAGGACCAGATAAAGTTCCTGGACCTTATTTAAATTAATCCGGAAAAAAGGTTCCTGGACTGTATTTAAATTAATCCGGAAGAAAGGTTCCTGGACCGTATTTAAATTAATCCGGAAGAAAGGTTCCTGGACCGTATTTAAATTAATCCGGAAGAAAGGTTCCTGGACCGTATTTAAATTAATCCGGAAGAAAGGTTCCTGGACCGTATTTAAATTAATCCGGAAGAAAGGTTCCTGGACCGTATTTAAATTAATCCGGAAAAAAGGTTCCTGGACCGTATTTAAATTAATCCGGAAAAAAGGTTCCTGGACCGAATTTAAATTAATCCGGAAAAAAGGTTCCTGGACCGTATTTAAATTAATCCGGAATAAAGATTCCTGGACCGTATTTAAATTAATCCGGAAAAAAGGTTCCTGGACCGTATTTAAATTATTCCGGAAAAAAGGTTCCTGGACCGTATTTAAATTAATCCGGAAAAAAGGTTCCTGGACCGTATTTAAATTAATCCGGAAAAAAGGTTCCTGGACCGAATTTAAATTAATCCGGAAAAAAGGTTCCTGGACCGTATTTAAATTAATCCGGAAAAAAGGTTCCTGGACCGAATTTAAATTAATCCGGAAAAAAGGTTCCTGGACCGTATTTAAATTAATCCGGAAAAAAGGTTCCTGGACCGTATTTAAATTAATCCGGAAAAAGGTTCCTGGACCGAATTTAAATTAATCCGGAAAAAAGGTTCCTGGACCGTATTTAAATTAATCCGGAAAAAAGGTTCCTGGACCGTATTTAAATTAATCCGGAATAAAGATTCCTGGACCGTATTTAAATTAATCCGGAAAAAAGGTTCCTGGACCGTATTTAAATTATTCCGGAAAAAAGGTTCCTGGACCGTATTTAAATTAATCCGGAAAAAAGGTTCCTGGACCGAATTTAAATTAATCCGGAAAAAAGGTTCCTGGACCGTATTTAAATTATTCCGGAAAAAAGGTTCCTGGACCGTATTTAAATTAATCCGGAAAAAAGGTTCCTGGACCGTATTTAAATTATTCCGGAAAAAAGGTTCCTGGACCGTATTTAAATTATTCCGGAAAAAAGGTTCCTGGACCGTATTTAAATTAATCCGGAAAAAAGGTTCCTGGACCGAATTTAAATTAATCCGGAATAAAGATTCCTGGACCGAATTTAAATTAATCCGGAAAAAAGGTTCCTGGACCGTATTTAAATTAATCCGGAAAAAAGGTTCCTGGACCGTATTTAAATTAATCCGGAATAAAGATTCCTGGACCGAATTTAAATTAATCCGGAAAAAAGGTTCCTGGACCGTATTTAAATTATTCCGGAAAAAAGGTTCCTGGACCGTATTTAAATTAATCCGGAAAAAAGGTTCCTGGACCGAATTTAAATTAATCCGGAAAAAAGGTTCCTGGACCGTATTTAAATTAATCCGGAAAAAAGGTTCCTGGACCGTATTTAAATTAATCCGGAATAAAGATTCCTGGACCGTATTTAAATTAATCCGGAAAAAAGGTTCCTGGACCGAATTTAAATTAATACGGAAAAAGGTTCCTGGACCGAATTTAAATTAATCCGGAAAAAAGGTTCCTGGACCGTATTTAAATTATTCCGGAAAAAAGGTTCCTGGACCGTATTTAAATTAATCCGGAATAAAGATTCCTGGGCCGTATTTAAATTAATCCGGAAAAAAGATTCCTGGACCGTATTTAAATTAATCCGAAATAAAGATTCCTGGACCGTATTTAAATTAATCCGGAAAAAAAGTTCCTGGACCGTATTTAAATTAATCCGGAAAAAAGGTTCCTGGACCGTATTTAAATTATTCCGGAAAAAAAGTTCCTTGACCGTATTTAAATTAATCCGGAATAAAGATTCCTGGACCGTATTTAAATTAATCCGGAATAAAGATTCCTGGACCGAATTTAAATTAATCCGGAAAAAGGTTCCTGGACCGTATTTAAATTAATCCGGAAAAAAGGTTCCTGGACCGTATTTAAATTATTCCGGAAAAAAGGTTCCTGGACCGTATTTAAATTAATCCGGAATAAAGATTCCTGGACCGTATTTAAATTAATCCGGAATAAAGATTCCTGGACCGAATTTAAATTAATCCGGAAAAAGGTTCCTGGACCGTATTTAAATTAATCCGGAAAAAGGTTCCTGGACCGTATTTAAATTAATCCGGAATAAAGGTTCCTGGACCGTATTTAAATTAATCCGGAAAAAGGTTCCTGGACCGTATTTAAATTAATCCGGAATTAAGATTCCTGGACCGTATTTAAATTAATCCGGAAAAAAGGTTCCTGGACCGTATTTAAATTAATCCGGAAAAAAGGTTCCTGGACCGTATTTAAATTAATCCGGAAAAAAGATTCCTGGACCGAATTTAAATTAATCCGGAAAAAGGTTCCTGGACCGTATTTAAATTAATCCGGAATAAAGGTTCCTGGACCGTATTTAAATTAATCCGGAAAAAGGTTCCTGGACCGTATTTAAATTAATCCGGAATTAAGATTCCTGGACCGTATTTAAATTAATCCGGAAAAAAGGTTCCTGGACCGTATTTAAATTAATCCGGAAAAAAGGTTCCTGGACCGTATTTAAATTAATCCGGAAAAAAGTTACTGGACCGTATTTAAATTAATCCGGAATAAAGATTCCTGGACCGTATTTAAATTAATCCGGAAAAAAGGTTCCTGGACCGTATTTAAATTAATCCGGAATAAAGGTTCCTGGACCGTATTTAAATTAATCCGGAATAAAGATTCCTGGACCGAATTTAAATTAATCCGGAAAAAGATTCCTGGACCGAATTTAAATTAATCCGGAAAAAAGGTTCCTGGACCGAATTTAAATTAATCCGGAAAAAAGGTTCCTGGACCGAATTTAAATTAATCTGGAAAAAAGGTTCCTGGACCGTATTTAAATTAATCCGGAATAAAGATTCCTGGACCGAATTTAAATTAATCCGGAAAAAGATTCCTGGACCGAATTTAAATTAATCCGGAAAAAAGGTTCCTGGACCGAATTTAAATTAATCCGGAAAAAGATTCCTGGACCGAATTTAAATTAATCCGGAATAAAGGTTCCTGGACCGAATTTAAATTAATCCGGAAAAAAGGTTCCTGGACCGAATTTAAATTAATCCGGAATAAAGGTTCCTGGACCGAATTTAAATTAATCCGGAATAAAGGTTCCTGGACCGAATTTAAATTAATCCGGAAAAAAGGTTCCTGGACCGAATTTAAATTAATCCGGAAAAAAGGTTCCTGGACCGAATTTAAATTAATCCGGAATAAAGGTTCCTGGACCGAATTTAAATTAATCCGGAATAAAGGTTCCTGGACCGAATTTAAATTAATCCGGAATAAAGATTCCTGGACCGTATTTAAATTAATCCGGAATAAAGGTTCCTGGACCGAATTTAAATTAATCCGGAAAAAAGATTCCTGGACCGAATTTAAATTAATCCGGAATAAAGGTTCCTGGACCGAATTTAAATTAATCCGGAATAAAGATTCCTGGACCGAATTTAAATTAATCCGGAAAAAGATTCCTGGACCGAATTTAAATTAATCCGGAAAAAAGGTTCCTGGACCGAATTTAAATTAATCCGGAAAAAAGGTTCCTGGACCGAATTTAAATTAATCTGGAAAAAAGGTTCCTGGACCGTATTTAAATTAATCCGGAATAAAGATTCCTGGACCGAATTTAAATTAATCCGGAAAAAGATTCCTGGACCGAATTTAAATTAATCCGGAAAAAAGGTTCCTGGACCGAATTTAAATTAATCCGGAAAAAAGGTTCCTGGACCGAATTTAAATTAATCCGGAATAAAGGTTCCTGGACCGTATTTAAATTAATCCGGAATAAAGATTCCTGGACCGAATTTAAATTAATCCGGAAAAAGATTCCTGGACCGAATTTAAATTAATCCGGAAAAAAGGTTCCTGGACCGAATTTAAATTAATCCGGAAAAAAGGTTCCTGGACCGAATTTAAATTATTCCGGAAAAAAGGTTCCTGGATCGTATTTAAATTAATCCGGAATAAAGATTCCTGGACCGTATTTAAATTAATCCGGAATAAAGATTCCTGGAACGAATTTAAATTAATCCGGAAAAAGGTTCCTGGACCGTATTTAAATTAATCCGGAAAAAGGTTCCTGGACCGTATTTAAATTAATCCGGAATAAAGGTTCCTGGACCGTATTTAAATTAATCCGGAAAAAGGTTCCTGGACCGTATTTAAATTAATCCGGAATTAAGATTCCTGGACCGTATTTAAATTAATCCGGAAAAAAGGTTCCTGGACCGTATTTAAATTAATCCGGAATAAAGGTTCCTGGACCGTATTTAAATTAATCCGGAATAAAGATTCCTGGACCGTATTTAAATTAATCCGGAAAAAAGGTTCCTAGACCGTATTTAAATTAATCCGGAATAAAGGTTCCTGGACCGTATTTAAATTAATCCGGAATAAAGATTCCTGGACCGTATTTAAATTAATCCGGAAAAAGGTTCCTGGACCGTATTTAAATTAATCCGGAATAAAGATTCCTGGACCGTATTTAAATTAATCCGGAATAAAGATTCCTGGAACGAATTTAAATTAATCCGGAAAAAGGTTCCTGGACCGTATTTAAATTAATCCGGAAAAAGGTTCCTGGACCGTATTTAAATTAATCCGGAATAAAGGTTCCTGGACCGTATTTAAATTAATCCGGAAAAAGGTTCCTGGACCGTATTTAAATTAATCCGGAATTAAGATTCCTGGACCGTATTTAAATTAATCCGGAAAAAAGGTTCCTGGACCGTATTTAAATTAATCCGGAATAAAGGTTCCTGGACCGTATTTAAATTAATCCGGAATAAAGATTCCTGGACCGTATTTAAATTAATCCGGAAAAAAGGTTCCTGGACCGTATTTAAATTAATCCGGAATAAAGATTCCTGGACCGTATTTAAATTAATCCGGAATAAAGGTTCCTGGACCGTATTTAAATTAATCCGGAATAAAGATTCCTGGACCGTATTTAAATTAATCCGGAATAAAGATTCCTGGACCGTATTTAAATTAATCCGGAAAAAGGTTCCTGGACCGTATTTAAATTGATCCCCCCAAAAGAACGGTTCCTGGCCGAATTGAAATGCTTTAAACATAAAAAGGTTCTTTACTGTCTAGAAACCATTTACACTTGCTGATTTTCTATCCCTGACGGAAATTGAATTTATTTAAAATTCCTACACCTTTAAATTTAAATTTATCCGGAGAAAATTTTCGTGGACCGTATTTAAATTGATCCGGACAAAAGGTCCCTGGATCGTATTTAAATTCATAAGGAAAAAAGGTTCCTGGTCAAAATTTACAGACAAAAAGGTTATTTACGTCCAGAACCGATTTACGCTTGCTGATTTTTATCTCCTGGATCGGAATTGAATATATTTAAAATTTCCGGACCTTTAACATCCCTGCATAACAGTGGTTGCAATAATCAACATGAAGATGACTACATTATGAAGCTTACTTAATTCATTTATTTTGTTTCAATAGGGTCATCATCAAGATAGCTAATGAGTATCGTAGGCTTTAAACATCGGAACTAAAAATATACACCTTTATTAATGGCTTGTGTTGCAATATGTTTCGTGGAAATTGGGCGTCGCGCTCTGATTAATATTAACGAGTTCAGTGCAACTTAAAAACTCCCAAAATTAATACAGCTGAGCGATTTCTACTCTAAGTCATTATCTACATATCACCATGCGTGAAATAAGTTCCTTCTTGATTGTATACAAAAAAAAAGTACAAGGCACGAAAAGTGTGTGTGATTTCTATCTCCTTGATTCTGTTTTTACACCCGCACAACGATTTCACCATCGAGACCTAGTCCTTGAAACGATTAATATGAAGCAACAAAACAGCGTAGATCCAATTCTTTGTTTCTTGACGGCTATAAATAATGAAAGGCTTTGATTTTGACAGGATAATGTTACATATATGCGCAGTTTCACCTTTCGGAGCACAAAAGCGTGACGGTTCAACTCCCACAGGTGTACGAGATAGCCTGTTCTGTTTTATATTATAGTGATAAACCTTTGTTGAAAGGGCAAAACTCATCTTTATATTTCATGTTCATGCATTCATAATATCGTAAGCGAAATTTGTGACAGTAACTACGTGCATTTCTTGTACATTACATTTTAAATCACCTATACCTTTTATATGGCGAATAAATAGACAGCATCAAAGTAGATACAAAGAGGTGGGCCCATCGAAGACTTGCGTTCGTGTGTTGTTTCCTAGTATCGGCGAAACCTAGATTTTTCTTACGTAATTATTCCAAGAAATGTACATTCTGATCACTCCCTTTTATCGGCGAAGCACGTTTGCCTCTGTTGACCTTAAAAAAAATAACAAGATCGAGGAAGCTATGGCTCTGCAAGCTAACAAAAAAGGAGTTATGCCCCCCCCCCTTTTTTTTGAAAAGTACCAGTTTTAAATAGGGATGTGAAGTTTTCGTTTTAACAATAACACCGAAAAGTTGAGGAAAGCAATGTAAAGTTTTTAAAATGTATTTGTGTACGTTAAGGGGCAAGTTTTCGGTGTTCCGGGATCGCGAATTTCGCCATCTTTCAGAATAACACCGAATTTTGCACTTTAACGCGAAAAACGCCGCGAAATATGCAATACAAACTGGGGATAACACTTCATTTGCTCAAAAATAACTACCTGAAGCGCTATGAGATCTGTCATCTCTAGTCTGGTTGATGAAAGTTCGATTCAAAGAGATTGTCATGCTTCATTTATTGCAGTTTGGCGCAGAAATGACTGACAGTGCTTTGACTTCGTCCTGAAATACAAATCGCCGCAGGAATCTTTCCAAAAGGGAAGTTTCGTAAGAGCGGGAAAAATTTCAGAGAAAAACACCTGAGGAGGTTAGGGGTGTGGGTGTATATGTGTACACAAAATGGCATTTTGATGTCGGAGAGGGAATTTTTGGCTTCGTTAGGGAAATTTCAGTCAGTCAGAATCACTGAAGCTGCATGGTTTGTGCATCGTCTTGAATATCCTTTTCCTTCTGTGGTGTACTTCGAAGCATCCCAAAGCAGTAAATACGTTAGTTTCTTTCTGAAAGACTTTTTGCTTCAGATAGTGAAACAAAGCGACAACTTTCTGTCGTTGAAGGCTTCGAGAAGCCTAAAAAAAAGGAAAGAAGGCAAGGAGTGCATCACACTTCGAACTGTGGAAGACTTTGTTAAAGCAATCATTCCACTGGAGTGAATAGAAAAAATACTATCTTTCTTTAGAGCTGCGTTTTGTGTAGGAATTGTTGTGAGTGAATACTCTGAACATACTACGATACGTGGAAAACCATCAATGTTATTGTAAACTGAAAAGAGAATTTAAGAAAACATTTTTTGAAAATTTTATTCTCGGAGAGTGAAAAGCTGGAAATATGACTGTGTTCAAAGATTTGGGTGATATCATTGAATAAACATTTCTAGTTTTCCAAATGCAAGAAATTTGGTCATTTTTCATAAAGGTAAGCCTTAAATTTAGTTATTCTTGTCATTAAAACTAAAAATTTCCTAAATTTTCCAGAACTAAAGCAATGAAAATTTCATGCTCAGAAGAAACAGCAAAAACTCGTGTAAAATAACACCGATTTTTGCCCTAAACCGCGAAAAAAAGCACCGAAATTTAGGGAAAAATAAAACGGAAACTTAACGTCCATAATTTTAAGTTATTTTTCATATATGTTATACTTTTCTGCCTTGCGTTCGTTTTCAACTTCATTAAATAACAATTCATTCTTATTGTCGTGAATAAATCTAAAGAAGTTTAACGAATTGAATTTATTTACAATTCCTAGACCTTTAACAACCCTGGAGTTGTTAAAGGTCTTAAACATGAAAAGGTTATTTACGGTAGAACTCAATTACACTTGCCGATTTTCACTCCCGGACGGGAATTGAATTTATTTACAATTCCTGGACCTTCAACAACCCTGGGGTTGTTAAAGGTTCAAAAACCTATAAATTCTAATGGGTTCTATTGGTTTCCGTAACAGGACCGGAACCTTATTTTCTCGCACACTTTCCATTCAGTCCAAGTTGCGTATTGCTTTATTTCAATATGGAACTTGGACCGTATTGAAACTGATCAGGAAAAAAGTTCCTGGACGGTAATTAAATTAATCCGGGGAAAAATAATTCCTGGACCGAAATGAAATTGATTCGGAAAAAGGGTTCATGGACCGAATTTAAATACTTTGCAGATAAAAAGGTTCTTCACGGCCCAGAACTCACTTACGCTTGCTGGTTCTCTCTTCTGGACCGGAATTGAATTTATTCAAAATTCCTGAACCTTTAACAACCTTGACTTGACTCTAAGTTACCAAATTCAAGGCACTTTATGCATTAAATTTTATGATACATACTAGAGGATCATCTAACTTCGAAATTGCTTTACAAGGTATGGAGAAATTTCCAAATAACAATGGTACTTGCTTGTATTCTATCAATGGCGATTTTTAAATGCATTTTAATGGAATTTTAAATGTATGCGAGTCTGAAAAATGATATTATGGTTTAGCAAATGGGTAAAACTAACCATATCACCAATACTTCTCACTACATATATCCTCCCCCCCCCCAGACAAATCGTGTTCCGTGGGTATTTGAAATCAGAAGAGGAGAAATTCCCTCTCATCTCCCTACAAACGCTACCTTGGATATATCACTATTTTACTCGACATCCACGAGCACCAACGCAGAGAAAAGGATGTCAAAATCACAATCCCCATAGCTCATTCACATACGTCAGCAACCCTACGTTACAGCGCCGCTAAAATGTCAGGTGGGCCATTATGATCCATTACGATTCAGACCAGTCCATGACGCATGTAGCTATTGCTCTGGTAGCAGCACTTAATACCTCAACTTTCTCCGGTGTGACACGCCACAAGGGCAGGCAGGCTACTCGCTCCAGGAAAAAGAACTTGCCAGCCCGTTGCTCTTCGAACGTGATGAATGGCGGTCACTTTCACTGAATGATATCGCTTTCAATCTTTGTACGCCTCGATCACCACTGACCTTAGACTATCCACGCATACGCATTACTTATTATACCAGTAGTCTACAAAGGTCAACGCATGTGGAATATTCCGTAACTAGCTGCTGAAATTTCCAACCGATATCTTTGTCCTTGTGTAAATCACCCGAACAGGATTTCAGCAACGACAAACAATAATATACAATGAATCTATATGTTCTGTAGGTTTTTTTCTTAAGATATACGATAAATATAAGTCCATCTTGCTATCCGGAGGTGGTATATCATCTTTGAAATTGTATCATCCAGTGAGGAGATGTGCTGCTAACAAAAGAGTGTGAGGTAACAGTGAGCACGAGGCGTTTCTGGATACATTTTATTCTAAGCAACCTAACCTACCCATATAGTGTTTGGCGTAATTTCAGGGTGCACAATATAAATTTATGAAATGTATGAGAAAAGTAAAAAAAAAGTATTACAGGGTGACCACTCTAAGACCATGATAAAATTCAAGTATAATTCCCACCTTTGAAGGTGAACTTTCCAAAAAATTCAAGGATACAAGCAAAAGTTTTCTCTATTTCAACCTTATGTATTACTGTATCTCACCACGCACACACACAAATATATTACAACAATATTACAATAATAACAATATAACGGGTGCGTGATTCCAATGTATAAAAAAATCTAATTCAATTCAATTAAACGGTGTATATATTTACAATATTTAATTTAAGGTGCGAAGTTTGCATTTCCCATTTCAGATACTTACATACACATACATCTACAAACACACGTCACAAATGTTACTAATCTACGAAAAAATGTTAATTGCATAAGAATTTCAACCTCAAATTTACCTAAGCAACTTCTTCAAGGTATCTTATATTGCAATAATCTTCTGTCTGTCAGATGGATTGTTCTGCAAAGGTCAA
The DNA here is from genome assembly GCF_977018435.1 of Lepisma saccharinum. Taxonomy (NCBI): domain Eukaryota; kingdom Metazoa; phylum Arthropoda; class Insecta; order Zygentoma; family Lepismatidae; genus Lepisma; species Lepisma saccharinum. The sequence goes on along the minus strand of NC_139256.1, from coordinate 20,326,504 downwards.
TAACAAAGTAAACGGATTGAGAGAATCTGTTTTATTTTCCATCCCGCTTTCGTTTTCTTCCTCAATAAAAATAAGAGTTAAAATGTGAAAAACTTGCCTCAGGGCATTTATACGTATAAATTCAATGGAATTTGGATTAATAACGTTGTAATTTTTCACGTCTACGGAGAAAAATTCACGTAGAATTCACACATAATTCCCGGAGCCAATAATTCAAGCATAATTCCCGGAATTCAAGGAATTCCCAGTGAGTAGCCACCCTGTATGATGAAATCAAAATTAAAATAATTTGGTGTCTCATCGTGGCCACAAAATATTTTATGAGGGGAAATGGAATCTCTACTTCTAGAAAAAAATGTTCATATTATTTCATAATTACCGAACTTAAAGATTTGACCTTAATTTATTTCTTTTTAACAGAAATTGGAGAGAGATAGAATGAAACAAGGATGAATGCTTGGTGATCAGAGAAGCAATCTTGATACCAACACTTCACTTCAATTTAATTTTACTTCTCTGACTAAGTTCTATCGTCATACAATGGAAATATGGTAAATAATAAGTTGTTACGTATTAGAATTTGATTTATTGATTGAGTTGGTGTTTTAAGTCCACTTTATGCACAGTAAGGTTAATCGGGACTGGACCTACAGTTTAAAGTGGGATCCGAACCACTACGTACCTCCAGCGGGTATCGAACCCGGGACCCCTTGATTACAAGGTGACGATGCTATCAACGTATTAAAATGTACGCACACATAGGAAATTATTGTTTACTAATAAAAACTAACAGTTGCTGAAAAAGCACGAGTCTACATTACTGAGATTCAATGCTTTGTCTACCTTAGAAACAAAGTGTGATATAAATACATCTATAATACACGCCTCACAAAAAGTTTGGAATATTGTTATATTAGACAAAAGTTTGGTGATCGATCTGGTGATCGTCCAACAGACAGATACCATGGTTGTTGCATTCCAAGACCGTGCCTATCATCTATTGTCTAACATAACAACATTCCAAACTTCTTGTGAGAAGTGTAGTTTTCAAAACTTATATTTTTATTTTGGTTATTTTAGGTCGCTTTTCTGCCTCTTAAACTAATTGCGACGATACTAATATTCCTTTCTTACATTTTCCCTCAATATAAAATGTGATTTATAAATTCGTTTGATTTGGATATCCAAATACGAGAAAAAAAATTGTTTGTTCAGAATATCTATACGACTTGTCGGTGTTTTGTGCCAACACTTCGTGTATACACTTCTTTGTTAACTTAAAATCTTGAGAAATGCAAATTATTCCTCTTCTAATTGATTTGATTTCTTTATTTAGCGTCGCTTTTCTGTCACTTTCAGCTAGTCACGACGATGATATGATGAAACTGGAGAAGGGACAGTCACATAGAACATCCATGCCCAGGCTAAGATTCGAACCCGAAACCCTGGCGTCGTAGCGCGCTGTGCTGACAACTCCAAGGAGATTGCCTTCTTCTTCTCCTAACTATAACTACTTATTTCGTTGTTGTTTTTGTGTGTGTGTCTGTGTGTGGAATGGTATGGTAAGGTGAAAATAACAGAAGAGGTATGTATATTTTATTATTAAGCAAATTTGTGAATAGGAACATTTCATGGGATGAAATAAAAAAAATAAAACTGACAATTTCGAATTGAAGTTCAATTTGCATGTCAAGGTATTTCTTGCCAAATCACCAGTAAAAGGTTCAGCTACTATGAAGGTATGTTACTTCCTACCCTAAAGGATATAGGGGCCATTTCGACGATAAGGGTGGGGTGCTAACACGTTCTGAAGATGGCGCATATGAAGTACCAAGACGTGTGGAGCTTGCGAGATGCATGCGATGCGACGCGTCGCGGTAGCACGGGCAGGAATTCATGGGGGGAAAGTGCGGGAGATGATGTTCTCGGGTCAGCAAGAGTATCCGGTGTTGAGGGGGGGCTACCCTTTCGAAAGTTACATATAAAACGGGGCGACGAATAAATTAACTCCACAGTTCACCTTTGACAGTTGCCGACTGCATCTATTATACAGTTAACCATGAGGATCCTGGTGAGTTTATGTACCAAGATGCTTCTCGTCTTACTCCGTTTGTGAATTGATTTAGTTAATGTCGCTGTAATTGTGTCGGGGAGGTGATTGTTTTGCCAGGAGCGACAGGAAAACAATGGAAACACTCAGGATTTGTACCAGCGACTTTTATTCTGTCACCAAAGTGATAGTCCTCCTACTCTTACATGAAGAACGAAAAGTCTGTTGTGTATCACATAAGGTTTCTCCACCATCCTAATGAAGGATAATCAGAACTAGTTCATGACCTCTCACAGAAATCGAACCCTGTAGCTCCTTAGCTTAAACATTTGTAAATACAGAAGCTGGAAAATTAAAATAATTCAGTTCTCTCTCTCTCTCTTCAGGTTCTGCTAAAGCCCGTTTCATTTGTTCAGTCCCGATTAGCAAATCTATGAACTATGAAGTCGACAGGTATGCATGCTTCATGTGGTAACCTCTCCCCTCCACAGGAACCCGTATGTTACACGTTAAAACCTTCTTGGAATGCCCTAAACGGAGCATAGCAGCAAACCCTATATATAAAACGTTCGTCATTACATACAAGGGAGTTTCAAATGAAAACCTTAATTTGTTTCTTATCTAGTAGATTTCTGTATGTAGGGTTGCATAAGTTAGCTGCATTTTAGCACAGCTATTGCTAATCTACATATATTTTCAAGTTTGAGTTAGTGCCTGTATACCTCTAGAAGAATAAGTCTTTGGGGTCCACGTGCAGTCACTTATGAGCCACTGCGAAGGCCTTTCCACCCATCTGCCTGCGAACTGAGGCCATTGTCGAGCTTTCTCCTCCATTAGTAAACTTTCTGTGGTAAGCATGCACAGATATATTGAATTTTCATTTGCCGAGAAATGTCTGCACGTTTTAGGCTAACAGAGAGCAAGAAACCACTCCTCTTCATTGGTGCAAGTTTGTATAGGAGGTGTCATCTTTAAAATAACAAAAATGGCGTTTTGAAGCTCACTTGATCAGTGTTGCAGCCTTGAGGTCGTTTCGTAAATAACAGTTGATACCTCATGTAAATTTGAGCTATATACAGTCTGCCCTTCATTTTGATTGGACTTTTAAGGTTTTCATTGACTCTTGTAATACACATATAAATTACACAAACTAAGAATGTTAAGTGCTTTTTCCATTGTAACTAATGTATTATCGCGCAGGGTCTCCTCGATGGGGTAGCGGTAACGATGTCGCCTTGTAATTAAGGGGTCCTAGGTTCGATTCCCGGTGGAGAGACATAGTGATTCGGATCTCGATTAGCCTATCTGCACACAAAGTGGACTTTGAACAAACTTTAAGAGTGATGGCTGCACTGTTGACGTAGCGATAACAGTTGGAGGTGTTAGCAGTAAAACAGACGGATTTTTACCTGTCCATGAGCACGTCACGAATAAGAATGTCAACTGTAGATAACGGGAACCTTGAGAACAGAATCTTCGGATATGGGAGGGTTACTGTGCAAGTACTTGAATCATATGCTCCATCTACATTAGTTCACTGCACTTTTCGACTCTCTTTGCACTCGTGTGTGTTGTTGGTTACAAACTTCGTCTAATTTGTTGATTGGTGTGAAGTAGTGTGTTTGGTGTTTTCACAGTTTGCACTACGTTCTGCAGCGGTGGTGGGCTGTAATGATCCCATTCAAAATCAATAGGGTTGTTACAATCCAGAAGTGTCTGACTGTACAGTGTGGTTTACGGTCACGCGGTGAGTGTTAGTCAATCAAAAGCACATCTAAGCCCCGCGACAGATTAAGTTTGCAGCAGGTTTAATGTATTAATCCACACGAGAACGGTGGTAAGCATCTTCCGTACCAGTCTTGCCTCATGTTCATATCGTAGACAGTGATAAAATCGACAGTATTGTTGCGGAACTATTTTAAGCGCCCACGTTTCGGTCTATACATGCGGAAAGTTGCTGCAAACTTAACCTGCCGCGGGGCTTAGTTTGCTACACTAGATGTAGTGCAGGTGCATCCTAGTTTCAGGTTCGCGCAAGGAAATCATGTCCAACCATGTTGGCGCTGTAGAATAGCTGTGTTCAAGTTCTGAAGATTCAACAAATGCCTTGCTGGTTTCAGCGTTCATTTAATTGGTTAACACGTACCACGTGACCACATTGTACACCGCTCTAGAACGTAGTGCAAACGGTGCAGACACCAAATACACTACGTGACACCAAATCAACGAACTGGACGACTCGGTGTTGCCCTTTGTAACCAGTGCAGAGAGAGTCAAGAAGTGAAGCGAACTAGACGGGGCGACATAAACGTTCAAAGCATTTGTTGAATCTTCTGAACTTCTTGCGTTCAGCGTCTGCTTGGTTGAGCACAATTTCCTTGCACCAGCATAACACTGGGATGCACCTCCACTATACTTAATGTTAAGAGGTGCAGCGAGATATACAGGGTGTACCAAAAGTCGCATTAGCCCCTCTTAGAATTGTAGACAAACCTGCAAAATGTTATTTTAACTGCGTGTGTATGATGAGAGGATGGTATACCATTAAATCAGACCAATGGCCATCATTTACTCTGTGTGCACACCGCCATTTTCATGGCACAGTATTATTCGCCTCCAGGTGCGATGCGATGTGAAATCCTCCGTAACTTGCTGACGTGAAGGAAGCAAACGCACTGCGAACAGCTTCTTGAAGTTCCTCTGTTGTCTGATAACGATTATGGGCGACTTTCTGTTTGATGTGTTGCCATAGCGCATTATCACAAGATGTCAGATTTGGACTTCGGAGTGGCCATTTTAAAGGTGCTGGTAAATTTGGCGATCCTCGTCCAATTCGTTTGTCTCTAAACACATCATTGAGGAATTCTCTTAAAATGGCCACCCCGAAATCCAGATCTGACATCTTATGTTACGGAGGATTTCACATCGCAACTGGAGGCAAATAATACTGTGCCATGAAAATGGCGGTGTGTACACAGACCCTCTGGAGAAAATAGTGGTGATTGGTCTGATTTAATGGTATACCATCCTCTCATCATAAGCATGCTGTTAAAATAACATTTTGCAGGTTTGTCTACAATTCCAAGGGGGGTAATGGGACTTTTGGTACACCCTGTATATATATTCTTGGTATTCTCTGTGAGTGTCCCTTCATCAATTTCATGCATCACTCATCATCTTCGCCATTGGGCAAAAGTGACAGTAAAGCGAAGTAAAATAAACCAAATCCATGAATCTTGGTTAAAGTATTGTACACACACAATATTAATTTTTATCTCTCTTTCCTTCCTGCAGAAACTCCTCGCCTGCTTTGCTCTGCTTGTCTCAGTTCTTGCTGACCACCACATTCAGGACAGCAGGAAGGTCGAAAGCACCAGCAACAGCAACATCAATCCCGGGACGGTCAAGGACAAGCGAGGAATCTTCGGATTGGGTTACGGCGTGACGCCTTTCGTCGCACCCGCACCATTCGCCTATGCCGCCAAGGTGGCAGCACCTATCCTCCCGACACCCTACGGTTTCGCCAAAGTTGCATCACCCTTTCTAACCCACCCAGCCTACCCTCATCTAGCGGCTTACCCTCACCTGGCACCTTATCCTCACCTTGCAGCTTACCCTCATCCGGCAGCGTACCCTCACCCTTTCAATTTCGTGGCGCCTTTCGCTAGGGCGGTTGCTGCGCAACCCCCGGTAGCCTACCCTCCACCTCACTTTGCCTACGCCCCGCACCCTCTCGCCTACTCCGCACACCCTGTAGCCAAAGTTGCTCCGCCGTTTCCAGTGCCTGCAGCTGTGCCTGCAGCACCAGTGGCAAAAGTGGCCTACAGTTTCGGGCGTTAGAACATTCTGAAGGGTAACTGGTAAGTACGAAGTTCAATATACAGCGTGTTCCACTTAGAAGGATCGAGAAATAATTGATAATTTAAAGTGTAAATAATGGTTTATTAACACACCTATTTACATACCTTGATGCAGCTTCTGCCTATTCGCACATTCACACTCAAATAAATCTCTAATGCAAATCATTATTATTATACAGGGTGGTCCAAAAGTGTGGAAACACCTGAATAAAAATTGAATGGCATAATATTTCCAAAAACTAACATTGCAGGCTTGTAATAGGCGTGGGGGAAAATGTTATAGGACATATGATGATGACGGCCGCCATCTTGAAATCCGCCATCTTAAATGCAACTTTAAAAGTTCAAATGGAAACCATGTCGTGCAATACTTCATTTCAATAGGAAATTTTCTCACGAGTTCAACAGTGTACATAATTTTGCTCTAGCACCAACAGGGACGAAGTTATTAACGTTTTTATACTTGCTTTATCGTTGCAGGTGACGTAACACAGCATGGGTCTCACGCAGGCAGAACGCATTGAGATCGTCTTGATCTCAGGCGAACGAAGAACGAGGGTGATTGCACACGATTTTAACCACCGTCACCCAGATAGGGTCCCCATCCATTATGGTACCGTCAGTATAGTGCTTGCAAAATTTCGTGAAACCGGGACTGTGGCTGATAAACCAAAATCACGATGGCGCCCCTCCTCATTACGGATATTGTGTTCGTAATTAACACGTTCCACAGTTAACGCCAGTCTTGATACCCATTCGTGCAAAACCCTGCGTAAAGTATCTGTAGTAATGCTGGCACATGCGTCAATGATGCGTTGCTTAAGGTGAACAATATCTCGAATTTTCTTGGAGTAAACGATGGCCTTGACATGTCCCTACAGGTAGAAATCCAGCGGAGTGAGGTCTGGGGAACGTGGTGGCCACTCCACAGCACTTCGTCGTCCAATCCAAGTGTTGGGAAACTGCACATCCAGGTATTGACGAACACAATTTCCGTAATGAGGAGGGGCGCCATCGTGATTTTGGTTTATCAGCCACAGTCCCGGTTTCACGAAATTTTGCAAGCACTTTACTGACGGTACCATAATGGATGGGGACCCTATCTGGGTGACGGTGGTTAAAATCGTGTGCAATCACCCTCGTTCGCCTGAGATCAACACGATCTCAATGCGTTCTGCCTGCGTGAGACCCATGCTGTGTTACGTCACCTGCAACGATAAAGCAAGTATAAAAACGTTAATAACTTCGTCCCTGTTGGTGCTAGAGCAAAATTATGTACACTGTTGAACTCGTGAGAAAATTTCCTATTGAAATGAAGTATTGCACGACATGGTTTCCATTTGAACGTTTAAAGTTGCATTCAAGATGGCGGATTTCAAGATGGCGAACGTCATCTTCATATGCCCTATAACATTTCCCCCACCCCTATTACAAACCTGCAATGTTAGTTTTTGGAAATATTATGCCATTCAATTTTTATAAAAGTGTTTCCACACTTTTGGACCACCCTGTACTTATTTATTGAACTCTAACTCCTTCGAAACATCAAGTGTTCCCAAGCCGCTTCACGAAGAGAGATGGTGGAGAAGCGTGCGATCAGTGATATCAACCCGCTTCAACCAAGCCGCGCTTGGAGCTTGAACGCAATGTTAGTTTCGCTCCCTATGACGCTGTTGCAGCAGTCGCGTAGAGGACGCTGATTGGGTCTTTTGGCATAAGCGCCGTGTGAGGGAGGTTGCATCATTTACGAAAGCTGTGAACGCAGCGATCGGTGTGCGAGCAAATGTAGTGTTGCAAACCCATTCCATTACAGATCGTGTGACAGAATCGAGCCAACCCATACATCATTGCAAATTGAGGGATTTTTTTTTTTTTAGAATAGGGAAATTTAGATGGTATATTGTCCATCCGATTGTGTCCCGTGCATGATAGGGGAAGAAAAGGGGGAAGGTGAGGAGGGTAACTGAAAGCGAGACGGGTGTTTTAAACATGCCTGATATTGCCTTTGCTTAGTTCATCTTGGCCAAAATAAACTGTCTCTGTGACACAGTAGCCGAATTATCAACCCACGCGGAGGAAGCGTAAATCAATCAGCCAGCTGTCTTGCATTGTGTGTTTCTGTTACTGAGTTGCAAAATTGTTTAGCGCTGTCAAAAACTCGTACCTGTTTCAGTGCAAACTGTTTGATTTCATGATGAATAGGAAAACTGTACATATCAAAAGCAGAGACTTAATATTTAACGTTGTTGAATTTTTGGAGGGAAGTTAGGTACAAAGCCTGTAGCAACTGCATCAATATATTGATACGGCGGAAGGGAAGGAAAAATTCTGAAGTACGAAGCAGGGCAGTGTGAACTGAGTGAGTACTATAATTTTCATTAAGATTTATTATTCTCTTGATTTCGCTTGATTTGCTTGGTTCGATCAGTCTGCCATTAGAAATAAATAACAGCTAGATAGATTACAATTGATTTCCTCCATGTGGTAGTTGGATCGGCTTCTTTGGTGTACGCCAATATTATTATTTCTCCTTGTTCATTAATATCAGCGGAGGAGGAAGTTTTTATGAAATATTTTGCAAATCGACAATAGTATTGATATTGTAGATCGGTATTTCTATGTATTGAGTGATTTTGTCAGATTTATCGAATTCTGAATTAGATATTGAACAATAACATCGCTCTTCTCGTGATTGGCTGGATCATTTCCGAAATATTAGAAATTTGTAAAAAATCCGTTTTAAAAAAATCATGAAATATGACTCTATCATAGCCTCATTTTCAGTGAAAGTTGATAAAATCTTTTGTTGCCAATATATTAAGCTTCATTATGTGCTCAAAAACGGGTGCGAGTATTTCACAGGGGGTTATAACACTTCTGAACGCGAGACTAAAGTCTCCATAGAGCCAGACCACGAGCCGCCACTGCCTTGATGTAGAAAATCTCCGAATTTAGGAAAGTAGTCAATGCAACTCGATTGGTGCGCCTTGAGTTGCCCTGCAAACATCTAAATGGTCCACATTCTTACCGTCGCGTCTCAGTTGCTCTACTGAATAGTGCCAGGCTTGTTCCCGCATTACACATTGGGGCACCTGCGTAAGCACGTATATTCATTATTGGTGTATAAACTCTCAGAGTTTCTTTATCTTGTAAAATGAAAATCATAACAATATCTTCCTCTGTTTTCAAATGCTGAGCACTTATTTCTCGATCCTTCTAAGGGGACCATGCTGTATAGTAATATACAATATGTATTTATGTGGTTCTTTTCATTTATTTAATGTTTCAACAAAAATACACATGTGTCTTTCAAGTGCGAAGAATGATCTAAAAATCTAATACTCTGAGAAACTGCAAGACAATCAAAATTAAACAACGATAGAGGAAAGAAATTCAGTAAAAAAAATGGAAGCTCAAAGAGCAGTTGGAATGTGACTGATTTTTTAATGACATAACGGTTCAAGGTCGTCGATTTTCGCTGCCGCCATCCAAATATCGTTAAAAAAAAATACCAGGACAGTTTTTAAAAGTATTAATGCCATTTCAAAGTTGACGTATCATCAGTAGCGGCGATTGGATGCCAAAACGTATGGGAGGGCAAGAAAAGTTTACTTTTTCTTAGTAGGCGAGATTGTCCAAATAACCTAAGTGCTGACACACTAATAATGTTAATTTCAATCAATCATAAGAATTTACTTACTGTTGCTGTGGGCGAGATACCAGTGTGAAATGGGTGGAAAACTTCATTAACTTGTCTTGATGCATGGAATATTATACAAATTGTGTAGCTTATATATAGCTGCCGCTTCCCGCAAGTAACAAAAATTAGCAACCAGAAAAGGAGAATTCCATTATCCCCTTGAAATAAGACCCTGCTTAAATGTGATGGTAATCTAATGCAAAAAAATTAACAGAATGATTCTTAGCAAAAGGTATAGGCTACAGGAAATATTGAAAGAATGAAGTTAGCTATGATTATTAAGATCTGTGATTGACCATTCTTCCTGTTTTAATGTTTCAGACAGATTGTTCGTCGAGACTCCGCACCACATTTCTAGTCGTCCAGTATGATGTACAGCAAGTGGCTAACCGGCCGCCTAGCCTTTGGCCATTTTTTCTATCCACCACAAGATGTATTTTTTTATAGTTGTATGTGTTAAAGAGTATAAAGATGACTAAATGTTCTGGCTTGGAATTGACCTAACAGTTTACATTCTGTGCTTTGTAGTCATGATGATGTGATGTAATGATGTACATGTTGTACAGTTGAAACAAATTATTATTTTTATAAATTAAGTGTTTTGCAAAAACATGTTTAATTTAACAATTGACGACGAAGTGTAAAGATTACGATTAGGATGGAAGCTTCCAAATTACATTTCTTTGTACCTTTTAATATAGAGAAAGGAAACATTTGTAACATATTTAGATAGATTTGATCAGTTTTGCTTGGCCAATGGTATCTCAAGAGAACATTTAGCCATCTTTACACTCTTAACAGTATTGTACCAGTTTTGTACGAAGATGATAAAAATAAAATATTTATAAATAACAAAAAGCTTTTGTTTCGTTCCTAATCCATAATACCTTTCCCCAAAACATGATTCATTTAATGTTGCAATGTTGATGTGTGATCAGATGGTTGTTGTTGTTACTCAAAACAATATCCGTAGTTTATATCATGTTAATGCAAATTTCATTGAATATATATGAATTTGTATTATTGATTGCTGCTAACTTCTATTTCTATAGCCGCTTTCTTTCTTGTCGATATTATTCTTCCCACGTTGGCTCTGTAAATATGTACACGAGCTTCTTTTCATGTCATCTGTCTACAATTTTGTCCAACATTACAGTTACACCATATAAAAATCACTACGCGTTCAGACAGTCAAAAGCCACCTCAATTTAGACCGTGAACAATGCAGTTCATTTGTGCACCTTGCCATTAATTATCGATTTAAAAAGAAAAAGAAGTCGAAGCGCGGATAGCTCGCTAATGAATTTAGATCGTGCAGGAATGCCTAACGAGCTACTAGATTCCATAGAAATTAGTCGAACGGAACGCCTCTTTTCTTTCAACGTGCATTGTCACGCAATTAGTTTAATTAATGTGCAAGAGCAAACTGTTAGCATGATAGCGACTTTTTCCCTAAGCTATTTAACGTTCCTGGCGAATTCCGTCCAAATGAACTGTTATCAAGTGTCATGTTTATGATCAGGAATCTGGTTTTCTTATTTTCTGTACTAAAACTTTTTTGATGATTCCAATTTACAACACGTGTATCTTTGCCAAGGGTAAATAAGTATCAGAATACTTAATCAATTATAGACAATTAGGTTTGGATCAACTACAGTCAAAGAAATGCATTAAAAATTCAGAGATCCATTATGATATTTTTAAAATCTGTTTAAGAGAGAAAATGAGAGAAAAAGGTACATGAAAGAAGGGGGAAGACAGAAAAAGAAACAGCGTGAGAAGGATAAATAAATGATGCTGGAGAGTGAAAGAGGGGAAGGAACGAAACAAAAAATGTAGGAAAAGAAATAATCAACAAGAATAGAGGTAAGCAAGAAGAAATAGACGCTGAACACTAAGAAAAAAAGGCGAAAAGCTAGGGGAAAATGCAAAAATTATCGAAATTCGGTAATGGAGCTTGGTGCTCCTTCCTAAACTTATGAAGATCATAACCCGGAGGGAAAGGGGGGGCAGTTGCCGTCTTAATAATTTCACTTAGATATTCAGTGTAGATGGATTTTATCGCCGTTAATAAGCAATATTACCTCTTTAAAAACAAAACAAAAAAACATGAAGCATTTTGAAGACGATGGAAGTTCCACGCAACGAGAGGGAATTGTTTCTTATATGACTGTTGTATCAGTGACGTCGTTGGAGGTATTGAAAACTGTTGTTCAAACAGAACGAAGAATGACCTTGTAGTATAGGATATTTTCCTGATGTTGGACCAACAGTGTTTTTCATATATCATCCAATATTTCTAAATATAGGCTACGTGTTTTCAATTAGCAACCATATGAGAAGTAAAACTTTTAGTTTAAGAAAAGCCTTGAATTTTGTTTAGATTCGGTAAGTAAGTATACGTTCTGTTTCCAGATGAGAGGTATGGCATGTAGATATTCATATTCTGAAATTACGTTTAAACTTACGCTAAATGCAAACAGAAATAGGATTTTCTGGAACCCGAACCTACTCTAGAAACGCCCTTGTTTTGTACGCTATAATACAGAGTTTGTGAAGCTGAGAGCTCCACTTATTTCTAGTATTTTGCCCCCCCCCCCCCCCAATCATAGTGTGTGCGCACGCCTATTATAAATAGATCTTAATGAATGTTTACCTATAAGGATTAATAGCTTGTTATTCTGATGGTAATTCCGACGAAAGTTGGAAATTTGCAATTTATTAAACTCGAAAGTGCGATTACGGACATTTGTAGCTCCATTTGATGAGGGGTTATTCAAAGCTCCGGGGACCAAGCTCGTTACCGAAGTTCTCGGGTTCGAGTTCCGGCCTTGCTATTGGTGTTCCTTGTGAGTATTCCTTCATCAATTTTATCTAATCATCACTTATTCTTGTCGTCGCGACTAGCCAAGAGTAGAAGAAAATCGACGGCAAATAACAGAAAAATACAAATAAACGGAATAGTGTAAATAAAACCGCTATTTGCTCCATGGAACTAGAAACATTTGAAAATAGTATTTAGCATTTATAATTCTGAAAGTAATAATTTAATTCAGTTCCACTGTCCATTACATAAGTAATATTTTCAAAGTTTGGTAGATCACGCCCTACACGCAACAGCACCCCGAGTAATTAATCGGTCCTTTTAACGTCCCTGTATTCAGAGATTTACGGCATCAATATATACTTATTAAATCTTCTCTCCACTTTCGAGCAAGATGGTCATGGTGTTTCTAAAATACAAATTAATATCCTGTTTTCGCTGTAACAATGCTTCTAAACTTACCTATCACCGTTATACTTTGTAAACTTGCAGGAGGTCAATTTCCATAACCATAAAATTCCTTAAAAATACTGCTGGGCTCAAGTAATCGAGTTAAAAGTTCACAAAAAATTTCATAATTCCTCCTTTCCTACAATACTAATAGGCGAGTATTCTTTGCGACTCTAAGTGATTTCATCGGAACTGAATTTTCTTAAAGCCTGTTTCCATTTGGAAAATCCAGAAAAAATTAAACAAGGTTTACCTTTTATGGGGAAACTTCAAAATTCTTATCATTAGCATCCTTGCAGAGTTCTGCCACCGCCATTCTTTGATTACGTTCACTTAATATTATAAAATCATAATCCCCCGAACATAAATCTACAGCATCGGGACAATAGACGAGAGGATTGCCCACCCGTGGGGCCTTGATGCCAATTTATCCATGATAACGCTATCAAAACACACTACCACATAACACCAATGTTCACGCAAATACTCGTACAAACATTCTTCAGCTGTTTCGTTCCTTGTGATTTGTGTTTGGTAAACCCGTGACTAGCTGTTGGAGAGGTGAATAAAGTGCACACAAACAATGCATCCTCACTTATTATTTTAAAGATCTGTTTACTAATGTCAATAAGCAATCCATCACGAATCGCGATAACAAGTATGATAATAATAGCAAATTATTGGGTGGACTTGGGCCCCACGAGCCCAAATAAATTGGCGCCACTGATCATAAAAATATTCCCAAACGATTTGAAAGGTTTATTCTGTTTAAGTGGAAAATTTTCACATTTTGCGGCGGCGGGGGGGGAGTAATAGGGTTATTGGTTGATTAACGGCCTTCTGTATTAGAAGGCTGGCCCTTTTCTTAGCTATCGCCAGTTACATTCATTTTATGTAAATCACTTAATTTCAAACGTGAAGGAAGGGATGTTGAAGTTGTCATTATTTACGAGTACATCTTTGTTAATTCATAATTTATTGTTAGTTTTAGACCTCAGGAACCTCGCCTTGAGCAAAACGAAGCCACTAAATATGGTGATGGATAATTTTAGACGTCATAGCAGTAGCGATCGCTTAACTTTTTCTATAAAGGCGCACGATCAATATTTATTTCTATCTTATAAACGTTGTTAGTTTTAAACGTCTGTGAGCAATAGTGGTGATAAGGACCCAGCAGATCAAGAGGTGCCGACGGGTTCGCTCAAAAACTGTTGCTTTCGTACTTCAGAAACTAAGAAAGCTATGTTCTGCCACTGGTCATTTTATATCAGAGTGGTTCTGAAATGTTCTCGGTTCGACCAAGAAGGAAACGGTATAGAACACGGAGCAAGATCTGGTGATTACGGTGAATGATCTATACACTAAACCCTAAATCCTTGCGTCTTCCCAGCCTTGTGTGAGGGAGCATTGTCCTGCAAGAACAAAATACATTTTCAACATTCTTCTCCGCTATGATTCCATCAATGATTTCAAATAAATATTAAAAATAGTAACACAATTAAGCCTTGTCTCCACATTAAATACACTAAAGTTGCTGACCAAGGCAGTTTATTAAAAATAAAAACACTTTACACGATACGTTTCTACCCTATATCAGGGTCTTCCTCAGACGGAGAACTAAACTAAAAATCTTAAATCTTTTGGTTTTATTATTAATAAACTGCCTTGGTCAGCAACTTTAGTGTAAAAAAAAATAGTGTTATGATTAGTCCGGATTTTTATGTAATATGAAATTACAAAATATGTACATAAATATGTAACGATAAAATATGTACCTAAATATGTATTATCAAAATGATATGTAGCTAAATATGTAGTATCATAGAATATGTAACATTAGTAAAAATCGAGTATCCAAGCAATTTCAAGAATTCAGCTAGATATTTATTTTATTTGAACATATTCAACGTAATTTTAAAGACATAAGTTGTTCACATTAAAATTTGTATCAAATTTATAAAATCAAAAAAGCACAGCAACGTGCACATACAGTAAAAACTGCATATCCCGGAATCTCTATAAGAAGGAAACCTGTAAATACGGGGAAAAAAAGTTCCCAGAACGGACCGATTTTATACCTGAAAATGACCTGCTTAAGGCGGAAACCTCCTTAACGCGGAAACGGAACAACATTTAAAGACCAAAGAGATGTATTTATTCTCAGTAACACGAAAATTTCTTCCTTTATTTTTTTCGCTCGCAAGAAAACAATGCAATACTGTAAGTGGAACACGCCTCTGTTGCCACTCGCTTATCGGTAACATTGTCGATATGAAAGAATGCTCTACAATACTCATAGCTGTTACGATTCCGTTTCTTTCTTTCATCTCTTACCCTCTTTCTCCACCTTTCTTTGTCTATTTCTCCTCTGTTCTTTCGTCATCTTTCTATTTTTCTTGTTATCTCTCTTTGTTTCTTTCTTTTTCTTCACTTTTATCTCAATCTTTCTTCACCTCTCTTATTCCATCTTTCAATCTTTCTCTTTCCCTCTATGCACATCGCGCTACGACGCCAGGGGTCCCGGGTTCGAAAAGATACTTAAGTACGTACTGTACGTTCTTACAATACTGTAAAAAGTGTACCAACATGTTGTGTAGTTACATAATTGTAATCTCTGCTATGCTTATTGCGACTGTATCGCATTTTTATTCATGTACGTACATGCATTAGACCTCTACATTATAAGTAATGCGAAATGTAAATCTTTCAATTATTTCCTGCAGCGCTCTATACTGTATGTAAAGTCAGCCCTGTATAAGAAGGAAAACTGTTAAGATGGAAAAGTTTACTCGGAACCATCATGTTCCGGGATAGACAGGTTTTACTGTATTTAAGAAACCAATTTTGTCAACTATTAATTACTTTTCACATAGCAAATTATTGTATAATTATGTAAATATGTACGAGAGCTCTTCGTAACTTTCGAAACAAATTGTAAAAAATAATGCGTCTACAGAAAGAACAATCGAATGAAAATACATAGCTACTTTTGTACTTTCTTGTACAAGGGAACATATTGTGTAACTCGCTACGTACAGGAAAGTAGTTTTCTTGTCCACCGATCCCAAGTTCCTAGGTGCTCTGCTTAAACCTAAAAGCGAAACGAAAATATGTAACCAGAAGGACGGGGGGGGGGGGGGGAGCCTCTAGCATTTATCGATAAATAACAGTTCCAGTAATTTCCTTTTCTTCAGTCTGTCTTTCGACTTGGCAGTGCTTAGGTGACCGTAAGCACTATGCATCTCATTGATTAGAAAATATGACATCACATGAGATACACATTTTCTTCATCACGTTTCAGAGATTGAAAATATAGAAAAAAAGATCAAAATAGGACAAAATTGCCGAAATATGTTGTTTTATGTAAAGTAAATTAGAAAATATGTAAAATATGGAATATCCTGGCAAATATGTAAAAAAAACTTATGCAAAATGATGTCAGTTACATAATTCGTTGACATTTTCGTGTTCAAGGTAAGTATCTAGAAAGGAATAGAATATGTGATTACATACAAATCCTAGCTCTAGTTATGATCCTATAAATCGACATATTACTCTATGAAACAACAAGCTTTGCAGCGACAATGACAAAGGTACAGTCTGAGAAAAAAATACCTGGGCCACGGGACGTAGAATTTCGTAACGTCTTAAAGCCTGTTGTTTATGCAACCCAAATAACAAAATATTCGCTTAAGTTTGCCTGGTGATTCTGACTTCTCGGGAAGGATTGAGCTTTGATAGCATGAGTCACATGACTCGTGCCCCAGCCACAACAAACAGCTGGGTGCTACGATGCCTCCAGAAGAAAATTTCAGGAACTGGTTTCTTGACAAGACCTACTCGTAAGGAAATACTATTCTATCAAGTGATATTCGAGTCATTGTCAAGAAGGTTCGCTGAAATGATGGTTCTCATCACAGACCACATGCCACACGTTAATTGTTTAAGTCTAGTTCATGCACTGGACCTACAGATTAAAATGGGATTCGAACCAAAGCCTCTCTACTTGGTATTGAATTCGGAAGCCTTTCATTACATGGCGAAGACGTTACTACTACGACATCAGAGAGGCAATGGAACCCCTTGAGAAAGAGATAAGCGAAAATTGCTACCTGACAAACCATATTTGCCCGTAAATTTTAAATATAAGACAATATTTTGTACTGACAGTTTCGAACCGTGGGAGAGGCATATATTTTTTTGTACCATCGTCCATTTCACGAGTTTATAATTCTTCCTCACCGACACGAGTAACGCGAGTGGTAGAAGAAAAGCGAAGTAAAATAACTGAAACAGAAATAAAAGGAAAAAGCGAAATAAATTTTATTCATAATATTCTGCAGTCACTTGAGTTGTATTCACGGGATGCTATCTTTAAAGAAAGCCGTGGTCTCTTCCTTGTCTCTTTCGCTTTCTTTGTGCTCTTGCTTCCCCCGTCACGATTGGTCTAAAACTAATGAATGCGACGTTAATTAAACAATCCAAACAACGAAACAATGCACAATCAACTGCACAAGACAACATTCCAAATGTTTTCGAATCGGAAAACAATTGAGATGCTGTAAAATGACTTAAGATGCAGTAATAAAGTGGGAATTCGGTACCGTATAGAATTAAATCGGTAGAGATGTTCGATTTGATTGGATGTTTGTTATTTAGATTTGCTATTCTTTCACTTTTGGCAAATAGCGACCATGAAGATGAGTGATGCTATGATGAAATTGATGAAGGGACACTTACCAAGGACACCCACGCCCAAGTCGAGATTCTAACCAGGGACCCATGGCATCGTAGCGCGCTGTGCTAACCACTCCTCCATGGAGTGGACATTATAGCATATTTTGTGTGCTCAATTGGGATCAATCAATGGAATGAATAGGCATATTATATGATTAATAAATTCATATCATAATACCACGTCATATTATTCGGCACGAAGTAACATCAGAGACATTCAATCTTGCATTTTTGCCTTTCAACTAATTCTTTGAATTCAGGTTAATCACAACAATAAGATAAATTATGAAGAAAATGATAGTGAATGTGGGATATTGACAGTTATTACGAATTTCCTGAGAGAAACAACATTAAGCAGGCTCGGTGGTCAAGCTCATTAAGTGATTGACATTCGATATCGTCGCCAAAGTTCCCGGTTTTGAGTACCGTCCTTGTCGGGGGTGTTTGACTATTTCGTCATCAATTTCGTGTAATGGTCACTCGTCCTTATCGTCGCGATCATCGAACAGGGAATAAAAATTATAAAAATAAATACGATGGAAGAGTACTTATTTCATCTCTCACGAAATCTCCTACAAAACCGGAATATATAAAATACATGTATATTCATTCACATACATTTTCGATTTCTATATTTAACTAGTCGAGACCGAGAACGGGAGAGCAATTTTCAATTCGACAAACCGAGAGGCGGAGAAACTGTCAAGTCTCGTTTCTTCTTGGCACCTCCGTAATCGAGTTGTTCTGTTTGTCATTGGCTTTGTATTGGCAATTATTGTCATTATTCTTCCCCTGCAGGTAAACCATAACGATGAATTATGATGAAATGAAGCAGATAAAAGGGCAAGAACAAGAAAGTCATGCCTGTTCGGGACTCCAACCCAGAACCTTATGTAACGAGATTTGAAATTCTGGAGAAGGCGTCCGTGTTTCGCTTGGTTTTCTCTTTCCTCTACTTCTCTTATATTATCATACATGTATAATAAAAATGGATCTCATACGATATGTTGCGATTCATAATTGTGCTGGTTAGATGCTACAGATGTGAACTCCAACCTGCAATATATTATTCCCTTTTGTTTCGTATCTGGTTGAACATGAAATTTTCTTACACTGTGACAATTTCTTTCTTAGTTTTGGTTTGGTGCACAGATATGCTAATCTGGACTCGACCTTCAGTTTAAAGTGGGATACTAACCACTATGTGCATCCATCGTGTATCAAACCCGGGATCCACTGATTACAAGGCGACGACGTTATCACTACTCCATCGAGGAGGCCCCATGACAAAATGTTATTCACTCGATCTCTACCATAATTTATTTCAGCATTTACATTTTCGTTTTCTTCTTCTTTTTTCCTTTTGTTAACTACTCTTATACAACTCTTTTTGCGTCTTCGAATTTCTTCTTGTTTCAGGAAAAAATAATACATGCAGGCTCTATAAAAATCCCCCGTTCAAATAGATAAAACGTTCACTCTCGAGAACTAATTTACATGTTTATCACTAACGTAACCATTAGGAAACTATTGAAATGTTAACTGATATAACTGCAGATGAAACAATACTTACAGCCACTAACGAAATATCTATTCTTGTGTAGCCTCACAGACAACAAGTATCTGGTGAGTCATTCACTCTTGCTGACTACGGGCGAAGGTCACTGAACTAAAGGGTGGTGGCAAGCAAGCAGGCTTGTGCTCTACCAAAGACGAGGTCACGTGTTCCAGTTATCAATGGCGTACGAAATAAGGGGGAACACAGCTATCTGACGTATGTTTTGGTCCCGTCATTGCACGTAGACAGTGGCGTATGCTGGTTCTAACGAGTGGGTAATCTCCGACCTTTTGATCCTCAAACTCCAAAAGTTTCCGTGCAATTTATGTCACGCTCCATATTGGATTTAGGAATATTGTGTCGGAATGTTTGTCTTATTGCTACGATCACAATCAATTAATTCTCGTTATTGCAGTTTACTATACGCGTAGAATTTCAAATAATAAAACAAGACAGTATTATAAAGCTATAAAAAAACAGCCTGTGAAATATAAAAATGAAAGACGTGCACTAGTGAAATAAAAACCCGCAATATTAATTTAAGTGCAAAATTCAACTTACTCCAGGACCCGATTACTTGTGCTGTACTACATCCAAAGCACGCTGTTTGTCCAGTTGCACGTCAATACGTGTCTGGGCGAAAGATTGCAGCTTAACAAAGGAAGTTATGTGACTTTTGGATTTTTCATGTTTGGCACAAGTGTTGCAAAGATTACATTCACGCGTCCATACATTCTTTTCAGCCCCGAAAAGTAAGCACGGCGAACAAAAATGCAAAGCTTATTAACACTTATACTTCCTGTCAACCATGGTGTTTTGTCATAATTTGCTTGCGAAAATGCCTCACATATTCCCGATTTTGTCTTTGTGTGTAGAAATAAGTTCAAGCGATGACACTGGCCTACCTGTATTAACAATTTGCAACTTCTCCTGAAAAGATCTTGTTCCAAAAGGTTTCACCAGCAAATCTTGTATCACATCCATTACCCTTTAACACAGCACTATCACGACAAACACTAACACCTAAATAAATAATAAACACGAAGCACAGCACGAAGCCAACGACTACACGCATTCAGTTTCACGCGCCAAACTTCTGTTGTTGTGTTCCTGGCTCAGAATGAAATTCCCTATGAATAATAAAAAAAATCCCTTTCCGAGCTCGAATTGACAGGTTTTTAAAAGTTCGAATCATTGCAGGTCAGAGTCAGAATTTTAATTCGGGATGAGGATCATCCCTTATTATCAGCCGCCACATAAATTTGAAACAGTGGGGTTAGAAGTCCTGAAGATGAATCTCAGATTATTAGAACGTATTAAGCAAAGTGTTTAATCCTGCTAATGAAGTAAAATGAATTACCACTATACACTTTTTAAATTAGATATTTGTAGGATTTCGGGGAGGGGGGTTTCCCTTTAAAAAAATATTCAGTTCCGTGAGATAAGTATTCTCGCTGCTTTTGAAGATTAGAGAGGAGAAACAATCACTATTTTTGTAAATACAAGGATGGGGGGAGTCAGCAAATAGGTGCTTTAATTGCTTAAGCCTTGAATTTTAATTCAGTTTGCTTCATCTTCAATATTTAAGCTTTTCCCTTTTGATAAATTTATGTTCAAGTAACAGAAATCAGCAAGACAGAAGCAAATGTAAAGTGAAAATTAGCGTAGAATTGGTTTGCCCATGTTATTCAGTTTTCCTGTTCTTCGCACTCTACCGGGTATGTTTTCCCTAGTTGAGCGGAGGGAACGGAAAGGCTCTCAAGGTTGAGAGTGCGACCAGAGGGCTGCATATCGGTCAGAATCGCTTACTCGGCCCGCCTGGCTGGTCGGGCGGGCGAGTAAAACTATAAACCTGGGTTTTGACCCATCAAGCATCGAAAGCCCACGGGTAACTGGAAGGCCTTGCAAGACGAACCTCGCTTATCTTCAGCGAACGCTCATTCCGGTTTTGCACCGTCTCCAGATACATGAGTCACGCAGTCACCGTTGCCAACTTTTAGATTCTAAACTGTTCTAGGAGCACTTAAAATGTTCATCACTTTTATTCCTTGCCAGAAAACATTTGTATCACTCACACCCAGTGGCGGCGATTGGGTTCCAAAACTAAGGGGCCAAGGTGCAAAAGTGTGTGTGGAAGGGGGGCAAGGACAGTTTAATTTCCCTTGACACATGAGGTTATCGTGGTGCAAAAGTGTCAAAAAGTCGGGGCGGGGGCAGGCAACTGCACTCTCTCGGCCCCGCCCCTAATTGATGCCACTGCTGACACCTGTGAAGGAGTACGAACTATACCAAATAAATGAATGAATCAATCAAACAGATTTTCTCTCTGGTGTAATTTTGCCAATTCAATATCCGAATTAGTTGCTCAAGTTCCCCCCCCCCCCCCCACTAAGGCACGATGGTCCATGAAATGGAACATGAAATCAGAATTTGCATTATAAAAGGTTTTTGAATATTGTCATCTCTTTCAACAACTCGTCGTTCGCTCATGTTGTTGTAACACCATTAAGCCTTGTTTCCATGATATGAAAAACTCAATATGCTGACCAACGCAGAAATTTATTTTATTTTAAAACATAAACTAAACGTAACATTTTCAACCTTCTAGCAAGGTTTTCTTTAGACTGTGTACCCAGTACCAAAAAAAAAATGTTGTTGCAAGTTCTACAGACCGCATTGATAGTAATACGATGCAAAATATAATTATTGTTAGCTTGTATCTTCATACGGGTGCAAATAGCAGGCAATGCTATTTACACATTTCAACAAACGAACAACGTAAAAATGAAACCGAGAGGAGATTTACGATTTCAAGACCAGAAAAGTGACATAAAATGTACAAGACACACAAACCTATTTCAAGACCTTCGAAACAAATTTGGAAAATATGTGGTAGTTGGTTTGACATAATAATGAAACTAATTTGAGAAGTTACAAAAATCTTAGGTACATTGGCGTTCATATCGTGAGACCCTGGGCGAGATTAGAATGCAAAGCTCCATCCGTTCTTTAAGTTTGAAATATCAATGTGAATCGATTCACAGTCATCAAGGAAACGTCTGCAAATTATTATATTTATATAATAGCCTATTATAATAATTAATTTCTGACGAAAATTATATTTAATTAACGTTTAACGTTTTTTAAGATGTTCTTTAGACACTAAGACAACTGAAATATCCTTAAATAAGAACCTTTAAATATAACCTATATATTATTTAATGAGTCGTTCTTTGTTTCCTCATTTCAAAATTTGTAGGATGTAAATGTCACAAACCATGGCTTAAGTAGAAAATATCGAAGGACACACATAAAATGTCTGTGCTTGATAGAGCGGGTGGAAGGGGCTGAGCTAAACCACAATCCTGTCTAGGAGCCCAAAGTATCTACCTTCAAGGTCTTCAACACAATCGGTTTCAACATCAACAAATCTTAGAACGATAGTCATTTGCACCATAAGTGTGAAATCTTTGGTGTAATCAATTGATACAGCTAATTTGACTTTTTAATTAGCAATTTTGACTTTGTTGCACATCAATTGTACCAGTTTACTTTGAATTTTAGGGCTTAGATGATAATAATAATTGTGAATCTCATTTTGTTGTTACGTCTTAATATTCTTGTAATATTAAATATTTGACGCAGTGGCGTAACAAAATCGTAAAGTACGCGTCCGCAAGAAACAAATTTGGGTCCCTCAAGTACAGTCAGATTCTTCCAGGAAATGTATGTAATTACTTAGAATGGCTGGTTGTGGCTACACTTATATTAATAATTATACAAATCGATGCTCTACCTCTGAATTTTCACATATTACAACATATCTTTCTTTGACATTTATATATTCAAAAGAAGAAAATACAAAATACTTACTTATCCCCTTCACCACCCCTCTTAACAGCTGGGTGGATAAAAATAATGTTTTTTTAAATAATTTTTTATATATTTTTTTTTAAATCGATCTTTTCTTTGGCATCGTACACATAGACATATTAATTAAGAAAGGCTTTTTTCTGATAAACGGCCCTGTAAAATATTTGAACAGTTTGATTAAAGCAAATAACAAATTACATGTAAATATGCATTTCTCTGTTTCTGGGACTGAACATAATGAACCTAATATGAAAATGTTTGTTAAGTGTGTTAATGAAACTATTAAAATTTCAGTAACTTTTCTTACAGTGAAAATATAAATTCTGGATGTACTTTATAATTTTAACTTAAAATAATATTTACAGTCCTTGTAGCCGAATTTGAGAGGTTTTAATAATAGTTAGCCAAATATCAGCTACCATATTTATTTACAGTTTAATGAAAATGACACTATTTACGGTTTAACATGATTAGTATTTTGTATATTATTCTATTTAAAAAATGTGATATTTTTGCTTATAAAAATTATTGAATTTTAAATCAAGGGAAATGTAAGTGTTTTTTTTTTCAGATGACATATTAAATTTATTTTCGTATGAGCTTCACTCCATCAGGACATATATTTTGTTTCCTTTATTTCCTTTCTTAGAGCATAATAAACACCATTAAATGAATACGAGATTAATATACTTTCACAAAAAGTGATTCTGATATCTACAAATTTCTTGTGTACATTATTCTGTAATTTTATTTAAAGTGATTTCAATAAGTGATTTTTTAAAATAGAATTCCCCAATTTAAATCTTGATTTAAATCAAACCATCTTGCTTAACAGAACTTTTCTTACTGGCTTCTGGGCAGCGAATGACACTTTTACATTAGATCTGCCCTTTCTCGTTCAAAAGTGAGATTACTGAGTCCGGTAAATTTTGGCTGAATCATACCATTCGACACTACCTTCCAGAAGTTTCTCCTAAGTTTCAATTTTAAGAAATATAGTTTTCTTTTCGTGGTTGTTACTTGAAGAGTAGGAAACAAACAGAAGGCGGTACAGGATACAGAGAACACAGGAAGCTAGTGTAGAGCTATCAAGGAGAAGAAACTTTGTCAAAGCACTTGATTTCAGATTTAAGCACATTCTTGAAACGTAAAACTTTATCAGGATATTCTGAAGATAAATAATCTTGGTGTCCGTTACAGAGGGCAATAGCTACATCTGAAGTTGTAGGAACGAAGGAAGACCTGCTAATATTATCGACACCCTTCTTCAGTTTAAAACACCGGAAGCATTTAAATGCCCCATGCTTTCTTCCGTGGCAGTTTGAGGTGCTTTATCATTAACATAGTAAAATCGTGTAGGCTATGCAAGGTCACGAGACAGAAGAAAAGCCAAGACAAAGCGTTTTCTATTCAAGAAAATAATAATTGGATAAAATTGTCCAAGCAATTTTGCGTTAATGTTTCACATGAAAAATGAGAATTATTTTGACTTTTTGGGGCCCCTTAGGCTTAGAGCTCCCGCCCGCCTCTGATTTGACGTATTCATTCAAATTATAACGTTAAACTATAACATAAGGCCAGATAAAAAAGTTTTAATTTTATTGCCCACAAAAATTAGCCTTTTCTATCTTTCTCACTTCCATTTATTACGTTTTTCGTATCAACCTCATGGGACGGAGGCCCCTACATGCGCAAGGGCCAGAGTGGTCGCCCACTTCACCCACCCCTTGCTACGCCAATGGTTATACAACATCAAGGCACCTGCGCTGCGCCAAGCAGAAATTCAAATATTTCCATGCGGAGTGAAATATAATGGCCGTTGGCAACACTGACAGCAGTGCTCGCGTCTACTTGCAAGAACTACATCGAGTCTCACGGGTCTTCTTAAGACCCGGGTAATAGAAAAGCCTGGCAGGCATCGATGCCTGTGCACAACTGTGACGTGAAGCTCGCTTGCGCGATGTCGAACACCTGGGCTTGACGTGCGTGTTGCATACTATTGTAGGCGCGCCTCCTCGCAGACGGGTTTTTTCCGGGTCTTGTGCAGGACTCTAAGTGCGACCGGTGGACTCTCACAAGAAGGAGCTTACCCTGGGCACGGAATCACCGCGCCTGAAAAGCAGTGTTTCCTCCCCCTCTTTCCTTTCTCCTCCCTCCTCGCCAAGGGTTGTAAGGAAAGCGGGAGGAATGACGTCAGGGTGAGATTCCCTGAAGTCATTCCACCGGCTGGAGAAAGGTTCCCGGACATTCGGTGGCAAACGATTGGAAGTATTCGCGCGCTGGAAGCAAGGAAATGTATGCATCGAAATTGGTTTGGAAGAATATTGCGAGGAAATGTATATATATATATATATATATATATATATATATATATTAAAAAAAAGAAATACAGCCGGGTCATCTGCGATTACCTAGATGACCCAGAGTATACGCCGCTGCACGTAGAACACTTTATCGTAGTGGCCTTGAAGTTCCCTCAGGGCACTCCTACGTGAAGGCTTCTGAGCTAGAAGGATATCTTCCCCATTGAGTGGAGGAAAAGTGGGTGCGTATAGAGGTCCCTCAACTTTCGTATTCTGTTTCATTTCAGAACCCGTGCTGTATCGTCGACTTAATCCAATCTATCCGATGTAGGTTTTAGGTTCTGTTTCTGTTCGGTTATTTCATGTTGTCTTCCTGCTTATGTTATTCGCGACGAAGGCTCTGGATTCGATAATCTGGACAATAACGGGATTGTGTTGGTTGCTTGATTTGGTGTCTTAAGTTCACTTTATGTCCTGTTAGGCTAATCGTGAATGGACCTACAGTTTAAAGGGGGATCCGAACCACTATGTTCCTCCACCGAGTATCGAACCCGGGATCCCTTAATTACAAGGCGCCCACGATCCCACTCCGCCATCGGGGATTGTGTTCGCAACGAATGAATCAAATTTGAGTGATATGATATGCAACCATTGGAAGACTATTGAAAGAAAAGCTACGGGAACCTGCCAGTTTTTCTACTGCAGACAGGAAACCATAAACATGCAAGAGAAGCTTATATTCTATGAAACCTGACGCTATGTGCTCGAATACTGGCTATATATAATCCATAGAGGCATAGCAACGTTAAACAACCTCTTATATGATACATATAGGTTTAAAAAGGTCGAAATACAAAGATTGTGTGCGCCTCACTGATCGCGTAGTGGTAAGGCCTTGTAATCAAGGGGTCTCGGGTACGATACCAGGTGATCGCACATAGTGGTTCGGATCCCACTTTAAACTGTATGCATTTCAGATTAGTCTATCTGTGCCGGTGACTCAGTCGGTAACGCGTCTGACTACCATGCTATAGGCCCCGGGTTCGATCCCCGGCCGGTTCAAGCCCGGGAACTTTTCTAACGTTGGAAGCGGCCCCGGCGCCCACCCAGCGTCGAATGACATGGATACCTGGGGGAAACCCTGGGGGTAAAGGCGGTCAGGGCGTGATGCTGATCACATCACCCCCCACTCACGAACGAATCAAGAAAGTATGGGGCGGCGTGATGCTGATCACATCACCCCCACTCACGAACGAATCAAGAAAGTGTGGGGCGTTACCCCCACACCCCCTATACGCCTTCATGGCGTAGCGCTAAGCACAGGTGAGAACTTTACCTTTTTTTTTTTTGCATAAAGTGGACTTACAACAAAATTTAAAATTGCGATAAAGATTATGATAAGGTATTAAAGAATTGGGTCTAACACATTTTTTTATTGTTTACCAATGACCTTGTTAACGGTGGAAGCGGTCCCGGCGTCTACCCAGCGTCGAATAACATGGGTACCTGGGGGAAACCCTGGGGGGTAAAGGCGGCAGGGGCGTGATGCTGATCACATCACATCACCCCCACTCACGACCGGATCAAGAAAGTGTGGGGCGTTACCCCCACACCCCCTATACGCCTTCATGGCGTGGTGCTATGCACAGGGGAACACTTTACCTTTTTACCTTGTTAACTAATATTCTTAATTTCAGTTTCAAGATGAAATAGGCTACGAAATAAAAGGAGTGGGTTCATATTTCTGTTACGAAATTCCACTTTTGTAGTAGACCTGTGCCACACTAAGATGTGACATAATAAACAAATCTGAGACACTTTCAAAGTATTAAATTGCTATCTACGTATTTGGGAACAATCTTTCAATATAATACTTTTTTTGGACGCGTCAAATCATAGTATTTAATTCCTGTTTTAGCAGCTTTAAGAAACCTGATTTTTTGGGGGGGTTACAAATGCCCTTTCTGCTCCCGTCAAGTTACGCCTATGAAAAAACAGGAATTCAAAGTAAAAGACTGTCCCGACTAAATCGGGAGACACGTCTGATAGATTTACAATTGGGAAAATCATAATTAAGCGTGTAGTTGAAAACAACCTATTTTCATATATTGCATGCAGCTCTACTTTTTCTGCAATGTGGATCAAGAACTGGGGACGTGGAGAAGCACAACACTCCACGTAACCAATAGTCACGTGACCCTCTTTGCTTTCCTGTCATGTTGACCTTCGCGTGGAACACATTTCTCGGTGTTAAGACAGGCAAAATCACCCGATCATCGAAGGGTGCAATATGTGTTGCCTACCCTCCTGCATTACTTGCTCCTATTAAAGCCTTATGGGGAAGAACTTTTTTCCATGACTGTACATGTATATTTTGGGAAGGGGGTCGGAGCGAGAACTTTTCAGCCTTCCCTCGTATGTATTTTAAAAATAAACGAATTTTCAAATAATAGGAGATAAAAAATTATGAAACTAGATTTACATGGGGCTTCTTATTCAGTTCTGTGCGAAAGGGCCGTAGCCAGTATCACAGTCACTGTCTGAGGGTCATCTCTCAGTCCATGCAACTGTTCGACCACAGGCAAAGGCTCCGTGATCGAAATTTACATAAGCATCCTGAAGCTAACTGTGACACGCATCTAAACAAAACAAATACAACACGGTGGTAAAATGAAGGTGCTTGCATTCGAGTCACAAGTGTGGTGACAGTTCACAGCTGCTCATCTGTCACTTTCATTGGACTTTCTTTTCAGAGAAAGGAAGCGGCGGTAGGACACCGTTTACATCACTAAGAAGACTGCTTTTTTTCTAACTCCACCTCCGAGGTACCAGCTCCTGATGCACGGCCATCTTCATCGGGGTCAGAAACGTGACTCTTGTGACCAATTTCATGCACCAGCGCGTCGTCTTTGTCTAGGCTCGATTTCTCCGTCACCCGACTCTGACCTTACATCCATCTCCTGGTCTTAAGGTTGTCACGGAGGATGGCAAAGAACAGTTATGTCCTGCATAACCGTGTCACCTAGTGTCCCCCCAGAAGTTACGTAAAACTTATGAAATGCTGTACAGTGTAGGAAATATGGTAGAATTTACTGAAAGAGATATGGGAAAACGCTGGATGGGTGCCAAAGTGGCCACAGAAGAAACGCTTCTGCCCATTGGTAAGTGTCTCATCCATTATTACACACTAGAAAGTGCATCTTATATGCTTCAACTTTCGTTTATTGGTTAGCAAAAGAATTATCTACAGGACCCTTTTTTAATTTTTAAAGTCCACTTTGTGCATATCGGAGAGCCGCGGTAACTCAGTAGTTAGGGCGTCCGACTACCATGTGAGAGACGCGGGTCCAATCCCCGGAGAGGGAGAACCAGGTTCTTTTCCACCTGTTCAAGTGGCTCTGGCACATGGGTACATGAAGGAGGGTAAGGGCGGCCAGAGATGTGGTGCCCCCACATTCGGCACTGATCAAGAAAGTATGGGGCCCTAACTCCACACCCCCTATTCGCCTTCATGGCGTGGTGCAAAGCACAGGGGAGCACTTTACTTTTACTTTACTTTGTGCATATCGGCTACAACCAGAAACAATAAAAGAAGTAACTTTAGTTCGAGTTTTGTGTATAAGTCCACTTTATGAAAAGATAGACTAACCGGGACTTGACCTACAGTTGAAAGTGGGATCCGAACCACTATATGCCTCCACCGGGTATCGAACCCGGAACCTCAAGGCGACGACGTCATCACTACGCCATAGGAGAAAATCAGGCAACTCTACGTAGAGAAAAAGAAGACATCTTCTTGCATAAGTACAACCAAAATTGTGAATTATGAGTCCTTATTCACTTTGTGAAGGGCTCAATATGGACCGGAGCGGACAGGAACGGCGTTCCGGTTCGTTCATGTCTGGAACATTCTCGTTCCGACTCGTCACAAAATGGCAACGGACCGTACGGGTTCCTTTAATTTTTTAGATGTTTCATAGCCTCGAAATATCGCAGTATCCCAATAGTTTCTTGAGCTACTTAAGGCCTAATAAACTATTGATAAATCCTAGACAACAGCGAATGAAAACCACACGCTGATGTAATTTTCCAGAATCACGAATATCGTAGAAGTTTTTTTGAAAGGAGAGGAAATTTCAAAAACACCCTCGGCTGGCGTCAGCGTAATCTTGGTTGACTCGTATCCCTTGTGAACTCCATTATGAAAAACATAGGTACACTTCGCAACATCTTATTTGACCGCCCCGAAAGAATTCTAAGTCCCGAAATCGTAAACTTAGCAACATTGCACTTCAGCTTCAGGTGAGAGTAGCCAACTTTGAGTAGGTCCTTCCACTAGACGAAAAACGCTGCGGTGATAGGTTTTCAATTTAACACTTTCCATGAACTTAGGAACTATAAACCGCTATTATAATACACAATCAAACAGAAATAATAAATTGGAAAGAGAACCTTGAAGGATATTTACGATTCTGTTTGCTCGACTTGAAATTTTGGGGGGGTTGAAACACTGAATAGAGTTTTTCTCCACCTGGAGGAAATTGCCATCAAGTTTGTGCAGAAAGAAGCAAATTTGTGAGGAGTTTATGAGACATTTTATTTACAATACCTTACATAATATCGAACAGTTCTCAAAAACATATATTTTACACGACTAGTCGAGAAAATGTGCTTGAAATACAGGAAGGTGGGAGTCTCCATAAACGTCAACATGTTTTTAAGGGTATAACGTCATTAAGTTAGCGTAGAGCAGTTGGTTAGGCGCTGCTATCCTTATTTTTCATCAAGCGTGAAAGGTCGCGGGTACAAATCCCACCCTCTCCTCTTTCTTTTTTTTTGTTTGCTGAACAGATACCGTTGATATTAGAATATTTAAAAAATGAATCCGATGCACACTTGAGGGACGTCCCTTCTGCGCATATTTCCCCTTAGAAGTTGAACATTTCCAGGATTTAAAGTTAAAACTTTTCTTTTTAGTTATTGTTCATATGTTGTGTTAACACACACATCATGATTAATTCACAAATCACATATTATGTATTCAGGATGCAAAATGTAATGTTATTTAAGTTATGTATTGTTTGTTCTTCACTGACACCTAAAATATTGTTTATTTGATTTCGATATACTAAAAAAAGATATACAGTTACGTTAAGTAGTGGTGTAGTGCAGTACTGTAACGAAGGAGAGCGTTTAATGAGTTCAAATTGCTAAGATTAGTAATTTTATGTCCGACGGTGTAGGTTCGAATCCGGCTCTGGTACGAATTTATTTGGCCTACGTATAGGACCGATGGCAACCCACCACCGTTAGGAAATTGGGAAGCTTCGAATAAGTAAGCGTAATCCGGGCACGGAGACCTATTATAACGGCTGGGGATACGTCGGGCTGACCCCCCGACTATTCCAATACTGGTTGAAGATCTCCACGCTTAGAGGTGACGAAGGAAAGCGTGGGAGGGTGACCGGCAGTCGGTAGGTATGCCTAGGCCCTTCATGGGCTGTTGCACGAAGGATTATTATTATTATAATTTTATGTCCGTTCCTTCGTAATGACTGTTGTCAATCCCCTCACCACCATCTTACCATGCGTCTAAAACTAATAGTAAATCGCCAATTAACATTGTTATTGCGACGAAGGCCGATTCGATAAGAAACTACTAATAAGTATTTATATAGTGAGTGACAAACAAAAAATTCAAAACTTCATAATGATCGTTAATTCCTCACTGCTTTGTATCTAAAATGTTTGTCTTCTTTGAACAGAAAGTACGAGTATCAGATATAACAAACTTTCCGCACTAACTTTGCAATATTCGAAACCACCATTACAGACTTAGCTCTATGTAACTTGATTCTGCGCATTCCACGTGGCATGTGACTTCCTCCTATCATCGAAATAACTTTCTCTTACTATTTCCTTTCCTCTCGTGAAATACAGAGACCAATGTTAACTTGTTAGCACGGTGGATAAACTTTACACCCAACGATATACTCCTGAAAAAAATCCTGCCTAGGTGGAGAATCGAACCTATGACGTCCCTCGTAAGAATCAAGCACGCTACCTCTTCTCCAGGTAGCTCATGTTAGAATTTGCTATCAGTTTGAAGAAACCAATTCACACATAATGTCATACCTATAATTTCCTCATGGCAATTTTCATGAGGAAACGAATTCAGATAAAATCGAGAAACGCTGAAAGGGAAAAATGATGAACATGTCTATTGGCGTTTTGTCATATTTTGTAAATTGTGTAAAAATTCTGTGTTTTGAACAAGCAATCGTTTAGTTACGAAGTATTTTGTTGTTTGTTTAAAGTAGGAACGGGAGAGCGAAAAGGAGTCATTTGAACCAGACCCCGTTTCACAAGAAACTTCAGCTTCTTTCCAAAGACTGTATGAAAAGAGAGAGGAACGTATGAAATATAAAATATGTGTGAAATTAAAACAATGGAAACCTTGAAAGATAATACTAACGAACTTCAAACTATGAAAAACATATTTTCGTGTTGGAAAACTCTAAGTCATTTTCGAAATATGAACTTGATGTTTTTCCTTATTATGAAGTGGAGATATGGACAATCCGATCCCTCAGCAACTCCAACTTTTTCAATGGTCATAATTACTAATTAGGGTCCGGAAGTTAATGAAAAATCAACTTTTTTTTCTGACCCTTAAAAACAATGCTAAACGTGATATCATGTCCGTTTCAATCAGTTAGAGCCGGAAAACACTTTCTATTTTACATTTTTCGGCCTTTTTGGCTTTTAGTTTATTTGTCAGTATTTTAAACAGTTTTGGTTGCATTTTTACTTATTTTTGAGGTTTATTTTTCTCCTCCCCTGTTGTTTCGTGCATTTTAAATGCATTTACTAGTAAAAACTTACATATTTAGATGTCTTGACATGGTCCTTTTAGCAAATTCACCATGAATCGAAAATACTGTCAATGGAAAAGCATAATGTTATTCTTAACTGAAATGTTTGGCAATGGATTAAAATACTTTGTGTGAAGATATACTTTGAGGTTCTTTTTCTGGACACTATTATCGCTTTAATCTGTAGTTTTAAAGTAAAATTAGTCACAATATTAAATGCAATTACACTCTGGTATACGCGAAGCAGAACTGTATTTTCGGATGCTGGCCGACTACAGTATCATAGAAGGCCCACTCTGAAAGGAGATGAATTGGTTGATTTGGTGTTTTAAGTCAACTTTATGCATAGTAAGGCTAATCGGGACTGGACCTACAGTTTAAAGTGGGATCCGAACCGAGTGCATAAAATAACGTGAACCATGTGGTGTAGGGGGATCGTTTGTTTATGGAATGGGTTCAAACCTACTTCTTTGCAAAATCTTTTTCGGGAAGTAAACGGCTTTGGACGAGAATGCTTATCTACATTTCTTGGATATTTCCGTTGATATTTCTGTGATTTATGTCCAGCATTTCCGGATGCAGAAAGTTGACATGGAAGTTCTTAATATCGTATCAATCCCTAAGATTATATGTTTATTTTATAAAAGCCTCTCTGAATGCTTCACGTTGACCAGGGCATTCACTTGTTTTTCTCAGTTGTCTCAGCCTCTGAGGCATGTAAACAATGCACAGTGTTGTGCTATGCAAACCTCCTGAGCTATTCAGGAAACAGGTAGTTTCTTCTGCCTATGGAGTCAGTGGATTGCATAATGGCAATTAAAAACACGATTCGGCATGGAGGAAGAGCTCCATGGCCTAGGGAATAGTGTTAACTTATAACAGCTGAATGAAAGGAAAAGTATTTCCTAAAATCCTGCCAATCACTGAAAGATTAAAAACATTAGTAGAAGCATTACTTGACGCATGTACAGTGGCGACGATTATGGAGTGTGGAGGGACAGATGACCCCGCACTATGCTAAACATTATCTACCAAGGGAAAGAAACTGTCCTTGCCCCCCTCCCCCCACCTTGCCCCATCAGTTTTGAAACCCAATCGCCACCACTGAGCATGCATCGCATAAATATTTACAGTAATATCATATAATATTATATTACGTTATTAGAACACTTCGTACTCGGTAAATAAAAAGGAAAAAATAATAAGGAAAGAGTGGGATTTGAACGTACGATGTTTCGATCTTGACGAGAACAGTAAAAAACGAAAGTGCTGTCATCTAACCAACTACTCCAGGAGATTGCTAACAGAAAGCTCAGAAAAACACGTTAATCTGAGTTGAAGCAACATTGTGCCGGAGTTCCGAACCATTTTTCGCCAAGAACCAAGGAAAAGACACACTTTGCAGAATCGTTTGATGTTGTGCAAGGTATCTTTACTAAACATTTCGCATAATATCATCATAAATTCGCCTTCTTGCATTCAAATGTGACCGCAATTCTTTCCAGGTGGATGAGAACCTGTTCAGTTTTTCACAATGCACACACATTTTCCTATTTTCAAATTCAGAACGAAGAATCTTGAAATATTTTCAACGTTCGTATTTCTACTTAACATTTTTTTGTCTACTCATATATTTTATTACTGCTTTAGGGTATATTTACTTTATGGAATGTGAAAGAATGAAAAAAAATCACAAGAGCGTTTTCATTCAGGAAGAAGAAATGTTGCAAAGTTGGCTACTCTTAGTTGGCCCTGAAGCGCTATGCTGCCAAATTTACGAATTCCGGACTTTGAAGTTTTTTCAGGGCGGTCAAATAAGATGTTGCGAAGTGTACCTTGTTCGTTACTAAGTAAATACACCTTCTTATGGCGTACTGTTAATGCTGTCGCCTTGTAATACAGGGATCTTGTGTTCGATACCCGATGTGGGCACACTGGGCAAGAGTTCGTATCTCTCTTTAAACCGTAGGGCCAGTTCCGCATAAAATGGATTTAAACTTTGTTAAACTTTTACTTTGTTCAATGTAGACAACACTGTGCTGATTAGTGCAGAGTATCGTCACTATATACAGAGTGTACCAGAAGCGATAGCGCAAACAGAAAGGGTGATAGTAGAAGCACAAAGTCTCAGTAAACATGGGATCGTAAAAGAACAGTTTTCGAGATAATTGCGAATGTATGGTTACTATCCGTCACTGACATGATTGCATACATCGTACCCTTGTCTCTTTGCGCACTCCGAGGTTTCTTTGTTTAAAACTGAACGCTGCCGAAAGGGGATGTTGTAAACAAACCACACGTCCTGCATATGACGGAAGGCATAACAGGCACTTCACTTGTAAAGTAACAATTGATAATTGAAATTTTAGATAGAACAATTGCTCGAAATACTAGCTTTGATACCAGATAGAACACTGCATTCTGAAAACGAGATAGAAATGAAACAATTTCATTATAAATTTGTCATTCGGTAGCAAAGTAAAATAAATAATTCATATTTTCATATTTTGAGAAATCAATGGACTACTTTGATCCCACTATTATTCAATTTTTTTGTCTGTTAACAACAGAAGTAAGAACCGAAGACTACTATTGCTAAGCAGCTCCCCACAAGTGACTGAAGTTAGAATCCAAATGGTTTATCTCATACTCGGATGGCGCTTGTGGTTGGTTGAGAAAATTGTCGTAAGGTTTCATTCGCTGTTGGAGTTTGCATTCTCGTGGCTGCTTCCAAAGTCTGTACACGAAACAAAAACACTCTCAATATATCAATATTGGTTGTGTGTAGGCATCAGACGATGGAAGAGATGAAACAATTGCATCCTAAATAAACCACAGCCAAAATATCTCGATTTGTTTACAATTTATGCTATTTTTTAAAAATATATATACAGCGTAAAATGTCATGCGTATGTAAAATATAGTTTACAATATTACGTTCTGAAACTCTTGAATTTCGACGTTCGAAACATAAAACTTTATTTCTGAAGAAAAGAACAATAAATATTGTTTAGTACTCACCGTTCCTACTATTCGTCTGCATCATTGGATAGATTACTTTCAACTTACCTACAAATTGAGAACAGAAACAATTACAATTGTGTTTCATAACAAAACAAATCTGTTTGTAACAACTACAGAATGTAGAACATGTACATAATATCTCCTCATAATTTAAACTAAATTAACAAATTTAAGCTGCCTCGATTTACAACGTTCTAATTATGTTTTGGTTATTTTAGACCACTTTTCTATCTCTTCGGTTATGATAATGATAATAAAGATATGATACAGAAGATGGGACAAATACAATGACATACATTTTACTCAGCTTAGAATCAGAGGCACCACTCTGTGACACTCAATCAACATTGTAACTTATATTCTGCAGACTGCAACAGCTTATCTACTCAAGTTTTAAGATGCACAATGTGAAGTACAAGGACATTTCGAAGGTGTGAGAGCTCGGTATTTTCTTTGGTGGTTACTAAATTAAAGTGGCAGTATTTAGTATTGCCCTCAGATACTCAAAGCACGGATATGGCTAAGAGCCTGTTGAACGAAGATTTCCCGCATGAGAAACAAACGCGCTACTGTTTCAAACCACCAATATCACTTACGATCTCGTTCAAATTTACACATTTTAATGTTGACATTTCACTTTAAAATAAATAAAAACGTAAAAATGTAGGGTATATTTTTCTCGCAGTAACATAGTTCAAGAATGTCAATGACAACTGTTACAATTACTATAAACAGAAAGATTTGCATATTCAAGGTTTCAAGTTTCCCACAAGTGCCAAAGGTCATGTTTCAGATTTATTGAGAGGTTCCCTGTTACTCTTTTCTTGGACGCCAAAGGTTTGTGTTATAAAACAGGTCAAACTTCAAAAATAATTTATCTAGTCCACGAGCCTAAGAAAAAAATTCAAAGCATGCATTGTACACGTGTATTACTCAAAAATGCTTCGAACATAATCTTAAATTAAACAAGTATATGGTACAGATTAATTTAGTAACAGATTAAATGACGCCGCTGTAACAGAATTAAACACACACTCACCTTTAACTGAAGATCCAACTCGTCCGTGTGTTGTTCTACCTTGTCTAAGCGGTGTTTCACATCTTCTTTCTTGATGGATTCTCCAGAAAGTTCCAGAATATGACACAACTCCTAGAAGTAGAGAGAAAGGTTCCTATTAAAGGATGATTAATTCAGACAAAATAAAGCAGAAATATTTGCTCCAAATTTCAGAAATAAAATTTATGTTCTCGTACATACACAAAACATTTCCTCGTTTTGGTTTAAGGTTTGGAGTAATCAGTCTGTAATACATAACCTATCCGTACAAAGGATTATAGAATCACACTAAACTTTCTTTCAGGCTTTAGTTTAGATCTGGCGGCCATTTTTAATTAGTCGCGTGTGTTGATTTTAGCAACTTCAGACGTTCATGAAAATCATTATAACTTCTGTTCTTTAATTCCAATGTAATGATAAAGAACATGAAATGCTCCTTCGTTTTGATTATTACCATTTTTGCTCCAGTGATAGTAGTTTCCATGCTATAATACAATATATCCATTAGATTTTCTTTAATAATTTCTTCCCTTGGAGACACAAAATTACCATGAAGGAGGATATACACCTTAACCATATTTCTTATTTCTATGTTTACCGTGCAGGGCCAGATAAGTCCGAAAATTGTTAAACACATGAGGAGCCTTTTGTTCTATACGCTCCCCAAAAAATTGAAAATTTTGAAAAATCAAAAGCTTGACGCTCTGTAACCTTAGATTAGGGACAGAGAAAATATCTGAAATTTACACCACAGTGAGACCTCTTGAGGCTCAACATAATATTACAATTTGTTGGTGTTGTTCCTAATAAGAACGATATTTAAGATCATATTTACCCAAAGTTAGCCTCTTTACAATATTAATCAAAACGCATGTGGAATTGGGAAATGAAGAAATTGCAAGGTAAAAAGATAGTTATAATAAACACATTTGAAACGTAGATTTATTCGAAATGTACATCAATATGTGTAGATACGTACATGGTGAGTGATTAGTTTGTCCGTTGAACCAAATTACTTAATTATTGCTTCGTTTCAACAATTCTTGATGGTTTGTGTGTTGTTTATTGTTGCCATGAAACCTCATGAAGCAATATGGATAGAAATTTCAAACTGTTATTATTTTGTCCACTGAACATATTATTTATCTCAGTAGTGTTGAAAAGAAGATATATCTGCGACCACTGGTCTGTGAGAAAGGTAAATAGAATATGACAATGCCATAATAACTGTGAATTTTCAGCTCAGAACTATAGCATCGCGCAGCAGAGTGTTTCCATATATTTACCCAGGTTGTCTATTTAACGGGATAACAAATCAAATCTTTTTCCATTGTTTTTTTTTCTTTTTTATAATGCTATACTTTTTCACTAGGTCACCTTACTGCTTTCAATTATTGGGTAAATATGCCATATCACCCGAACGGATTTCTTCAAATTTACAGGAGAAACTACTTACTGAAATCAGTTTCTGTAGCATTGTCGAAGTTCTTCGAGGTATTTTCTTTCGCGGAAACTGAAAACTTCATCATAGAATGCTGCAGAACAAGAAATAATCATTTTTTATGTAAGGAACTTGCATTTTCTGTAAAGCGACAACATTATGCCGTTGTTTCCATTATGTACCTGCAGATGGCGCGAGCGTCGAAAGTCACGCGGTCTAGCCAGTGTTTCCAAACGTGCCTTTTTTTTACGAGAATTTTTTTCTTTTTTTTTAAATATGCTTACCTAACCTAACCTAACCTTGCCGGAAATGGTCCGTGGGGCTATCGTGAATGGTTTTCTGGGGCTATCCGTCAATGGTTTGTGATGACATAATGAATACGAAAGTAGGTATTTTTCGGTGAAGAAGGTTGAAACACTGCATACCCACTTCAAATCGACAACACACACGGACGACGCGCGATGATCCATGACGAGTGCACGCCATATTGTCTGTTACCCAAGCGGAACAAGGAAGACAAATAA
The DNA here is from genome assembly GCF_977018435.1 of Lepisma saccharinum. NCBI lineage: Eukaryota > Metazoa > Arthropoda > Insecta > Zygentoma > Lepismatidae > Lepisma > Lepisma saccharinum. Next base: position 20,288,228 of record NC_139256.1, on the reverse strand, counting down.
TGACTCGTAATATGAAAAGTTGACACTATTTTATGGGAAAAGGCATAACTTCACCTTAAAGAATCTTCCGCAATGCAGAATAGGTACGTATCAATGCTAAAATTAACGAAATAAACGAGTGAGAGGTGTTCGGGCGATATCGCATAATTACCAATTATTGTTTATTTCGAAGTGTGGTTTCTATCTCACTCACTTCCGAAACACGTCAGAATTTACTTTAATATAAAATATATAACTATTGAAACCGATTTGAACTTTGTGCATTGTACTGACAGAGGCTAAAACGAACATTCGTACGCAGAGTAAGGGGAAAGGGGGCAAGAGTACGCACTCAATTTATATTTGTTAATAACACTTATTTTTAGTCAAAATATAAAATACGTTACAGGAATATGTTCGTTACACTGTCTTTTAAATTATTATGACTTTTACTTTTGAAAAAATAACATGATAGGTCATAAAAAGGACATTTGCATACTCTTAAGACTCCATGGCGAGCAAGAGTACTACTGACGTAGTACAAGACAACGTACTTAGAGTTGACGAGCTGTATCTTTGCGGGTGAACCCTACCCAAGACCGGCTGCGCAGTAGCAAGGGGGAGGAGCTACCGGCTGCGCGTCATTATCCTTGCGTTCTGTCTTTGCTGTCGACCACCCAAAGGGACTAGGTGGCAACTACATAAACGTATCTCTCTCACACTTTGCGCGGAGTAGCCAAGGCCACCCGGAAAGATACAGCTCGTCAACTCTAGCAATTATTACAATTAAAGGGGTCAGTCCCCTCATAACAGTAACAGGCCCCAGGGTTACCCCCAGGTATCCATTGATTTGGGGCTGGGAGATCCGCAGGGCCGCTTTATGCGGGGACAAGGCCGGAAAAATTCCAACCATAGATCACCCACCCCAGGAATTGAATCCGGGTCTCGGGTAGAAGTCATAGCCTACGAGAATTTATTGCCTGCAGGCAAACGAACAAAATAGCCTAGAAAATCAAGAGATATTACAAAGGAACATGATTACGCTCTGTCCCAGTCATCTGTAGAGCAGCCGAATGAAAACAAGTCTCTGTGCAAGTAGTGACGCGTGACGGTTCCACCAATGAACACGTGAGAGGAAGTGATTGAGGGGGGAGCGACTGCAGCTACCAGCGTGTACCCCTCACCCCCCTTCTCTCTGCCGCAGGGTATAGAACCTCTATCTAATCTAGCCTTACCCTAACACTGATTACACTGGACAACAAATTTTAACTTTTTCTGTTAAATGGAAAAGAAAAGGCTGGAAAAGAAAAGGCGATTCTTATAGGATTTTTCCCGCTGTTTTCAAATCTGTTTACTGTTTTTCTCTATCGGGCTCAGATTTTTTGTAATACACATTTTTTGTTGTAACGACATAACCTTGCTTTATTCAAACTAACATGCTTCACATATTCTGTATATTGGCCTATAATGTACTTCTAAAGGATTTTCAGCTATGTTAAGCTTATTAAGCTTATTAAGCTTGAGGAACATCTCTCTTGAGAGTCCGGGAGTAGTCTTGTAACATTCGTGGGCTCCATTTACCTAAAGACATTCCATGGTGTATATTTTCTGATGGAAGCATTTTCAAGGTTCATCACTTACACTGCCGTTGTTGGGGGGGGGGATAACCCCAAATGTTCGACCAACATAGATTTTTAAGAACATACATCCCAGTTTATGTAGTATCATAGTATTTTTCGATGTGCCTAGTGTTCGTAGTTATTCCAGAGATTTTTGTAATGCAAAAACAGCAATCCGTTGAGTGGTTCAATGGTTTTCTCCAAACCATTGCACTCCGAAAGGCATGTGACAAACTCTTTCAGCCACACCTATTTCTTTTATATATAACAGTGTCTCACATGAAGCACAGCAGATATGAGGGGACCAAGATTTATTCTGCACATCTATTTTGCAGCCAAAATATAGTTCATATGATTTCCTATTCACTGGAGTAATGTTTCTTTTTGAGATTTCGAAGTTGACTCTCAGCAGCCGCAGATCCCAGGAAAGGTCAATAGGGACTATCCCAGAAAAAGGACAGCTTGCTCTGCGACGACATTAATGAGCATTTCTACATTCTAATTTCTTCATATAGCAGAAGTATTTATTTTACACGAGAGGTTGCAATGAAGATTATATTACATTTCTTGGATCTGAAGTGACGCATGCGTCAATTGTGGGAAAATAATTATTACTTTCTTTCACTTCAGATCCAAGAAATGTCATATAATCGTAGTTGAGTGCTCTCGTGTAAAATAAATACTTCTCCTATATGAAGAAATTAGAATGTAGAAATGCTCATTCATGTCGTCGTAGAGCAAGCTGTCCTTTTTCCCACAATAGATGTAAGCGCAGCATGCAGCGCATGCGTTCAGGAGACGCCTCTGAACTATCCCCTCCCAACTGGCAGGTTTTTGGATATATTATTATCCCTAATGTTTTTGAAGTCCAAATTTTGTTTTATCATAGATTTTATGTGGAGAATATTTTCCAAAGTTTGATTTAAATCAACTATATCCTCAGATAGGTCAATCGCATACAGTTTAAATTTGGATCCAACAAAGGTGCAATGTGCCCCAAAATGGGATCGAAGCCAAGATCCCTTGAGAGAATAGCTCTATCCTCCCTGATTGCCCATCGAAACAGGTTCAAGAAATAAATATTTACGTTCGATAAAAATACGCATGGTCAATAAATCAGTATAGACCTAATATTTTTTTTTTACTCACACTTTTTTTTCTTTTACACACACAAAAGAACATCTATTCCAGCCATGGACACCTATTTTTGTGAAACAATACTCTAATCTCTAGAACGGACGTCAGCTGGTTTCCTTTTTAAAGTACGATATATTGTTTAAATAAAACAATGCAAGTGTAGGTTAGAAAAGCTTCTGGTGAGGTGATGCACTCGACTGAAATTCGCCCCTCCCAAATGTTACGGACTAGCCACTGACAGCAAATATAACAGAAATTGTTGGGTAGTTAACACACCTATGAGGCATTTTTAAATATACAGGGTGTCCCATGTAACTTGACAAATCGAAATATCGCGACAAATATGCATCGAACGGGAAAATGTTCCAGTTGAAAGTGTAATAATATTGTGGGGGAAGTCACCTACGTTACCATGAACCCACCCCACCACCTCATGGGGTGGGGCAGGTGGCAACCTTGAAATGTTAAAAGGGAACCTCTATTTTTTTATTGCAGATGTGAATTCGACGTCCGAAAATACGTAGGTCTTGTCCGACACATTTTGTTCCATTCCTGATAGATAGATGGCGACATTTCTATTTGTCAAGTTACATGGGACAGCCTGTATAGCTACACACTGTACATAACTCACAATATGCACAAATTAGAGCCAACAAACTTATTTATGTCTCAAAACGTAAGAGAACTGGATTTCAACTGAAATGTTACCATTGTTGTTTATCCTGATGGCAATATACCAGTATTTTATTATTGTTGTCATCAGTGATTGGCTTGCGCAGAAACATTTAAAGCAAAGCAAGTCACTTTTATTCATGTTTTGGAACTCATAATGCTTGTAAGTTTGCTACTGTAATAAAGCAGAATGGTAAAAGAAGAGCTACAAGAAGAGAGAAAATGTAAACGCGTTACAAAAAAAGATGAAGCCCGATAAAGAAATTCTGACTTCATATTCAAAATCAGCATACCAAAAACACATAAGAATCAGTGACATAAAAATTATTAATTTAACAAAAATCATTGTTGACCAGTGTTATCACTTTGCTGATAAAACATTGTTAACTTTATTATTTGCAGGTATTTACATATTGCAGAAGGAGAATATATGTGTAACTAATTGGAAACTAAAGTGTTTGAAAGCCGAGAGGAAAGAATTTCTTCATTTCTCTGGGTTTTCACATCCACATGATCTGCGTACGTGAGTATACAACAGGAAAGGTATATTGTGGTGTATCCGTATTATTATAAAAATACCTACTACAGATAAACATATAATTCGACTCCCTATCAGCAAGATATAAATCGAGCCAATAGGTTGAGCCTCTTCTGACAGCCTGATATAACTTGACAAGTTTAAAAACAAGACGCTGCAAATAGCTGTTGCGCATCTCGCACCACATTTCCCCACTCCATTCTCCGCAGCGACGTTGGTTCGCAGTGTTGCAACCTGGAGGGAGCGGAATGGTCTTGAGGATTTTCAACGAAATTTGTATTCGCTTTTTCCTGGGCTGTTTTCTACCTGTCGGACTACAGAAATTCAGCTCACCTTTCGCCAACGACTCTTTTCCTTCTTTTAAAACTTGGCCTCCCCGATGGCGCAGTGGTAGCGTCGTCGCCTTGTAATCAAGGGGTCCCGGGTTCGATTCCCGGTGGAGGTACATAGTGGTTCGGATCCCACTTTAAACTGTAGGTCCAGTCCCGATTAGCCTTACTGTGCATAAAGTGGACTTAAAACAACAAATCAATCCAATCCAATTCTTTTAAAACTTGAGAAACCATCCATTTAGATACTCCCGTGGCGGCGCTTGTGGACTCGACAACATTATACTTAAGTTTATGTAACTCCTTCTGATTTCGCAAATATGTTGCAACATTGTAAACAATTTCTCTGGCCTGTCCTCTAAGGGGCTTTCAAGAGCAGATTGTGGATTTCGTTGGATCCGGCATGATTTGATTTTTGCATTTCAAAAATATGCAGCCAAGAGTAAAGAGCAAGAACATTTCAATGCTTTAAAAAAGAACACAGCCAAGCATATTATCAGATTGCCTTCTCGTAGTGATTGTTGTATGCTAAACAAAAGAACCCCCACCCCACTCGGCTTTAAAAAAATACCAGGCCACTGCTCGATGTCGCATTCAGAAAATAAAGTTTCTCTTCGTTATAAACCTTAACGCGCGTGCGTAATACTACAGTTTACGATCCGCGCACCACACGCATTTTCAAAGATCGGATTAAATCAAATGAACCACTGATAAACTGATATGAGCCGGCACCGTCAATCCACACAGTAAAAATAGTTTGTCATATTTGTTTTAGCTTAATTTTGCTGAGTTGGCACCACTCGTACTCTCAAGGCCAGACCAGTACGTAGAAGAGTGGTGGGGAGTATGACGTAATAGGAAGTGCTCCGCAGCGATCTGCGCATATAGGGACTTAACTTGTCAGGCTATAGTTAAGGTTGCCTTGTATTGAAGGGTTCCCGGGTTGGGTGGTCCCGGTGGAAGAAAGTGAGAAACTTCCTGCCGTTTCATTTATACTTATTTCCAGTTTTCTACTTTTTAAGAGTTTAATGAGCGTTATAAAATTTTGAGCGGAATCAAGGTTCGCTACTTGACTGTCAAGAGTCAATGTGCTAGCTATCACCCGCTCGTTCCAGATCGGTTGCTCAAAGACGTGAAGACGACCATCTTTACCTGCCGCTGAGGAACCTTTCTCGTCATCCTACAGGCAGATGGGTGTGGGACAGTGCAAAGGAGGGCGGGGGTACGCGCGGGGTTGACCAGTCATACGGTCCGCGAGGAAGGTCCCGTGGGTTCCTCAACAGTGATGCCAACTGTAGCATAATGGTTCTAAACCTAGCAAAATTTGAACTTCATTGGCACCTAGCAATCTGGGTTTGGCATAATGGAAAATTCTGCATCATCTCAAAAACGGGCGTCCTTGGGAAACAGAGAAATTGAATTCTAATGAAGATATTTTGAGGAAATATTTATTATTAAGAAAATCTCCAGATCTTGTTTGTACTTCTCTAGCGGACTTGTTTGAAACAAAACGAAGTATGCCGACCAAGGGAAAAGCTTTTACAGGCCCTGATCCATCCTCTTATTTTCATCTTTTCCCTCCTCGATTTAACAAGGGAGGAACATTTCATAAAAGGAAATCGGTAGGAAGTTGGAGGTCACAAATAAAACAAACGGACGCCATTACCAGTCATGAAATTTTCTTCAACTTTTTTCAAGCACTATGCTAAACCCTTTTTTTTTTTTTTTTTTGAATGGTCGAAATTCCTAACATTGCTAAACTACAGTAAATAATCAATAACTTAGTTCACAACTCCAAAATAGCAAAATAAAATTCAACTTAAAACTACTACAGTCATCAGAAAATGATATTAATAAATTAATAATAATTTTATAATAATAATAAACCCTAGCATAATTTTATCACATTTAGCGTAATTTATGAGTTGAAACAGCACCTTTTCTTATCAGGAGGTTGGTATTGGCAAAGCTGTTCTTAATCCACATATGACAGGCAGGGAGGGCCTGCAGCTAACATTACAAATCCAATGGCTAATCCAACGTACAGGCGATACATGTCACTGTGTAATTGAACGCATTTTCGAAAACTTTCCTCGGTATGTTTACCATAACTTCCTACACCCCAAAAATTCCACGAGTCGCCACTGGCTCTGTATGTTGCATTCTAAAATACGCTTACTGCAATGAAGAAAGTGCTGCTACATTGCAATTAGAAGCCAATTTCATTTCATTCATTTCTTTCGAGCATTTCATGGCAATCTGGTTTTGTTCCTCCCTCCCTTATGCCTCCAAAATATTATCGCGAATCTACGTCTGGTTTGCATTCGCTGTTTTTATATTCGCAATAGTTTCGTGACTACCTAAGCCTATTTTCCATCATAGATAGCTAGACAATTGCGAAAGAAAGCTAAACCAAATTTCACGTGAATGCTCTGGGAGGAATTCTAAACAGATGTGATTTTTCAGACTTGGATTATTATAGTGGTCTTTCAAAAGGAGAGGAATGGTCGAAAACGGCTTAGCTAATCCAGGGTAAAGATCCTGAGTAAACTTAACACCACTTCTCATTTCCTTGTGGTAAGGTGACTATGGGTTCCCATCGCACCTCTACAAAAATCACCTGTTCACAAACTATTCATTAGAAAAGATAATTTTAATTATCTTACGTCGAATTTCAAAAGGCTTCTGAAGGAACTCAACACGAGAAGTAAGAATATATTTTATTCAAAGTTATATTATCGCAATATTCCAACAAATAATTGTCTATAACAAGATCTGCAAGTATTAAGCATTAAAAATCGAAACTAAGATTTAAAAAGAAAAAAAGTCAAGGAAGTATTAAACATCTTATGTGATTTTTAACTACACTGCCATCTAATGTTACAAATTGAATTAATGTTGTGTAATAAGGGAGGTGAGCCATAGTTAAGCTTGTAGGGCAATTTATAAATCTCCAATGAGAGATAAATTTATGAAGTTTCAAGAAATAACTGTTATAACTAATTAACCACATGAACCCCGCGGCTCGATAGCCCTTGAAGATCCTAGGCTTCTGACTGCCAGTCTCCCTCCCACGATCCTACTTAGAGGTGTGGAGATCTTCAACCAGTAATGGGGTGACGTTGACGTGGGGTCAGCCACTACGCTATCATCGGCGAACAGCCAGTTTTTGTAATGTTAAGTTATTCTAGGAATCGTAACTAAATGATAGCAAAAAAACAGATAAAATATCATACAAACCATTAGAAATATTCTTAATGCTCCTTAAAAACAATTTTTGTTTTCAGAATTTCAAATAGTGAAATGATTCTTGGAAAGGCAGGTAAAGAAAATATTAGCCCCACCCCCCATGACTGGTCCTAGGTGGAGGCGATACAATATACTCGGGGCCTGTAACCAAACTATTTTAAAAAGTCTTAAAAATCGAAGATTTTTGTACCTTAGTCTGAAGTATAGTGTTCTATACAATCGCAATTCTCTATTACGTAAGAGCAATAAGCAGACAGAACAAACCAAGAAATTATGTGAGGTACTAAATTGGTGTTTATTTCCATGCTTAGACATTCATTATATTTAATTTTAACACGCTGTGGTGAATTTACTTTGTTTCATGTAAAATAATATTACCACGTCCTGATTTTATAATTAAAATAATAGTGCATATGAGCTATTTTTGATTGAAATGTTTGAACACGAATTTTATTTAGTACTTGTTTAAAATGTGAAATTTATAATTTTGAGATATTTTTTAATGTGTCAACACAATCCATGAAGTTAAGAAAAGTCAGATTAGTTGCTTCATTGGAACCACTAGGGGCATATAAACCCACAATAAACTGTGCACAATTAATTAATTTTATCTGGCACGGGGCACCCTGAAGCGCTGGGCCTCATGAGTTGCCCCTCCCCGGGTCGGCTCTGCCCCCCTCGCCCCCATCCTCCTCCCAAAAAGCCAGCGAGAGATGAAATGTGGTGCGATTAAGTTCAGTTTTAAATGTATACGTTCAAACAGAGGCAATTACAGTTGCACATGTAACTGATTTTTGCGCAATGGTCAAAGGATATGATGATAGTCATGAATGAAGGAATCATGTATGTGCTTCATCGGAAATCGAACACCTTGTTGTTAAGCTTTTCATTTTAGCGGCTTTACCATTCCACAATAGCTTCGTCTTATGTAAATGATTAAGAATATTTTTTTCTACTGCTTACCTCCAAAAAGACGTCTTTTGTGCTGGTTGTTCATTCACTCTTCCCCTGGAACCACATTTTCAGAAGCACATTAATAATGATACGACGCGGTGGTCGAAGGCTCATTGTTATTCACAAGTTTTCCATGCACCCGATAACTGACTACTGACTAGTGTTTTATGTATAAATGGGCCAACCCAACACCAAACTTCAACTGAAAAGTTCAAGATAAAACAAGGGAAAACTCAATCATCTTTCGAAACGCCCATCTGGACAAAGCTTTCCTGACAAGGAGATTGTGGCCATGCAACAGCAGGAGGGTTGGAGACGTCAGAGGACCTGCTGTCTGTGGGGAGGACGTTTTCAAATCCGTGACGTAGTAGGTGAATTTCAGCGGTGTTTGAAGCCGTGTTTCTCGAGAACCGAAACAAATATCGCCGAGATATTTTGCACATCTCATGTTTGTGTCATTATCTGTAAAATGAATGGATTTAAAACGTTTTTCATGTCAAAGTGGAAATGTCCATTCACGTTTGCACTTCAGGTCCGTAGTCAGGAATTCTTTGTAGAGGGGTGGGGGGGCGAAGTCAATCCTAGAGGGGGCAAATTTTTAATATACGGTGTCGCATTGGCAGATATAGCAGGATACACAGGCACTTACCCCCTCACCCAAAAGAGATAAGTAACAGAAAAGGGATGATATCTTGAAACTCCAACGAACAAAAAAAACTTCGAGCAACATCAAATATCAATATTTCGATAATTACCTTTCCAGATTGCAAAGAATATAAAGTAACATATATAGGCTAATAGGGACTGTATCTACTTGATATTTACAGGTCATTAATGTTAATAGACGATTAATATGTACCAACAGTTTTGGGCTTCTCTGCAGAACTGATTAAGGAAGTCATTTATAAATCGTGCTTCATAATGTTTCCCTCTAGTTTCCAGTATGCAAGATTTTTACGCACAAAGAAATCTAACGAGAATCCAACAACACCATTGTGTTGTGTTATGCAAGAAAAATCAAATCAATTAAATAATAAGGGTTACATATTATCTACACTTTGATGAATTGTGTAAAAATTTGTAACACATTTTTTGTACTTGCTAGAACATTAAAACATGGGCCCCTTAGTCCACCACGGACTCTATTTCCTTCAAAGGGGAGACTCTTGAATCACTACAATGTTTACCTACTATATAACTAGTAGAGCGTCGATTATCCGAAGTAACTGGGGGACATGGGTGTTCGGAAAATTGGTTTGTTCGGATAATCGAACTGTACATGTTTATTTGCCAAAAAGAAGTACTGTACAGTAAATTTATTCATAAAAACAGGCATCTCTTTAAGTATTACAAAGTAACGTACAAAGGCAACTTTAGTAGGAATATATAGTATGTGGTACAGTTTATTAAACAAAAATATGTACATATTACATACGCATTTTGCATGAACAATACATACACCGACAGAAGTGTGCTGATTGTTGAAACACAGCGACTGGCGGCTTGGCCGGTCAGCAGCGCCTTATGAAGGCCCCATTAGAAGCAATGTTCCGCCAGCGGTGGCTCAGTGCGGCGACTACTGTGGGAAACTTGGTTTGGGAGTGAGGGGGATGATGGACGTTAGGGTGGGAGAGTAACAGGTGCGAGCGAGTACACAGTTCGGTTAAGCGGTCGTTCGGTTGACCGACGTTCGGATAATCGACGCTCTACTGTATATATAGTTATGTTAACCATTTTGCAAAATATTGTGTGAATTATAGGCAGTGATGTGCGTCTACGCGTAAACAACGATAGTCTACATTCTACACGTAGACTATTTTATACACGTAGATTACGTAATCTGTGTAAACAACATGGCGAAAGGTGATAACTTAGCAAAGGGCGCCGTGGAATTAAAAGAAAATTATACTGCGTATCAGTTGCTGATGTGTGAGGAGCACTTTTCATACTCTTTCTTCCAAATTCGAACAATTTCTCACCTAGGAAGAAACCTAATATAGGAAATATTCTAGTGTTTTATGGGGAAAAGACCACTCTTGCCTCACGACTGCCATCTGTTGTTGTTTCTTGCATACTATTTATCTTCTTCCATAGTTGATAATAGAAGAGAAGAGAAATTTTGTTGTAAATAGGATTCTTTTCATTTCGTTAGGAACCAATATAGTTGAAAATGTCACTTTCCTTTCATGAAACCCTTGGAAATTAATTTTAATGCACTTTAGATTGTCTACGTAGTCTATGTAAACTACACCCCAATGTAATCTACGCGTAGATTACGTGTAGACAACGCATGTAGACGTAAACTTATAGTCTACGGAACATCACTGATTATAGGTGAAATACATGTGTTTGACACCTGGCAAACAAATAGGAATCCCTTGATTGATCAATGACTTCTTGGATTACAGTGTCATCATTAATATTTCATATTAAGTTTCATAGAAAGAAATTGTTTTAATAGGGCGTAAATAATTTCACGGGGTGCCATGGCATTCTCTTTAAAATTTGCTTTCATATAGATCGTTTGGCTCCCATGGCCGACTTCCGCGCCCCCATACCTATGGCTCTGAACTTGGACTACAAGAACAGCAGAAAATGCGAGCGGAGCGAGCAAGAAAATTTTACGAAATGTACTTTTTCTTGTATAAAATTTGTAATCGAGGAGGGGGGCAATTGCCCCTCTGTGCCCCTTGCAAGTGCCCTTGGCCATCTGGAAGAAAAATGCAAGGAACACGTGAAAACTAATTCCATCATAAGTATCTAATTGTCCTGCTATTCTTAGATTCTCCTAGTCTTGTTGATTTACTTCAATGTTTGCTTCCCCTAGAATGGACTTCCGCCAAGGTCGGAGGGGGAGTGCAACAGTTCTTTAATTCAAAGACATTTTACAATTATATTTTGTTATTTAGTTGTGAGCATAATCTGAAAAGAATGAAGAAAATTCTGTTGTGCTACTCTGTTCAATTTTGATGTTATTTTGTTTATTATTCGTTACTATAGTGACTGTAGAAATTGGTTAATATACTAATTTTGTTAAGTAACATTTAAAAAGTTATTTTTATTTAAAATATTGCGACAAACTGCTCCACACCGGGGACAGTTGCAATAAATTGGCGACCTAGAGCCAGGATTCGAAAATTGTAAGTTGATAAGAACTGAACTGATAATGCTACAATGAAGAAAAGAGAAGTTCCTTACGTGCTTCGAAGTAGTATGTGCCTTCAACCGGATCTCAGTGATGTTGCTGAAGTAAGCAACGAAGAGGACAATTCTGGTAAGCAAATGGAGGATTTACTCTGTTGTAAGGACAGATTTTCTGACACTCGCATGATTGAATGCACGTCATGCAAGAAATGGGAACACGTAAATTGTAGGGGTCTTACAGTTATTCACTGGGTAATATTCAGCTCTATGAAAGAAGACTATTACTGTAAGGCATGCAAACCAGAATTCAATCCATTCACTCTAAAATCATACTTGGATACAGTAAATCCCAATATTGACCAAATTTTATCTGCTTTTCACTTGAGTTTGGCCCAACATGAGAATAGGTTGCAAGACAAGTTGCTCCAGAATACCGAAACGCTGGAGAATAGGTTACTTCAGAATACTGAAGCTCTGGAGAATAGGTTGCAAGACAAGTTGCTCCAGAATACCGAAACGCTGGAGAATAGGTTACTTCAGAACACTGAAGCTCTGGAGAATAGGTTGCAAGACAAGTTGCTCCAGAATACCGAAACGCTGGAGAATAGGTTACTTCAGAACACTGAAGCTCTGGAGAATAGGTTACTTCAGAACACTGAAGCTCTGGAAAATAGGTTGCAAGAGAAGTTGCTCCAGAATACCGAAACGCTGGAGAATAGGTTACAAGATAGACTTGATCAGAACGCTGAAACGCTGCGCGAAAGTTTACAAACAAACTGTGAAGTTTGGGGCACAAAATTGGTTAGGTTGCAGCAAAGTACTGAAAAACTGAACGAAGGACTCCAACATGTAGAAAATAAGTTGCAGGAGGTTTCTGATTCTTGTCAATCAGCTAATAGGTTACTAAATGAACGTATAAATTATGAAGTAACTTTATTAAATTCGAAAGTCAGTGATCTTGAATCAAAACTAGACCATCATGATGATGAGTTAAAACAACACTTATCAAACCAGTTGTGCCAACATGAAACTTCTATAAGTACACTACAAACAAATATGAATACTACGCAGGTAAAGTTGCAAGAATTTGATTCTATGCTTAAGGATTTAAATGAGAAATGCATTAACTTAGAGCAAAGCGATGTTATTTGTACTAGTATGGTTAGAGACGTTCTACAACCAGATAAAGAACTAAGTAATGATGATGCACTTATTAATGAACATAGGCACATAGCATGCCAAACTGATACAAGATTAAATTCTAAAATAAAGCATGTTGTTTTTAGTGAACACAATAAATGCGAAACATTTCATACAGGTTCTTCTGGCTATGATACATCTGATGCTGAAGTGAATTCTGTAAAGGAAAATGTAACCAAATTGTGCAACGGCAAATCTGCTCACAATAAAAGTAGAAATAAATTTGCTAAAGCTTCCACTTCACAAGGCAAGAATACATATGCATTGCAGCATTGTGTTTTAGATAATACTGAATTTAGTAATAGCAATTCTACTGTTGACAAAATCCATTGTACATGTTCACTCAATAACCATTCATGTCTTTCTTCGTTGAACAACTCTTTACTGTATGATAATAAGCACGTACATACTTGTGATACTGAAAATAATGCACCTAGTTCTTTATGTGCTACAGACACATCAAAGCAAATTTGTTCTACATCTAACAGAAATTCCATACCTTCTAGAACTTATGTTACTTGTGATAATAAAGAAAATTTCACAGGTCTTGGAACTTCAGTATGTGGTTGCCAACGTCAAAGTACATGTCATTCCTTAATCCATGATCAGTTTCCTGATGACTTAAATGTAAATCATTGTCCTTGTACTAGAACAAACTGTACTTATAACCCGATGTGGCTTAATAATGATTCTACATGGAATTCTTATAATCAGTCTGATAAATGCTCTAATAGATTTTCACGAGTTAGTGAACTCAGTCAATTGCCACGTTTTGGAGGAGATGTTTCAAAACAGTCTGCTAGAGAATTTATCGAACAACTAACTACAATGTTAAACATAATTGGTGTTCCTTCCAAGTATAAATTATGTATAATTCGTAAGTGTTTTTATAATGTAGGCGCTTACTGGTTCAACAGTGAAAGGAAGAGTTTCATTTCTTATGAGGACTTTGTACATAAATTTCTTGATCAGTTTGCATCTAATGAGTTATTAGAAAGTCAGTTGACATTGTTACGATCTAGAAAATACAACCCAGCTTCAGGTTTGTCATTGGAAGCATACGCTTTAAAAACGTACTCTGCTTATTGTAACCTTGTGGAAACTCCAAACAAAGTTGAAGTAATACGAATGATTTTGAAACAGCTACCTGAGTCAATTTCAAAGAATGTGGGCTGCCATAACATTACAGATCTTAAGCAACTGACCCAGAAATTAAGGACTATTGATTTGTATTCGAGTGATAAGAATAAAAGTTTATCTTTGCCCGGTGATAATACAGATTCTGATGACAGGGCTAATAAAAAGAGAAGTTTCGACAGACCAAAATACTTCGTCAGGCAAGTAAATGTTGAGCGGAATTCTTATGATTCTACAACACAGACTGAAAATGCAGGAATCAATGTAAATCATCGCCCATCTCCCAGAAGATTTGAACGCAATCCCTCAAGAAGGCAGTTTGTAAGGTCTGAAAGAACTAATAATAACGTGAATGATTCTAATTTCAGACGTGAACATTATCCATCCATATATAATAATAATAATGGAAGTGCTGGTGTTAGAAGAAATGCAAATGTTGATGAACAATCATCTTATATTAGTGGCCAGCATACACTTAATTGTAATACTAATCAGAATAGTGACAGTGTTTGTAATAATTCTCGTAATTCGATAAATTACTCGGATGCTAGAACGGATAATCCTGTTTCATCTGAAAGGTTAGGTGAGTTTATTTGAACAGTGAGTTGATCATCGCTGTTACAAGAAAGCTCATTGTTTCTTATTATCGTGTGTAAAACAGCATGAATTTATTGTATTTTATCTGTTTATTTATGTTCTGTTGATCATCATATTGTCTTTTATGGAAGAACTTATGTTTGGCCCATGTCTTTTATTTGTCTGACATTTCAATGTATCAAAGACAAGTGTCTAACACGAATAAAAGCGGAAAACGCCAAGAAGAAAATATACAAAGTGCCTCGCTGGAAGAATGATAAGAAAGAATATGTGTAATGTAGGATAAAATGAATGTAATATGGTATACCATTATAATGAAGGACTTCATTTGCACATATAGCTTCAAAGGGAAGAAGTGCACTCGTGAAGAATATAACCCTTTAAATGGATATAAGATGGTTATGAAATAGTAATAGTAATGAGATTGCAGTAAAGAAGAAATCTACTGAAGATGGCTGTAAAGAAGATGTGAAAAGAATGAGATTGCTGCCAAAGAAGTAGTAGAAGAAGAAGTGAAGATGATACATTGAAGATGTTACGTTTGAAAAATATACTTATTTCTACATCAAAGTATGATGTCAAGGTTTTCAACCGGAGGAGGAGGCTATTGCAACAGTTCTTTAATTCAAAGACATTTTACAATTATATTTTGTTATTTAGTTGTGAGCATAATCTGAAAAGAATGAAGAAAATTCTGTTGTGCTACTCTGTTCAATTTTGATGTTATTTTGTTTATTATTCGTTACTATAGTGACTGTAGAAATTGGTTAATATACTAATTTTGTTAAGTAACATTTAAAAAGTTATTTTTATTTAAAATATTGCGACAAACTGCTCCACACCGGGGACAGTTGCAGGAGGACAATGCCCCCTGCCCCCATGTGGTTGCAGCACTGTTTATGAGTGTCTCTTCATCAATTTCACGTCATCACTCATTATTGCGATTAGCTAGAAGTGGCAGAAAAGCAACGCTAAGTTACAAAAATCAAATATTTATTCCCTCTCTCTACCACATGAATCACTATTACCAAAAGGTAGACTTGGGAAACAAAAATTTAAGCAGTTCCAAGTAACACATCCAAGAGAAATATCCGAACACATTAGGCACCTTTAATACAAGACTACTCAAAATTTCACAACTGTTCTAGATACTGAAAATTGCGAAATCATTTCCCGAAGTTTGAATCTGGAAGGGAATCCCCCCCTCCCCACAATCCTGATACGACACTATAGGGAATCCCATACAGCCTAATAAATCACAAAATCAATAAGTGTCTTCGTTATGATGCTAGAGTAGCACATGATATAATTGTAAAGATTAGTGAGAATTCCAGGTAGGAATGTGTTCCCTATTTTTTACAGGGGGGCAAAACAGGCTCTCGGGGGGGGGGGGGGCAGTTCCCCCCTCTAGCTACGGGCCTGTTGCACTTGCTTTGAAAAAACGAAACTGCCATTCCTAATCTGCTTAGGGATCAGTCAGTCAACTACTTCTTTTCGTGTTCTTGCTGTTAGAGGAAACTTCAGTTCACGTCCATTTCAAGAAAAAAAATATATTTTCTCAAATTTTATTCAGAACCAAGAATGAGAAGAAAAAATTAGTACAATTTTTACGGCACGACGGGGGGGAGGGGGGCAAAAGACCATATTGCCTCCCTCGATGATGAGTGGGGAGGCTGATGCCCCCTCCCCCCCGGTTCCGACGTCCCTGCACACACATTTCTTGCTTACCTTAAAATAACAACTAATCTGCTCGATCCCTGACACAATAACTTATATAAAATGACTGCTGGCAGCCCGAGACAGTTCGTTTTCTGCATAGTGCACCAGAGGGGGACTGGGTACATTGATGTAGTGCCAATTGTAAACTTTGTTAAATACTAATATGATTTTCGTGAAGTGGGCCACCTTGGGATCTATGGCCACCATTGGCTCACCTACCTTAGTTGACATTTACTACAGCGAAAGGAATAAAATTTTACCCTAGTAGGTGGACTGTGCCCCTAACAAGGGGCAACTCGGGCACTCGCCCGGGGCCTACCCCTCAGATGTCCCTGCGGCAGATGAAAATAATTGTTTGTGTACGGTTTATTATGTCAAATCCGGGAACTTTTCTAACGGTGGAAGCGGCCCCGGCGCCTACCCAGCGTCGAATAACATGGGTACCTGGGGGAAACCCTGGGGGGTAAAGGCGGTCAGGGGCGTGATGCTGATCACATCACCCCCACTCACGACCGGATCAAGAAAGTGTGGGGCGTTACCCCCACACCCCCTATACGCCTTCATGGCGTGGTGCTATGCACAGGGGAACACTTTACTTTACTTTACTTTTACGGTTTATTATGAGTTTATAGGATTTTTGGTTCTTCCCAATGGCGTGGCGTGACTTTTTGAAAAGTGTTATCGGCTATCAGTATGAGAATTATGCCTGCTAGACGTTATCACCCCCCCCCCATACCCCCCGGTAAAGAAAGCATGTCTTCGAGCTAGATATTTGTTCATTTTGTTCTTGTTTTGCAATCAGCACAGTGATTTAGCCACAAACACTCCTAGAAAGAACTACCACTCATGAGACAGTTACCACGAAAATCCAATGAATAGTGGTAGACCCTTGTCAATTCTTCATCTGTCTGTTTCTTTGCAATGAGGTGCGAAGGGGAAGAAGAAACACACTTTTCTCGGATCAATTTGACGTTTGTGTGGTGAACACTGAGCAGACGACAGAACTCCGCTCAATTGTGGAAGGGAAGCCCAGCGGTTGCCAACTTAGTATTTTGGAGCAAGGTTTGTCCAAATCACGAATCACACCAAGGAACTATATTTTCGTCTATTACCTAACTGGTCTCAGTTGTAGTTCAACCCAGCCTTGGCTCTGCAGTCTACCTCTAGTTGCTTCACAGAAATGGTATTCCTATTTTAGGCAGGATTTAGTTCGTTTCTGCCAATCCGATGTGACAACACTGGCTGATCCAGTAGGTCTGAACGGCAACAGGGCCCCTTAACAGGCATATGAATAACCCCATAGCACACTATGCCCGAAAGTCCTTCCCCGCTCTTTCCTTGCATTGGCGTTCTCTTCTCCCTTGTTGCCTCTTCAGGGTGGCGGAATGGCCTCCCTCTTCGCTTCTGTCAGCTGCAGAAAAAATGTCCTAGGCAATATCTACTTGACGGCAACGGTGTTTATAACGTATTTAACAATGTTGTCATTTTATTGAAACAACTTTTTAATTATTTACATTTTGCTTTTACCTGCGGTAACACCGGCAACATGCTCTGGTGCTTCCTATTAACTAATTAGATTTTCTACAGATCATGAATTTGTGACAAACTTAAAATATCCAAATGTATTGAAATCATGTTCTAAACGAAGTACACGAACTACGTAAAAATAGTGTTCAAAAATAATTTAATCAAAAGAGTTAATATACAAAGTTCGTTTAATTTTATAATAAAATTATGCATTGGCGTAACTTGGGACCTAACTTTGAGGGGGCAGAATTAAACTGGACCTAATTTTGAGGGGGAAGAATTAAACTGGGCATAATTTTGAGAGGGGAGAATTAAACTGGGCCTAATTTTGAGGGGACAGAATTAAACTAGGCCTAATTTTGAGGGGGAAGAATTAAAATGGGCCTAATTTTGAGGGGGCAGAATTAAACTGGGCCTAATTTTGAGAGGGCAGAATTAAACTGGGCCTAATTTTGAGGGGGCAGAATTAAACTGGGCCTAATTTTAAGGGGGAAGAATTAAACTGGGCGTAATTTTGAGGAGGCACAATCAAACCTGGGGCTTAAAAGCGATCATAAAGGACAGGCCCCAAACTCATATATGGCTGGCCCTGGACACAGCATGTACATAACATGCAGCACATTTAATAATAATAACTTTAAAGTATAACTGAAAATTTCTTGGTCCAGATCATCTGAACCGGCTCTTTCTCGTGGAAGCCCGATGTTCTAACTACTAACTCCACTGGTGTTAATTTTAGTAATTTTAAGGACATATTATTCTCCCACTATTTGATAATTTTCAGGTTATTGACTTCCAAGCCCTAGTAATTAGATACCCAGAACTTTCGAATGATTCTATTCTTCTTCATTTCCTACACATCAATCACGATAATGGGAAATTACCATATTTGCTGGTGTATAAGATACAAATTTTTAAAGCAAAAACTTTTATCACTGAATATTATAATTCATTTATTGATTACAGTACTTCAAATGTAAAGTAATATGTATGTTTACTTCAACAAATAACCTAATCTAACTAGGAACAGATTTTAATATTCTCTATCAAAAGCCAGCCACTTGAAACCTCTTCTAAATCAGAATCTCAAGACCTCATACAACAAATTGTTCACCGTACCATCCAGTGCATTACTGATGCCACACTTCTTCAATGATTTAAACAGTCTTAGTTTTCACATCATCCCATGAACAAACTTGTGAGATGCTAAGCCTCTTACGTGAACATAATCAAACACTGAGTACCCTGTTTTTGAGACCTATTTTTAAAGGAAAAAAGTGTGTCTTATAGGCAGGCAAATACGATCATTGGTCTTTTGATCAGTTTTATTTTCATACTATTATTCAGAATGGCAGAAGAAACACCATGTTTTGGAGTAAGTAAAACAAAATTGTTTTCCAGGCATTGAATGGAAAGACCTAGATGTAAAGGCAAGGCTCCAAAAATTCTCGATCTCAGCCATTATGGGTGTGTTGCAGTAGACACCGGATTAGAACATTTTTCAACCAGCCTTCATTTTTCCCATGGTATACTCGACCCATTATTGACAGGTTGGGTAGACAAAGTATGTAGGACGGTATTTTATTATGTGTGTGTGTGCATACACCATGTTCATTGACCAGATTAGCTGCTTTAGATTAGTTTATAGTTATGTGTAATTGCAGTTTGCAGCTCACATGTACTGTGCATTAAAATACACCTTACGGTAGGTGTCCATGTCAACATGGGATTTAGTATGTTATTCATAGAATATTTAAAGAAACTGGCTCTCAAATTTTCAATTTATCATCTTTTTGATTTGATAAAGTTGATAAATACATGAATGGCATGCCTTTACCTTACAAGAATGAACTTCCCTGTGCAATTTTATTTTTGATTGTCTATTCATAATGCTCAGCAAAAGTATGATACACTGGCATGTGCCTTGAAAACCTTCACCAGGTCAATGTGGCTTGCTACATTATCAAAAATGTTTACGCAGCGCAGTTTATGTTTCAACATAGTGAAACAAATAGTGTCGTTTTGGTGAAAATGCCTTTTAATAACACAAAACCTTCACTACGTACAAGATTTGCAGCTGCTAGGGGTGTCTGCGATGGAAATTGTGCCACAATTTAAATATATTAGGCCAAAACATCAAAGGCCTTTAGAATTATTATTGTAGTGGTGCAAAGAGCGTTTAGGTCATTCTCAAAAGGAGAAGAAGCCATGTCCGGCAGTCATAAAAAATATTTTTAAAACATTTACAAACTTTTTCCAGTGGGAATTTAGTTACTACTTACAAGATTCATCAGCTTTATTTCCTCCAGAAATAATTTTTCCTCTTCAGAATATTACACAGAATATGTAGTTTTTTTCCCTCCATGGACTGTCTGCATTCAAAATTTGTGGATATGGACTATTTTAACATCCTTTCCTATATACAAGTTTTAATATATTGTGATTAATTTCATATTCACCTTAGAACCCCCTAAGAACATCAAAAAATAATTTTAAAAATATCTTAGTTGAGTAAAATATAATGTTCCAGGGGGGAAATTTCCACTCCGTGGTCACTAATAAAAAGTTCCTATAAAAATCCACAGATTGCATCACTGTTCACTACACATCAAGATATTGGAGGAATGGGCACCATTGTGATTTCAAGAGACGGAGGTGCTTGTATTGCCTTTTGTGTGACATTTCTGGGATTAAGTTCAAAAGTTCCAAATTTGTTGAGATCTGACTTCCACTCCGTGGACAAACTTCTCGAGGCAAGGAATTTTGTAAACCATCATTATTACGATTTGAGTTATGAACATACAGAGCTCATCGGAAAATTTATGTTTTCCTAACTTCAATTTCCATGAAGTAATACAACAAAAGAAAACATGTTGTCTCCTACGTGAAAGTCCCATCCGTAGTCATCCCAGTCCATGGAGGGGAAAATTTCAGGATTCTATCATTTGTTGAATCCAAATTAATAAAACAATTTGTGATTTTAAGCTCAGCTATCCTTTTAAAGTTAGTTTTTATAGATTCAAATATTTTTTTGCTTTCTTCTCTCTCTTGTTTACCAAATGAATAATTTAACTTATTGATAAGTAGACTTGTTATTTCCATTATTAAAAAAAATGAAACTTGCCATCCTAGTAGGCAATTTTATGAATTACGTGTAAACAATTTCGTAAAATCATGTTTGATGTAATTTATTTCTGCTCCTGCACTCTGTGGACAAGCAATTTTGCAAATTTTAATTTTCTGATTAACTAGTGGTAAAAGATCTTGGGTAAGGTTAGTATTTGATTACGTTCCTTAAGGACAAAATATTTCATTATTTTTACAAATTTTAAACTTTTTTTTCTTTTTTCTTTTTTCGTGAAATCATCTTGTTTCTACCCCTTTCTTGAGAATGATCCCTTAGCATTATATCTTTGCTGCTGCTTAATTTCGCTCAATACAGAGTAAACACTGTCACCCAAAAGATAAATAAAAATAGGAGGAACATGCCTGAAAGAAAACGCATTCTAGCATGCTCCACATCACTAATAGTTACTACCACATGTTAACACTTCCAACCAAGAGACTATCACAGGGGTTTACAGTGTTCAGTGTGGAGAGATTGCCTACTTTTATGATGGCTTCCTTGGTAAAGCTAGGAAGCAAAATGTTTACGTGGCAGGTTTTGCACTGGCTTCTCACTAGCCAATCTGGTGTGTTGATTGATGTTTTATGCAGTAAGAAACATGCTTAAGTAAAATATTATTTTGCAACAGTGGGAAAAACACATTACTCTTGTTTTTTGTTGTTTTTTATAACCTGCACAGTTTGATTGCCTTACAGAAAAAAATTAATGGAGCTACTAAGGTTGCATGCTGACATAATTATTTTATTAATGTACTATACTTCTGCAACGAGCAACATACAAAGCAAATCGTGAAAACTTTGACCTCCTGTAACTGTAATAGTATATGACCGAGAGAGGATATAATGAAATGGTTCCTTACCTGGGTCAAAGCTGCAGGTATACAAAATATGATGTCGAACAACCCCATTGTGAAGACTTTATGAATAAACACAACTGTCATTTGTGAGACATGTCTTAAAATGTATTGTCTTAATGCACTGGAAGTAAATTAACTTGGTTTTTATTTGAGGTTCATGTGATCTCGCAAACCCCTTTAGGCAATGCTTCTCTTATATGCATATGAAAATTTATCTCATCTTGCCTTCCAAAAATAAAAAAAATGTTTACCTATGACTTTGCATCAAGGATCAATATGCTGACAGTACATACACAGCATGTAGCATGTGAAGGTCCACTACTGTTGTATTCCAAAAACTATCCCCTTTTACATTATTCTTCTGCATACAAAACAGACGTGCTATTGTACTCTGGGACACCTACCTACCTGTGTGTTTGCTTAACATGCCAAGGTTTTACCAGCTAAACTTCCAAGAGAATCCTGGATTTGCATCATTCTTTGCATCTGCTGTTTTTAAGTGTAGAAATTGTCTCAACCAGTGACAGTACAACACAATCAGTTGCCTTGGATTTACTGATGCTAGGTGAAAAATATGTTCCAGATTTTGTTGCAAAGTCATTAATGTGAGGTAATTTCTATGACAATACAACAGTGAAAATGAAAAACGAAATAAAGCTGGGGCTATCTCAGTAGCTCAGGTGATAGAACAATTGTAAGATACACCCAGATACAGGTTTGAATTTTTGTAGAGTCTACATACAGTAAAGCCTCATTAATCTGGACTAATGGGGGGATAAGTTGACTGGTTTAACGAAAGTCTGGGTTAACTGAAATAACCTAAAGAACAGTAGAAAGTGCACTGAAACTCAGTTTATAGCAACAAAACGTGTTTATTATGGTGTATTTAAAGGGCATAGGCCTAAGTACCCTATACAGTACAGCACAATGCAATCCAATACAATGGAGTCCGTTATAGAACAATATGACGAATGCGATTGTTGACTTCTAGCCACATTTAAAACAAACCTTGCATTCGTTTTTTTTTTTTCTTCTTTTCTGTCCGGATTAAGCAAAGTCTGGCTTATCAGGTCCGGATTAATGAGGTTTTTACTGTATTTTGCTAAGTTGATCTTTGTAGGTGACTACTGATGTACAGGTTGGGGGAGAAAAACGTAATGATTTCTAAAATGATATAACACAGTAAATAAAAAGAGTTCATCTTTATTCACGTACTAACCTTACAGCCATATGTATGCCATTATTATTGAAAAAAAATATTTACACCAACATTAAGTGCAGAAAATAACATCTTGCAAATGGCGCCCATTTTGGTCCACACACTGCTGGATTCGGTCATGAAACTTCTAATCACATTTTGCAGCATGTTTCTCGACATGGCAGCTACCTTGCGTTGAATCGCTGCCTTTGGTTCAGGTAGGGAATGTGGTATTAAAGCGTACCTAACCTCATAGGAAAAGTTTCAGCGTGTAAGGCTAGCACATGAATAAAGACAAACTCTTTTTATTTACTGTCTAATATCATTTTAAAAATCATCAGGTTTTTTGATCAACCCTGTATTTGGACTTTTAACCACTTTTGCCATTTTATATCAATGTTTCAGAGATTTTTCTACCTCCATCTTACACACATATCAAATATGTGAAGACGAAGTCAGATAACATCTCCGAAACGTTGAATCTATAACTAAAATACTACTCATGTACTATGCATTGTGCAATCTAGTAACTTTTAAAATTAATGCTTCTGGTCATTTTTAGTGTGAAACATGAATTGGAAACAGCTAATGAAACAAACACAGTGCAGAGTATACGTACTTTTATTTGCTTTAAGTGTAAAAATACAGTGCTGACAGTGCAAAAATAAAACAATAGAAACAAAAATAATACAGTGCAACCTCGATTATACATTTCTCAGAGAGAGCAGCAACATGCAAACTTAAAATATGGGAAATGTACATTCAAGGAAAAAAGAAACTTTATTCGGAAACAGGAAAGTTCATAATGTAAAATCTAGGAATCTTAAATCGGTGATCCACTGCGTAACAGAAAACAAAAAATAAAAATGCATAAAAAGCAACTAAATCTGCAAAAATAAAGAAATAATAAAATAAAAATAAATAAATAATAAAATAAAAATAAATAAATAATTAAATAAGACAAAAAACCTGAAACATGCAAATTTGTGGTGACAAAATAAAATCATTTTTAATAATGCATAATCTATTAATTACATACACACATAAAAAGTAATACACTCATGATATATTTGATACCTTTTCTTTCTTTATCGTAACAGTCATCATTAGATGTTTATCGAAGGATGTTCTATCACAAGTAATAAGCAATGTTAATAATTTATTCAAAGGCAAAAATCTTGATTTCTCTTCTACTTTTTCCACAAAATGTGTCATAAATGTATTTCTTTTTGTAAGTGTTTATATAATTAAAGAAAATCATTTGTCTGTCTTAACATTTGGTCTAGCTCCATGCATTTCTTAACGTATACAATCTATCTTGGCAGTGATGTAGCACTGATCAACACTAAGTTCCTTGCAACAATAAACGTGGCAGGCCACACACATGGGAACCCAGATTCATGAGCACAGTTATGGTTGTTTTCAGTGACGGAAGAAAAAAAGAGTCACCTGATGAAATCTATTAGCACAATTGATTTTGTTATAAATATAAACCTGTTCGTAGAAAGGCCTGATAATTTAGATTCAGTACAGAAGTTTCTTTGGGAAAGGAGAGCTCAACAAATGTCATGTTTGCTGTTATAGTACATGACACACTAGCTCTTGCATTGGTGCATTGTACAGCCTGTCTGAGTGTCGGCTAGTGTACCTGCAGTTTTTAGTGGACGAGCTTGATATACATTCAAATATCAGCCTATTGCAGTTAACATGAACATGTACATAGTTAGAAAGTTCACACGTAATGCTACACAATTAGAATAAAGGCTATTTTCAGGCACTATGTACTTCTCACATGCTGCAACCGATTATAACTTTTCACATCACACTTTACAATGGAGCATTTTTCTAAAACAACTCCGTGGTGGCACAACAGCCCTATAAGGGCCAGGCCTACCAGATTAGCTCTTTCATTGACTGGTCAGCATATCGAGCCCTATCGCCACTGTTTTCTAGCTTTCTAAGACTGTAGCGGTAGCAGAGTGATTAGTACAGCACGTTACAGTGCCAGATGTCCCAGATTCGAATCCCAGCCTGGGCATGGGACTTCTTTGTGAATGTTCCTTCATCAATTTTACCATATCATTACTCATCCTCATTGTTGAAATTAACACGATTTTTCCCCCATAAAAGCTGGAAAATAGGGAAGATTGATTGATTGAATTAAGTTATTTTGCTTTTCTGTCACTTTTGGCTATCACAACAATGGAGAAGAATGGTGATATGATGAGATGGATGAAGGGACAATCGCAAACATGTATGTACAACCTCACAGAGGATTATCCTGGCTGAAGGTCTAGGAGCCAAAGCATTATTAATCTGCAAAATGCAGTCCAAAGTGTACTACCTGGAAGAGAGGTAGACATTTGGGTGTTCTCTGAAAGGATCACCCCTTATACCCTGGATAAAAGGGAAACACCACTTCTGCTTATGTTACTCCCATCCTGAGATTTCATAATACATTAAAATGGAAACAAACAAAACAACTTGCATAATTATGCTCTAGGTCAGTGCTTCTTATTCTGTGATCCATAGACTGTATTACTCTGTGTCTCTGACATTTGATAAAAATTCTTCCATGATGGTAAGATGTTAGCAATATGAGAGTGTGAATTGAAGGACTGTATTATACATTCTGTCACGTCAAGACAACTCCAACATTGATTACTACAAGGCTTACCATACATTGAAATAGATTCACTTTCACTACAGAGTATTATCGTTTGTCAATTTAAGTGAAAACAGGCAGTGTTAATGCAGAGAGGCTACGTGACAGGGTATTTAGCCTGAACTTTGAAATTTGTCATTGAATTATAATCTTTGCTTTAAACTGGCTATTACCCTATTGGGTTATGGCACCTCCTGCTAAACTGAAACACACATAGTAACAACACACATGGTAACTTAAATAAATATTTGATGCACTTTAGGATGTCAACAATTGCATCAAGTTCTGGTGTTCACAACAACAAATGAAATTTAAAGCAGGCCCATGGTAAATGAAAGTTTAAGAACTTTGCTCTAGGCATATACAGTAACATAGCTACTGGTAGGACATTAACATCTTCGCCACTTCTTTGTATGAATTATAGTTCGAACTCATTTAGTATAAAGGAGCTCTGAGCATAAGACAGACAAATGTGCCAAAATAAAGAAAAATGTGCAACTGTGTAAAGAAGAACATCTCATAAAATGACTACAAATCATAGCTATCAGTAAAAATTACCACTAATTCTATCAGTTTCATATTTTCATAGCAGTCGATATGCAGGGTCGTTAAAGTTTAAATGCATTATCTTCCAGTGCAGAACAGAAAGCCAACAAGTGCACATGGGTCCAAGAAGACTTAGATGGGCAGGCCATGTAGCACGAATGGGAAAGGAAAGAGTTTACAGCATTCTTGTTGGGAAACCTGAGGGTAAGAGATGATGAAGATGAAGGCATAAAGTTGAGATAGACCTAAAGGAAATCAGTAAGGATGGAAAAAGACTGGATTGCTCTTTCCCAGTATAGACAGACGAACACCCTACTGACTTCACCCCTCACAGCTATCATATTTAATAATATTCACATAATATTTCACATTTAGCATGCAATGAAGTACATATTAAATCAAAGATAGATCCTCATCTCTCACAGGAGGAGGCATAAAATATTATTGTTATAAAATTTACGACTTCTAATTTTTAGCAAATGGCACCTCTCCTGCATGTAGAGCTTCTCAAGTCGGCACTTGCGGAGGTGAAATTTATAAATTGTCCCTCACAATAATGATAATGGAAGAAGAAAATCTAAATTTTTACAAACACTTGGGGAAAAAATAATCAACTATAAGAAAAGTACTGTTATGTATGCACCTTGGTGCGAGTGACTTAAGACAGCACGGACCAAGGAAAATGAACTGTCAGGCTGTGACGAAAAGTCCAAAGATAATCGATTAGGTGTTGAGTTGACCAGGTTGTTTTTCACGTTCGTGAATCCAAATAATTTTGATTGAACACAAGTTCAAAGTTTACATTCCTCATCTGTTACACAGGGTGTTGGAAGATGATCCACACAGAAGAGCACAATGTTGTGAGGTGAAGGTTGATCCAAATTTATTTTATAATATAATGTGCCCCGATGAAGTCCCCTTCAAGCTATCAGAACATGTAAACTGGCGTAACTGTACTTACTGGTTCATGGAAAATCAGAATGTTGTTTTGGAGCATGCACTCACAACCAGGTGTGAATGTTTGAGGTGCAATATAATCACATGGTGTGACTGGGCCATACTTCAAGGCAACATCAATACAGATACGTACTTAGATTTACTATGGAATTAAGCATGTGGACAACTTCGATGAAGCCTACTTCCAGCACGATGGAATTCCTCCCCATTATTGCCAAGGTGTTCGTGTGTACTTGGATCAAGTTTTTAACCATACAGTGATACAACAGCATGCAGCCATTGGCATGCTACCTTGTTCACCAGTGAAAGATTTAGCATATGGGAGGAAACTGCAGCCACTTGAAAAGCTGAAGGATTACATCAAGGATGCCTTCAAGTTTTGGACAATACTGAGCCATATGTGTGTCACAGTGTTTCAGTCAACATTGCAGCTGGGTGTTAATGCAGAAGGAAACATTTTGAACACACAAAAAGGTGAATCACAGAAAATTAAATGATTCTGAAATTTTCAAGTGACTCTTGCACTAGGAATGGCAAAATCCGGATAACATTTCATACAGATATCAGATAATTTTCTATCCAGATCATCTGGATATCAGAATTATCCGGATATCAGATATCCAAATTCTCTGCATATCTGATATTCGGATTACCTGAATTATCTAGATATTAAAATTTTCTGGATAGTCAGATTATCCGAATATGTGCATTATCCAGGAAGTTTTATTGTTTATCCAGGATATCCACATATTCTTCTATTCATCATTTTCGTATTTCACTGTACAGATTTTCTACAAATCCTTCATCAAATATCTTCTATCTGGATATCCAAATTATCTAGATATCCGTACTATCGAGATATTTGGATTATTCAGATATTTGGATTATCTAGATATTGAAATTAAAATAAGTGGCCATCTTGCACACTATATATATATGTAATAAATATGTACTAACATTCCCCCCCTTTCTTTTCATTTTATTGTACAAGCTAACTGGAGGAGATGATTTCTGGAATTTATCCTCAACCATAAAAAGTAAGGTTTTGGAGCAAAGATGTGCACAGCAATGCAACTAGCAAAAATTGAATGGGAAAATAGATAGAAGACAAGATTGTTTTGTGGTGGAATACTTCTTCTCCTTGGTCAAATTCGGCAGCAACATTGGATTTCTATTTCTTCAGACATATTTATTTACATACTTGGATAAAAACGATTGCATATTCATTTGTTTATGTAGGAAGTATTTTAATTTGGCTCTTTGTCCAACAATTTAGATCATGATTTTATGAGTTATTTCTTTTGTTTTTATGCCTAAATATTTTTCTCAACATACTATTATCCTAAAGTTACCTTAATTTCACTCTTGATCGTTGCTCTTATTCCAATGGTGATATCCTCTTGATTAAAACCAAATTTTGCACTTCCCGTAGATGTCTCAAGCTTTGCTTCCAACAAACTATGGATCTTGTTAATTGCTTGTGAAACCTCTTCCAGAAGAGAGGCAGATTCCTGTATCGGGAGCTGGTTAATGTTTGAAAGTGTTTCTCTCACCAACACCTGAGACTGAAAAAAATGTAAGGAATGTTAGCGTAAAATCTTCAACTCAAAAATAATACATCTGAAAAAATCAGAGCTCTTTTATAAATTGTACCAACCAACAACCTATTTTGAAGTGTACATGGACGATAGTTCCACATGTGTTTCTAGCAGGGTTGGAAAATTTGAGTTTTTTTTTTCTGGGGGAAAAAAACTTTTTTTTTGTATTAAACGTTTTAAACAAGAACCAATAAAACATTTGAAACATAATGCCAAGATGTCTTATTTTCTAAGAATAATGATTAATAATGAAAATTTTGGTTGTTTCCAAATCAATAAGTGATTCTGAAAGTATGAATACTGATCACGGAAATAACATCAATTTCGTCACTAAATTCAATGTTCAATCAACCCACCATATTATTACATTGAGTATTGGGCATTTGGTGAAGGAAATTTTCATGAGGGATTTTGAAAATAAAACTACGTAATCAAAGTCCATACAATTTTTATGCCAATCTGTCATGTGAAGGTGGATTAAATGCATCAATTCTACATGCATTTATGGTTCAAAATTGGAGGATTTGTATTGTAGAAAATCAATATTTTGCCACCATCTAAACAGAGCCATCTATTGGGGATACAATGGAACTTCACATTTTATTGTGAAATTAGGGCAGTTAAATATATTGCTGTTTTCTGAAAAAACTAGACGTGATGGGTAAAAATGGATTTCATTTTTGGAATCAGCATGCTGAAATTATTCAGAGACAACAGTCATCTCCGAGATATTCAAACCCATGTCGACCTGTGTAATCCAAGGAAGGACTGAGTTCCTAGTTAAAAAGTAAATACTTAGCTAACTTCTTAAAATACCTATTTTTGTTAACCTTAAATCTTGCACGTAGGCTGTTCAAGAAGCTTCAACTAATGCACAGTTGCCAGGTCCAACTCTAGCCACGTGGTAGCTACTCTTGTTTTTCAAAATACGACATTTTATTGTGAATGCAACAAAATATTGACATTAGCAAATATGTACAGTACATTAAGTGAGGAACAAAACTGTTTCATCCTTATAGTATTCAATTTTAAAAATGCTTTAAACACTTGAAAAACATAACAAGGTGTTTTAAAAGTGGCCCACGTGTATTCACCATGTGTTTTCTTTGTTAATTGAATATACATTTTCAGCCACTGAACAGATTTCTGTGCACTGTAAACAAAATACAGTAAAACCTCGTTAATCTGGACTTCAGTTAATCTGGAGGGGCAAACCCCCCCCCACCCAAAAAAAAAACAATGCAAGGTTTTAATTGTGGCTAGAAGTCAACAAGAGAACTTCCCAAAGAAAAGGCAGTCAACCACTGATGAAATTCTGTTTCCCGCAGACATTTTACGTTACTGTAGGCCTATGCCCTTTAAATACACCATAATAAACATGTTTTGTTGCTTTAAACGGAGTTTTAATGCACTTCCTACTGTTCCTTTAGGTTATTTCAGTTAATCCGGACTTTCGTTAAATCGGTCAACTTATCCCCTCTATTAGTCTGGAGTAACGAGGTTTTACTGTAACGGGGAATGAATGAAAAGACAAAGTTACAGAACATTGAAATAACCAGAGACTATCAAGTATCAAAGGTCTAAATAAAAAAATGTTCAAAAAACACTGTTTTAAACATATGTAAAAAAAAACAAAGACATGTGTTTCAAATGTTTAAGTGCCAATCCTGGTTCCTCGATAGATAAACTATCTAGTCGCAATAGCTTCTCCTCATATGCCCACAGTACAATATGTCAAATGAAAATACGGTTTATTATTTCCCTCAACAGACTTTCAAATGTAAGGTTACACTAGTTTACCACTTTTCAACATAAGACTGCTCGTCTACAAATATTTTCCATTGATGCCTAAGTACCTGGATACCTCTAGAAAAAAAATCTTTTGGATTTCACATGCAGTCACTTGTGAACCATCTCTTGCACTGTGAAATTTTTCCCAAGATACTTGAAAGCAGACTTGTCCACCAAGGGAAACAATTGCCAAAACCTTCTCCTCTCATTTATAAACTTGTTGGAGTCATAGGTATGAAAAGTATGTTGAATTTTCATTCACCTAAGTGAACAGTGATAACATTTTCACTATGATAAAACGATGAAGAGGTTTTCTCAGGGTATCAACCTTGGCATTATGTTTCAAATGTTTTATTGGTTCTTGTTTAAAACGTTTAATACAAAAAAAAAGTTTTTTTCCCCCAGAAAAAAAAAACTCAAATTTTCCAACCCTGCTAGAAACACATGTGGAACTATCGTCCATGTACACTTCAAAATAGGTTGTTGGTTGGTACAATTTATAAAAGAGCTCTGATTTTTTCAGATGTATTATTTTTGAGTTGAAGATTTTACGCTAACATTCCTTACATTTTTTTCAGTCTCAGGTGTTGGTGAGAGAAACACTTTCAAACATTAACCAGCTCCCGATACAGGAATCTGCCTCTCTTCTGGAAGAGGTTTCACAAGCAATTAACAAGATCCATAGTTTGTTGGAAGCAAAGCTTGAGACATCTACGGGAAGTGCAAAATTTGGTTTTAATCAAGAGGATATCACCATTGGAATAAGAGCAACGATCAAGAGTGAAATTAAGGTAACTTTAGGATAATAGTATGTTGAGAAAAATATTTAGGCATAAAAACAAAAGAAATAACTCATAAAATCATGATCTAAATTGTTGGACAAAGAGCCAAATTAAAATACTTCCTACATAAACAAATGAATATGCAATCGTTTTTATCCAAGTATGTAAATAAATATGTCTGAAGAAATAGAAATCCAATGTTGCTGCCGAATTTGACCAAGGAGAAGAAGTATTCCACCACAAAACAATCTTGTCTTCTATCTATTTTCCCATTCAATTTTTGCTAGTTGCATTGCTGTGCACATCTTTGCTCCAAAACCTTACTTTTTATGGTTGAGGATAAATTCCAGAAATCATCTCCTCCAGTTAGCTTGTACAATAAAATGAAAAGAAAGGGGGGGAATGTTAGTACATATTTATTACATATATATATAGTGTGCAAGATGGCCACTTATTTTAATTTCAATATCTAGATAATCCAAATATCTGAATAATCCAAATATCTCGATAGTACGGATATCTAGATAATTTGGATATCCAGATAGAAGATATTTGATGAAGGATTTGTAGAAAATCTGTACAGTGAAATACGAAAATGATGAATAGAAGAATATGTGGATATCCTGGATAAACAATAAAACTTCCTGGATAATGCACATATTCGGATAATCTGACTATCCAGAAAATTTTAATATCTAGATAATTCAGGTAATCCGAATATCAGATATGCAGAGAATTTGGATATCTGATATCCGGATAATTCTGATATCCAGATGATCTGGATAGAAAATTATCTGATATCTGTATGAAATGTTATCCGGATTTTGCCATTCCTAGTGCAAGAGTCACTTGAAAATTTCAGAATCATTTAATTTTCTGTGATTCACCTTTTTGTGTGTTCAAAATGTTTCCTTCTGCATTAACACCCAGCTGCAATGTTGACTGAAACACTGTGACACACATATGGCTCAGTATTGTCCAAAACTTGAAGGCATCCTTGATGTAATCCTTCAGCTTTTCAAGTGGCTGCAGTTTCCTCCCATATGCTAAATCTTTCACTGGTGAACAAGGTAGCATGCCAATGGCTGCATGCTGTTGTATCACTGTATGGTTAAAAACTTGATCCAAGTACACACGAACACCTTGGCAATAATGGGGAGGAATTCCATCGTGCTGGAAGTAGGCTTCATCGAAGTTGTCCACATGCTTAATTCCATAGTAAATCTAAGTACGTATCTGTATTGATGTTGCCTTGAAGTATGGCCCAGTCACACCATGTGATTATATTGCACCTCAAACATTCACACCTGGTTGTGAGTGCATGCTCCAAAACAACATTCTGATTTTCCATGAACCAGTAAGTACAGTTACGCCAGTTTACATGTTCTGATAGCTTGAAGGGGACTTCATCGGGGCACATTATATTATAAAATAAATTTGGATCAACCTTCACCTCACAACATTGTGCTCTTCTGTGTGGATCATCTTCCAACACCCTGTGTAACAGATGAGGAATGTAAACTTTGAACTTGTGTTCAATCAAAATTATTTGGATTCACGAACGTGAAAAACAACCTGGTCAACTCAACACCTAATCGATTATCTTTGGACTTTTCGTCACAGCCTGACAGTTCATTTTCCTTGGTCCGTGCTGTCTTAAGTCACTCGCACCAAGGTGCATACATAACAGTACTTTTCTTATAGTTGATTATTTTTTCCCCAAGTGTTTGTAAAAATTTAGATTTTCTTCTTCCATTATCATTATTGTGAGGGACAATTTATAAATTTCACCTCCGCAAGTGCCGACTTGAGAAGCTCTACATGCAGGAGAGGTGCCATTTGCTAAAAATTAGAAGTCGTAAATTTTATAACAATAATATTTTATGCCTCCTCCTGTGAGAGATGAGGATCTATCTTTGATTTAATATGTACTTCATTGCATGCTAAATGTGAAATATTATGTGAATATTATTAAATATGATAGCTGTGAGGGGTGAAGTCAGTAGGGTGTTCGTCTGTCTATACTGGGAAAGAGCAATCCAGTCTTTTTCCATCCTTACTGATTTCCTTTAGGTCTATCTCAACTTTATGCCTTCATCTTCATCATCTCTTACCCTCAGGTTTCCCAACAAGAATGCTGTAAACTCTTTCCTTTCCCATTCGTGCTACATGGCCTGCCCATCTAAGTCTTCTTGGACCCATGTGCACTTGTTGGCTTTCTGTTCTGCACTGGAAGATAATGCATTTAAACTTTAACGACCCTGCATATCGACTGCTATGAAAATATGAAACTGATAGAATTAGTGGTAATTTTTACTGATAGCTATGATTTGTAGTCATTTTATGAGATGTTCTTCTTTACACAGTTGCACATTTTTCTTTATTTTGGCACATTTGTCTGTCTTATGCTCAGAGCTCCTTTATACTAAATGAGTTCGAACTATAATTCATACAAAGAAGTGGCGAAGATGTTAATGTCCTACCAGTAGCTATGTTACTGTATATGCCTAGAGCAAAGTTCTTAAACTTTCATTTACCATGGGCCTGCTTTAAATTTCATTTGTTGTTGTGAACACCAGAACTTGATGCAATTGTTGACATCCTAAAGTGCATCAAATATTTATTTAAGTTACCATGTGTGTTGTTACTATGTGTGTTTCAGTTTAGCAGGAGGTGCCATAACCCAATAGGGTAATAGCCAGTTTAAAGCAAAGATTATAATTCAATGACAAATTTCAAAGTTCAGGCTAAATACCCTGTCACGTAGCCTCTCTGCATTAACACTGCCTGTTTTCACTTAAATTGACAAACGATAATACTCTGTAGTGAAAGTGAATCTATTTCAATGTATGGTAAGCCTTGTAGTAATCAATGTTGGAGTTGTCTTGACGTGACAGAATGTATAATACAGTCCTTCAATTCACACTCTCATATTGCTAACATCTTACCATCATGGAAGAATTTTTATCAAATGTCAGAGACACAGAGTAATACAGTCTATGGATCACAGAATA
Organism: Lepisma saccharinum; assembly: GCF_977018435.1. Taxonomy (NCBI): domain Eukaryota; kingdom Metazoa; phylum Arthropoda; class Insecta; order Zygentoma; family Lepismatidae; genus Lepisma; species Lepisma saccharinum. The sequence goes on along the minus strand of NC_139256.1, from coordinate 20,253,893 downwards.
AGAAGCACTGACCTAGAGCATAATTATGCAAGTTGTTTTGTTTGTTTCCATTTTAATGTATTATGAAATCTCAGGATGGGAGTAACATAAGCAGAAGTGGTGTTTCCCTTTTATCCAGGGTATAAGGGGTGATCCTTTCAGAGAACACCCAAATGTCTACCTCTCTTCCAGGTAGTACACTTTGGACTGCATTTTGCAGATTAATAATGCTTTGGCTCCTAGACCTTCAGCCAGGATAATCCTCTGTGAGGTTGTACATACATGTTTGCGATTGTCCCTTCATCCATCTCATCATATCACCATTCTTCTCCATTGTTGTGATAGCCAAAAGTGACAGAAAAGCAAAATAACTTAATTCAATCAATCAATCTTCCCTTTTTTCCAGCTTTTATGGGGGAAAAATCGTGTTAATTTCAACAATGAGGATGAGTAATGATATGGTAAAATTGATGAAGGAACATTCACAAAGAAGTCCCATGCCCAGGCTGGGATTCGAATCTGGGACATCTGGCACTGTAACGTGCTGTACTAATCACTCTGCTACCGCTACAGTCTTAGAAAGCTAGAAAACAGTGGCGATAGGGCTCGATATGCTGACCAGTCAATGAAAGAGCTTTCGAGATATAACATGTCTCTCATCTTCAGGGATTGATATCCTGAGAACCTCATCATTCGTCGCCAGGAAATCTTTAAGAATTATGATAAAATGATATACCACAGCTCACTTGAACATTGCTGTAGCCTTTGGAAACATTTTGTAAATACAGTGAAACTACCACTTTTATATTTTACTTGTCTGGTCACATGCTATAAAAATTTTCATACATTGAATTAAGATTGCGCCGTAACAGCTAATCCAATATATACATAAATGTTCTTCATGGAAGAAGCTCCGGAGGTAAAAAATGCTCCATTACGACCCCCCCCCCATTTTTTTTTCCAAAATACCCAGAAAATTTAAAAAATCGCTCAATTAGACCTTTTTCAAGGGTGAAAATGCCCTCTTTTCATGTACACTTCTGTTCACAAAAAGTGGCACACTCGTTTGAGTTGAAGTCCAGCTTCGTGGCCAGAAGTACAGCCGAAGTAAGTGTTCGGAAAGCAGCAGTGTTGCTTACTATCAATCAATTTAACCATATGCAGGGAATTTTGTGTCTCTCAGACTCAAAGAAAAGGCCTAACGGAAAGATTGCAGCGTAAATATTAATCTTAAGGTGTGAGCATTCATAGAGTGGGTCACTTGTAAATATCTATCTTATGTATAAAACTAGGAGAGTGACACATGAATGACGGAACATCTTAAAATACATCTGCTGATGTTCCTCACAACTTACTCATTTAATTTCAGTGGTTTTCTTCGTGAGAATATTAACTCTTTGCGGCGCAGTAGTTACCTATGGTAACCACCTCAAGATTGTCCTTTTTGGCTCGGTGGTTAGTGTCACTGACCACCACTTGAAATGCAAATTTTCATTTTGTGCAGTATTTTAACTCGAATGTTTTGCTTTGAGGTGTATCGCCTTTTGTCTGAAATGAGATTTTGGGGATTGTTGTTTCTTATGTTTACTCCAGTCTCCTTTATGGTGCCGATTTTGTTGAATGTTGTTGTAAACAGTGATTGTTAATGACTAATTGTTGTAATGGTAGTTCCTTTTCGTTTTCTGCCGAATCCACTGTGCTTTTATATTTCCCCATTACCGTGGCTACGTCTGTGCCAAGAAGTGGAGGTTTTTGTGCGGTCGTTCACAAAGGAACTCTTCATATGTAGGTGGTTAGCGTTGCTGACCACCGTGCAGATTTGGTTGCTTTCGGAACTCTGTGTAAAGTTTACATATTTCCTAGAATCATTGAGAGGCTGACTGATCAGGATATTCGAGACTTTTTTAATGCTGAGGACATACCCTCAGGCTCCGATTTGGATTTTAGTAGTGATGATTCAGATGCAGATCCTACTTTTCACCCAGAAATGAGTACAGAAGGAATGTGCATTGCAGAAACGTCCTCTGAAGATGAATTTCTTGGGTGTAATATTCCTACTAACGAAGGACCTTCGACATCAACACAAAGTGCCACAGGTTGTGTTAGTGCATCAATGAGCGTCAGACAACAGGATGGTTCCAGTGAGGTCACAGTGAGTACTCCAATTGTGCCATTGGTTCATGTAACAAGGTCACCAGTCTGGGATCAGACATCTCATCAAACAACTCCAGAGCCACATTTCTCAAGTAGGGTGGGACCGACTGATGCTGTGAAGGAACTGCAAGATAAGAGCCCTCTTGCAATTTTTTGTCACTCTTTTTCAATGATGAGCTGCTCAATCATATTGTGTTTCACACGAACTTATATGCTACACAACAAGGTAAGCCCTTCCAACCGACAGACATGGATGAAATTCGAGTATTTATAGGAATGAACATTTTTATGGGTCTCAAACGAATGTCAAGTTACAGAGATTATTGGTCATCGAAACCAGACTGGAATGAATATTATATTTCAAAACTAATGAGTGTAAAAAGGTTTGGTTGGCTGTTGGGTCACATACATTTCAACAACAATGCTGTTCAACCAGAGCGTCGTGATCCACAATTTGATACATTATATAAACTCCGACCATTTCTGAACAATCTGGCACACTCTTTCGCGCAAAACTACAAAGCTTATCAGAAACTTGTCGTCGATGAATCGATGGTAAAATTCAAAGGAAGATGTAGTATGAAACAATTCATGAGGGATAAGCCAATCAAAAGAGGTTTCAAGGTATGGATGCTCTGTGACTAGTCTGGATATAACCACAGGTTTGAAATCTATACTGGGAAAACAAGCGAGCAAGGTGAGAAAGGGTTGGCTTCCCGAGTTGTTCTCAGTCTCTGTCATGATTTTATTGATAAAAACCATGTTCTATTTGTAGACAACTACTTCAATAGCTATGAGCTCCTGCTAACTCTAAAAGCCAAAAATAGTTTTGCTTGTGGGACAGTGAATCCTGCACGGAAGTTCCTACCTAGTCTCAAAGGGGAGAAGGAACTAAAGAGAGGAGAATATGATTGGCAACAGTCCGATGATGGCATAACAATGATAAGATGGAAGGATAAACGAGCAGTGAACTTTTTGCCTAATTTCCACAATCCTAATGATACAATAACCATCAGTAGGAAGGCAAAAGATGGTACTATTTCAGATGTGCCCTGCCCAAAGATTGTGAAGGGGTACAATGAAAATATGAATTTTGTCGATAATTTTGATCGACTGAAGAATGATTACCAGATTGACCGCAAAAGTAAGAAATGGTACTTGAGATTATTTTTTCACTTTCTTGATGCAGCTCTAACAAATGCTTTTATTATTCACAATCAAATTGAAGGTGAGAAGTTCACTAACAAGGAATTTAGGACGTATGTATATATAGGTTTGCTCTCCAAAAGAATAGCAACTCCACACACACCCCCAAACAGAAGTGTAGAAATAAAGCGCCACAAACCTAGTGTCATGCTGAGTATTAGGAACCAGAGTGCAAGCCATCAACCTAAGAGGTCCACATCAAGAAGATGTGCTAAGTGTAGCACGAAGAGCAATCCAGTCCACACAATATGGATGTGCAGTGTTTGTAATGTGCCCCTTTGTTTGCGGAAGGATAAAGACTGTTTACAAACCTTTTACCGAAATTGAAGTTGAATTTAGGTAAAGAAAACCTTTGTATTTCACAATTTTCATTCACATATGTTGCATAAAAAAAACATGTTGCATTTGCGTGGTGGTTAGTGCTGATAACCACCAGTTTTTTTCAAATTAAAATTACAATTACAATAGAATTTAAGAAATATTATGAAAATATGTATTCTTATGTCAAAATAAAAGATATTAAAAGTGTTAATGTAAAAAAAAATTTCAAACCTTCACCACGCCGGAAGGGTCGGGAAATTTATCCAACTCCTGAGACGCAAAGAGTTAACGGTGCATCTTATCAGACAACAATTTTCAATTTTAGAACTTGTTTTAAATATCGTGGCTTAGCAGCAACTAAAAAATCTCAATTTCAAGTTGTCTCGTGTAACAGTCACATTCTCTGAACGAGTAATAGTTTCAATACATATTTTCTTATTGGCACGCAAACAATAACAAAGTTTCAGGCTGCAATTGGTGTGACGAGAATAAAATACATTATGTAGCACCCCTTTGGTAAGAAAAAATATTTTGGAGACACGGGGACTCTAACCTAGGATTTCAGCTTACAAAGCTGGTCTTTAACCGACATGGCCACAAGCCACGGTGAAGAAACCTAGCTATTCGAGTAATTTATCCATAAGATTGCATATTTTCCTGTCCAGCTCGAAATTTTGATGTCGCTTCTTGAAGTGAAGCTTGTGCATGAAAATTAATGAAGACTTTGGGAAATCGTGCTTTTGTGGAAGGTTAGTGTTTGCAACCCTAAATGATAACTGTTCTCTAGTTTCCGTCAATATAGCGGATTCTGCTATGTGACGACGAATCTCCTTAACCAACAGCACATATTTTTTTTTATTTTAAACTATTTATTTCAAAATGAAGTGTCATTATTCTGGAATCTACGGAGACATTCATTCATTCGATAAGAATTTTACGAGAGTCACAATTCTGTTTTTGTGCTCCATTATGAAACCAATGTGCACGTGTAAAACAAGTAAAGCCCGACAATTTTTATTTTACAAAAATTCAATTTACTGTTCAAGTTAAATCAAAGGACAACATTGACTTATTTTTAATAGCCTGGATGACTGATGTGGGGGGGGGGGAGAACTCCTCTCATGTGTCCCCTAGCGGTGACATAAACTATTCTTCCTTTACGATTTCTATTATTTTTCCCATTGCATATTCAGTACCAACTTTGCGACTGTTTGCCAAAGTGTATGGGGAAAGAGTTCATTTATTCTTCATGCCTTCTCCTGCACTAGGATAACACTATTTCCGAAAGATTTTTTCTTGCATCATTTTCAGGAATTGCAACAGCACTATTTCTGTCCCGCTTGTTCTTATTGAGTTTTTTCCCTTTTCGTTATTTAGTGTTGCTTTTCTTCCATTTTCGGTTACTCGCGACGATGAAGAGAGACTCAAAAAGAACACCCATGCTCAGGCTAAATTCAAACCCAGGGCCCTCGCATTCAAACAAATTGTGATAACACTAATGTCAAAAATTAGTTTCTTTTTAAAAAAAATTTCAAGAATATTTCACATTTACATTACTTTGATTGTAGACGTGGAAATTCTAGTTAATTAATATTTACGCTGCAATCTTTCCGTTAGGCCTTTTCTTTGAGTCTGAGACACAAAATTCCCTGCATATGGTTAAATTGATTGATAGTAAGCAACACTACTGCTTACCGAACACTTACTTCGTCTGTACTTCCGGCCACGAAGCTGGACTTCAACTCAAAGACTGTGCACCATATTAGAGCCCATACACAAATAATATTATATTCAAAACTTTTCAAATAAGCGAACATACTTACTCATTTCCTTTCCTCTAATAATACCCTCCAATATTTTCAAATGCATTGAAAAACCCAAACGCTGCCAAAGGTCATGTATGCAAGTGCACAAGACGTCACATCGAAAGTGTGCAAGAACTTCATATGAAGTTGGCAATCTACAGTCTACCTATCTTTTTAATTTTTGTCAGATTTTTAAGGTTCTCATTTCACTCATCCTCATAATTTGATCTGAATCTTCCTATCTAATTTGTAGCACTAGTACTTGTACCATCCTTTTCATGTCTTCAATATTGGGTTTATGTTTTCTAAAAACACCAAAAAATAAAAAAGACCAGGAAAGAAGAATTGAAAACAAGTTGGTGGATCCAAGTGAAGGGACAATGGTATCAAGACATAGTAGAATGGATTTGTACTATTTGAATTCTTGTTAAGAAGCATTGCTTTTCTGAGACTTTTGGCTAATCACAACAATGAAGGTGTGATGATATGATAAAATTGACGAAGGAACACTCACAAGGAACACCCATACCTATAGAGCTACCAGAAGGGAAAAAAAAACTTTGGACGAAAAGTCCCCGTGCAGCTTTTCCTTCTTCCGTTCAGCTCGGGCCATAAGGATGCATGGAGCTCGCGGGAGTACGGTGCACAGAAGTCGCGAGTCTGCGCAGGTTTTTTGCTTGTGGTTCCACTATAGGTAGAAATTCGAACCCAAGAACTTAGGTGACTAGACTAGTAAAATGGAAACCAATTTGCTGTCCTGTGATGATATCATCTAAAAGATAACCGATGATAAAAATAACCTGTGATAGTTATAGATAAACTGGCTAGTGTGAATGGATGAACAGTAACATTCTACCTCTGCTAATTCTATCTCACTTTAGTGGCCCTCTATTACAACTATTTTTTTTTTAATTCATATTGAGAATACTATTGTGCTACCTTCGTTCTGAACATCGAGCATCTCGAGAATTAACATAGCTCAATGCACAAAATTAAAATATGTTAAGTTCTTTACTGTACCCATAGTCAATGTTTAGACTACAAATAATTGCAAGTTTATGAGTCCAGAAAATAGCCAGCTTACTATCATATGTAATAAAATTGTGATAACCAGGAAACGGATTTATATGTAAATACAGTCAACTCTCGATTCTACGACCCCGGGTATAACGACCCTCTCGAAGTAACGACCCTTTTCCCGGGAACCGTGAAAAATTTAGAAAAATAAAAGTTTGAAAAAAAAAGTTGAAAAATTGAAGGAAATCGGCCGAAAAATGCGTTGTTTTTTCCCCCCACTCATTTCCTTCACGAGCGCTCTACCGCTCACAATTGGGTTTGAACTAAAAATCACCACCACACCATGCTTGAGTGATATCCAATAGCACTTGACCTCTGCCCTCCCCTCCCTCAAGTGCACCAATGTTACCCCGCATCCGACGGCCGCTACCCAACGTTTGCCACGCTTTCTCTTGGATACGCGAGAAGAGAAGATCGAATGTGCTTGGATGTTATTTTAAATCGACCTTTTGTTTCCTTGTCCTAAGAGCTGCTGAAAACTCGCGGGGGAGGGTGGGAGCAGCCCGAAATGACTGCTGGACTTGCAGTCTTTGCCAATGTGTATGGCAGGTCAAGCTCTTTCATCGATAAATACACCACCTTGAGAGATAAGATCGCAGGAATGTTCGAAAATACAGATGTGTGGCACCTGTAAGTCTGGCCCATCTGTCCAGTTCAGCAGGTTCCCGTGAGTGAGCAACTCTCGGCCTTGTAGCTGACAACTTCCGGTAACCGCTTTCATTCAAAATGTGTTCTTTGTTCCCTGCAACACTTCATAAAAAAGCGAAACTGTTAGAGATAATCAAAACCACATAGGTGAACTAAAGATCGTCAACCCGCTTAATGCGTTGTCATCCAGGTTTCCACAAAAGTTAATTTCGATCTTACGTGCACCATAACTCCCGTTTCCCACTTCATATGTTTTCCTAATTGTGTCGATGTCATAATATCTGCTAAAAAAGTGTTCCGTTGGCTTACTGACTTCTCCCTCCTTTCCTGTCAGGAAACGTAGGGGGGGGGGGGGTGCGATGCAGATTGTTTCAGCCACGATTTTCTTGCTGATGCGGGCTGATTACAGGCGAGGGTGGAAAAGGACCCATCCCTCTTCCTTTCCTTTGACGTCTAAAATGGGGCAACCAGTTCTGGATATATTCTTGAAAACGAACAAAAACCACAGAACAAGTAAAACAAAAAGGGACCCCCCCCCCTTTCCCCAGCTCATTCTCCGCCACTGGTGTGCACGGCAATGTTGATAATTGCAGAATTCAGTTGTTTTTTTAAATTTATTTATTATATATTTTTTTTAATGCTGTTGTCTGCATAGGAAATATTGCCCGTATTATTGTCTGTTGCGTGGTAAAAGGTAAAGCAAGGGCCATTTCTTTCTTATTTACACTGCTGTTAAAAGTTATGTCTTCGACAGTTGCATTATCTTTAAAATGCTGGGACTTTTCTCTTCCGCCACCTGTTGCTCGAACGTCCAGCCGGTCTCTTTGTTTTTACGATGCAGCTGGCGCCAGTGTTTTGTCTAGCGTCTGCTAATCTCTTGCTTGAAGATAACAGCGATGACTCATCCAGGGCGAAACACGCAAAGCTGTTTTGATTTGACGATAACGAAATTCGATCTCCAGAAAGCAAAACAAGAGTTAAAATAACTTCATGTTCTGCGCCTTCTGATAAGCACAACTGTAAATTTAATTTACCTTTCTTCAGAACCATTCATGTGGAGGAAAAAAAAAGTGTGTTCAATGTAGGAATGGTCGCTGAGACTGATTAAAAAGACATTATTCAAGGGGAAAACGTTTGGAGGGGTGGGTGTTTAACATCGAGAATACTCCTAAATCCAACATTAAATCGTCCATTAACGTGAGAGTAAATAACGATCTACCATTTTGATATGTGAAAATGCGCAGTTTCATAAAGCATGTTTTCAGTTCATTTTATGCTGATGGGCTAATCGGGACTAAATATACAGTTTAAAGTGAAATTCAATTCCAAACCCGAATGATTATCAACTGCCACGCTGTCCTACAATACGCTTTGGGTGAAAATAGATCGCAAGTTGCGCATTTCCTTTTTCACGCTGGATTACAATGCAAGTCAAGGAAGGAGTTTGGACTGCTCCCTTGAATGGGGAAGGAGGGTGAATGAAGTTGGTTAAAGCAAAGAAAAGTGACTTTTTTTACGATGTATTTTACACAGCCGAACTAGAATGAAAATTACAGCCCTGTCTTTATTTTTTTTGTCTGGTACCTAGAGAGGTGGTGTTGTTTCTCCCGAGAGATCTTACCAGTTAATCTTGTAACAGACAATGCTCCAGTAAACCCGTATAAAATCCAACATTCATTCTGCCCGATTATCTCCCGACTTTTGCTGGCACCAGTCTGACTGGTGTCAAGATTCTTCGAGTTTCGCTTGCAATAAGCGAGAGATTGTTTTCCTTTCCATAGGTCTCAGTGGAAACGGGTTTCTCATTAACTAGAATTGTAAGAATTTCCTGGAAAAGCAACGACTGTGCACAATTGAAACAAAGTAACATTATTTTAAATTCTCTTTTGTGAAAACTTTTTCATGTTCTATTTTCCTTCTCACAACACGCATCCTGTGCATAACAGGTTGTATAACTACCAGGATAAATGGTGTTACCATCTCCTAGGCATCTTTGTGTCCGTTTGAGCTCCCTTTAAGCTGAAAATTGGTGCAAATTCCAATAACGACCCCTTCGAAATAACGACCCTTTTCCCGGGAACTGTGAAAGGTCGTTGAATCGAGAGTTGACTGTACATATTTATGTATGAAGCTGAAATCAGTTATATTTTATATTACCTTTTGCGCATCATGGCATGTAGACTCGAAAAATGCAGTTTTTATTTTCCATATTTTTACATATATTAGGTTTTGGCTTAAATTTTACATGTTTTAGTTATTTTTACATATTCTTTCCATATTTCAGAACATTTCTTAACATAAACTTCATATTACTTATGTGAAAATTTTGTATTTCCACGTTGCAAAATATAATGGTTATTTCCCCAATAAATTTTGAAGACTCTCTGTTTTAATTTACTAAGAGAAAGGCGTCTCCGCTCCAGATGCCATACCCTTAGTGAAATAAGACAGAGTCTTCGAAATTAATCTGGGAAATAACCATTAACATTAAATTGTGCAACGTGGAAATACAAATTTTTCACGTAAGTAATTCTCAAACCGCATTTACCGCATACATCATGAATATACTTCATATTTGCACAAAAACCACATGTCCCCCTGTGACCGAAAGAGTTGGTGAATTTCTTACAAATAACTGACAAACGAACACACCCCCGTACTTCTTGTTATATTGAATGCAGTTTTAGCCAATATAAATCCATTTTAAGACACAACAGAAGGAAACTCATGTTTGAACACTTACCAAAAATGTTGTAATTCAATGTTTTGAAAACAGAAAATGAAAACACATTTTGTGTTGTTTTACAATTAATGTTAATGTTAGCATACCATATTTTATGTAACTCATGTAGTGTCTTGTATTATTAAAAAAGTAAATTCTTTTACAATTTTAAGTTTGTATTTCTTTGCATTAACATACCTGACCACCTTCTTTAGTTGCATCCGATTCAACATTGACCAAACCACTATCCTTAACACACATGACATTCTCTATCCTCTGCAATGAGGTAGAAACTTCTTTCAGTATGCCGATCACCTCAGGCTCCAGTACGTGATTTGAATCCATATGGATATCATCCAAAGACACTGATTTCTGAAAAAGATTACAAATATTGCGGTTACAGATTATATTGAGGACACTGGCATTTACACTGGGCACTGTTCTGATTGTATGATTTCCATGTACAGGAGAATGAGAAATTCATCTACTGATTGATTGATTTGCTTCATTTTACTTCGCTTTTTGTGCCATTTTTGGCTACTTTGCGAATATAGGAATGAGTGATGAATGGACAATCACAAACACCCATGCCCAGGCCAGGATTCGAGCCCGGGATCCCTGGTGCCGTAGCACGTTATCCTAACTACTCTGCCACAAGGGCCGGCTTTCTAGAATACTGGAAATGACTGTGGAACTAAGTTTGAAGTTTGGAGAAACTAATTCGTATATTTTGAAGTTACCTAGGTTATTATTTTGAGTGCCTGCACTCTCACCTTTGGTGTGTGGTCCTAGCTTTGATCCCCATTGAAAAGTTTCGGTTTTGACTGTCATGAGCCGGAACATAAGTGTTAAATCAGCAAATGTCATCAAACTCCCTGGTGACGAGAGGTCGCTGGAACAGTCAGAAGTTCATGGCCAGAGAGGTAAAAAGCGAGTAGCCTTAGTGTGTGAACTGCAGAGTGGTCTGTACGGAGGTGGGCCACGCCCACCGTAGACGCCCTCCATGGGCCAGCACCCGGGAACATCAACAGGTACAGTGACGACACTAGCATTTAAGTATCAGTCCTAATCAGGCTCGGGTGTGTTCACTCCCTCACCTGTTCGACCTGCACATAATATATTGAAGGGCAATAGAGTATTATTGTATTAATTATTGCCTCCTCACATACAAAAAATACATCCCGGGTTCGAATCCTGGCCTGGGAATGGATGTTTGTGTGTCCAATCATCAATTTTATCATATCATCACTCATCTCCATCTTCGTAATTAGCCAAAGGTGGCACAGAAGCAAAGTAAAATTAAGCAAATCAAACATATAACTACATCCTCTTGCAGCCAAGATGTTAAGCTGGCGAACGATTAAACATAACACCAGCATCATCAGGACAATAGCTGAACTGAAAGCAATAGCCGCAATGGAACTCATGTGCTGACGACTGATCATGCAACAAAAAGTTGCTTGACAGACCAAACAGGCTGTTAGAGCTACGGAACTTATTGTTTTGCAAGAATCAACTAGTGTAAAGAAACTTGTGCAGATGACCACACTCCAACAATACTGTTATCTCAAACATTTTTCATATTTTCAGAAATGTGAGATGCGGTAGTAAATAAATGGTAACTTAATAATAACTTTTCCATGAATTTTGGAGGCTACTGCCACGATCCTCACTGGAACCTTCCACACTGTTTCTGGCATGCTTCTTTTGTTTTTAGTTCTTCGATTTGCCACTAGCTGCTCTGTTGTCGTCTGCCTGCTTGGGAACAGTAGACAACATAGGTGCAGGCAGACAGACGACAACAGCACACCTAGCAGCAATCGGAGAACCGAAATTAATAAAATAACCAAAAACAGCTTTCTGGAAAAGTGAGTACTGCCTTTCTCTGTGTTTATAAAGCATTTTATCTTCACATGGAAAACAGATTAATAGAAATACAATGGCAATCAAACCTAGTAATCATAACTAACAAATAGTAAAACTGTGAGCATGTAGGAATGCAGAGGTTGTTTCCGATCTATGGTAACGAAATTGCACACCTTTTGCAGCACCACAAGCGGGAAGAGAATGAAGCTGCCAGTCGTGTGGGCACGTTAGACCGTTGACTGTGCGTGACAGGTGTGGTCATTGTGTATCGGGAAGAATGCCGCCGAAAATCAGTGCATATTGGGAGGGTTACATAACTGCACTTTCCAACGTAAACTACAGTTATAGTGCCATTATAAAACTGTGCAAGGAGCGTGGATTCACTGTGTCGAAAAATGGCATATCACAGGTGTTGAAAGGGGCAGGTAAGACGAGGCGTGGGTTAATTCCTGTGGGGCAGAAACAGGCCAACTCCCGACCTGCATCTAGCCGCACACCAGCTACAATTCGGGATGTCAGGGTGCTGGTCACCAGGGAGAATCCAGCCACACATAGAAGTATCGCAAACCAGCTACAAACATCACTGAACAGTGCACACCATCATTGACCACGATTTGGGTTTCGAAAAGCAACGCAAGGGGCATGTTCATAAGCTCTTGCCAAAACACATCCAGGAACGTCGCACCAACTGTCGAAAGCTTTATGAGCGGCACCTGTCAGGTGAAAAGTGGAAGTTCATTGTTACATTGGACGAGGCATATGTTTATCTTGATGACTGTCACAAGTCACGTGCAATTTTTTATCGATCGACAGGTGCGAGGGACTTTCAAAGATGGCTCACTGAATGTAAGGAAAGTTTTGGCACAGGTTTCATGGTCATTGCTGGATACTCGTACAATGGCAAGCTGACCATACATCGTGTTGCCAAAAATACGAAGGTTAATTCCAATTATTATCAGGCTAACGTCCTGACACCAGTTTATCGCCATGACATTCCCCATCTCTACGGGAGGAACCAGAATCGTATGTGGGTGCATCAAGACAAGGCGTCAAGTCACACATCTCGTTCAACCTGCCTCTTCTTTCACCAAATGGCAGAAGGAACTGGAATTCGTGCCATTCCTTTCAAAGACATTCCAGTGAAGTCAACTGATACCTCACCGATTGACTTTTGTGTCTTCGGGCTACTGAAACGAGCCTTGTCTCACAGCAGACCCCGCACCATTGAAGGGCTATGGAAAGCCTGTAAGGAGAAGTTGTTGAAGCTGGCCATGTCTACACTTCGTGCCAGTCTCCTACAGTGGAAACTTCGCTGTCGGGCAATTGCCAAGATGCAGGGCCACCAAATAGAGCACTCTCGATGGTGGTGACATGGTTTCTCTTAAGGTAGGAGCAGTTTGAAATTGTCACCATAGATCGGAAACAACCTCTGTATAACAGTAATTTCATTCACCCAATCTAATCAGTTAAGTATATGACCTGGAAATATTGTTCAGCACAAAACATAGTTATCAGAAAACCTGTTAAGCATGTGCCTATATGCATGTGGGGCATTCTAGAGTTATGTGTGACATTTCACACACAAAATGTAAAGTTCTAGAAATGAAATTGGATTAAAATATTCAGGAAGAACCGAGTTCATAGAATTATGAAGTACTTTGTGATGTCTGTTATAAACTGGGAAAATAAAACTTGGGCATGATGACACAGCCTGAACACATAAAAAGCATCAACGAAAATGTGTTACATATGTGACACTTTAAAAATGTAGTAAAATTTTACTTCATTTCTCTCTGAAGCATGTAGGGTGCAAATCTTAATATTTTTTGTTGGTGAAATATGGATGCATTCACAAACATTTAAACTTGAATGCAATTACAAACACTAATGATTTCCAAATTAATTCATTTTGTTATTTACATAGAGTTGGACCACTTTTCGTGTAAAATGATCACATTGAAATTACACAATCAAAGCTTGAGCATTTTTTCTTTTAGTCAAAAAAAATGAATGCAACAAGCTCTGCTCTATATGTAAATGTGTATTACATTACAATCAAGGGTGCCCACAGGAAGGGGGCAGGTGGGGTACTTGCCCCCCCTCCCCCCTGAAATTTCTGGAAAGAGTTAATGAAATTCGAATGGTGAAATTGTAGTGCTATTTTGTAACAAAAATTATTCTTTTCTGTGACTTAGAGGAAGTAAGTTACAGCAACTATTATTATTATTATTTTGAAGTAGGATTACATTTAAGCTTGTAGTCTATTTTACACTTATTATCTATCTACAAAAAACAACTTCTTGTCCTACATGAATTAATGTCAAATATCCAGTTATGCAAATTCTATATAAATACACAGAATATGGAAAATAATAATAATAATAACCACAAACATAATAGCAATACTACTACTACCACCAGGGCCGTATTCAGTATCTGTAGACCCCTAGGCTGAACCTGTGGTGCGGGCCCTACCAGGGGGAAATTTTTTGAAAATAATATTTTAATTTTATAAATAACATATTGTAATTTTAAGTAAACATGTTAGGCAAATGCAAGATAAAAAACAAGGAATGTAACAAACAAGCAAGTTTTACTTATACTTAATTCAAATACAGTACCTTTCTAAACAATCAGACTTAAAATGAAAGTGTCAAATAATCTTAGTAGCTAATTAGTTTGCACCTCCACTTCATACTAATGAAGCTACTTATAATATCTTCATAACTTAGTTGTCTTAAAATATCACTTTCAATGCTGAGCAAAGCCAAAATGTTGAGCCTGTCTTCTAAGATTGAGGTTTGAAGCCTGTTTTTGATCAACTTCAATTTTGAAAATGAACTTTCTCCACTGCTGTTTGTGACCGTAAATGACAGGTACATTCTTGGAGAGACCTCGATATTAGAAAAACAATCTTTGACGTTTTTTCTAGGAGGAGTTTATACATCCAACTATCCTGACTAATGACTTTTTCATTTTCCTAGTCATATTTTTTGAAAATCATGGTAAAAAGCTTTGAACTATTGAACTTGTTGAGAAACCCAAAATGGGTATCAACTAGTTTGTGTGCCTCAAGCCTCTGCCGCAAAGAAGATTCAAATTGATCTATGACAGGAAGGAAACTCTGCGTTCGAAATTTTTCTGATGGGGTCAGCTCAACTTCTGGTGATTGGACACAGTCAAGAGGTGCAAAACGCACGTTTATTTTGCGCTGGCGCTGTGTTTCACTTTCACTCTCATACTCAGTGCAATCAGCTAACTCAGCAGCTTTCACCTCATATTCTTCAAAGCTATCCCGTTTTGTTCCTAGAAGCTTGTTAGCAATGTCAGTGCTGACGCGGCTGTGTTCACGTCCAATCTAAGGTTCTGCAGAGTTTCACTAGTTTTGTTTACTTGTCCCAAGATATCATCCCAAAATGCTGTGTAGAGCCCCGTTTCCATATTTGACATTTTGTTATGCAAACTTAGAGCAGTAACACTTTGTCCTCTGAAATTTCAAAAAGTGCATTTTTTATTTCTTTACTGCCTCACAAGAGGGCTTTTGTAGCATCTGCTCGGCATGACCAACATGTTGTTGTTGTCCTTTTGGGCACGAGAATTGGTTTGTCAGTTTCTGCTTTTTTCAAGCAATCGGTTACAACTTTATATCTGCTAGTTGAAGCTGTAAAATATATATAAAGTGCTTCCAAAAAGTCAAAAAAGCTTACAGCACTCGGCAGCAGCCTGCACTGCAAGATTGTGGTACGGGCCCATATGCAGCCTAGACAGCCTGCACGTCAACGCGGCCCTGATTAGGACTACTACTACTAATAATAATCAAAGTTTCTATAACTGACACACCTGAGAATTCCTGCGCGTGCTCCTGATTAGAATGCAGCACATGTTAACACCAATGCTAAATAGACTTGTCATGAATTACCCTGCTCTCTTTGCTACCCATTGTCCAAATTCCAATGTTCTCTAAAGAAGAGTTACGTGCCTCACAGTCTATCAAACTGTGAACAATCTATAGTGTTAGAACTGTATTCTTTAAAATTTATAAACACCATGTAAATATAGTGCATTACAGTGTTTAAAGACACACATGTTTTCTTTCATTATATTGAAGAAATACACATGTGTGTAACTTAAAGTTTTTCTTGTATGTACGCATTGCTTGCATTATAGAATTATTTTCCTGTAGTTTACGGTTATTACAAGCATAAGAAAACAGTATTTCTTTGTGACGTTTCAGGAGAACACACGCTCCTTTCATCAGACATTTATTTTCATTTTGACTAAATATACAGTAATAACAATGGTTAGTAATCTTTTTACTTGGAATGTACATTTAATGAATTCAAAATGAGAAACTCTCTACCAGATGTGGAAACCACAGGAATATATAATATAAGTTGTTCATGTTCAAAAGATTATGTGGGACAAACAGCAAGGAAACTGGTAATAAGATGGCACGAACACGATTTGGACATTATAAATCTAAACCCAAGAACAGGTTTGTCAACTCATATCATCGAAAAGAAGCATTTGATTAAAAAGAGAATGGTTTTAATAAGGTTAATGGGAAACACAGAGTTGAATGTCTGGGAAGCTTCGTACATTGCAGAAGAACACTGGAATAAATTAAATAATGAAAATGGTAACATAGATCCAGTATGGAGTTTTCTTTTTCACAAATGGAGTAAGCCACCATCTTTAAAATTTAATGTAACAGAAAACATCAAGAGACTTTGTGAAAACAATGATGAATTTGAATTACCTGATGATATTTGGGATTCATAATTTAAAAAAAAAATCTGAAATAAAAATAAAACAGACTGCTTTTTTCACAGTTAAGTTGCTAGATTACAACAATGTAACATTGACAACATCCATTATATAACAGATTATTTTTGTTTAAAAAAATTACTAACCATTGTTATAACTGTATATTTAGTCAAAATGAAAATAAATGTCTGATGAAAGGAGCGTGTGTTCTCCTGAAACGTCACAAAGAAAAACTGTTTTCTTATGCTTGTAATAACCGTAAACTACAGGAAAATAATAGTAACTTAAAGGTAGTCCAAATCAATTCAGGGTAATAAAATTAAAGTTCTGTGCGTATATTCTTTCAATATTTGCAACACTATATCACATATAAAAGCTTGTGTTATCAAGATAAGTAATTTTCAAAATTCTGAAATTTGGGATCAAGTTCTGGAAATTAATGTGTACGACAAGCAATTAAGATGAAGAGTTTGTATTTTTTTTATTACTTAAGTTCAGTGGCGGCGATTAGGGGGGCAGTTGCCCCCCCCCCAATTTTCGCCACTTTTGCTCCCGCACTATGGTAAATCTTATATACACAAAATATATTTTGTAACCCTACCCCCCCCCCCTGCAGTTTTGGACCCAATTGCCGGTGCATACCAAATGCTATACTCCTTTGCAAAAAGCAAGTATGTCAAATACATCAATATCTTTACATGCTTACCCGTTTAGCATCATGGTTTATTGTTTGACCAAAAGCATGGAAGGAGTTCCTTCTCTTCAATCTCTCTGACATCTTTGTGCAATATTCCTCAAGCAATCTGTCACAAGCCTCAAGATTGATATTGGTCTCCTGTAACAAAAAGTGTAATAAAGAAAGAAGGGAAATAATAAACAAATCACTGGAAGTACAAAAAATCAATTTAAAAAAAATTTAAATGCACAATATGCCTGAAAAGCAAGAGTGAGTGTGGCAGTCACCCGTGATCAATAGCATGACTCAAGCGAACATAACCGATCCTGGGGTTAAATGAATCGAATTAAAACAAATGCATGTAAGGTATATTCTTGTTATCACGGCAGTATATGATTAGACCAGTGTTCTAACTGGAGAGGGTGTAAGGGAATGGTAATTCCCACAAAAGATTAGGAAATGCATCCCCTCACCTGTCCCTTTGTCCACAAGTTACAATATAGCATCTTCCCCCCCCCCCCCCACCCTCTCCAACCAAAATATCCCAAAGGCCCAAAGATCATTCCTCCCACTTCAAGTACTGGATTTGATCCTACAACACACCCAAAACCATCTACTCAGATAATGGAGGAGGAAGGGTAGTAGCCTGTTGAAAAATACTACACAAAACACATGTAACATGAATTTCGTGTCATTATATGAAGATTAAATCATTAATTTCACAATCATTCCAATTGTTTAAATTTATGTACTTTTGTTTTTCACACTTCGTTACAAATATACATCTTTCTGTACATCAGAAAAGAAGACACATATAAGAAAAAAGATCCTACAAAAGAAAAATGCAACATTGCCTAGGTACTTTCTCAGTATGGAAGATGGAAAAAAAAAAAATAATATTTTGTAACCCTGTTGTTTTGTGTGGTTTTATCAATTTTATGGAAAGAAAATCATAACTTCTCCCGAATATGGAAAAACACAATATTAAATATTGGTGATTTACTTACACTGACTGGCCGGACCATGTGGCCAAGTGGTTAGCACATCACGCTGCGACGCCAAGAGTCCCGGGTTCGAATCCCGCTCAGGCTTGGTTGTTTGTGAATGTCCATTCATCACTTTCATCATTTCATCACTCATCCCCGTCTTCGCAAATTAGCCAAGAGGCACAAAATGTGAAGTAAAATAAACTAAATCAAATTAAAAAAAACACACTGACTGGAATTTGCCCAAAAATTATGCAAGAATATGTAATTGGAAAAAAATTATGGTAACGGTTTCAGATGTTTAATGGTTTCTTGCATGTTTTATAAGAGTATTATGAAGTACATATTTATCAATACCTTTGGTCATTCATGGGGTCCGCAAAAATGCTGTGTGACACTTTCACAAGAGTATAATTATACATAAAAAAATTTACATTAATATTTTATATAAAGGAAAAAAGATTAAATTTACTCGAGCTTTGCATATCATACACAAAGATATTTAAATACATGACAAACATTTGAAAATAATATGAAAAGCTATGTCAACAAAAACAAAAGTTATTGGTTAAAGTTATTGTACATGAAGATATATAATTTATTCAAGTAGTAATTTATGAATATACTGACTGGAAATTTTTCTTACAGCCAACTCATTCCATAATGCTGGATAAATTTGTGTAAAATACTTTACCTGAAGAGTAGACCACAAGGCATTGATCTTTCTCTCGATAAAGGGATTCAGAATGATACTATCCCTCGGATATCTTTCAGAGTGGGATTGCAACATGTTGCCTGATGTATGTTGGTGGGGCATCTCAGACGATACAGAATCCAAACTGTGTTTCCGCCTAGTGCTGAAGCACTAGTCTTCCAGTAACATCTGCATTTAAAGACCTAAAAAAAATAAGTAACTATGAACAACAAGCATATGAATTGTAGTGCATTAACTATTTTTGATTTAGAACCTCAAGTAATTATAACAATAATATAAAAAATTTTCTGAAAAAAACCCTGAAAAAACCTCATGGGGAAAACTGGGCTGGACCCACCTGGGCCAACCCTGGTTAAAGCTAGTCGTTTCAGAACATAAATATGTGATGATAGTTTGATTTCACTGTACTTTCAGATTACATGCATGTTCCGTTAATGCATATTGTTGGTGTATTGAAGTCACTGTTTTTACTTTTGTTAAATATCATAAATTTAGTCTTATTACTATTTGTTATTAATCCATGGATGTTTAAGTATTGTGTTAGCTGATTGATTGTGATAAAAGTGTTGATTTCTAGTTCATTTGCATCGTTACCTCTGGATATTACTGTCATCTCATCTGCATACGTTATAATCTTCGTACTTGTGTATTGTGGTATGTCATTAATGTACACTATAAAAAGCAAAGGGCCCAGGATTGATTCCTGGGGTACTCCCCTGATTCATAGTTAGTGATTGTACTATGCATATTAAAATGTAGGTAAAACTTCGATAGCATCCCAACACCTCTCAATCGATTATTTAGTCATTCTTAACATTTGTACTTACCTATTCCGCATTGCGAAAGATTCTTCATGGTGCTATTTTGCTTTCAATTTTTGGCATAAAGAGTAATTATTAAACCATTGACGTTAGCCCCAAAAATTCATGATAGCCCAACGAACCATCACGGGGACGAGGTATGCCTACGAGGTTAGGTTAGGCCTGTCAGGTTAGGTTCCATTAGCACTCATTTCGTTCAATTTAGAATATACAGACAACATCGGTTTTTCTCGATGAAAGAAAATACCAACAAGAACTTCTAAATGCTACAGAAACTAATTTCGGTAAGTAGTTTCTTGTGTAAAAATGAAGAAATCCATTGGGACGCTTTCGAAGTTTTACCAAAATGTATTTGGATAAATTGATACCGGTCTTCTGCCTACGTATCATTACTTCGGGTACCAGTTTCATAGATCGCACACACATTAAAATCGGATATTTTGTGTCTCGCATGGATCATACTTACCAATCGTGTATTGCGGAACATAGTTCAAGGTGCCATTATGCTTTCTACACGAAAACGAACACAATTTTTCAGAGAGTAATTTTTGTCATTCCTTTTTTCGCTTCCTTAACACACAACATGGCAGGCAAAACGTGACTAGCGTAGTTGGTATGCAGTGTTTCCAACCTTCTTCACCGAAAAATACCCACTATTGTGTTAGTCACGTGTGCAAATTGTACATTATGCACGGGTACCTGACGGGTAGCCCCACGAACCATTCACGGATAGCCGCACGAACCATTCCGATAAGGTTAGTTTAGGCAAGCAGTTAAAAAAAAAGGGGGGGTTGGAACCACTGGCAGGGGTCACGTCATCAACCGTATGCAGCATCCGGTTCACGTAGGGAAAGCAATGGCAATTGTGCGTCGGCGAGATATTTCTCTTGAAAAATATATGACTTTCAGGTCAAATAGATTCCACGAAAGAAAATATGTCGACAAACGTTGGAAACCTTAGAGAAACTCATTTCCGCAAGTAGTTTCTTCTGTAAAAATGAAGAAATGTATCTCCGATATATGAAACTGTTACCTTACTTCGAAATTAACAACTGGAACTTTGGTCCGTTTAAGTTCTTACGTATTAGCACTTTCTAGATTACTATACTGTAATCATGGATCAAATTACTAATCCTGTTATTGATTGCAAAAGGAGCAATAGTAAAACTATCAAAGCCGGGAATTATCTGTAACTAGTTTATTCTGTAATTGTTGACATTCGTACTTACTTATTCTGTATTGGGAAAGATTGTTTAACAAGGGATTTCGCTTTTTTTAACAAAATTAGTATCTATTGTCGACATATGTAATTATTGTTTGTTCTTGGTATGACTTGAGATGACCGGACCCCTCTCAGATTTTCTTCATATTTGACATAGTCACTAATTGAGGCCTCCTAATCACGAATCTGAAGTTAAAATTTGTTGGAAATGTCTAGAAATTGCGAACCATTGGTGCTAGCCTCACGAACCATTGGCACGTGGTTAGGTTAGGCAAACATAGTTAAAATTTGGTGTCGTGGTAGTATCAGGAATATACATATATATATATTTCCTTGTGAAACAAAAAACTTCGCGAAAATCGATGGTTTCCATTCCGAAAACTAGTGCCTTATTTTAGCTTATTTTGCAATTTCTCGACGTTCCCGACAAATTTTAACTTCAGATTCGTGATTAGGAGGCCTCAATTAGTGAGTATGCCAAATATGAAGAAAATCGGAGAGGGGTCCGGTCATCTCCTCAAGTCGTTCCTTGTTCTTTTCTCGCTTCCTGAACATGCAAAATGGCGGGCAAATCTTGACTAGTGTTGTGTGTCGAACGGCAAAGCAGTGTTTCAACCTTCTTAACAGAAAAATTCCCGCATAGCCCCAAAAACCATTCCCGAATAGCCGCAAAAACCATTCGAGATAGTATGACCATCCATGAATAGCCCCAAAAACCATTCTGGATTGTATAACCATCCACGATAGCCCCACGCACCATCATGGTAAGGTTAGGTTGCTTTAGGTTGGGCAATATAGTGAAAAAATTGTGTGTTTGGAAACACCGGGGATTACGTCATCAGATGCTCGCAACATAAGTTCAAGTACATGGATGGAAATGCAAGCAACAGCTTTTGTGCATCGGACGGACATTATTATAGATAAATACATGAATTACCAGCCAAATATATTGAAAAATGCGAGAAAACGCTTCTACAACCTTCCGAAATTACGCAGAAACTCAATTCCGTAAGTACTTTCTCCTGTAAATTTGAAGAAATCTGATTCCCAACTTTGATAGTTTTACTGGAGCAATATCGGGTTTCTTCTTTCGTTAAAACGAAATGTCACAATTTGTTTTGGTAAGACACTACTTTACGTCCTTTTCCTAAGGAATAAGTGTCATATATCGTTCGAAAGCTTATTGTACAAGGAATTCAACAACGTATATCCCAAAGCGAGCAAAAATTACCTGGAGGCGGAAATCGATAAAAACCGATGTTGTCCGGATATGCGTAATTGAACGTACTGAGGAAATGTTTCGATGATTACGCACATATTTAGGGGTGAAATGAGTGCTAATGGAACCTAACCTAACCTCGTCCCCGTGAATATGCAAAGAAGCAATCACCACGTTGAACGCAAATGAGCAAAGCACACACATTCACAACGCGGACACAAAGACGAGCCTGCAGTGTTGTTAACTCCCATTGGTTACCACCAAAAGGCAATAAGGACGTAAAGTAGGAGTCTAGCCTTAAATTTTACATGTTCAGGATCAATTTGCAAAAATGTTCTTGTTCAGTTTTCAGGAAAGTGGCAGGATTAACATTTGCCGCCAACATTATTTTCATGTAGAAATGTGTGGAAGCGAGTGATACAACTCTTTAAAACTAGCATTAACTAATTGTAGACCTTACCTAAAATCTTTGAAATCATTTGTTTGAATATTCATTCAGAATACGTATCAATCACGCTTACATTTAAAATACTTTCGGTTAGACGTAAATGATATTGCATCGTGTTTAGATACAACGCAGATAGAGCGTACGGACGGATATACAGGAATATATTCTACGGTACGGATATACTATCAATCAATATCTAACAGAAAATTAGTGCATTGTCGAACGTGACGTTTAGATCAATTATAAACCTTTAGAACTATTACCTCTAAATAGAAATTAACGATAACCGAAAAATACACACGTCAAAGAACCGCCACGGAAAATAACTCGTCGCGAGGGCTTTGTTTGGAAACAGGGGGTGCTATTCCGGCTTCCCGCGCTACGGCGGCACGTGAAGGTCTTCTGCTAGAGTGACGTCAAAAAGGGGATCCCTCAGCTGCGGGCCGCTTATTAACATGTAAAATCAAGCAAGTTTATCGCATCATAGAGGCGATTATAACTCTTGGGAAGCAATGTTTATAACATGTAGTTCTTCTTCACTGCTTTCCCGTACCTTTTCAAGTTAACTGAGGATGGAATAATAACAAGTTCATGCTGAATTCACCAAAAAGGGAACCCATGTCTTTGGTTTTTTAACACTATCTTTCTTCACTTCTACACGCAGCAATAAAGTTGGTTGGTTGGTTGATTGGTTGATTTAGTGTTTTAAGGCCACTTTATGCACAGTAAGGCTAATCGGGACTGGACCTACAGGTTAAAGTGGAATCCGAACCACCATGTGCCTTCACCGGGTATCGACCCCGGGACCCCTTGATTACGAGACACAGCAATGAAGTTAAATGATTATTAGATGAGTCTCATCTTGAGACGAGCACAATAGAAAGAACACCCGAAAAATCGTAAAGTGAAACAATTTTTGATTGATTGATTGATTGATTTAGTTTATCTTACTTCGCGTTTTGTGCCTCTTGGCTAATTTGCGAAGATGGGGATGAGTGATGAAATTGATGAATGGACATTCACAAACAACCAAGCCCGACCGGGATTCGAACCCTGGACCCTTGGCGTCGCAGCGCGATGTGCTAACCACTCGGCCACAGGGTCGGGCGAAACAATTTGAAATGCCTGTGTGTGCTGGAGGGGGGCGGGGTAGAGTCTCGTGGGTATATTTTCATGCAAATAGTTTACTAACTTAATTAATTATAGCGTGGACATAACTGCAACAGGATCGAGAGAGTAAGATTGAACGGAAAGGATTAAGTAAGTCCCTCTACATGTATATAACGGGTCTCCATGACAGCATAACGCTTTAGGAAGCCAGAGGCCCCAGTTTGAACCATAGTAAGGCAAAAAGCAATGCTTGTCTCATTCTCCACACATTAGTTCATCATTCATCCTCATAGTAGCGATCAACACAGTAGAAATTCGTCTTTAAATGAACGACGCATACATACATATTGATTTATTATTATTTCGCTTTTCTGGTACTTCTGGCTAATCGCGAAGATGAGGATGAATGGTGATAAGATGAGGCGTGATGAAGGAACAATCATAAACATGTAAGGACAACACAATACGAGCCCCACCAAGGATTAAAATGGCCACGAGTCCAGACGCCAGAGCCTCGCTAGTCACTAGTATGTAAAATGCAGTCCAGGGTGTACTACGTGGAAATTAATACAATTGGGCTGTCCTCAGAGAATATATATATATATATATATATATATATATATATATATATATATATAGTGTGTGTGTGTGTGTATAACGACCCTATATTTAGGTTTTTTGTAGTCTTTTGTATGAGTCCTGTCGAGTTGCATCCACGGGAAGCTCCAAAATTTCGGTGTTGTGTGCGTGTGAGTAAAACTATTATTATTATGAAGTTACAGTTACGCAATAATAAACTTCTAAGCCGTAGGAATGCAAATATTGCCATCAGTTTCAATAATACGAATGTCTATAACAGTATCCTTCTTACATTTAATTTTTATTTAACACGTAGTGTTTTCTTTTTTTCTTTTTTTATACGGAAGAAACATGCATCAAATTATGTCCATATATTGTACATATACAGTGTTGTATTTTAAAAATTTCCAGCAGTAGAATTTCAGCAACTTCTTTGCAGGTGCGACTTATTGTTGACAAGAATTAATTGAAGTTACTGCTGCATAACATAATAAGTACGAGTATATTGCAAAATCATAGAGATAATGCAGTGGGTGGTGGATGTTGTAATGATGCGATCATTACTGGATCCTTTTTTATGTTATAAATTGTGTATGTCTATGTCCTGTACGTTTGAGTTCTTGGCCGTTGGGGAGCGGTAAGTTTCCAGTAACGGTTTAGGTCATTAGCGGGGCCTATAAAAGGAAGGGAAGGCAGCAGTCGGCCTCAGATGTTTTGGTGCGATACGGCGAGGTAAAGAGGTGTCTCTTCTCTATGGGGCGAAACGAAGACTTCTCTTGATAATATGAATAGGCGGATACTTTAACTTTTCTCTCTTTCTTTTAGTACACACACTTGCTCTTTTCACATTATTCCAATAGTTTATTTCATGTGGGAAACCGGGTACACAGCACACATACCTTCAGCCACCTTTTTTGGTACTGAGGGTTATATTTTTTTTTTACTCGTGGAGCCAGTGGCTACGCGAGTCTACACACTCTCTTCGGGAAGGGGGGACAGGGTACACCGGAATGTAATTTTGTGAATAACGGCCAAGAATTAACTTCTGTAAATATATTATGAATAAACCTATATATATCTAAAAGGAAATGGGCGTTAAGTTGTAATTTGAAGAAGTACGTGTCTATTGCCTAAACTAGCATCCACAGAACTTCAGGTACTGCAAGTTTTGAACCTCGGGACAAGGATTCAAAAATGTATGGTTGTGTATATTGTGTATGTTGCTGAGAATCAGCTTAAAAGCACAAAATATACCGTTACATACTGGGGGCTCATAGTCGGGATATTTTTTTTTGTGAGAAGTACTGAAGGCATATGTTATTGCGAAGTGGAAAGAAAATAATAGAAGACAAAATGGCAATTCAAATAGACAGGGAGCTCATTAGCAAGTTGCTAGGCAATGCGAACTTGGAGGGAAGGCCTGAGGAAGATATTGTGGGGGAACTTGAGAGACTTTCTCTAAATGTTACACAAGGAACTTCGATAAGGACCGGCGAGGAAAAAATGAGCAAAATCTTGGAAAAAAGCAACATTAACATTCCGATCTTTAAGGGAAACGTCGGCGATGTAAGTCCACACGATTATTTGTATGAATTACGCAATTATCAGGAAATCATGGAAATTGGGGATACTTTTCTCTTAGATAGAATCTTGCCGCTTTCGTTGAAGGAAATCGCTGCAGATTGGTTCAGATTTTCGAGACCATTCGGCACTTTTAGGGAATTTGAGAAGGCGTTCTTGGAAGAATTCTTTAGTGTCGATTACGACTCGGAAATAGCAAGGATCATTCAGAACAATTACCAGTCACCAGACCAGTCTCTTCTTGCATTTATTCGACACACCAGGAAGCTTTTCGCAATGAGGGAGAAACGGGGGACAGAAGACGAGGTCATCCAGCACGTTTTGAAATTTTCCCATCCTAAATTCAGAACACACTTGTACAACAGAACATTCGCAACAATCAAAGATTTGGAAACCCATTCTATGGACATTCAAAAGAGATTGTATTCAGAAGCCCTGTACTATTGTCCAGAACTGAGGGACAACAGTTCGCCGCATCTGTCTGCCATGCCGACTTCAGCGAGTGGCACAAGGCAATTAGCAGCCGCGGGGACAATGAACACTTTCGGCCGCGTGGGAACAGAAGTATCAATGAGCGCCATAAATCCTGGACTGGTCAACCGGCTAAGCTTTTCCGGGAATGTTGGGACCCCGTCGAGAGCAGAAGAACCGACGAAGAGAAGGGGGATCCGTTGTTTTCGGTGTGACGGTCTTGACCACAAAGCCGCCATGTGTACTGCTCCAAAAAACTCGTTAGGCCCGAACAGAGCGACACCGCCATCGTAGCAGGCGCTGCGTGGAAGAAAAACAAAGGGGGGAGTAGGAAGATACGCAACTGCAGGAATTTCACTTCTGGCGACAAAGAGCCGTTAGTCCCCTGTAAAATCAATGGAAAGGACTTCTCCTTATTCGTAGACACAGGGGCCTCTGTGAGCACTGTAAATTTAGAGATAGCAAAACAACTGGAAAAACAAGGAAATAAGATTAACAATAAACGTATCAATATTTCTTTGGCAGTAGGCTCTGTACAATCATGTGGGGAAATGTATCTTACTGTACATTTGAATGGGGTGAAACTTAGGCATAAATTCGTCGTTTTGCGCGATTGTTTCAAGGGATTCATCGCAGGTCGTGGGTTCATAAGGCAAGCCGGATTATCTCTGCACTTGAAAGAGGGAGGCTACAGCTTTGCAGACAGTGACGTCATCTATTTGTTTTCTGCGGAGAAGAGGGAAGCGGGGATGAGTCTTCCGATTCTGCAGGGGATAACGTCGACTGTGGAGGCTGGAGCTGGGGCAACCGCGACGGTAACCGCGACGATGGGAAAAAGTGAAACATCTGATGCAACAACCGCGACGATGGGATATTGCCAAAGACGTCCCGAAATAGCAGAATTGATTGAGCGTGCAGAATGTTCACCAGAAGTAAAGAAGAAATTAGCAGATATTTTAAACATCTACAGTAACGTCTTTTCTGAAAAACCTGGCGTTACACACATCTTACAGCACAAAATAGAACTAACCGATAGGACACCATTCTATTCTAAGCTTCGTATTTTGACTCCAGAAAAGCAAGAAATAATGGATAACTGTATCGATGAGCTGTTAGCTGGGGGTTTCATTGAGCCCTGCAAATCTAATTACATTAATTCACCGTTGTTAATCAGGAAAGGGGATAAATACAAGGTGATCCTGGATCCTCGAAAGACAAACGCAGTAACAAAGAAATCTAGGAATGAAGTCCCGGATATGTTTGAATCTTTGAGTAAATTAGGCAAGGCTAGATATTTCTGTAAATTAGATTTGGTAAACGCTTTTGGCCAGCTTTTATTGGAAGAAAACTCACGCCAATACACGGCATTCAACACTTCACGAGGAATCTTTCGCTATTTGAGATGTCCCTATGGATTGAGCATGATTCCTAACACACTGGCGAAACTGATGAATATTGTCCTTGGAGAGCTGCAGGGTGTCTCATGCATTGCATTTTACGATGACATTTTGGTTTATGGAGAAACGGAGGGAGAATTGTTGCTCGCGCTGAAAGAAGTTTTGGAGAGAATACACAAGGCGAACTTAACACTTTCACCATCGAAGTCCCAACTTTTTACTTCGGAAGTGGATTACCTGGGTTTCAGAATTTCTCACAAGCAAGTGATGTGCCACCCATCCAAGATTGAGTATTTGGACCAGATAAGGGCTCCGAAGAATGTGAAGCAACTCCAGAGCATTTTAGGATTCTTCGGATTTCTGAAAGGTCACATTAGCCACATGTCAGAGTTGACGAGTCCTCTCACTGACATGTTACGTAAGGGAATTCGCTTTCGGTGGACGGATGTTCACGAAGAGTGCCTGACCAAACTGAAGGAAGCTGTAAAGAATAACGTTTCTTTGTACATTCCCGTACTGAATGAGCCGTTCGTCATCTACAGCGACGCGAGCGATAACTGCGCCGGTTTCTTACTAGGACAGAGGGACCAAGGGGGGAAACTGCATGTTGTATCCTTTGGAAGTAAAAAGTTCTCACAAGCCCAGAAGAACTACAGCACAACGCACAAAGAATTCCTCGCTTTGCTCCTTGCAGTCGAGACTTTCGACAAGTACATCTGCCACGCTCCGGCAGTGGAAGTTTTCACTGACCACAGTGCTCTGACCACGATATTCAGTACTGAAAACAAGAGCGCAAAGATGTCAAGGTGGACAGCTCGTCTCTCGCGCTACCCTCTGCTCATCAAATACGTGAAAGGAGAGCTAAATCTGGTAGACTTTCTATCGAGAAATGAAGTATGCAACACCCATCCGTCTGAGTACGACGGGTTACCCGCAGCGCAGGAAACATTCCCCCTGGAAGATGAAAATGATGAAGGCTACGTAAAATTCGAGATGGAAGACGGAGTTGTGATCGATTCGTCAGATATTGCACAGAAACCAGTTGCTGACCTCAGTGCTTTGTGCACTATACAAAGCGCGAAGCAAATAAAGAAGAAACGACGAGAAAATTTGCTTCGAGGGATCAAACTACCCAAGGTTCGTCTCTCTAAAAGTGAAAAGATGCAGGGCTTTTCATTGTTGCCTTTCTCCGTGGCCGAGGGGAATGAAGAACACGAACCGCTGGATCCGAGCAGGCTTCTGGACACCACTTCAATCATTTCAGAGCAAATGAAAGATAATTTTCTTGCAGACTTAGCGAAGACTGTTAGGAACGAGGAGGTGGAAGGGACGAAGATGTACAAGGAAAAGTTGAAGACACTGGCCAAATCTTCGTATTTCGACGATGATGGAATCCTTAGGAGAAATTTGCCTGCAGAAAAGTACAAAGAGAAAGGAACTGGCAAAATATGGGCACCTCTTTCTCTACGTGCGCAAATTCTTATGTCCTTGCATGATAGTGCATTCGCTTCTCATCCTGGAAGATTAAAAACTTTAGCAAAGGTCAGAGAACAATACACGTGGTTAGGCCTAACAAAAGACGTTATTCAATACTGTAAGTCGTGCCAACCATGCTGTGTATTTAAAGGGGACACGACTAAGAAGCAAGGCTTCATGGCAAGTAATAAGGAAACAGAAGTTGGCAAGAACTTATACTGTGACATTCTGGGACCAGTCGTTCGTTCGAAAAAGGGAAATTTCCAATATGTTCTAGTATGCGTTGATAGCTTTAGCAGATTTACTATCTTGCGCCCTCTTCGCGTTGTGACTGCGAAATCTGTGCTAGAACAATTACTGGATATATTCTCGATCCATGGATTCTACCCGAGAATCTCCACCGATAATCAAAGCATTTTCAATTCCAGAATGTGGAAACAGATGATGAAGATGTTTGATTCCAAGCAGATCAGAATTTCTCCATATCGACCGCAGGGCAATCTCGCAGAATGCTACGTAAAGGCAACTAAACGTGCTCTTTCCACACTAATTTCGTCGCACAACGAGTGGGCGTCATCGCTACCGTACGTGCAGTTTGCATTGAATTCACAAGTTTGCAACACGACCACATTCAGTCCAGCATACTTGCATTTTGGACGTTCTGTGAGGGGTCCTTTCGAGAAGGCCAGGGACGCTTTGCCTCAAGGACCTGAAATCAGACAGGAGGACATCTTGGAATTCGTGGAGGAAACGAAATTCAGGATAGAAGAGGCCAAGAAGATAGCTTGCAACAATCAAGAGCGCATGCATAATGCACAGAAGAAAGTATATGATAAGAAACGCCGCAAGTGCACGTTTAAGGTGGGGGAAAAAGCTTGGCTTAAGGAACATCCTCTCTCTGATAAGGCCCGTGGAGTAACTAGTAAACTCTCGGGGAAGTTCTCTGGACCGCACGCAATTGTTGAGCAAACTTCGGCAAATACTTTCAAACTAAAACACAGCGAGGACGGAAGAATATTGAGAGCCAACAGCGATCAGTTAAAACCTTATTCTTCGCCGCCTGAGTTCGCGAAGAAAGTAGCCGGGCAAAATTCAGCGAAGGGAGCGCACGTATCTTCTCCAGAAGACGAGAATGAAGATGTACCCCAGATGCGTTACAAGCTGAGAAACAGATTCTGATCTAATTTCAAAAGGGGATTTTTGTAAATATTGTATATAGGGATTTATCTATCTTTTCTTTATTTTTTATCTTTCATTTATTTTCTCTCTCTGATACCTCACACACTACTCCTGCAAACGTTTCGTTCCGCAGTCAACAAAAGTAACGCAAAGTTAGTGCGTATTTTTTTACCACGTATTTTCGTCGAGAAGCCGCAGTTCGGTGGTGAGAAAATCCAGTGAATAGCAGTGACATCTCTGGATGTAGAGCCATTTAGACCCATTCATGTGGAAGCCGGTCGAAGCGGTGTCTTCCGATCTCGGCAGGAGCGCAGAGCAGTGGCGTTGCCGGGAGTCGAACCAGCAGCCTTGGTGACTTGGATGGATTTCCAGGAAAATCTATCCCTTGGACAGAAATAGGAGTGCTTCAGAAGTACGGAGAGACTGCAGTGAGTGCCCGCAGGAAGCTGTTCTGATCTTCAGCAACGAAGGAACGACATCCAGGTATGTGAAGTGATGTGCTGTGCGTCGGACCAAGTGATATATATTAACTGTGGGACTTCCGAAAGCTTCGTGTGAACATTGACTGTGAATTTCGGGTGAACTGTTAAGTGAACAGAAACTGCGAACAAGTGTTTTGTGTATATTATTATTATTTTTTTTTGTAGGTTACAGAACTTTGATATCTCTCTCTTCAGGAAGAGGGGACTATGTAATGATGCGATCATTACTGGATCCTTTTTTATGTTATAAATTGTGTATGTCTATGTCCTGTACGTTTGAGTTCTTGGCCGTTGGGGAGCGGTAAGTTTCCAGTAACGGTTTAGGTCATTAGCGGGGCCTATAAAAGGAAGGGAAGGCAGCAGTCGGCCTCAGATGTTTTGGTGCGATACGGCGAGGTAAAGAGGTGTCTCTTCTCTATGGGGCGAAACGAAGACTTCTCTTGATAATATGAATAGGCGGATACTTTAACTTTTCTCTCTTTCTTTTAGTACACACACTTGCTCTTTTCACATTATTCCAATAGTTTATTTCATGTGGGAAACCGGGTACACAGCACACATACCTTCAGCCACCTTTTTTGGTACTGAGGGTTATATTTTTTTTTTACTCGTGGAGCCAGTGGCTACGCGAGTCTACACACTCTCTTCGGGAAGGGGGGACAGGGTACACCGGAATGTAATTTTGTGAATAACGGCCAAGAATTAACTTCTGTAAATATATTATGAATAAACCTATATATATCTAAAAGGAAATGGGCGTTAAGTTGTAATTTGAAGAAGTACGTGTCTATTGCCTAAACTAGCATCCACAGAACTTCAGGTACTGCAAGTTTTGAACCTCGGGACAAGGATTCAAAAATGTATGGTTGTGTATATTGTGTATGTTGCTGAGAATCAGCTTAAAAGCACAAAATATACCGTTACAATGTGTATGCAAATTATCCTAGTGGGGGAATTTTCTTTAAGAGGATTTTCTTAACTAGAGAGAGAGCATTCCAAAACCTTTCCCTCTTTCAGCACTGCTGCCTCTCCTGTGAAAAAATCTTGCGGCGTCCTTGTCAAATTGCGTCATTACGAAGCAAATATTTTTTTCTTATTTTTAGGTTGCTTTCCTGTAACTTTTACCTAATTGGAAGGCGAGGATGAGTAAGGAATAGATGAAATAGATGGACACCCGCAAAGGGACACAATGTCCAGGCGGGACTCGAGCCTTAAACCTTCGCAGGGTAGCGAGATCGTTACTGAAACAATTAACGTTTTCATCTATTTCTATTTTGAGGGCCTCCCCGATGATAGTGATAATGACGTGTCGCAAGATGCCATTAAATACTTGGCTGGGTACGTGGCCTTTAAATGCCGTCAAGTTGACGAAACTTTAGGTGTTAGGGGGGGAAAAGTAGATATTCCAGAACATTGCAGCGATGACTGGATATCAATCATATCAAAAGGGGGGCTTACCCATCCAACACAGGAGTGGATGGAAAAAGTTATTCAATTTGAGATTGTGTTTGCATCCTTCCATGGGTCAAGTGTTTCCAAGCAACACAAAGTTATGGACACTCTAAAGACAGTATTGCAGTTAAAATTTCCTGAAGTTAACGAAAATATTATTTCCCTTTACGTCAGAACAAGAACTTTTATTAGAATACGACATTTGAATAAACTAATGAAACTCAAGTCCATGGAAGCAAGTGCAGTCAGAAAAATACGACAGTGGGTAGCATCGTCTTCAAAATCATAAGTCTCCAGGAAGGGTAAGTTGTAATGAATTTTTATTCTCACTGATATTTATTTCCGCCTCGGCCTCCACCGTATAGTGATTGACAAATCACATTGCTAAACCAAGACAGAGGCCAGGCCTGTTGTTCATGTATTTGTTATTTGACGTCGCTTTTTACCACTTTTGGTTAATCGCGGCGATGAGTGATGATCACATGAATTTGATGAAAGGGCAGACACAAAGAACATCAATGCCCACGACGTGACTCGAAGTCGGGAACTTCAGTGACGGGATTCAAAGTCGAACACGCCGTTAACCAGATTCCCCATCGAGCTGGCAGGAGTTTCTTTGAATTTATTAAGGGATTACGCTTTCGCACGACATTGCATTTTATCCATTTATTATTTATTTATTAATTTCTAAAAAACATATTTTGATGTTACGGTTTTTTAATCACAAATCAGTGTGGGTAGAATATTTATGCAATTTTACCATAGTGTAAACTTTAATGTAAGTGAAAGCATGTGTGCATCACTAGTTAAAGATTCTCACATCTACAAAAAAAATCCAAAACCCATTTCCACCTCACTCAAGGATTATGTTAATTCAATTCAAATTGTATCAATATTTACAGCTGAATGTGAACGCGGTTCAGTGCCATGAATCTAACCTTTACTGAACAGAATGAGATTGGTTCATAGAATGTATCGCCGAAAATCAATTTCGCTGATATCCCGTTGTCGCTGTTCTATTTTCATTAGATACGAGCTCCAATTACCATTTTAATCCTTCGTTTTAAAAGTTATTCAAACACAGAAATAGTTATCGGGGGTCATTTTAAGGTCTTTTTTTTACTTCATTACTGTCTTTATTTGATTTTTTTATTTTCTAAGAATTTCGGCGGGCAGAAGCCCCTTAAGCCCCTCCTGCGTACACCAGTGCTTGCCACACTCATCTAACCTACGCTCCCATCAAATTTATCGTTTCATCATTCATTTTTATTGTTGCGGTTACCCTAAATACGTAGAAAAGCGACGTCACATAACAACACCGACAGCGACATCCTATGTATACTAGATATATAAATTATAATGAACAAATTATTAATAACAAACATCTGTGAAAATTTGAAGGTATGAAGGATAATAAGTATTGATGTGGTAGCGAAATATTTAATACGTAAAATTGTATTTATTTACCCATACGCAACTTCAGATTTCAATGTAGGGGCGATATAAGAGGATAGTCGTGATTACTTTTTGTTTGATTTGTATAACGCCATTTATTGTAATTGCGTGCTGTAAACTTCTTCATATTATTGCCTAGGCCTTATTTCTTGCGTTTTGCTAAATATTCTGCTGCAAATGGTTAATAGAACCAAGATATGGACAATTAAAAATGAAAATATTTCCCGTAAGCTTCCATTGCTACGCGAGCCACGCCCCTTGACAGATCCCCTTGGTCACGTCAGAGCTCGTTGCGGCTTCTGGCCAATGGGAGAGCTCCGTGTCTCGGAATGCTCTTCCTAAGATACCTCTATATTCCTTGGTTTGGAAATTGGAAGTACGTTGCGCACTGCGCAGTGAGCACGCACACGCGCAATACGCACCACCGCAGATGTGCTACTGCTACCACAGTCAGTTCCCCACAAAGAGATCTGCCAAGCAGAACGAGATATCTTCGATATTTTTGCAAAGAATTCCAATAAAATTTGAAGTGAACATGCAAAATATATTTTAAGATTTCGTCATTATGACTGACTTTTTCCCTATTAAAGACGCTCTCGAATCTAGCCTACATTTGTTTTGGTTTTCATTTCACCGTCTGCTGCACGCTGATGGATTCTGGATAGAGCGGCTCGGCTACTAATTCTACTCGAGCCGGTTTAGATTTTTGGATGCACTCACCAAACAATTTC
This sequence comes from Lepisma saccharinum, assembly GCF_977018435.1. NCBI lineage: Eukaryota > Metazoa > Arthropoda > Insecta > Zygentoma > Lepismatidae > Lepisma > Lepisma saccharinum. The sequence continues at coordinate 20,219,348 of NC_139256.1, read as the reverse complement.
TGTGGATATCCCCCTATGTCCCCTTCATCATGCAATAGAAGTAAAAAAAAAGCAATTGACAGTTTGAAAAGGAAAGACACTTTACTCCTAAATGCACCAAAAAACAAAACTTCAATAACATAATATGGTTCATAAAACTAGAATTAAATTAGAGTTATTAATAATGTTTAGTTAGATTATACGCCGATGAAGGTCAAGTCGTAAGATATTCAGTGGTTGAATGATGACGTCTGCTATGTTTGTTGGCAACTTGTGAACGAGAGAGGAGGACACTTGGTATCGAAGACACCGCAAGAAATCCTGGCCAATTTGAATTCTTGGACAAAGATAAAATGACATAGCTCTTCGTGGTAGTAATCTGGAAGGTTCATGCAACTATTTGAAAATCGTTTGCGACGTAATCAACTGTAAACTGCCCGTGTTGTCTAATTGGTAAAATGGCAACAGGCACGTTGAAAGCAGGAACTATAATTTCTCTCATGCTAGTGATTTTAGCAGTGTTTTATAGAAAATATGCAGACGATGTACTAAAAGAGAGACTTAACCTAGTCCTAAAAGGCTTAGTAAACGTTGAAAAGAAATACTCTGTTGTACCAAAACCTAAAGTTGCTGTGGGTTATGGTGCTTGTCTGGATTTATTCGTTAATGGGAAGGACTTGCTCAGTTACGATGAATCTCTTGAAGTTGCGGAACATTTTAGCGAAATAAGTACACATACGGAACTGCGGGAAACCTACTCTTACTTCTTCAGACATGGAGCTGCTGCAGAGTAAGTATATTGTAATTCTAACTGAACACGTGTGCTGATATATGTAACACTTCCACATCCTGGTATGCTAATAAGTGAATCAGAAATTTGATATAGGAATAGACACTTTCATGATTTTTGTATGAATATACCTCAAGAACACTTTGTACAAAAGCTGGACGTATCGCCGTTTAGACGTCAAATTTTCTGCACTTGGATTTTACAACTTTCTTGAATGTTTGAATAGTTAATAACAGTATCCTGCAAAAGTTATTTTTAATTGCCGAAGTGACCTATAAGAAGTTGCAGAAAGTATTTCACAGTCTATAATTTTACATTTATATAGTTCAATTAAATTTTTGGAAACCTTTAATTTTGTGAGAAAGTTGATATAACTGCAGACTCCATCCTACAGTGATATTTAATATTTAAAAGTACATATCATGCTTAAACTATTGAAGCTATTCTTTTTTGAATGTGAAAATTCCAGTCAATGTCATTGATTCAAGGAAAATGAATTTAAATCTACAAATAGACCTACACTTCCTAAAAAGATACTCTTTTAGTTAATCTGTACGATTAACATTTTCAAATTTACATCCTTGCATCATACATAGTTACAAATTGGGAACTTAACATTGAAAAGTGTTGCCATCCAGTGCTTGTCACTCAAGAAATGTAGGGTTAAATTTTAACTGAAATTTATGGGTCACATCATTTCCTGTTGAATTTTGCTGGTTCAATCCAATATGAATTTTCCTGTTACTGTGGTATTTTTTAATGATGAAACTAAGAAGATGTTTGTTCACATTGATTTTATACTTTTTTGTTAATTTTCACCATTAAATTTCCAGGCGGTACATATCAAATTCATCTCTTTTTGAAGAACTTGTTGAGGCTTCAACAAAGTTACCTGGAGCTCGAACTGCTCTTGGAGGAAATGCACCTGTTATGGCTTCCCGATTTGTTAAAGAAGGATGCGATGTGCTTTTAGCTGCAAAAATGACAGAGAACTTGCAAAAGGAATTACCTAGTCTGAAAGGTAGGCTTTGTGTGTAGTGTTTGATGTGGCATTATGTAACCTTTGTGAGAAATATTTCAAGTTAGTCAGCAGTTAGCTGTTGGTTTATAAAAGTTTAGTTTCAGTGCATGTCAGATTGGAGTGTATAATCAGTGTGTTCTGAAGAGTGTCTTAAAAATAAATTAATATAAAGCTGTTTTGGTTTTTATATATGTAGTAGTTTTGACAATTTAGCATCCTGTATTCATTTAAAGAGCAAGAAATTCAAATATTTGCATGTTGGCGGCATTTGTTAAAGAATTATCGGGTCCATGGTCACATTCTAAACTCTCGATTTTGCAAGGATTTTTCCTTTTTTATGAAGATTGTGTGTTTCAAATTGTAAAGAACAAAAATTTGGAGCGTGGAAACAAGTATTTACGACTGTACAGCCATTTAAAGTTGAGATGTAGCAGTTTGAAGTTGCGAGGTGGAAGTCTACTTGCGGCCATGTTAGTTTCGTTGCACACATACCGATGGGTTTTCAGGGCTATACTCCAAGAAATTTCATAAAAATTGCTGTCTCCAAATTTCCCGGAGATTCCAGACTCCACCCCTTGGGTAATTAAGTTAAGTGCCCGGTACCGCTACCGCGGCCCCGCCTTTCTCTATAGTCCCCTTTTAAAGGCATGTTTTAATGTTATAAAATTGTAAGTTTCGTAGGACGTATATCTCGAAAAATTACCTTCCGTGCTAGTTTGAAACTTCCTTTCTTAGAAGAAACTTATATTTGTACGAAAATATTTAAAATTCCTTGCGAAATAGTGTGTAGAATGTGACCACAGAGCCGAATTGTGTAACATGTGCAGTTGTTAGTGTGCTTGAAATATTTTAATGATGTCTTGGTTTAGTGCACACTACAAATAACCATTGAAATGGTTGTTGCAGAAAGTATTGCATGTGTGTGTATGGTAACTCCTACTAAAAATAGTTTTCTCTTAAATCTTCTGGCAAATTGTATTTTGAGGCATTCCACAAAAAGTGGACCTACCCTATGTAGAAAACAAAATGAATTAATCTGGAAATTGTTTTTAATTGCATTAAGGCTTACATGTTTGTGAATGCATATGATTTGCATATTTCACCAACAACAATTATTAGCATCTGTAGCCTATGTGCTTCAAACAAATTAAGTCAAATTTTTGTACATTTTTAAAGCATCGCACACTTAACAATTTTTGTTAATGCCTTTCATATATTCAGTCTGGCATCAGGCTAAAGTTCTTTTCATTCATTAGCAGCAGTAGCGTACGCAGGATTTCGTCAAGGGGGGGGGGTTATTTCTAAAACTTTCTCCAAATTCACATTACCTTTGATTTATTATACTTTAATTAAATAATAATAATCACAATTAATTAATAATACTTATAGTTAATTAATTAGCTGAATTACTACTAATAATACTACTAATACCACTACTACTATTATGTAGTAGAGATCTACATAAATATACCATTTACGAAAACAATAGAAAGAAATTACTTTCTAATCATTCAATTTTTATCAAATCCTGGGAGCATTTTTTTTGTTTTTGTTTTTGTTTTTTGTCTGGTCAACGAGGTGAGACATTTTAAGGGTGAAGAAAATCCATAAAACAAGAAAATATATTAAAATAAATTGAAATAATTAAAGTATGGAACTCATCCAAGAAGCTGCGGTGGTCTGGTCGGTAGAGCATCTGGCAATTACGCGGGAGATCCGGATTCGATTCCCGAAATTGGTTGAAATTTTTCCAGTTTCTTCCCCGCATAAATGTCCCCGATAATTCACATCTGGATTGTCTCACTGTTCTTACCAACAAAACATTTTCCAATAGTTAAGCTTATTGTCGTTTGAATAATTGTCTAGTCAACAAGGTGAGACATTTTAAAGAGAGACATTCAAACGTGCTGCGGTAAATAATACAATGGGAAGGCAGACTGGTGACTGTATTCTTGTCCGCCTAGCCTTCGTCTATACATTAGCCTCTAACAACGAACCAAGAACTTTCTTTAGTTAATTCTCATTGTTCACACAAAAAAAAGACATGTTCGTTGAACACTGGCGTACGTAGAGGCATGGCCGATGGTTAGAGGCACATACTTTTGGTAAATAAAAAAGCAAAATTTCAGTATAAAAACAGAGTCAATTTCGGGTTCAAAAGCTGTAAATAAAATGAAATTTCGCTGTTATAGCGGTGAAAAAGCGGTATATAAAATTACATTTTGGTTTTAAAAATGTGAATATAATCCCGATTTAAAAACTGCACTATTACACAAAATAAACATATCCCTTCTAATAGCACATTAAATCATTACCAGAATATTAAGTTTATTCCTGTATAGAGGAGTCCATTTTTACTTTTCAAATATTTACAGCAAAAATTAATCAATTTTCCGTGAATTGCATAACACACAGGATACTTCAGACTTCAGAAAGTGTCGCGTAGGTATATAAACGGTAAATTTCGTGTTTAAGAGTCTATTTCGCATTTTACAGTTCATTTCGCATCATTTCGTGACAAAACAGGGTAGGAAAATGCACCTCACACCCTTCAGAAACCTTAAAAATTAACATTGCAATGTGTTATTTCAAATTTCGTTTTCTTTTTGTCAAAAACGAAATATGCATGCCTCTACCGATGATGCTACAGCCCCTACCAAAATTTTGAGAAAATCAGAATTTTCAAATAAACATCCGTTAAGAACTTTAAAAAATCAAAATGTGTAAATACGAAACCTCTTTTAAAGTGAGTCCCGATTACCGTCTTTGAACACAATTTTAATAGACTGAAAAGCTCCAAAAATACGAAATATTTTATTATGCATCCTGCCCTCCAAAACGAAACCATGTGTTATCCACATTTACTATTCCGGCCCCTCCCCCCAAAAAAAAACTGCGTACACCAGAGTATTGAACATTGTTGCAACTGAAATACAAAACATTTTATTTCTCTTTTAAATCATAGTTACCCTCATATTTCACTTTCAAGGCAAGGCATCACTCTGAAAGACGCGTGTGCTTGGAATGCTGTGCTTTTCTCCATGCTACATGGAAATAATAATTCAAATTATTATTATTATTATTAGTGGTGGTAGTAGTAGTAGTAGTAGATGTAGTAATAGTAATAGTATTGTCCCAGATCTTTGACTGTGGTAAATTGGCCATTGAAATTTTTTCCACGGCATTTTTCATAATATTTCACAAGCTCAAGGGGGGGGTTTAAACCCCGTAACCCCCCCCTTGCGTACGCCACTGATTAGCAGACACCACAAGGTATTTTATCATTCTATGAAATTAGTTCATTATGAATATTTTAATCCAATCTCATGTCTAGACCCTTAACATTTTGAGTGTATAATGTCACACGTAATGCTGGAATACCCAATTTGAAACTGTACAGCTTGTCATACACGATGGCAGATACACCTATATACCTGTAGTTTAGAATAATGGGAATTATTGTGGATCTAAGTTTTGACATGTGGGGAAACCAATTTGTCTTTTTACTGCAAAAAGTATTAATTTATGAATCTTGTACTGTGATGTTGGGACATGGCAGACTTTTGGTTAGGTTGTTTCAAGAAAGTTAAGAATATACACGGTATTTGATGCAGATAACTTTGAAATGACAATACATTCACAGGACCATCACTTTTATTGATGTCCATTGGTGTATACTGAAAATTTGACCCGGTTTGCTGCAATAATTGTTTATTGTATATGTGTACATCCACTATCTGTACAAATTAATACAATAGAAATAAAACTGCAATGTAGACATGCAAGTAAAACTAAGACAGAAGCCTGACAACTTCAAATTTGCCTTTGATTTTGATATTTTTCATGAAATTTCACTTTTAACTGAATTGAACCTGGATTTGTCCTCCACCAAAGAAAATTTCCTTTCGTGTAGCAACACTGTGTCAAATGTGAAAGAAGCAATCCATTTTCTGCGGCTAATGCTGTTTTAGCGGTGAACTGATCACAAGCAGGCCCCATGTTTTTTAAGTAGCCACTCGCTTCGGCTCCCTCAGCCTCCCTGCATGGAATTGAAGAAAACTCTGTCGTCAGAAGGGTGTGTTATACAATGATCAGTGGCTTACGTATACCAGTCTGGTTTAAAAGCTTTCATATATAAGCAATTTTCCATACATTAAAGCTAAATACATAAAGAGAATAGGTGAGAAGTTTGTTTACCGGCAGTAAACAAGTTAACTTGTAATACGATACTGTTGCCGTCAGTAACCTGATTGTTTCGTTGTTTAGTTTGATAACTGTTCAGATTGTTTTATGATTTTTTTCAAATTCTCATAGCAGGAAGACTAATTATGGTAGAATTTTGGAAATCATTGTCACACAAAATTTGAACCTTCCTTAAAGTATTGAGCACTGTTTGGATTCGAGAAAAAAGTTATTTATGTTAAAAAAAAAAAAAAAAAAAAAAGGTAGTGTTCCCCTGTGCATAGCACCACGCCATGAAGGCGTATAGTAAAAAAAAAAAACTTAAAAATTACCTTACACAAGCATGCGTTCTTCCCATGGACAAGATATTCTCTGTTGACAAGTGACAGTAAGTATCGTAGACTAGTGGGAATGAATGTAGGAGTAAATCAGAACCTTAGTAGAATGCATTTAGGGACTTCGTTTTAATGCTAAAAGAACCAAACCTGACCTGCCTAACCTAACCACGAAAGCATATATCGAACAAAATCTTAAGTAATCGCTAAAACTATGCAGTGTGTGTTAAGACGTAAATCGAAATCTAACCGAATAAAAATTGCATTCGTAGCATGATGAAATTGCAATAAAACAAAAGGGACTTGGCCCTTTAGTTTTATTGAATTGACTGTATTCAGAAAACTATTTAATTCTTACAAGAAAAAGATTTTTGCATGTTAAGTTTTACAAATGAGTTTTAATTCATGAAAAGTGAGTCCTGTGTTCTTGTTGTGAAGTAATGTGTGCCAGTTATTTTAACTGTGTGTGCTCGTGCATTCTTGTAACTAATGTTTCACTATGGAATCGTTTCCTATGTTTTGACAGTTGTAGGAGGAGATGTCAGAGTGGATGACATCCATCTTATCATGGAATATAAAGCAGGCGAGGATTGGGGAGTGTTGACAGCACCAAGAGCCAACAGGTAACCCAAAGTGATTCGTTATCACGTGCTTAGTTGTCATGTGTACGGTACATTGAAGCTCTCCCATTGCAATTGTCTAGGTGATAGTGTGGGTCTTGTAATAGTGAGTTCCCTGTGAATAAGTGCTGTTGAATTTATGTGCTTAGAATTATTGTTTAGCTGTTACTCTGTGGTCATCAGGTCTATGAACCTTAGTTGATATAGACTGTTCTTGTACTTTGTCTGCCTGTACACAGCTAGCTAGACTGAACTAGTAATAGTTTCAATGTAATTCCAATCTACATATGGCTGTAAGCAGACTTCAAAACTGTGCTAGTTAGTAGTCTCATATTTATGGTGACTAAAAGTTCAAGATTTCAGTGTAAAAATGGTTACTTTTCAGGGTTAAGGGCAGTATATAAAATGGAATTTTGAGTTAAAATTGGGAATATAACTGCACTTATTACGTAAATAAGCATTTGCCTTCTAAAAGTACATGTATATGGTTAGCAAAATATTCAGTTTATTCCTGTCAACAAGTCAATTTTCCTTCTCAAATATTTACAGCAGAATTGATTCATTTTCCATGATTTGCATAAATCTCAGGATAATTCAGACTTCACAATGTGTGTTGTTGGTAAATAATTTCTAAATTTCGTCTGTGTTTATTTCACATTTTGCAGTACATTTTTTCACCATTTCGTGAGGAAGTGTGGTAGGAAAATGCACCTTTCATAAACATTAAAAGATAGCATTACGGTGTTGATTTACATTTAGAATTTCCATCAAAAACTAAATATGCGTGCCTCTACTATTTAGGCTCCATTTGTCAACTAACACATGGCATGTAGGTACAAATGGAGATAACTTTGTCACAAGATGAGATTTATAAGGAAAAATCTATTTCCAAATCAGTGTTACCAGAAGCAAATGTCTACTGTGTAGAATGATGCAATGATTAAAATTAATTCAATCTGAATTTGTTCCAAACATTCTTTTATTTTTTGCACCGAAAGTTTCCTGTATTATGAAACTATTTCACCAATATATTGTGCTTCAAAAACAAACAACACCGCACATTTAAAAGAAAATAAGTTTATTTGTGTTGAGGATTTTGGTCTTGGGTGCAAATCTAAGCCAAAAAAATCATTGTTCAATTATTCACTTGCTCAGTCATATGATTTACCAAAGAACTAGAATGAGGGGGAGGAATTACCCAGTTTCCAAAAATCCGAAATATATTACTACGGCGTACGCTTATACTCCCCAACAATTTGACCCCTAAGCTAGGTGAGGATTCAACCATTTTGGATAAGGTACTTGAATTTCCATGCCGGCAGGAGTCTGGCACTGCATTTATCTTCCTTTTACTTTACCATACCCTTGTATAAGATGTTTATCTCATACAGACCCTACAGTCTTGCACTTTAACTTCAGGGAGATTTTCCACCTTTATTTTAACGTTTGGTTAGGTTATTAGCTAAGGATTACTCCTCTCATCTTGAGACTGGTGCAAATAGGCTAAGTTGCTGATGCACTCATTCCTAATTTTAATAAACAAACCAATAATCCGAAAATATCATAGTCCATACATCAAAACTATGTCTGAACTTATTTTACCCTGTAGAGCACAATACTACTACCAAAAGGGTACATTCAAGTCATTCACCTCTCTCAAAGATCAAATTTCAGATCTTTTCTATTCTTCCCTGAAAAAATGTACTTCGAAGTTAATTTTTTTTTTTGAAGTCTCAAAATTTGAAATTAATTTCAACACAGAGGTGCTGTATTGAGTCACTCATTGTTTTTAAACAGGTGCTGAAATAAAAAATTTGTAAAGCTCAGAAATAGCAAATATGAATGTGTAAAAAAAATTACTGCTACTTGTAAAGAAACAAAAAAAATAGAAAAATGACTACTTATTTTAAAATGCTAACATGTCAGGGTAACTCGCAACAAATTAATTTTTTTTTTTTATATTTTCTGGTCGGGAATCAGATGTGATGGGAGCAGAGTAAAACACCCATTCCGGTCGCCAATCGGCTAGGATACAATTGCCGTATTTCTGTTGCATTTAAATTTATTTGCCCGAACCTTATGCGATATGCACACACTTGGAGATAGGCTTACCTTTATTTAGTTGTTTTTTTTGATAACTTACAGTGTGTGTTGATGCTGATTGACGCTGTGTTGCAGCTGTCGTGTCCGTTGCTTATCGCCAAGAAAATGAGTGGCATTTGCAATGCCGTGGACATCTAATTGAATTATCTATTAGAACTGAATCTAAGCTTTCATTTGATATATAATACATTGTGATTGTGATAGTGTATTTCTCTGGATTTTTTAAAAAATGCCCTAAAACATACGTCCACAGCTAGAGATGCGGGAAAACAGACTGGTAAGTGTTAAAAAGTTTAGCAGCCATTGCTGGAACATTTTACATGGAATCCATTCAGAACCATTACAGCCTAAATCTCCCTTGGAGATATGAGACCTGCTCACATTTTTTCCCTTGCAATGTCAATATATCCCATCTGGTGGTTTATTTTCCTTTGTATTGGAAAATAGTCATAATTCTACATAGAACAAGAAGGCATAAGTAGTGAAGTATTAACTTGTGGCATTTAATATGCAATTTGTAATAAATACCCACTTTCTGGATAGGTAAATACTCATGTTTCTAGTCGTAAGCCCTAGTTTTTGTCCTGTGCATCTCCCTTTTAGTGTTGAAGTGTTAGAGCTTTCTAGTTCTTCAAATGTATTTATTGTTGTCTGTCAATCTTAGATCTGTTTGGCCAAAATTTTGCATTCTGAATGTTTATACTAGTGACAGAAGTGTTAATATTTTATAGCTGTCTTCACGGTACAGTGAAATTATATCCCCCTCCCCCTTTTTTACATGGAATCCATTCAGAACCATTACAGTGGCCGCGGTGGCTCAGTCGGTAACGCGTCTGACTACCATGCTCAAGGTCCCGGGTTCGATCCCCGGCCGGTTCAAATCCGGGAACTTTTCTAACGGTGGAAGCGGCCCCGGCGCCTACCCAGCGTCGAATAACATGGGTACCTGGGGGAAACCCTGGGGGGTAAAGGCGGTCAGGGGCATGATGCTGATCACATCACCCCCACTCACGACCGGATCAAGAAAGTGTGGGGCATTACCCCCACACCCCCTATACGCCTTCATGGCGTGGTGCTATGCACAGGGGAACACTTTACCTTTTTTTTTTACCCTTTTTTCCAGATTTTTACATTATTGTAGCCGTAATCTTTATAGATCTCAACAGGCTGAGCCCAGTTAGTGCTCAATTAGTATATAATGAAAGTTTTGCAAGGATTTTCCCTCTGAATGAACATTTCACTCATGTTCAAAGATGAAGATATAATGTTAATAACCCATCATGTAACAGCCTGTGGAGACCAGTGCCTACCTACCGGCTGCCAGTACAGGGTAATGTGTGGTCAGTGCGATGAACCCCCAGTCATTGTTGGTTTTCTATTAGTGGGTCATGCTATTCATTCATAGCTCCCAATTTCCTCACGATGGTGGGTGGTCACCGGTCCCATGCACAGGCCAAAAATCTCAGGAGATAAGTTGTTACTCTCACTAGGGAGACTCGAACCTGCACACGTCTCGTACCCAGAGCTCAAAGCTTACACTTTAAGACCAGAAGGCCTCAGGTTGTACAATGATTCAACAGTGCTACCTTGAATAGGGCTGCAGCAAAACTGCAATGATGTGGGAAAATATAGATTTTAAAGGATAAAAGAAAGCTGGAAGTAAGTAGCAAGTAAATGTCTTGTCATGCTGCTGTAACCTTTTGATGACCTGTTCAAGTGTCGAAACATTTCCATCCTGTTGGAACTTCCACCCGAGGACCTCCTGGGACACTAGTGTCTGGTTTTATCCAGGCCAGAAGCACCCTGAGATTCAGCCCTGATTAGCGTTGTCCTCGTTTCTGTTAAGTCATTGTTCCTTAGGACTCAGAAGCTAGCATATTACTATAGCCTGCTATGACACTCGGCTAGTCTGCTTGTTATTGAAAGAATTGACACTTTTTGCCTCTACTCATCTAATGGCACTGATAGCAGACACATCCACTCCTACTGATGATGCTGGCTTGTATTGTAATCAAAATAGAGTACTATTTTCCAATTGCTTTCGCTGTAATAAAACATCTAGTTTAATTTGCAAACTGTATTGTTGACTGTGTAATATTTTAATATGTATTTTTAATTTTCTTTTATTTTGTAATTTTTTATATTAACATTTATATACTTATTATGATGAAGTGTATTGCAATCATGTTGTCTAATGACTAATAAAGTATTATATTCTATTTAAACCAAGCAAACTGGTACCAGAAATTTTTGACTGGGTTGGCAGGAGCAAATATTGATAAATTAGGATGGGCAGGTATCTGTGGTGGAAGGAAAGGAAAAAAAGTATCTGTGCAAGTACTGTAGTGATCAGAGACTGCTCTGCAAATGTACACTTGAGAAGGCACGGGATTGCATGGGGGGGAAGCAACTGCAGTAGTGTATACTCCTTCACTCTGCCCACTAGATTTCCCCCCTTCTCTTCTGATATGTCTGTCCTTGCTCCACAGATTCTGGGGTTAGATTATAGTTGTAATTATTAGTTACTACATCAACATGTATTTATACCCTTTTTCTCTGTCCAGATTTCTTCATAGTATTTCCTTCGCTATTCTTGGGGTCTTATTTGTAATAAACAAGATGAGAATAATTTGTCTGTTTAGCTTGAAGCCCTTTTTAATATATTTTTCCTCTTAAACAAAAACAGGTTTATAGTGCACAATGATGCAAATAATCCTTTGGTTACGTCACTCGAAGCATTTGGAGAAGCACTGAAGAATTTCAGTCCCCAGCTTTTAGTAGTGAGTGGATTGCAAATGATGGATAACTATCCATATAAGTCAGGTGAGAACAGCCAAAATTATAAACATGTGTTCCAAACATTTTACTGAATAGTTATGTATTTATACACTGTGTACTGCATGTTATAAATGCCTCTGTGGCATTGGGCATAGACATTTGTATCATATTCAGTATTGCCGTTTATATACGGCCAATCTTTTTGGTAAAATGGGACTTTCAAGAATCAGGCATTTCCTGTTACCTGATTCTTGAAAGTCCCATTTTCCAAAATGCGGAACAAAAACCGGCATCTCCTGTTGCCACTAATCAAAACTAGGATCCTGTCTCGTAACACAAACATGTACCCTACAATTCATGAAGGTTTCACCCCAAACCTTCAATAATTAGGTGCAGACAGTGAACAAAGAAAAGCATTGCAATTAGAATAAATTTTCAAGAAAAATTTTTCTTCTCAAAATGTAGGGACTAGTAACGTCATTGAAGAGTGGTCTTTTGTGGTGATTACCTGCAAATTTTATCCTATTTGCCTCCATAGGAACAATCCAACTGAATTTTCGGGACTGTGTTTATTTATTCCAATTTTTTTAAAAAATGTTGCCTATTAGTTTTGAGATGTTATTTTTGATTAGCAGTAATTAGGGACCCAATGGGAGATGACTGATTTCCAAAATTTTAATTTAATTCACAAAATGCTTTTATGCCCAAATTTAATTTATTCAAAACCCTTCATAAAAATTCGATCCACACCCACTTGCCAAAATTGAATAAAAAGTTAACACCTGCCTGATTTGACATGGAATCATCCACATGTACCATAGAACTTGAACTTTATATTATTTATGCAACCACAATGAAAAAACTTGAAATGCAGGAAAGTTTTGTAACATGTTACTTTATTTGGACCACACATTCAAATTGTGTGGGAAATGTAAAATCGAGAAACATAAAATCAGGGTTCCACTGTGTGTGTGTTATTTGAAGTGCTCTGGTGTAAAACATGGTGACATCTTAGTAATTTTTGAGTTTACAAAGTAAAATGTGCCATCCTTCAATTTTCAAGTGAAATTGCCATGTCATACAATTGCATTGGACTCAGTGAAGCCTTCTGAAATTGGTAAACACAACACTAAAACAATTTATCTACAGTATAGCTTCTAATTACCCTTTTTCTTAATGAACTCTGAAATGAAGAAAATGTCACCATGTTTTACACCAGAGCCCTTCATTTATAAATCATATGAAGAAAAATATCAGTGTTGCTACAGTCCTCCATATCTTCGTCCATAAAATACTACCACGGCATTTACCACTCCCACCATGAATTATAAAGTTTTATCGTGCATTAAGCATTAACAAATCTCTTCCAGGTGCTCGGGAAGACAGGCTGAAGAAGATTAGGAAGCAAATGACATCCCAACCTCCATCCACCCGCATTCATTTCGAGATGGCTTCCTTTACAGAAGTGGAGCTCCTTCATCAGTTGACAGATTACGTCATTCCATATGCGGATTCCTTAGGAATGAATGAGCAGGTGAGTTTGAGTCTCATCCCTTCTATTCGTTACATGGTAACTTTCTATTGATATAAATTACATTGTTAATTTAAGCTAAACTTCCATCTGTTCTTCCTGTGATTAACCGAAATGCAACATTAATTCATAAAGTGAAATATTCAGATCTTAATGAAATATGCTGTTAGTAGCAATCATTGATAAACTGAACTTAGGAGAAAAAAAATCTTGAGCTATCCTATTGGAAACTCATACACGAGGAGATATCAAAATGTATTGTAAACATAATTTATGAACTCTATCTGCCATCCTGTATCATGATTGACATTTGAGAATTTGTATTTATATGGGGTGGACCTATTTTTGCAGATGATCAGTAATATAAAATTTTAGGGATGGGACAGATTAATCGGTACTCTATCAGTATCGGCCGATATAGGGATATTAGTGCTAATTTAGTGCAATGTTCTGCCATTTTCTTACAATTTTTATGTATACAGAGGCTGTTCCATGTATCTTTGACCAAACTCAATTCCTTCCCCCAGCATGCAGAATGAACTTGCCCGACCTTGATAGAGCTAGTTTGTCAGTGTAGTGTGTGAGCTGTGAGAGTGTGGTTGTTTTTCTCCCTAAGTCGAAAAACTTGTCCAAACAGCTGCTTTGGGAGGAGTAGGTTGTATAACTTTTTCAAGTGTTTGTTTTTTCTCGCTTTGCTGAAAATGCTGCCAAAACGTTAGTCGCTTTTAGGAAGGTTATGTCTGAAGCAGTGTAAGAGCAAGGGTTGTGACGTTAGTTTGACATTAATCGAGAATGTGATCGGGAAGTATAAGGATTCCATGGCCTCAGCGTTCGCTTCTCCAACAAAGGGGACGAGAACATGGCCGTGCACACAAGCCACCACCAGTATACAGGCGAAACTTCGCAGAATGACCAAGCAAGAGACCCAAAGACAGATGGCAAATCATCTAAATGTGTCTTTGGGAACTGTTAACTGCAGCTTGCGCCAACAACCAAGAGCCATCAAGTACGGAGACAAAGGCACGAAGTGCTTCACAATATGGTTCCAAGCATGCAAAGAGACTTTCCTGAAAGGGATCATGGTGGTTGTCAGCTACTGTCACAGAGACAAACTGAAGATTCACAGGGTGAAGAACTGCAAAATCAACTCTGAGTACTACCAGGAGGAGTTCCTCAGGCTGATCTACGAGCAGGAGCTACCAGAAATGTACGGAAACGAGATCAACATGGTCCGCATCCATCAAGACAAAGCTTCATAACACACCTCAAGATCGTCCCTTGAATTCTACCAGGATATGAAGCAGGTCATTGGAATACAGGCCATACCTTTCAACAATATACCTGTGAAGTCTCCAGATGCAAGTCCAATGGACTTTTGTGCATTTAAACTGCTTAAAAGGGCTTTGGACAAGAGATGTGACAACTGTGAATGGACTTTGGAAAGCTGTGCAAGAAGAATGGAACAAGATCCCCCACGTAGTTCTCAAAAGGAGCCTTCTGCAATGGAAACTACATTGCCGGGCCATCTTTCGGAACCAGGGGACACATCGAGCATTGCCGCACCTGGCACCATATATTTTCGTAACTATTTGTTAAGTACAATTTGGTCATATATATGCACAACAGCCTCTGTATAAACATAAAAGCTCCATGCCCTACTTTTCTCAAATAAATCTTTAGATATGCAGCTTCTTCTGCATTGCAGTCATCAGCTGACACATATTTATTAAGGAGATAAATGAACCATTTAGATTCTTCAAGGACTATTTAGAATTTTGTATTTGTACTTTATCGGTATTGGCCAAAATTTCAAAATTTACCTATAACTAGACTATTCATTTATGCATAGAGCACCTGTCAAGTCAGGTGTCCGTTCATCAATGTCATAATTCTTTCTTTATGGCCATTAGCCAAAAGTGACAAAGGCCATTTAAATAACAAAAAATCAAATTAATGCCTGTCAACGGATGACTACAATAGGCTTTACCTTAGGAGAATTAACTCCATATTTTAGTATTACCTTCACAAAAACCAGGGAATATAATTTACATATTATACTCATTAAAAATAGTGCAGATTTTTAGTAAATTATAGGCTATTTATAAAACCATTGAATGAATGGTGATAGTGTATACAGCATAGCCTGTCGGAGGAGTGCAAGGAGGTACTTGTGCACCACTTGTTCTATACCGCGTTTGTTAGAACCTGTCCCGTTTCCCGCGCTAGTGATCGCTCGACAGTTTCGGTGCCAATGAGAAACGAGGAAAAAATCGTCTGCTGGGCAGCGAGGAGCGAATGGAAGCCAGAAGAGAGGCGCTTACGTAGACGCTGTTGCCACGTTGCGTATTTTAATTGGCTGCCTGGCTTTGACTTTCCCCAGCACGGAGAAAAGCCAGCGATCAGCTAGCGTGGGAACCGGGACAGGTTGTAACAAACGCGGTATATGTTCTGCACCCCCATCAGCACCACCAGATTTTCCCTTGATGTTAATATAATTATGAATTGCGCAAGTCTCGCACTTAAGTAAAAAAAAAATCAATTTTACAGGAGACAGTTTTTATGTTTATTCTTTAAAGTAGACATTAGACATGATATACATACATGTTGGATCATACTGTTGAGAATTATTACACATGCCCCATATAAAATTATACTAATAATATGTTCCTTAATTGAATCAGAGACTTAAAAGAAAGTAACTGAAAGTTGCAGTTTTTGTCTTGTGACTTTTCCCAAACTCCCAAGTATAGTCACATACTTTATCAAAACTGAAGTCACATTCCTTTCTCATGTAGGAACTGCCTAATCTATGGAGCATTTTATTGTATTCAAACATTTCACTGGTGTCAGATTCCAATCCAAGAGTTGCCAGCGTTTTGGATCAGATGAGACAAGTCTTCAGGTGAGTGTGTTATTTCACATTTCGTGTTTTCGTCAAAAACTAAATATGCATGCCTCTCGTAATAGGTACACTTCACAAGCAAGTGTACCAAACTCATATAAGAGGGAGAATCAAATGAAAACTGCAATTAATTTTTTTCCACTATTTTAATGCAGAGATAATATTTGATTGTACATTATTTTTCTATATAGTCCCCTCCCAGTTCAATGCACTTGCGCCATCAGATAGGTAGTGCTCCGATATTGCATGAGAAAAATTATTTCGGTTGACTGTGTAGTCACTCGTGCACCGCAGATTGGAAGTCATCAGACTTGAACCTCTGCCCTCCAAGGTGCTCATTTAATGGACCAAAGATGTGGAAATCAGATGGTGCCAAATCTGGTGAGTATGGTGGATGTGGTAGGCACTTGAAGCATGGGTCATAGATGGTTTTGATGGTTGCACGAGCAGAATGAGGACGGGCGTTATCATGTTGAAGCAAAACACCTGCACTCAGCAATCCCCTTCGCTTTGTGCGTATCGCTTCTTGAGAAGGTTGGTGTAGGTGGCACTAGTCACTGTCGTACGTGGGGGCATGTAGTGTTCCAGAATAGGACCTTTCTTATCCCAGAATAAAGTCAGAATGACTTTCCCTGCAGAGGGCTGGCTGCGAAACTTCTTTGGTTTCAGCGAAGACTAATGTCGCCATTCTTTGCTTGCACGTTTCATCTCCGGTTGAAAATGGTGCACCCAACTTTCATCCCTGGTGACAATGTGAGCTAGAAAATCCTCACCCTCCTCTTCATAATGCCTCAGCAGCTATTGATATGCGTCAACCCGACGGACTTTCAGTTCCTGCATCAGCTGTCGAGGAACCCACCTGGCGGACACTTTTCTGTAGCGGAGTTCGCCATGCACAGTGTTGTACTGAACCGAAGCTCATATTCAGCAAGGAAGCCTTTTCAGCCAGGGTGACACGCCGGTTTTCCTGAATAAGCCGATTTGCTGCGGCTATGGACTCCTGTCACAACTCGCTGAGCCTGACCTGGATGGGGAGCATCAGTCAATAAAGTTGTACCTTCTGCGAATTTCTTGCACCAATCGTAGACTTGCTGCTGGGACAGACAGGCATCCCCATACTTTGTCTGCATTCTCCGATGAATATCAACAGGTTTCACACCTTCACTCCATAAAAATGGAATAACTCCACGCTGTTCCTGCTTGGTGCAACTGTGTAGTGGTGCCGCCATCTTGAATCAGCTGTTACATCCAACCCCACCTACTGGTGCTGCTTCGTGCTACCAGCTCGGAAAGACGTCAAGGACTGTGTCTACAAATTTCCAAACACCTAGAAAGAAATAAGATTTTTAATGGCGCTTTTGCGGTTTTCATTTGATTCTCCCTCTTAATAACATTAATGTCATGAATTTTATTTTTTATAACTATTACTAATATTTTATAAATTAAGAAGTCATTAAGTATTGTTCTAAAACCAAATAATTGCGGTTGTGGTCTGCTCATATACTTTATTCATAATCTTGTTTGAAGATTGTTTGATATAGTGGTTCAAACTATACAAAATATTTAATTGCAGTAGCAGATTTATAAATAAGGAAAATTTGTCCCACTGTAGTAATGACAAAAGAATTATAGTTCTAGAAAAAAGGAGACTCACTATTGTGCTGTGACTGTCTCAGAATGCCTAGGTTCTTAAAGGAGTGATTATTTTTATGTATTGAGCTGCCAATGATGGTTTTGGGAAGACTTTACCACGGAACATGAGACTGTTCTGAGTTAGGGTAAAAACACAGTGAGGCACAAGGACCCTTGCACCTCGCACGGAGCCCAGTCAAGCCATAGAAATGTCAGTGTATAATGAATGAACTGGCTGTCGGACAGGCACCTTGAACACCATCGCACAAGCTTGCAAACGACAACTCTGTAAAAAAAAAAAAGTGGGAAAACAGGAGGGTGTCTTCCAGGAAAGGGAGAAGTGACCTTGAGTGGACCAATCTGAACCTTTCGCGATGAGCGGTGATCCACTGTTTTTCCCCATTTAACTCCATGGTTTTGAATTACCGGAAACTTGTCCCCGTGAGTTTCTGGCGATGTGCGATGAGCTTCACTGTGTTTTTACTCTGGAGGCGTGCATTTTTGGAATACAATCATAAAACCTATCCAATTACTTTCCAGGATTTTGTCCAAAACCAAAGAGGAAGGTGGAAAAAGACCTCTTACAAGACTTCACGTCCACACTCTTGCCTATCAAGCCATTATGACGAAAAGGGGATCTACGTGGAAGAACTCGAAAGCAGCAGCAGCCAAAGCTTCACTTACAGCCAACCGCCATGTTTGTGGATCTGCTGAGGTAAATAACAGTTAACAAAGTGCGTATTTCCCATTGATGCTTTGCATAGCTGCTAATATTTGTCCTTGGACTAAGCTTTCAACAGACTAAATGGAATCTATAATGGTTTCAATTAGCATTGGGGTCATTCCATGTGAATTCACCCAGGGTCATGTCACCCACAGACACAGATGTCAGCGTAAAGTGTATTAGGGTGGATCAAATGAAAATGGAACCGGGGCCACAGAATGAAATCAACAAGGTTTATTTTAAACTTAAACTCCAAAGTTACACAAGCACTTGTCCCACTCTTTCACTAACAAGGGAGGTTATTTAAGTGTCCCCCTCCGATTTCCATGAAACGTGGTAGGTGTATAGAGGGGACCAAAGGAAGAAATACGTGTTTTTTTGTTTTGGCAAGAAAAAAGGTTTTAGAGGGCAAAACCCCCCTCTCAAATGTCAAGATGAGGACAAATTGAAGTGGGGGATCTGACCCCTGTCTCCCCCTCAGATTTCCATGAAACTTGGCAGGTGTATACAGAGGCCCCCTCTACACCTGCCATGTTTCATGGAAATCAGAGGGGGGCACAGGGGTCAGATCCCCCACTTCAATTTGTCCTCATTTTGACATTTGAGGGGGTGTTTTGCCCCCTAAAACAGTTTTTTAGCTGAAACAAAAAAACACGTATTTCTTCCTTTGGGCCCCTCTATACACCTACCACGTTTTATGGAAATCGGAGGGGGACACTTAGATAACCTCCCTTGTAAGCGGTGAATACCCTGCTCGTAGAACTCCTTTGGCCGAGATCTGAACCAGTTGCGAACATTATCCATGACTTCATATTCAGAGTGGAAGCGCCGACCCTTCATTGCCCTTTTTCAATGGACCAAAAATATGGAAGTTGCATGGTAATAGATCAGGGCTATACGGTGAGTGTTTCAACACTGTCCACCCAAACGTCGCCAATGTATTCTTTGTAACAGCTGACGTATCTGGCTGTGCGTTGTCATGCAGCAAAACCACTCGAGAGGATGCAGGGCCGTTTGGCCTTGATTGCTGTGTGCAAACTGTGGAGGGTACTGCAGTAACAAGCAGCGTTAATCCTTCGACCATGGTCCAGGAACTCGGGAGAAGGGGTCCTTCATGATCGATAAAAACATGTCAGCATCACTTTGCTACTACTCTGCACAATCTTGGACTTCACTTCAGCGGTGGAGAGCTTTGTTCCATACATTCACTGTTCTGTTTTCATTTGATCCAGTCTTGTGCTTGTAGCTTTGACCTACGGTAAGAAACCATGTCATTGTTTTCTTCTCTGGCCCTTATACTTTTACAGTTACGGGAGGTCAAGATTTCAGAATTTGCTAATTAATGTCGCTCCTGACTCTTCATTGCAGGAGTGTAGTACATCAGTAAAATAATTGTATTTCAGCATGCAACTTTTGTAGGTCCATTATATTTTTTCTGTAAGCCAATGAAAGTAAAAAGATTCAAATAAAAAAAAATCCCCGAAGGCTTCGTGTTACTATTGTTGCAATAAATGATTTTACATAAACCAAAACATGTTTATTTAAAAAAAAACGTCAAATTGCATAAATTAATATTTTATCCAAAGCTTTGAACTTGTCTTGTGTTTCGCTAATGTTTTAAGTATGTTCTAACACATCATGAAAAAAAGTTGTGTGGTTTCGATGGCTTATAAAATGTATGCTAATTTTTTAAATACACTAATGGAGACTTCAATTAAAACGCTGATATTGCACATTCCCAAGACTTAAATATTTGAATTCTCGGTGGACAAATTTCATAATTTGCAGCTTTCCTTCTCTTAGTTAGTTTTGTACGTAAATTATCATAAATACAGAGGAAGTAATGTACTCACTTGTCCGCCAAACTTTTTTGTTGCTTTGCTATTGTAAAAATAGTAACAAAATGGTAAAACTTTGCACAAAATTACAGGCTATTTAGATATATTGAATACGTAAAATCGACTGATTGTCATACCAATACACCAATATGCCCATATTGGAATTGTCATACCAATACACCAATATGCCCATATTGGAAGATAGGGCAGTGGTTCCCAAACTTTTTTAATTTCATGACTCTGTTAGTGTTTAAAGATTTTTCCGCAGCACCCAAGTCAGAATGAAGGCCTATCTAACACTTGCAATGGTCAGCTTGTGGTTAGGTTGCTTGCCTTAAGATAAAAAATACACACATTTCAAATTCAGAAACATTTTGTGTGTGTGAAGTACTAAATAAGCGCATATTGGGAACAATCATATCTAAAACCATGTGTAGACAAACAGGTAAGTGTCATTTCAGTGAAAAATATTGAACATTTTGCAGCACCCCAGCATGCCGCTGCACACACTTTCGGAACCACTGACGTAGGGTATTGGTTAATTTGTCCCATTCCTCTGATCAATAGTCTGTTCCCAGTCAGTAGGATATGGATTGTCAGTCACAATGTACAGGAGCTTTAAACCTGTAACTTGTTTTTCGTGTTCCAGGTTGATGTTGAAAAAGCCATGTTGATCATGGACGACAGCTTTGCAACATCTATAGCTGCTGGCAGCAAGAGGATCTCATTCAACGATGCAAAGCCCGTATCTTGCTGGGACGAGACCATTCCTGGCGTCGGAGAATTTGAAATATGCGTGGCACCCGTCCTAGTCTGTACAGAGGCACATCAAACTGCGGGAGGAGGCGATAACATATCTTCCGCAGGATTGGTGCTGCAGATTTAAGGCTGCCGTCACGGCTGGATTTGTTTTACAAAATTACTCAGGATTTTTTTGGTTTTAGTCATTTCGGAGGGCATTGAGCTCACTTTATTTTTATTTGGTTACAATTGAAGTCATATTTAGTAACATTCTTTAAGTTTTACTTGTCCTGTATTTTAATTTGTGTATTGTTATGATTTTAACGTGTGGAAAAATTAAATGTACTGTCAATAGGTGTTTTTGAGACCTTTTCCAGTAAAATGCCATGTGTGGTGTTAATAGAATTAGGCACATCTGTGAAAAGTTTTTATTTTGAGATGTTGATGGCATAGTGCATGCATTTTTATATATTTTGCACTTTAAGACAAAAGAGGAAGATTTAGTTCAAAATGAAATGCAACAGTGTGGTTGTCTGAACTGATAGTAAGTTAACTATGGCTTATAAAACACTTAATTATTACATTCCATATGGGTTCACCATACTCTAGCTAGCTAAATGTAATAATATGGTGTATGCTGTGTAAATCCACAATAGATTTTATTTATATGTATATTTTTCACTAGTATTGCATACTTTATCCAATTTGCTTTTATTGGTGTTGATTAAAGAACACTGGAAAAGTGGAAATGAATTTGGGTCCAGTTTATGTTGATACGCACAAAGACAAATTTTTGCACACTATTTCCTGGCTGTTTCCTTCGAAAGAAAATGTGTGGTTTTTCGTAACTGTATTGTTGTATAATGAAATTGTATTTGTTTAATCATGTTCGGATAATGCAGCTATCAAGTGGAACAAATTAGTAAATAAAGGAAGGAAAGCTATTAATGTTATTGAAGTGGAAACTAAAACAATTGCCTGAATTTAGCCTTGAAATACTTTTGATAACTTCACAGATGATTTCCGGATCGTATTAAATCCTCTGTGTGCCTAAACTATTTTATACAGCTAATAAAGTTTAGAATCATATAAGAAGTTACATTTTTTTAAACTTGTAATTTTTTAAAAAAAAATAACTTAGTAATTCATGAAATCAAAATGCAGATGCTCTTGTATACTGGAGAAAGAATATGTTCTTACTGTTTACTTATTTACTTCATCTACTTGGCAGAAAGAAATCATGCCTTGGAAAACTGTGTAAATGGTTTACATAATCCAGTAATGCACAGTGTTCGTCCATGCATACAGTTAATATGTTAGGAATGGGACAGATTGATTGGTACTCAAACAGCAAACATAGGTATATTGATGTATCGATAACTTGATCATTCTGAAATATCTATAACTAGCTTGTAATGTAGTAAAATTCTGCCATATAGCTTGTATGCCCTAGTTTTGTAAATCAAATATCTGAATAGTTTCCTATTATAGCAAAACCATTGCTATCGCCTGGGTTATGGACATTAAGGAAGATAAGGAACCATTTGTTTTCAAGGAAAATTTTCAATTTTATGAGATTGTGGAATATAAGTACCAGTAAATTTTATATTGCAAGTATACTCTTAGAATTCCTACCTACACTAGTGCTTGCAATTTTTAACAATTAAAAGTTCAAAATATTGATTATTAGTGGCTGCCTATTCCACTCTAGTTACA
Source organism: Lepisma saccharinum (assembly GCF_977018435.1). Classification (NCBI taxonomy): domain Eukaryota; kingdom Metazoa; phylum Arthropoda; class Insecta; order Zygentoma; family Lepismatidae; genus Lepisma; species Lepisma saccharinum. Next base: position 20,196,456 of record NC_139256.1, on the reverse strand, counting down.
TGCATCAGTTTAATAGAGTTTTGCTTGAAAATATCCCAGAATTACATCAGAATATTAAGATACCTGTTACGTAACTACAAAAGTTTAACACATTTTTTGTGCAAAATAAATGCATAACATCCAGCTTAATTAGACTAAATTGTCATGTGGCATTTTTCCACACCATGTGAAAGACCAAAAATGCCTGAAAAGTGTCTGTAAATTAAATCTATCACATACTTTCAAATATTGATATATCAGCATCATTGTCAATTCAGGCCTAATCTGTTCACATATTTATTGATTCAGCTTGCAGTGTGTTGAATCATCTCTTTTTTTAGCACCATTTTACAAAGGTTCCATATCTTTTCTCTGATCATTTCAGATTATAAAATGTTCTTATTTGTAAAATATTGGAGCAAGGTGTCCTAAGTCTAAAACCAATGGTTCAAGTTTTATATCAATGGATTTGAAAATGTGCACATATGCTATTTGTAAATATTGATGTTAATTTCTAGTGAGAAGGGATAGGATTGTGTTCAGGTTGATCTCAATATGCTGAAAAGACATAGCACAGTGGCTCAAGATGTACGGTAGTTAAATGTTGACATAGCGCACGTTGCATGGTAATCTAGACAATGTGTCATGGTCGTTGGTTTCAGGCTTTGAAGACACCTTGCATTATACTTGTATATGTACGTAAAAATATATTTGGTATTAACAGCAATTTTTGGTTCAGTTTTGATGGAGGAAGTACGTATGAAAATTAGAAATAAGCAGAAATTTGTCAGCCAGAGCATGGTGTTGATTCCATCACCTCCACCATAACAGAGATGGGCACTGCTACTTACTTCCACACCCCCAACAATGCACAGGGGTTAGTTAATTTTTACTTTTTCACAGATACACAATAAATGGCTAAAGCAGCTATTTCAGGCATTAATAAATCAGCCACTGCTTACTGGTGTAATGAATTCTACTTCAGAATTTGTGCAGTGCAAGTGCCGACTTCATTGCTTGCATTGAAATTTCACATTCACAGGGTGGTATATACGTAGAAGGGGGATTCTCCCTTGTTAGGAGATAGGTTACTTTGATTCTAGTGAACTTGTTGGAAATCCCTCGCTGGATTTATTTCAAATGCCACACAACATGTTCGTAGTACACATGTGTACACCAAACAGCAAAAGAAATAGGCAAATTGTCCATCACCATTCTCATTCAGCCATGAATTGAAATATCAATGAGCAGAGAACATCTGCACTTACAGAATTCCATTCCTGAAAACATGGGATTATTTCAATGTTTGGCACATAGAGGAGACAGAGGCAATTCCATGCAAGTAAACAGTAATGGTAAAACCAGGGTTCGCTAGTTCAATTGGTATAACAAAGGCACAGTATGCCAGAGATCTGGGGTTGAGTCCTGGTTGAACCTGCATTTGTTGCTGAAATTTCTACATACAATGCGGGATGTATAGTGAAGAACAATTTTCCTACCATTATCTTTGCGATTGGCCGAACATACTTTCTCAGAGCTTTGTCAAAAATTGCTGTGTACACCCGTGGACATTTGTAAGTTGTAAACACCTCTTGAAAGTTATTGGCCATGACTGTACATTCTCCCCAAATTCGAGAAGCAGCCAGAGAAATAGTAAGTTGAGATTTGCTATCTGTGATTGTAAAACACTAGAATTTTTATATTTCGCCAATCTCTTCACTTATTTCATACATATTGTAGTGCCACATGCATAAGTTTATTGATCTTGCCACACTTCATTATACAGCATATATGCTTGGGAAGATTTATGTGTATAAAATATATGTATGCCGAACATGGTTATATAAATTGTGTATGGAATCTGTGATTCCTTGTTATGGAAAAATTGTTAGGACGTACTCCTTTTTTTAAATGCCATGTGGGGCCCAGTCCACCAGTTGTTAGATATCACATGTAGAAAATGTAAGACTGACATGAAAAATAGAATGAAGCATAATTTTCAATAGAAAGAGATTTGAATTTGGCTGTGATAAATATACGTAGTTTTGTAAGATGGAAAATGTTTTTCTGTGACAATGTCATTGGAAAAATCTTAAGGAAGATGTAAAATTTGCTTCCGTATTCAAATAAGCAAAGAATGTTTTGTTTATGGTTTGTTGTTGATCAAGCTGTATTGTGAATATTTATTGAACCAGAATTTAAAATTTGTATGATGCAATGTCATAAAAAGTAGAGTAGGGTAATGAAGAGACTTGTTAAGACTACAATAAAAAAAGAAAGTACCATAATATCCAGTGTTATTTGTTGTAGGTATTGCAAATTGTTGTAAAACAGTGAAAGTCATGATTGGGAATAATATATGTAAATTTACAAGGGTCATCCATAAAAAAAGGAATGTTTTTCTGTAAAACACAAACTACAAATGGTGTGTGCAAAGAATTTGATACAGCAACTGCATACCTTACTCTACTTTCCACATATTCGCCATACTCATTCAAACACTTGTCATAGTATAATACCAGTTTGTACCATCATTGTACTCAATTGCTGCCAATGTATACTGTTTTAGCTTCGTAAGAAAGGTGCCATAAAAAATTGTGTACATTTTGTGCATACTGGAAATCGGACAAGCAGCAGTCTTGTACAAAATTCAGTATATTTTCTAGTCAAAGAATGTGGATAGACATGTTTGATTGATTTGATTAATTTTACTTTGCTTTTCTGCCACCTCTGGCTAATCGTGAAGATGAGGACTATATGATGAAGGGACATTAAGATCACCCATATTTATAAGAGCATTTTCATTTTGAAGACTGTTGCTCATAATTCAAAGAAATAGGGATCTTTTTTTAAAAAAAATAGTAATCGATGATATTCGGCAAACTACTTTCCCAATTCATTGCACGGAATCATGCTCTGGTGCCATGTTTCGGGCAGATCAGATCCTGCATTGAAAACCTGCTGGGTAAGCATTGTGCACATGATTTTTGCCTAAGTTATTCAAGGTATGATTATAATGATCATATAAGGAATGTGTACAATTTATATTAAATTTCTCACAATAAGAATACTTCTCACAAGCTTTCCTTAACACTTGTGAATCTTCATGCTGTTTCTTCTCAAAGTGCACTGCGTGATGACATCAAGTTGAATATTATCCATTAGTCATAAAAGGGGAGGGGCTGAAGGTGTAATTATTTATCTAGTTCTTTTTTATGTTTAATGAAAGTCTGCCTCCATCTTCCCTGTAATAACACATATACCCCAGAGCCATTTTAAACCCTCTGAACAGATGCATGAGAAAAGAAAAAGGACAATTTCCAAAATTCGGAAGTATAGTAGGTGTTAATGAAAGAAAATATCAATCTTTGGCTGCCACCAAAGCATTGTAAATAGTGCAGGCTTACTGCTCTTTTTAAAAGTGCTGCAACTCATTGTTTTAAAAGTGCATACTGCTTTTTGCATGTGAAATCAGTTTTACATTGAGAGTGGCATGGTATGACATTCTTGGAACTGTAAGCCATCCTAGTACGTAAAATACCCATCAATAACTTAAATTACTTTAACACTTTGATGTTGTTGACTCAAATCCATGTCGATCAAGGTGGGTTTTTTAATTTTTTTTAATACTAGATGGGTCATAGACAGTTTCTCTTGTGTAGATTGTGAAGATGTTTGTTAGTAACTTTTGTTTTAGTACAAATCTTGCTCTCTGCAGAAAAGAGAAGACACACCAAGAGAATAATTTTTAAAATTTCACAAAACCATGGAAGTGAATACAATTTTGTTTAAGTGGGTGTGCTTTGTCATGATAAAAAGAGTTGGGATTAATAGAGGTGGTTGTTCCTTTGTGTGAAATTTCTTGCACTAAAATTTTACCATCAAGTCTTCAATCAGGAAATTTCAGTAATTTTCAGTTTATATTCCTGCAGATAGTTACTGAAATATTTAACACTAATAGTTTAGCATTATCATTTCAGTTTCTTACATGGCAGGTTTGTCATACTGCAGTGTGGCATTGGTTCGTAGAGAACAATGACTGCTATTGTATCTGACGGGAGCACAGATTGCTTACATGTCTTGCCACGGCATCTGTTGGCATTACTGAATACCAGGCCCACAGCAAACCCAAGTGGCTAGCAACAGCCATAGCAACTTCTGGGATGTATGCTAACAGCACCAAACGTGACCTAACCTATCCATGTAGGCATAAGCATGTAAATACGTTATAAATAGCAGAAATAGGCAAGGCAGGTTTGGTGCGGTTAGCATGCATTTCCGAGTTGCTAAGACTGTCGCTAGCTGCTCGAACGGCAAACTAGCTGATTAACATTTCAATACATTAATCTTCACCCTGTAGGGGTATGTCTAGGTTATATTATTTTTTATTTGTAAGCACTACTAACATGCATGCCACACCCCTGATGTAAATTAAGATTGCACAGAAACCCAAACCATTAAATTTTAAAAATGAAATCCTCTGTCTATGAGAAAGACAAACTTAATGTTCAAGATATGGCCATACGGTTTGTTGGAAAGATGGAAATCACTGACATTCAGACAGTCGCATATTGAGAATATTGATTTGTTTTGAATGGTAGAAAAAATTATTTCACACAATTTGGATTTATCCGAAAACAAATAGTTCAATAAGAGAACATTTTGTAAAATAGTGCGTGTAAACTTGAAAAGAAAATCATAACATTTACAAGAATAATAGATTTTATTACACATTCATTATTAGAACATTTGGCTTGGCTTGCGAGAGGTACAGGGATCGTTGCCCAGCATCTCCACCACACATTATTCTACAGAATGATGGGGATCAAAACCAGTCACTCCCACAATTAATCGATGGGTGATGTAACTTATTCATCCTTCATCCTCAATGATGAGAGCACTTGTGCGAAAGGCACAACTAAAACTAAACAGCTTAACAATTAGAAAAGACAATGGTCACTCGTTGGGTTTTATGAAAGTGTGAACCTGAATCATGGCTGGGTTAGGATAATTACCTGTCTATCTGAAGTGATGATAATTTCGAAGAATAAAATAAACTAGAGTGCTCGTCAAATCTCCTGCATATGGCCTCGAAAGGCTGAACAGCACCAGCGAATCACAGAGGTGCGGCATTGCCTAGTTCAGTGCTCTCCGTGACAAGGAGTTTCGCTCAAACACTCTCTCTTTTCCGTGCAAGACATGGCACTGCTGCAGTGCGCTGCTATTGGCTATCGCCATATGCAGGAGATTTGACGTGCACTCTAATTCCTCTGTAGGCTTCGTTGCAGGTTCACCAGGCTTTGCCTCACTTTCCCTAAACTCCTTTCTCTAAGCTCATCTCTCTCCTCAATCCAAATCAAGTCGGTCCCTTCTCAGTCTGTCTCCCCTCTATATCACCCAGGCAATGGAGACCTTCCTCCATGCGGAATCGTGATTTTTACTACCTCTATTGCAAACAGCCGACTCCATAAGCTGATGGAACTTCCTATATCCTGAATACATCAGGAAGTTTGCATAGCACAACACTGCATTATTTACATACCACAGAGGTTGAGACAACTGAAGTAAACAAGTGAATGCCCTGGTCAACATGAAGCATCCAGAGACTTGAAATAAAATATAATCTTATGGATTGATACGGCAGCGTAATGTTTTTACACAAATGTCAGACATTCTTACATTCCTCCTCCAGTTTCATTTGGTAAATCTAGTCAATGTTATGGATAGGACCCTTTTCAATGCATCACGTAAACCACATGCCAAGAGGATCAACCTAACCTACCCACACGTGTACATTCCATGGAAAAAAAATACTTCCAGCTATTATAATGTTCAAGTAGGTTAGGCAGGTCTGGTTAATTGGTCTTAGCATTCAGTTTCTATGGAAACTGAATTTGCAAAAAGTCAATCTGTTGTTGGAATTATTAAACAAACCTAGAACTTGAAATAATTGTCTATAAAAAGATGGAATAAGGTATTTTAGGACTAATAGTTACATTTCTCAAGTCTCTTCATTTCCAAATTGTCTTACCACCTGCTAATTTCAAAGACTGCATGTAACGGTAACACTGTACGAACTGTTAGTGTGCATGAGCCTTGGTACTTGTATATCTGTTAGATGCATTTATTGTTATAGGGGTTGGTAATTGTTTTGTGGGTGGAAACTTTTTCTTCAAAGGTTAATAAACTTTTACAAGCCACATAATTGTGTAATTATTGAAATTGCCCACTTGCAAAAGTAGTGTCATGGACACTTCTGGATTGTAATGATGTAATATACTTTTAAAAAGGTGCAACATGTTCGCAGACCCAGTTAAAGACCAAAAATGCTGGAAAAGGATTCACTAGTATCAGTAAAAAAAAAAAAATCAAATTTATACCAATACATCGGCTCAGTCCTACTACAGGGTGTTCCAAAACAAAAATGGTGGTAACCTTTGGGTATACGTTTGAGACACCCTGTATAAACATGTATGTGCATTTGGGGTGTAGAATTTGCAGGCGGTACCTTTAACATCATTACAAGACCCCTTTTTTCGTAAACATTTTTTAGGAAAAATCTTTTCACTGTAGTTATAATTAATTTGCAGTATTTCAAATAGGTCTACTTTCAACAACTAACTTAACTAGGAAAGAATACATTTTTATCTTCTTAGTCGCACACCGCAAGGAAATTGTCAGAAAATTTCCAGAAATGAATGTAATGAAAAACTGAGCATCAGTATATAAGAGACACCCTGTTTTTCAGACCTATTTCTAAGTGAAAAAAGTGCATCTTGTACGCCAGCAAATACAGTTATACAATTTGGTTCAAATTTATTACATGTGTATTTTACATGAGAAAGTAAATACACTATCTTTTGTCCAAAGTAATGGCAATATCTTGTACAACTTCTCTTGCAGATAAAGAATACTTTATTTGCCTGTCAATTTCAGTGATTCGCTGTCATCATTTAACAAAAGACTGCTTAACAATCAAGTTAATACACTGCTGAAAATAATTAGGGGATCGGGCAAAAATAAGTAGGGGATCAGACCAGATATGTTGTCAGCGCCTGTATGAGCTACAATCAGCTGCTAAAGCCCCGTAAACGAAAGTTCCAGTGCCTTAAACATGATATAACCTTTGCACTGGTGATATCAAAGGGTAGAGGGGAGGAGTGTGTGCGTGTTGGTGTTGTATGCTAGTTGTCTCTGGTTAGCAATACAGTTCAGTTGGGGAAGGCAAAGGTTCAGGTGAGAAAGGCAATGCTGCACCAACGTGATTTACAGGAAGCTATGGCTTGGAAAGCCATAGGAAGGATTGAAGCTGGGCAGTCACAACGCCAGGTAGCACACGCCATTAGTGTGTCGCAAAATGTGATTTCCAGACTATGGAATCGCTTTGAAACAACATGAAGTGTTCGCAGAAGACAAAGCCAAGGTCGTCCACGAGCAACAACATCGAGGGATCACAGTCCATCGGAACAGGTGGCAAATGCAATGCTACTGCAACGGGACGCAGTGTGTCATCTCAAACTGTCCGTAATCGTCTTCATGAAGCTGGCCTCTATGCACGTACACCCATGGTGTGTGTTCCATTAACGTTATAACACCATATAGCCCGTAGAAACTGGGCGAAGGAACATCGTGGTTGGAGACATGCCGAATGGAGGTCTGTTCTGTTCTCTGAGTCGCGATTCAGTGTGGAACCTGACAGTCGACGTGTTCTCATCTGGAGGGAACGCGGAACACGAAACAACCCAACTTTTGTGCACGAAACCTCCCGATGTGGCAGTGGTGGACTGATGGTGTGGGCAGGAATCAGTATTGGTGGACATTCGGACCTGCACATCATCCGCAATGGCACCTTGACAGCGCGAAGGTATAGAGATGAGACCCTCCGACCTTATGTCATGCCTTATGCTGGTGCCATTGGTGATTCTTTCAGTTTCATGGATGATAATGCTCGTCCACACCGAGCTGGGTTGGTAGACGACATGCTGGACCAGGAGGGTATCGAGCATCTGCCCTGGCCAGCTTGCTCTCCAGACTTAAATCCAATCGAGCACATCTGGGATGCACTAGGCCGACAAGTTGCAGCTCGATCAGCACCTCCCACAACTCTTGCAGAGCTGGAAATTGCCCTTCTGGCAGAGTGGCAATGTATCCCCCAAAGCTTATTGATTCCATGCCATGCAGGTGTGCAGCAGTATTGGCCGTTAGGGGAGACCATACACCTTACTAGAGGAGAGTTGCTGTAGTGTTTGTGTTGTTGTTTTTTGTGCTGTCCTACTGATGCTCTAATTGTCATATCGCGTCACATGTTAATAATGTCATTAACATCAGATATCATGACAGCATATCTTGCTGTAACTCATCTCAGAATGAAATAAAGGATCTGGTATTAGTATGCCTACATGAGTTTTGATATCTGGTCTGATCCCCTAATTATTTTGAGCAGTGTATATTATTATCCAATATTTGAGTCGGACAGCAGCCTTTAGTGAATGATGTCAGTGATTTGCAGAAATTGGTGTGTGAACACAGAATTATTGCATAAGAGATTCGAACCATGAATTTAATGCCAGTGTGTTACTTCAGGAAAGAGTGTTGTGGTACTATTATTCATTAATTTTGCTATCTATACTTAACACTCGCACATAATTTGTCAGTTTTTCTAAAATAAATTGCCCAAACATTGTAAATGAATCATGTGTAGTTGTTTTGAATCTGCAGTACGAAACGACAGAGGAAATAAAGGGTGGTGCAGAGAATGTTGGTGCCACAAAGTTGGAATTCTTCTAATACAGTGATTTTCGATGGGTCTGGACACACACTATACACGCTCTGGTTTCATAGATGGAACGAGTTATTTCTTTCCCAGTTTAAACTTTAAACGCTTTTGCCCTCCTATAATCAGATGGTCTGCAAATGCCTGTGTCTAGGATAGGAAATGGAAAACCATGAGAATGTATGTGTCAGCATTGCCAGATACTTTCTACAATATGCAATGATACCTTTACTTAGCGTATAAGATGTGAAAAACTCTGCAATTTATATAATGCAATTGGCTGAGTTTTCAGGTAAAGAACACACTATACTACAAATATAGAAGTTTATTTTTTCTATATACACAATATACAAAAAATCAATCAGGTACACTTTGTATTCATTGTCACAGACAATTTTAGAGACTTCCTCCAAAAAAAAAAAAAAGAACAAAAATATTTCTTTTCTTCCAAGGCGACAGAAAAAATCCATAAATTAGATGTGAACTGAAAGGAAAGTTAAAAAAAACAACAATTAATCCAACAGAACAAGTGCACTATTATTACAAAACTATGTCTCCCTGCAAAACTAACTTCATAATTAAATCCAAAAATGAAGTTTATATCCAATTTTCCTTACACACACAATCTGTTTGTATCAGTTCTAGTTATTCTGTGTATCTTTCTCATGTTCTGAAGTAGCCTATGGCAAGTTGAAAATTTGAAATATTTCACCCTAGTCTAGATCAATGTAACTCAATTTTCCCCATGGTGAACCATATGCATATCTGCAGAATGTTTCATTTAAAATTGCCATTTTGTTATTATTTATAGGAACATAAAGGTATAATTCATATTCTCTTGTTGTCACATAAATGTTTAAAAGTTTCTTTCTTCTAATACAAAACCCATTGAAAACACATGTTACATACATTAACAGTGTGTGTACCAAAATTCTTGACCTTTACATTTTTTTCTAAGTTGATTTATTCGATCCCTACCTAGGTAAAGTTGGAAATTAGCAATTTAAGGGAATATTTAGGAGAGAGTCAAATATCCAGTAACTTTTGTCAGATTTTTACGGATTTCGTTTCACCCCTCCTATTTTTCAAAAAACCTCTACCAAAAGGACAGTTAAGATGAAAACTGAAACTGTATCTAACAAGAGAATTAGACTTGATTTATCTATTAATACAGCCTGGACTGCAGTTGGCACACTAGCAAGGCCCTATACAGCCAGTATAATCTTACGTGGGGCTCGTGTTGTCATTCCTATATATTTGCGATTGTCTCTTCGTCCACCTTATCTAACCACAATTCATTCTCATCTTTGCAATCAGCCAAAAGGGCAGAAAAATTAAGCAAAATAAGATAAATCAACCGACCAGTCATGGTAGCAAAAAATCTTGGACTTCTTATTAACTTCTCGACCTACTTGTTGATTTCTTTACTTTTTTGACTGGCAGACACCCTGATTAACTAAGGAGGTTCTTTATGGATCATGTAATTTTATATACAACACTGTGCACGAACCGGCAACGCTGCTGCCACCACCTTCACACGGCAGGTAGGTGAACACTTGCCGTTGACTCAGTACAAGTTTCAACTTGCTACAGTTGCTACATGATTGTTGAGAGCGTCTGACGTGAAGTTGTGTTTGTGAGGTGCGTTACGAAAATGGACTGGCAAAAGTTTGAACAACGTTGTGCCATCAAATTTTGTGTTAAGCTTGGCGAATCCGCCACTGTGTCTTATTAAAAGTTACAAAGGGCTTATGGAGAACATGCACAATCTAGCGCACAAGTGTTCAGATGGCAGAAGTCCTTTTTAGAAGGCCGAGAACAAGTGGATGACGAACCATGACAATGCAGCATGTCACACGACAGTCTCCATCAATGAATTTTTGGCAAAAAAAGCATTCCCATGGTTCCTCAGCCCCCTTATTCGCCGGATCTCAGTCCCTGTGACTTTTTTTATTCCCCTTGCTCAAAAACCACTTGAAAGGATGCCATTTTGATACTTTGGATAATATCCAGAAGAGCATAACCGACGAGCTAAAAGGTATTCCAGCAGAAGCCTTCCAGCACTGCTACGAACAATGGAAACAATGTCTCCATCGCTGTGTAGCTGCCCAAGGGAACTATTTTGAAGGGGATAACCTTGATTTGTAAAAATAATAAAATTCATCGTTTACAGAAAATCAGTCTCATTACTTTCCTAACAGACCACGTATCAGCAAATTTTACATCAGTAATATATTGATATCGGCAAGACTTACATGTATCTGCACCAAAAATAGATATTCTGAAAAATCTACATTCGTGTTGGGCCATATATCGTGTTGGCAATATATCATCATGATATATCATGTCAGCAATATATCATCACGATATATCATGTCAGCAATATATCATCACGATATTTTAGCAATATATTAGGAATGGGCCGATATGAAATTTCGGCCGAAACCGATAAAGTACCGATATTAAATTTACCGATACCGATATTCTACCGATCAGATATAAAATTAGAAGTGGTCCTTGAAGAACCTGAAAGGTTCATTGACCTCCTTAATAAATTGTTTCAATGTGACTACAGTGCAAGAGAAGTTGCATATTTGGACATTTACCTTTTTAGAAATTAGAGCATGGAGATTATCCATAAAAATTACAACAAAATGGCAGAATTTTGCACTAATTTATCACATATTTATTGATATATCGGATCGGTAATTTTACCGATACACCGATATGCTTATATCGGCCAATACCGATAGAGTGCCAGCGATATATCATCACGATATTTGGTGATATGTATTGTGGAGACAATATATTGCCGATATGATATGGAAAAAATATCATATCATCTCTGACAATATATCGTGATATTAAATTTCTGATATTGTCCATCCCTAATCTACATGTGAACAACTTACATTCAGATTTCCTTTTAGAGGCTGATAACGCTTTCTTTATAGCTGTCCAATCTTCCAAAATATCCGCATCACTCAGCATGTAGACAATGTAAGGTCCCGAGACAGTCACTGGTTTCCTTCTCCTATCAGGGTTCAATGGATCCGACTTTTTCTTATTCTTTTTATTGAACGTCTGTTCTATCCACAGGTCAGACGTAATGTCTATGTTGTTCCTGTCTTCTTCTAGCCTTCGTATCTTGTCCTTTAGGTCACTCTCAATTGAATCCCACAACAAATTTTTTTCACTCTGTCAAAGTAAGAGACATCAAAGTGAGTACATATTATATAAATATTTCTTAAATATACACTGAAGAAGAAACATACCTTACCTTACATGTAGAGTGACATATTTATGTGAATAAAAGATTAAGAGGCCTCCCCGATGGTGCAGTGGTAACGTCCTCACCTTGTAATCAAGGGGTCCCGGGTTCGATACCCAGTGGAGGCACACAGGGGTTCGGATCCCACTTTAAACTGTAGGTCCAGTCCTGATTAGCCTTACTGTGCATAAAGTGGACTTAAAACAGCAAATCAATCAATCAATCAAAAAGATTAAGATTCCAGTACAAAAACTTGGCACATTTCGGGATCGAAAGCAGAATATAAAATGGCATTTTGGTGTTAAAATGGTAAATAAAACCCTAAATTTGATTTAAAAACAACAGTTGCTACATAAAATTAACCTTTTCCTTCTAATAGCACATTTACGTACTTGTCAGAGTATTACGTTCATCCCTGTGTAATGGAGTCCATTTTTACTTCTGAAATATTTACAGCCGAATTAATCAATTTTCCGTGATTTGCATAACTTGCAGGATAATTCAGACTTCAGAGTGTGTCGTGGCGGTAAATGAACTCGTAACTTTCGTGTTTGAGAGTTTATTTCGAATTTTGCAGTAAAATAATGATAGGAAAAAGCACCTCACACCTTTTAAAAAACATGAAAAATGAACATTACAGTGGGTTATTTCATATTTCGAGTTTCCATCAAAAAACGAAATATGCATGCCTCTAAGTATGTGGAATAAATCTGGTAATTTTATAACTGAGAATAGAAAGAAAAGAGTTTGAAGGGATAAAAATTGGAAAGAAAGTAACACTGTTACATATATATAGTTAGCTTAAACTAGAGTCAACTGTAGGTGGTATATATATATATATTCACCACACATTGAGAACATAACGATCACACTAGGTGAGATTATACTAGCTGTAGGAAAAACAAACAGTTGTAGAAGAAGATGAAAAAGAGGAAGAAAGTGGAAAAAAAAAGAAAATATAAGATAGACACAAGAAAAGTTTTTACTATCATGTGATGTGAACATTGAGTTACACTTATTTCAAAGACTTCCACAGCAGAAAGATTTATTCTGCATGAACCTGAAGTACATACATGTCTACATGCTACACAAAATTATATTTGTGTATTATTTACATTTGTTGTGGAATATCTTGTATTTAAATTTGAATTTAAAATTTTGTGTGCATCAGCACTTAAGGCTATTTTGCACCCGTTACATTATACGGGATTTAGCCCCTTATCGTAACAAAAATAAAAGTGTCTCAAAACTAAAATATCCATACCTTGGTTAAAAGCTGAGGCTGTAAAGGAGCACTCAGCACACGTAAGAACAAAAACAGGACAACACACAGAATTATACTGGCCAGGGCCAGTCGCCAGAGCCTCATTAGTCTGCAAAAAGCAGTCCAGGGTGTACTACGTGGAAGTGAGGTTGACAATTGGGTGTACTACATGGAAGGTCACCCCTGTTGTGGAATATGAAAGCAATTCTACAAAAGAACTACTGGTGTTTTATTTCAGTTAATTTTGTTCAACGGAATTCTGAAGAAGAAAAAATCCAGTAGTAACTTGTTCAGAAAATTACACTTAAGGGGTCAGTTGTAACGTTCAAGTTTCCGCACGTTCATGATTTTCTACAAACTTGGATTTGGGTGCGGTTCACAACAGGAAGCACTCAAGGTGCTGTGGATCTTATCTTCGTCAGTCAACAGTCCACGTGCACTCTCTACCCTTCAGAGAAGTAAGGTCAGCAACAACAGGAAAACTGTGGTTACTGCGTTAGTTACTTTGAACCAATTGGGATCAGCTACGCCACATAGGAGTAACCTGAGGACACCACATGAGAACACCACATGAGAACAACTCGATAGCAAGGTCACCAGATACAACCAATCTTCTGTCCGCAAATCACCGACCTTCTAGACTTCCTGAGAATGACACGAGGCAACAGAAATAACCTTGCCTGTGGTTGCTATAACCACACCCAAAGTATATAAATCCCAGTCACAAGACTAGAGGTGTGGAAGTTGATCAACAGAGCCGAAGTGCGGCTGGAGGCACTGTCCAGTCTCAAACTCAAGATGACCATCCACCCAGCCAAGTCCAGGCTGTCTTTAGGCACTTAGAAGATGTACAAAGATCTTCACGTACAACTTACTAAGTATCACTAATCTACCTTTCTTTCCAAGCAGCTCCCTTACGTTAACACTTAGGTAGATACTCTTCATATATCAACAACAACTACTATAATAAATCTTGTTATTGTTAACTATTACATATGTGCCTAATTGTGTCTACACCTACAGGTTCTCCCACTTAGTATTTTCCTCGATTTAACATTTTCCTGAATTTTAAGTTTTTAAAGCATGGTCTGAAAAACGTAAACTTGAGGTTCCATTGTGTATTACAACATCCTTGTTGATTTGCGTTTAAGTAAAATGTTGCCAACGCATCACGTCAGTTTTTTTTAACTGTCACATACTTGTTTATATTTTAATAAAAAAAATATAAAGAATAAATAATATAAGTGATTACTAAGGCCCATATTTTTATGTAGCTGAACTATGTACATAAATATGTCTAACAAATCAATGACATGTAAAAAAATATGTAATAATATTTTTTGCCATCTTCAGTCCTTTCCTTCATTCCTATAATACATTTATAGGTTTGAATGTATTTCTTGGAAATTCCATCAGGGGTTGTTCCAGTATTTCATTTCACTTACATTTGTAATTTTTGCTTAACTAAATACAAACAAAATAAAATTACATAAAAACCTGGACCCCTAGTGATTAGTTCCCACTTATTTTTATTAATATTTCTGGTGCAAAGCCTTTGAAACACAACACTCTCTCTGTTTCAAATAGTCTTCACCAACAAATATGATGAATGAGATGTTATGATGGTCACAACTTGGTATGTATTTTTCTTTTAATTTTCCTTTTCTGTTTTTCTTATCCTCTATTACTTTTGTACCTTATTTAATATGAACATGTATCTTCACAATAACGACATCCACCTAATATCACATTCATCACCCTTGAAACAGTGGCAAAAAATGTGTTTGTTCTCACAAAGCTTGAACTACATTGGTAAACCAGTTAAATTTACACACCTCATGATTCTGGTGAGTAGCCAGTTCCTCGGCATCAAATTTATTTCTGATGTTAGCCAACCGAAGTTCTCGCAAGATTCCAGAGACCTCTGTCCTGATTTTCATGTTCTCCTGGAGCTCCTCGAGTGGCTGAAGGTACTCCTGAGCATGGCCTGATTTTACTTCCTCCAGCTTGGCTTCCACTTGCGTGATTCGCTCGCGATACAACCTAAGAAAGAGAGAGAATTTTTAGGTACTATTACTTGAAGTTTAAAACCTGCATACAAAATTAATACCTTACCTGCCGACGAGCACTATTAGCTCAGCCGCTGGCCATAAGGACGAGTTTTCTCTTTTGATTGTTAAAACCTCAAAATTTCTGCGGAACTTGATTATATAGACTCTAACGAACATAGTTCAAAATGATGGACTTGTATTTTGGAGGTCTCCAGCTCAAATCTTATGGTTCATCATCAAGTTCAAGGATTTTTCTGTCATTGTCATCTTGTATCTTTTCTTCATCCTTCATCTCCTCTGTCGCAATTAACCTGAAGGTATAAATAAGCAGCTTTAAAGAAGTAAATTACGTTTCCACATCTGATTGACTTTTCTTGATCCGATGTGGTGAATAAATACTATCTATAAGGAGGTCAGTAATTATTCCTGAAATGACATTCTATGAAATTGGTTAACCCATCCGCATTCCATTTAAATGCCAAATTTTTTGCCATGAAATACCATTTAAATTTGGCTATCTCTCGTAATGGTTGCACAGCAAGACAAGATGTCAAATATTGTGAAAACTATCCAAGCAATTTATGTGAAAATTTTATATATTGAAGTGGAAATACAGTAATAAGTATGCACATATGCAGTTTACTTGAAACATAAATAGAAACTCACCTAATAACTTTGATCACACACATCTGTCCACTTCCATTCCTCTACCTTTTATTTTTTTTCCTGCCATAGCCACCTCTTCCTCACTTTCACTACATTCTTCAATTTCACTAACACAAAATGAAACCCCGTGTTCATTTCCACTTCCAAAATCCACATTTTCCTCCTCATCGCTATCGAAAAGCAACTTTTCAATCACAGAATCTTCTACAACATTCTTAAGCAACATGTTTGCAGAAACGTAACAAATGAAGGTTTGTTTACATGAGAAATTACTGAACAAAACATGCTTGAAATGGTATGAAAAACTTAGCAGCATACACATACACGTCATAGATTTGAAAGATCATACAACCTCTGCCATCTATTGACAGAAAAAGAAACGACGTGATGAAAATCGGGAACCTGTCGATTCGACGACTAGGTATGCGGATGGGTTAATAGTATTTTGAAAGATCATACACTCATTTTGAGACCTTTATTTTAACCAAATCATGGTCCACACATAAACTCCAAAGGCATTTACCCTGAGTTTTCCCCCAGAGAACCCAATTTATTTTATACCGGTCTCCTCCCTCATTCATATCATCCTCCCTTACACTCACCCAAAGGTTTATGGATGTAGCAACACAAGCCTTCCATCTGTCCCTACCCTGGACAAGATCAATCCAATCTTTTCCATCCTTACTGATTTCCGTTCGACAGGGTGTCTACCAAAATAACAAATCCAAAATTCTTGACTTTTCTTGACTTTCTTTCCTTTTTCTTAACATGTATTTAATCGTCCCCTACTTAAGAATAGTTGGAAATAAAGAAAAAAAAATATTCAATGAAAAACCTCTACCACAAGGCTGGTTAAGATGAAAACTGAAGCTGTACTTAGACTTGCTTTAATTATTAAGGCATGTAAAAATTAATGCTTCAGACTTCATCCTGGGAGCGGAATGGTCACATTACTATAATAATTTTACAAAACATCTTTGATTTATTTTACTTAGCTTTCTGACACTTTTGGCTAATTGCGAAGATTAAGACGAGGGATGATATGACGAAATTGATGAAGGGTGAATCAAAGAAAAACCATGCTCAGGTTGGGATTCGAACCAGGGACCACTGGCACTGTGCTAACCACTCTGCCACAGAGGCTGGCTACTATTATTGGTAACGGGACAGATTAATCGATACTATAACTATTTGTAAACAGTATGTGATCTAGTGCAACAAAAACACAATTCATATACCCTGCTTTTGTGTACTATAAGTGAAGTTAATACTCTCATGCTTTCTATCTTGAACTTATCAAACAATAATAGAGAAACAAACACACTTACTGTTCTCGTAGAAGAGTGAATTGTCTTTCAAGATCTGCCAAGTTTTCCATACATTCCGTCCGTCTTCTCTCGCACTCTTCTTCGTCCATTTCTGAAAATAATTGAACAAAAAATTCAATGAAATAACATGTGAAACAGCTTCTGTACTACTGTAAAATATTTAGGGAAATTTATAATATACAGTAGTACTGTTAATAGCACATGCATTTTTTGCTATGCTTAAATTGCATTGTATCTGAATATGTGAATTTGCCACCTAGGTGGGCGATTCGATTCGATTTACTTTTCTTCACTCTTCTGCCACGTTTGGCTATGGGGAGGATGAGGATGGGTAATGATATGATGAAGGGACACTCACAATAAACACCCATGCCCAGACAAGGATTCACACCCAGGACCCCTGGCACTGTAATATGATGTGCTAACCACTCTGCACCAAGGTTACTCCAAGGTGGACGATCACGCCCAACAGTCGATTCTCCATCTTGCCCCAGCGTGGGCATGGGTGTTCATTGTCGAGCTTGAGACAAGCCCAATCCTATCAAATAATTTAATATGTTTAACACATTGGGGTCTCACGACGGGCATAGCCCGCAGTGCACTTAAAGTCAATGTGGACGAACGACGGGCATAGCCCGTCCTGCAGTATGCAATCGCTTTGCCGATTGAATGACGCGCTATGCTCGTACTTCGTCTCATGCGCATGTTCATTCAAGCCCCTCTGTGAAATTCCGACCGCTAGGTGACTCATGTGCTATTTTTATCTCGCACCTGCGACTGTTTGTTGTCGCGTTGATGAACTGTGCATTGTTTAGAATGGCGTTGTTAGATCCAGACTGCATATCGGAAATTCTGCATGAGGATTCTGCCTCAGTTTGTGACGTTAGCGATGATTTTGATGATGCAGATGAATTTGAAGATTTGGAAGGTAGGTTGTATTCGTTAATTATTGTAGACAATATAAACAGTGTTGCAAACTCCAGTATTTTATGACTGAAGTGAGAAGAGGTAATTATTCATCTTGCCTTTTGCTTGATTCTCCTACATGCACTAATGTATTTTTAGTTTTCCATTTATTTTTTTGTATAGTGTATGTCAAATGAAAATTTATTTTATTTATTTAGTTTATTTATTTGTTTAATTTTTACAGATGACGCAGAACCAACTGATACATCGTCTCGTCCTGTCCTGCAGCCACTTTTTCATACAAAAGATAATTACTTGTAATTTGTGATTATTTTTTGTTATGTGCACATAAGAAGTATTCTTATGCACGATTCAAAAGATGTATTGATAGAATATGTAGTTAATTATTGAAATTTCCAGATTACGAACTTAAAATATTGTTACAATGTTGTACTTTTTTTTCTTCACAAAACATTGCTGAAAAAAATAATAAAAAATGTCTGAAAATGAAAAGAAAATTTAACAAATTTTTGTTCATTGAAAAGAGGAAGTTTTGTAGTTTTAAGAAATATGTGGTAAATAAAAACAAATTAAAAATATTCTTTTTTATGATTTTTTGAAAAACAACCTAAAACCGCAGACCAGAGGTAACAACGCTGTATTATGAGGCCAGACCCGAATGTGTTAATTTATATGTATCTTGTTTTTCTATTGAAAGACTGTGGTAATATGAAATGCAATTACGGACTGAAACTGCCAATTGAGCAGTATGTACATTTTCTTCTTCTTTTATTTCCTTATAATTCTTGTTGATTTAACAAATGCAGTTCAAGAAGTGTAACATTGTATTAATGTGTAACCCTGAAGTTTAAAAAAGTGTTTTGAAGTTTCTAAAATAATTATTTTATTTTAACTAGAAGACTATAGTGCTGAGCTAAGTATTGATTATAGGGCTGAATCTTCTGATCGGTCAGATAAAGAATATTAATCCTAATATTCTGCGTTGATAATCTGAAAGTTTGTGTTACTGGGATAGACACTGCTACCATATGTTGTTCATTTTTATATTGCTTAGTTCAGTGACTTTAGAAATCTTAATTATAAATTACTTGATGAGATTTTAATAATAGTTGTCTCAAGCTCCCATCATCAATTTTATCTAACCATAGCGCATCCTCGGAATTAGACAAAAGAGCCAGAAATGTGACATTAAATAACAAAAACACAAATGTAGGAATTGGAAAAAAGTTAATATATAACTATATATAAGCTTAGAGATCAGTGAGCAGATTGGAATCTATCGACTTCCTGCTAATTCACATCACCAAAATTTACCCACGCACACTACTCTGAAGGACAAAGACATGTATTGTAGTTATTTATTCAATTTACAGATTTAAAAAAATATATATATTACACAGAATACCTACTAGATTGACAAATCACACATGCAACATGCACTGCATAGATTAACCTTTAGCAAACGGAGCCTTGCGCAAGTGTATTCCTGTTGAGGCCAGTGCCTTTTCAAGCACATGTTTTTCAAACTTACCGTGAAATATAGAAAAAATCATAACTCAAGAACTAATTGTTGTCGAGAGATGAAATCAGTTTTGTTTTCTCTCTTAAAGACTGGGCTTTTCATGGAGGTAAAATTTAATCAATTTGCTTCTCAACAATTACTGTTAAAGGAAGAAAGAACAACAACATTGAAATTTTCCAAAAAAAAAAATGACATGCCTGTGTCCCCCCCCCCCCCTTTTAACAGGCCAAAGTGATAAATAAATGTAGTGTGTAGCGGTGACATATTCCTACAACCATGCAAAGTTTATTTAAAAACAGACTCATACTTCTTGTCTAAAAAAATATAAACATTGTATAAAGCGGCAGTGTTGCCAGCTTACAGAAACATTTCCGGAATTTCGCTGGATGCTGGATGGAGGGAAGCAAGACAAAAGACCACTCTATGAGGATATGTAGTGCCAGTGTCCCAACTTCGAGGGGGGAAAAAATGGTGTTTGGAAATTTTGCTGAATTATGGAAAATTTCAAACTTTCGGAAATACAGACGTGTTTAGAAATTCGACCATCCGGATGCCAAAGGTTAAATGCTGAAAGTTCCATGAACTGATGACGATACGGACAAAGAAACCGTTGTACTGACAACGCCAGTAAACACAAAATGAGAAATTAGTTTGCAAAATTTTGGGTGGAGTAAAACCAACGAAATTTTGGGGGAAACGAACACAGGACTCTCAGACAGACGAGATGACACAATATAACAGCTGGACAAAATAAAAGCTTGCGATCCAGTAACCATTACCTGAACTATCATCCGAATCGGATCCATCACTGCTTTCTGAACTAGAGCTTGACTTCTCAGTCTCTGGTGACTCATGTTCCATTTCTTCTACATCACTATCGTCTCGGTCATCTTTCAGTGGAGCCATCGTGCAGCGTTTCTTCCTGGGAAGAAAACACACTTTATGCCATTCATATTTTACAAGATAAAGGACACTTTAACATCTATGTGTAAGAATAACTGTCAGGCTCACTTTAGATGAAGCATTTTCTTTAACCTCTATGCTAGCATAAATGCTATGTAAATGTAACATTTTGGTGAGTTTTTGCCATTACAATATATACAGCACGAAAGTCAAGTCGAGTTATACCATCTATGGTAAGTAAACGGTGTTTACAATTGAAACAACTAAACTATCCTTCCATATGTGTACTGTATACATATGTATGTATGTATGTAAGCAGCGTCATTGCTTTCTACTTAAAACCTTTTTACAGGAAATGTAATTCCTGTCGATTGAATAGTTATTGGCTTTTAAAAATATGAAACGATACATTGTTTACATCTCACTTGGCTGCCATTACATCTGCACTCGTGACCTAAGCTCACTTCTGATTGGTTATACTATGAAAATAGGACAGATTCAATTCTTGAGAAATGCCATAAGATTTTTCACCTTACATTAACATTTTGGTCATGGCATAAATGTTAAGGAAAATGCTTTCGTCTAAGGCGGGTCTTAGAAAAGCAATACAGGGTGCATTTCAAAAGTAAGGACATACTGGTTATAAAATATAATAGAAGAAGTTTAGCAAATATGTATTTGTGGTTACAGATATGTACAGGCATATATACTCCATTTTTCTAGTCATAGCCATCATTATTTTCCAAGCACTTTTGGTACCATGGAAGAAATATTTGTGTACCCTCTGCATAACATTCCACACATGGGATGTCAGCCAGTTAGCACTGCCCTTTTCAACATCATTTCCAATTGCCCAATGTATCAGTAACAATTCAGAACAATGTCTGTGAAATTACACAGCAAGGGCTGTATTATAGAAGCGATCATGTGATTACTTGTACAGGGTGACCAAAATATTTTGACCCCAAAACAGGAAATCTCAAGGAGATCAGTTTAACCTCACCCCCTTCCTGAAAAATCTGTAGGGCCTAATTAAAAATTGATGTTATAATTAACGTATTATTATTAACCACTTGGTGCCCAAGTATCTCGATCGAGATACTTTCCTGTAACCCCCGAGTGCCCAAGTATCTCGATCGAGATACCTTGTTATGCTTGTTGTTTTTACGTTATAATGTTGCTATTTTTGGCTGGAATTGTGATTTTCTTCTTTAATATTATTGTTAACACATATATTGCACCGTAAGGACTCTTTCAGGTCTTCTTTGTGCATAAAGAAGCGGGAAAATGGCGGCTTCCTCTGAGAAAAAACAAAAAAACATTGTGACCGACAAAGGCCGGAATTTTTGTTCCACTGAAAGTCGTGTTCTATTGCTCATATGATAATAGTGCAATTTTTTACTTGTTCCAAACATGCCTGCGATCATTTCCATGTGCATTTAGACAATGTCCTGTACTTTGTTGTCCAGGGGCAAAGGGAGAAGGGGATTTTTTCCCCAGAAATGTTGAAATTTTCAGGTTCCTCCCCTCCCCCGCATCCATATATACACTCAATGTGCATAAATTGTATGTAGTTCGAATCTATGGTTCATTCCGTGCATAACGATACTTGATTCATCCGTCTAGGGCAATTAGCCTCTATTATACAGTCGTTTCAAGGTAACTCTGCAATCCGAGGCTTGAGTCAGTGGTGCACAGACATGTCATTTGGGGGGTACAAGTCGTGTTCTATTGCTC
The DNA here is from genome assembly GCF_977018435.1 of Lepisma saccharinum. Taxonomy (NCBI): domain Eukaryota; kingdom Metazoa; phylum Arthropoda; class Insecta; order Zygentoma; family Lepismatidae; genus Lepisma; species Lepisma saccharinum. The sequence continues at coordinate 20,174,035 of NC_139256.1, read as the reverse complement.
ATATGATAACAGTGCAATTTTTTTCTTGTTCCAAACATGCCTGCGATCATTTCCATGTGTATTTTGACAATGTCCTGTAGTTTGTTGTCCAGGGGCGGAGTGGGATTTTTTCGGAAATTGTATAGTCCGAATCTATGGGTCATTCCACGTATAAATATATATTATTCGTCTGTCTACGGCAATTAGGCTCCGATCTACAGTCATTCTTATAAAACTCTGCATTTTGCTCAAAATTGGACCGGGCACCTGGGCTTACCTGGCAAAAGAGGGTCGGGTACCAAAAGGTTCAAGGATGGATCACGTAAGTGATGCATCATAAACAATAAGTGAAATATGATCACCTGTTGTAAAAAGGTGTCAATTATTATAATCTTGATATGACTTACACAGTGCATTTGGTCCCTTCTGATCAACTTTTGACATAAGCCTTACACTGAAATTGAAGAGTACTAGAAGTATTTATCAGAAGATCCAATCTTCTTGAGAGTAGTTTTATTCTTCACCAACTGTTTATAAATCTCCCCGAAAACCTTACCCAACATATCACGCACACAACGCGAGATTTGTCTTGTGAGTTTGTGTCAAGATGCAGGATTTAAATTCTTGTTGCAATTCCGTATTGAAACTGCATGTACGCTTCTTGGCCTTATTCACTGCTCTACAAATCACGGAATGCACACAAAACAATATTTTTTTTTTTTTTTATCATGAAATGTATCTCAAATTTAGACTTGGTTTTCAAGCTAACTCCTAGACTTTTATAAAACGGGGACGTATGGTCACCCAATCTCTAAGCTCGTGATGGCATTGCTGTGAATTTCCCTCACTCATTTAACTGGAGGATTGTTTATTCTCTCAGCCATCATTACTCATTGTAACACAAAAGCAAGCAACAGCAAACTGGTAAGCATGTAGTTGCTACATGCCCCATAGACTATTTGCAGCTACTGCACGATCCACCCACTGTTGCCCTTACGTTTTATAACCAATTGGCCCTTACTTTTGAATGTGCCTCGCACAATTTCATAATTTATGAATGGAAGCAAATCCATTGCAGAACTATTTTCGCTCAAACCACTTCACAGCATGTGAGATTTTCAAAATATTCACTACTATTCCCAAAAACCTACAAAAAAAAATTCATATTAATGCACCTTGAATTTATCCCTTTTTATTGACCCACATCACTGTAATTAACCTAGATTGGAAATTCCACAAAAGCTGTCATTATAGACCATTACACTAGCAAGACAAAATACATTATTATTTATATTAATTATCCACACTAAATGTGTTAGTATGACATTGCTAATCATATTACATGAAGAAGATAAGGTTAATTGTTCATTACTGCATGCCACACACCAACTAAGTGCCTTGTGTGTAATAAAAACTACAACCATAAATACAGCATAAAATTTATTAGCCATAATTTAAAAATATCTTAAAATTCATTGAAAAATATATATTATGCTATCTCATTTGTTCTTCTACTTTCAATACAGGCAGGCATGCTGCTAATCAAATATTTAACAAACTCTCCCTGGAATATATCTTCACAATTCTAATTGTTCAAGAAAAGTTGCTTCGCATACACAAAACAGAATATATGCAGAAAACATATGTTTGAAATACATAGAGAATACTATTTCCCAATGTTGCTTCAACTAAATATTTCTCACCTCACAGTATGATACCAAAATCAAGGTATTATATATATATATAAAAATGTAATCAAAAGTAACTTCCCCATCTACTGTTCAATTAAAATAAGACTTGCATGAATCAGTTCATGCAGAACAATATATTTTTGAAATAGTTATAAAATTATTTTTTTAAAACTTGAAACTCAATCAATAAATTTGTGTTTGCAACAGACAGCATATACCAACAAGTGATCACATAACATCCAAATATTAGAACATAAATCTTCCCAATACTACCAAACTACTCTAACTACCTAAATTATAAAGCATACCTGGTTTGGTAAGATGAATAGGACAATGTTCTTTTGTTTTCCATCGTAGAATTATCAGTCTCTCTTTTTCTCTCTATCTCACTCTTAAGAATTTCTAAAACAACTTACACCTCAACTCCACAAAAATCAAGGTTTCTTTATTTTGTTATTATCAATCAGATTTTTATTACAGCCAAATTGTGTAATTTATCTTTATACTGTCCTGCAATCAAATTTCAGTGTCATTTTGTAACTAATTCCAACAATCCAATTAAGTATCACTTTCTTGAAATAAAAACAATGAATTAGAACAAAACTGCAGCCACTTGAGATCACTAACAAGGGGAAAAAAATCAAGAAATAACTCTTCACAACATGCACTTCAATAATACAAACTACTTCTTAGAGCATATATATTCTTCCCAAACTTCTTATTTGACCACCCCGAAAGAATTCTAAGTCCCGAATTCGTAAACTTAGCAACATTGCACTTCGGCTCCAGGTGAGAGTAGCCAACCTTGAGTTGGTCCTTCCACTAGACAAAAAACGCTGCGGTGAGAGGTTTTCAATTTTGCAGTTTCCATGAACTTAGAAACTATAAAAAGCTATTATAATACACAATCAAACAGAAATAATACATTGGAAAAAGAACCTTGAGGAATTTTTACGATTCTGCTTGCTCAACTTGAAATTAGAGGAGTTTGAAACACTGAATAGTTTTTCTCCACCCGAAGGAAATCGCCATCAAGTTTGTGCAGAAAGAAGCAAATTTGTGAGGAGTTTATGCGGCATTTTATTTACAATACCTTGCATGATATCAAACAGTTCTCAAAAAATAATATTTTTCAGGACTTGTGCTTGGAACACAGGAAGGTGGGTGTCTTCATAAACATCATGCTTTTAAGGGCATATCGTTGTCAAGTTAACTTAGAGCAGTTGGTTCGACACTACTATCCTTGTTTTACGTCAAGCATGAAAGATCACGGGTTCAAATCCCACCCTCTCCTTTTTTTTTGCTTAACAGAGACCATTGATATTAGAATATTTAAAAAATGAATCCGATGCACACCTGAGGGACATCCCTTCTGCGCATTTTTCCCCTTAGAAGTTGCAGATTTCCAGGATTTAAGGTTACAACTTTTTTAGTTATTGTTCATATGTTAACACACACATCATGATTAAATCACAAATCACATATATGTATTCAGGATGCAAAATGTAATGTTATTTAAGTTATGTATTGTTTATATTCTTCACTGACACCTAAAATATTGATTATTTCGATATAGCTACTAAAAAAACATATACAGTTATGTTACATAGTGATGTAGTGCATTACTGTAACGAAGCAGAGAGTTTAATGAGTTCAAATTTCTAAGATTGGTAATTTTATGTCAGTTCCTTTATAATGACTGTTGTCAATCTCCTAACCACCATCTTACCATGCGTCTAAAACCAAGAGTAAATCACCAATTAACAGAAATGGTTATTGCAACGGAGGCCAATGCAATAAGAAACTACTAATAAGTATTTATATAGTGAGTGAGAAACAAAAATTCAAAACCTTATAATGATCGTTAATTCGTCACTGCTTTGTATCTAAAAAAATGGTGTTATTTCAACAGAAAGTACGAGTATCAGATCTAACAAACTTTCCCCACTAACTTTGCAATATTCGAAACCAGCATCACAGACTTAGCTCAATGTAACTTGATTCTGTGCATTCCACGAGGCATGTGGCTTCCTCCTATAATCGAATTAACTACCTTACTATTTCCTTTCACCTTGTGAAATACAGAGAGCAATGTTAACTTCTTAGCACGGTAGATAAACTTTACACCCAACGACATACTCCTTAAAAAAATCCTGCCTAGGTGGAGAATCAAACCTACGACCTCCCTCATGAGAATCAAGCATGCTACCTCTTCTCCAGGTAGCTTATGTTAAAATTTGCTACCAGTTTGAAGAAGCCACTTCACACATAATGTCATGTCTATAATTTGCTCATGGCAATTTTTATGATTAATCAATTTCAGAAAAAATCGAGAAACACTGAAAGGGAAAAATGATGAACATTTCTATAGGTGTTTTATCATATTTTGTAAATTGTGTGTAAATTCAGTCTTTTGAACAAGTAATCGTTTAGTTACGATGTCTATTGTTGTTTGTTTAAAGTAGGAACAGGAGAGAGACAAGGAGTCATTTGAACCAGACCCCGATTGCCAAGAAACTTCAGTTTTTTTTCCGAAGACTAGGAAAAGAGAGAGAAAAGTGATATTCAACGAATGAAATTCAAACAATGGGATATCTTGCAAGTGCATCCTAACGAAGTGGAGATATGGGACGATACAATCCCTCGGCAAGGAAAATTTAAGTAAGCAGTCTCCTTCCCTCCAACTTTTTCAATGGTCATAATCAGTAATTAGGGTCCGGAAGTGGATGAAAAATCAACTTTTTCTCTGACCCTTAAGAACAATGCTAAACCTGATATCATGTCATTTTCCCTTCAGTTAGTGGGTTCAAACCTATTTCTTTGCAAAATCTTTTTCGGAAAGTAAACTGATTTGGACAAGAATGCTTATCTACGTTCCTTGGATATTTCCGTTGATATTTATGCGATTTACATCCAGCATTTCCGGATGAAGAAACATGCAAAATCTCAGGTGGGTAGTTTCAAACATTGAATATAGCATAATATTTGTGGTTGTATCATTTGAAAATCCGACGTTTCTTTTAGGTCCGCAGTCAAGAGCACAAACAAAGAACATTGTATTTGTGTGTATGTGTGTTGTTGTTTTAACTACTTTATGCACATATAAGCTAATCAGAACTGGACCTACAGTTTAAACAGGAATCCAAACCACTGTGCAATGGGCCTCCATCTGATATAAAACCCAGGACACACTGATTACAACATACTGTTTAAGAACATATATTTATGACAAATATTTAATGTGTGTTCACATAACTTTTGGCAGCTGAATGATAGAAAGATCTTGCCAAAAATACTGCCAATCACTGAAAAATCAAGAAGTTGAGTAGAAACATTCCCAAGGTATGCATAGCATAAATATTTACAATGATTTAATATAATCTTATATTACATTACTACAACACTTCGTACTCTGTAAATAACAATAAAAAAAATAATCAGGAATGGGTGAGATTTGAAACTACGATGTTTCGTTCTTGACGAAAAAGTAAAACAAGGCAACTGTCTAACCAACTGCTCCAGGAGATTACCAACGTGAAACTTTGTAAAACAAGTTGATCTGAATATAGAAATGCCATACGCTAGACTATGCAAGACTCAACAAAATTTTAAACATAATGGAATGAGATTATTCAATTTGCTACCAGCTTCTATACGTAATTTAGAAAACAAGCAGTTTGCTAAACACATTAATAATATATTAGTACGATATTGTATATATAGTGTCACGGAATTTGAAGAACACTTCCGGCAGGGCCTGTAAAATGTAAATGTCTACTCATAATGCATCACAGAGCTGTAAAATGGGTTTTTGTACATGACTTGTATTGTAATCAAAATACAGTACTATTTTCCAATTGCTTTCGCTGTAATAAAACATGTAGTTTAATTTGCAAACTGTATCGTTGAATGTGTAATATTTAAATATGTATTTTTAATTTTCTTTTCTTTTGAAATTTTTTATATTAGTATTTATATACTTATTATGACAAAGTCTATTGCAATCATGTTGTTAAAGTATTCTATTCTATTCATTTTGCCAGAGTTCCAAACAATGTTTCGCCACAGATCAGGGAAAAGACTCACTTTGTGGGATCGTCCAGTATTATGCAATTTTCTTTACTGTAATTTTGCCTAAAATCGAGAGAAATTTGCTTCATTGCATTGAAATGTGATGTCAATTCTCTCCAGGTGGTGCAGAACCAGATCAGTGTTTCCAATTGCACATAAATTCCCCTCTTTTCAATTTCAGAACGAATACTTTTAAAAAAAAAATCAATATCCGTATTTCCAATTTAAGATTTTTGTTTAATTACGTATATTACTGGTTTAGGGTTTCTGTAAGAGTCTAGTTTACGTCTTTTTCCTAAGGAATACGTGTCATATATCGTTGGAAAGGTTATTTTATAAGGAATTAAACAAAGTAAATCCCAAGGCGAGGAAAAATTTCCTGGAGGAGAAAATCGAGAAAAACCGACGTTGTCCGGATATGCGTGATTGAACGTACTGCGGACATATTTCGATGATGAAGCACATATTTAGGGGTTAAATGAGTGCTAATGGAACCTAACCTAACAGACCTAACCTCGTAGGCATACCTCGTTCCCGTGAATGGTTAGTGACAAAAAGTGTAAAAAGAAAAACTTACTTACCCTACGGATGCCGGAGCGCCGGCTGTCTGCTAGCACAGTTTTGTAAACAGGCAAGAAAGAGTGCGCAAGAAAGACGTAAACGGGCAAGAAGGAGTGGGCAAGAAGGACGTAAACTAGACTCTAGCCAGGGTTTCTAACTTCAAGGAATGTGAAACAATGAAAGAAATTCACAAGAGCCTTTTCGTTTAGAAAGAAAAACTGTTGCTAAGTCGGATACTATTTGTGGACTCTGAACTGCTATGTTGCCAAATTTACGAATTCAGGACTTTGAATTTTTTCAGGGTGGTCAATTAAGATGTTACAAAGAGTACACTGTTTAGGTTTCAAACAATTTAATTTAAACGTACAATTCAGACTTAATGACAAAATTTACTCATTAAATTTTTACTTCTCCATGTAAAGAAAATACAACTAAAAAATGTCTCTTATTATATTATAAAACTGGATGATGTTTCAATAGAGAAAAGGACTACTACAAAAAAACTTCCACACTAAAATAATGTAACAACATATGAGGAAAATGTGTCACAATGAAGACACTCTCTCAGGTTAGCAACGAATTGAGTTCTAGAAAAGCTTTTGAGAGCAAATGTTACTCTCACCTTCAGGGATTGAAGTAAAGTATAGCCCATAAAATCAAGAAACCATTCTAGACATAAGCATGAATCTCTTCATCATTAATCACCAGGAAAGTTTCACGATGTACTTATAAAGTTTGATACATCAGAATTCACCATATACATATTCCTCAATGTAACACAAGATTTTCCTTCCAAGCACATGGCATATTCTTATCAAAGAGCGAATTTACAATACCGGACCCCTCGCCGATTTTTGTAATATTTCACATACTCACTAATTGACGCCTCCTAATCACAAATTTGAAATTTAAAGTTGGGGGTCACCTGTAGAAATTTTAAAATAAGGGGGTCTGTGATAGCAACCGACAATGCACGATTGCTCATTATTTATCCCAAGTTTTTGAGTTTCGAGTACTTCAGGAACAAAATATATATTCCTGACATTACTATGACCTCAAATTTTAACTATTCTTGCCTAACCTAACCTTACCGTGAATGGGTCGTGGGGCTATTCGTCAATGGATTTTTGAGTCTACCCGTGCATGTTTTAACGACCTCAAATTTTAACTATTTTTGCTTAACCTAACCTAACCGAAAATGGTCAGTGCATGGTCCGTGCATGGTTTTGCACTAATTGTGATAACGATCCGATAAAGAATCTTATTTTCGTATCTTGCAATTTTACGATTGATGCATTGTTGACAAATTTACCTGTAATCAAATCAGTCCACACTCTCTTCGGCCATTCTTATACGATCCATGCTCTCCAGTATGAAATCAACAGTGTGGCAACGTTGTAGACAAGATAACTAATTGTGAACGTCAATTGTTCAGATCAACAAATATGGTTCCCATACTTGTAAACGGAGAATCATTGAGAGAATAGAAAAGCTTATTTTACAACTTATACACGTTAATGAACAATTTGTACACCTCGCCCAAACATATTAACCTCAGATAAATAATCACGACGGTAACTATCTGATATCGCCTGAACAGAATTCTTCAAATTTACAGGAGAAACTACTTACTGAAATCAGTTTCTGTATCATTGTCAAGGTTCTTCGAGGTATTTTCTTTCACGGAAACTAATAGAATGCTGCAGAACAATAAATAATCAGTTTTTACGTAAGGAACTTGCATCTTCTGCAACATTAGGCCGTTGTTTCCATTATGTACGTGCAGATGGCGCGAGCGTCGAAAGTCACGTGGTCTCGCCAGTGTTTCCAAACGTGCCTTTTTTTATGAGTTTTTTAATTATATTTTTTAACTATGCTTACCTAACCTAAACCAACCTAACCTTGCCAGAAATGGTCCATGGGGCTATCGTGAATGGTTTTTGGGGCTATCCGTCGATGGTTCGTGTGGCTATCGTGGATGGTTTATGATGACATAATGAACACGAAAGTAGGTATTTTTTTGTTAAGAAGGTTGAAACACTGCATACCCACTCCAAATCGACAAAACACAAGCAGGATGCGCGATGATCCATGACGAGTGCACGCCATACTGCCTGTTACCCAAGCATAACAAGGAAGACAAATAATGACTCGTAATATGAAAAGTTGGCACTATTTTATGGAAAAAGGCATAACTTCACCTTAAAGAATTTCCCGCAATGCAGAATAGGTAAGTATCAATGCTAAAATTAAGGAAATAAACGAGTGAGAGGTGTTCGGGCCTTATCGGATAAGTACCATCGCGACTAATTATTTCGTAAGTATAAGCAGTAGCATAGAAATTACAGAAGGGTCCGGTATTGTAGATTCTTGCCTTGGCCAAAACAAACTGAAATTCACATCTCAAATAAATGAACTTTTGGGTAAGATAGTCAAAATTAAAATGTAGATACACTTTTTATTACACTTTCGTCCCGTATTTTCTTTTAATATGACACCAAAACGTTAATTCATTGATGCCTGAAAGACTGATGATGTGAAGCAAGATATTATGAACCAAAGCTCTACAACAATGATCCTATTCTCTTGGAAGAGATGGAACATTACCCATCCCAATCACAGTTACTGTATCTCGATGTCAGCTCGTAAATATACAGTGTTTCGTGTTCATATTTCGATTTTGCCCCATCAATTACTCGGATGCAAAAAAGGAAATAACTGGTTAAATTTGACAAACATGATACATAAAAAGTCTTCCCTCCAGGCTTTGACAAGTATACACGCTTACCTTGTGATTTGCTATTTGCTTAGGACTGTATATAATGTGTTTATATATTCTCCTTCAGTAAATACCGGTACTCCTATTATTTTAAAAGTTGTTGTGAGGTTACTCTTAATTCTTGCTAGTCTGCAAGTTGCAGAGCTACAACAACTTCCAATCTGGATAGGACCATGAAAGTGACATTATTGGTTTGAATCAGATCAAATTTCACGTGTTTTGTCGAATATGATGCTAAAGAAATATTCACTGCACAGAACACGCTACAAAAACTTCCTGTTCACATTCCTACAGTCCAACAGCCGAAGAAGGACTAGTGCAAACAAAACTTTCACGCACGTAACTCTTCTACTCGACCTGCACTTGAAAACGACGCATTGGTAAATCTAATTCTTCGGAGACTCGGTACCTCGAAAAACAAGTATCACAAGCTTTCTGTTTGTTGAAAACGATAAGACATCCCAAATGTCTTACCTGGACCTGCTTTCAAGCTCATAGCAGTTTTGCGACACCCCAACAGATGTCTCTGTCACAAATAACGAACGTGTGCAATGCTGATGGCCCTCGGGCAGGGTTGGCATGTTTAAAACAAAAGTGTTTAAAACACTTTGTTTTAAACGTTTAAAACACACGGCTTTGTTTTTTTTACAAATGTTTTAAACGTTTAAAACAATCTGTTTTAAACATGTTTTTTTTACAAGTGTTTAAAACACATTTTGGTGGTAGATATTTTATAGTCTGTGATAATTTTTTTGTTTGGCAACCCTGTTTTTCATTGAATCTGTGTCAATTAATCCGTTCTTTACAGGTCTCACTTATCGCACAACACTTGAGCAACCTTATGTTCTGACGTCACAGGAGAAAGCTTTATAATTTTAGGCTAAATGCCTATGTTGTTAGGTTAGGCAGGCTAGCAATGTATGCACAAGGTAGCAAGATTGTTGTGCGACAAGAAAGACCCGTGCTTTACTGTAGAAATCGAAACCTCTCAGTTCCTTGTTTCGTATCGTCCTGTAAGTTTGAGACTGGTGGAAGCTTGAAATGGAAACTAATATCTAAATACACAATGCGTGATTTTGATCGTGACGTGATTTTTTTTCTTTTGCGATACGATTCATTGGTTTGTATAACTGAATGAAGCGCATATGCTTACTTTTGGAAACATAATTTTGTACTTTGAAAAAAATCATCTGGAGAATCTATTATGACACTGCAGGTTGTTTTCTGCTATATAAACTGTTCAGGCAGCAGGAAATATTTCACCGTGATTTTTTCAGGACGAGGATAGGAATTCTATAATATTTAGTTTCTTGAAATTTAGATGAATATAAATCCTAACCTACTTCAGTAGTGGCGGAAAAAGGGGGGCTATTACCCACAACTTTTGTCCCTGCAGTCACGGCCGCCGACTTGTCAAAATTATTGGGGGGCTCTGATCACTGAAATATATTATTGAATGACTCACTCTCTCCCTTTTTTAAGTTTTGGCCACAGTGTTCGGAATCTCATAAAAGTCCGATCCGGACTTCGGGAAATGATTTCCCGAATTTTCGGGATCCCGTGCAGTCAGGAAATACTGAATGCTCATTTGAAAATGTCGTTATTTCTCGACGTTTCTGCATTGTCAATTTCTGGAACTTACCGTAAATTGTTAGTTTTTAATCCAGAAATCACTTAAAATGAAAATGACGTGTATAATTCGAGATTTTCAGAGCTTCGGGAAATTTTGAACATTTCCCGACTCAGTAGGGAAATTGAAAATTTTTCCCGTCCCGCACACCCCTAATAAAAGCCCATGAATTCCTCAAAAATGTCATTTTTTTATTCACAGTTCGAATGCAGAATATTAATTGTCCACGGTTGGATATGTCACAAGTTTCGTCAACCATAATAGCAAAATATTCCCGACTTTTATTATCTGCTACCACGGAGCGCAAAACAGATCTCCCTAATATATCAATGATCTCGTTCTGAATGTCATGCGAGAGCCATTTGTAGCCCGAACGTCCCATCCACTACCCTAGTTCATGCACATCGTCTTTTGAAACTCATGTTTAGTAAAAATTTTAACAATACTCATAATTACATACTTAGTATATACTAGTAATAAATCATGCGTTTTGCTGTCTCTGGTCATAGCCTCCCCAAAGTTGATGGTTTAGCGGTTTTAGTCCACCAAAGTTGATGGTGTAGAAAATTTTAAATGTGTATTAAAAGTTAAGTTCATGTGGCACAGTTCAGAGTAAACTTTACAAGAGAAGCAAAATAATACATTAGATCTTCTTAAGCAAAATTATTTGGGTGGCTCTGCCCCCACATTGTTAATATTGGGGGGCTCGACCCCCACCCCTTAAGCCCCATGGAGTCGGCGCCTATACCTGCAGTAGAGGTGTGCGAGATCCCGAAAAGTCGGGACCGGGATCGGGAAAGAAAATTTCCGTCCCGATCCTGACTTTCCGACGTTTTGGGATCCCAAGCAGTCTGGAAATTCCGAATGGTCATTTTAAAACGTCGTCAATTCTAGACATTCTCTGCATTGTGGTTTTGTACCAGAAGTGCAAAAACAAGCACTTAAGATGGAAATTACATGTAGAATTCGAGATTTCAAGAGCTTTGGGAAATTTCGAACACATCCCGTCCCGAAAATTTTCCGACTTTTTCGGGAAATTGAGAATTTTCCCCGTCCCGACCCAAAAAAATTCTGTACCCCACACCCCTACCCTGCAGTATGGTAAACCTTATCTCCAAAGGTAAATAAACTGTCCTTGTCGCCATTGTACTCATAAAAATGAGTATTTTTTCTCTGTAACGACTTTAACTATAATTTACTGGGAAAAGGTTGAATTTGTTTTGTTTAAAACATGTTTAAAACATGTTTTTTTTAACTCATGTTTAAAACTATGTTTAAAACAAAAAAAACATGTTTTAAACAAAAAAAAACAGTTTGTTTTGTTCTTTTTAAAAAAAACACAAATTTTGCCAACCCTGCCCTCGGGTATCGAAGTCTGGTCGAAGGTAGGGGGTTAAAAGTCAAAATTTATTGCAAAATGGCCATGAATTTTTATTTTAAAAAAAGGGGGCGGGGGAGTCGGAGTTGACTTGTCTGTCGTCGAAGTGACCCGAAAAAAGAGAGGGGTGTTGGGGAAACTGGGAAACGTAAACGACGATAATACTGTTCAAATTGCCCTTCGCTATTTCCATTTTTTCTTATTCTAGTTAATACTCTCTGCTTATGTTTTTGTTTTAATTCTTTATGAAATTGAAATTGTGAATAAGAATATTTTACGGTGGCAATGGTGAATGGTGCCACGGCCAGGCATTGAATTACATCACTCATTAGAAAATGTTCAAATTAGTGTCGCGCTTCCTTGCAGATGGCAGCAGAGAAAATAAGCGTGGCTTCATATAAAGAAGAAGTCACTAGCGAGTGGTCTTGTGTCCTCCCTCCTTGTTTGCGTTGATAATAAATTAAAATCTTTTTGTCAATATGTAGATTATGTCTACGCATATATAACATAAATCATAGTTTCAAAACAACTATTGCCTTTATTTACGGTAGACCATAAATAAAAAAGGTAATGGTGTCAGCATAAGTAAAGTTTAGCTTTAGCCAGCCGTATTTGTGAATGAGTGCCACAAGCGTAGAACCACAGCAGCCGCACAGCGCCACAGACTAAACAGACTCCGCAAGGTTTCCGGTACGAGACGAGATGATGACGTCAGAGAAAAAAAAGGTGCAAGGAGACGAGACAGAGTAGCCACCGAATATCCGATACAGTTCGTATTGCGGAAAGTGTGTTAATTGCGTTGATCAGTAGTGGTTTTTGAGAGATGCAAGTTTGGAATTTATTGTTGCTGTTTCGGTCTTCGATGGTTTCGATGTGTCTCATGTAAATCAATCAAAGTGAATGTTATTGTGTTAATTTTATGACTGTCAAGCATTATTCACAAATCATTTTTGTGGGAAGGTAAGGAACACTTTCTAGCCTTTTGATTTTGATTAAAGTAGTTCGTTGCTGTGAAAATATCGACAATGATCATGCCTTTTTCTGCCTCTATTTAAAACCTTGTATTACATTTACGTTAAAGTTACGGAGATCAAGTCCAACTGAAAAGCATATGCTGCACATATACAATAATTAAAATTAATTCTTCGTTTGTGTTGACATTTATTGAGCATCTTAGTAATTCGGAAGCTCGTCTAGAATCAAATTTGAATATCGGGATTCTTAGTTTTTTAATCGAGTAAACCATACCCGAAGTGAAATGTTTTTTTAGAAGGGTGACTATCCTTAGAAGAGGTACATGTTTGTAGAGAGCTTTTAGGATCAAGTTTTAAATGCAACTTGCTGACAAGTTTTAAATGTAACCGCTTTACTGCAGAATAAGAATGTAATTTCAGTATTAATGGATAAGAATGAATTTTATATCAATGTACAGGGTGAGCAAACAATGTCATTACACCTTTATGTAACAAATGTAGGCACTATTATTCTAACTTATTACAACTGCACGTATACGTTTTGGAACATATTGCTTCAACGAATAACATAACGTAATGTCAATAATGGCAAGAAAGAAAACAAATTGTCCAAAGGTTATGTATGTACCCATCTATTCTTGTAACAAGAAGTAACAGTGCAGTGTTCAACAACAATACTCTTCATGATTTCAGCAAATTGTCACATGTTGAGAGATGTAGGTTTGTGCAGGTCAGTCAAGTGTAGCTCCAAATTGCTGTTGGAAATTGCATGCACCTCTTCTATTGTGTTTCCCGTTCTTTCCCTTGCGTAAGACAAACATCGTGCAGTAGTATGTTACTCAATGGTAATATTACTTGTATCAGCCAATGTTTATGGTGTAAATCTTGTACCCTGAATTGTGTTTTAGATAAGACATTTCTTCCTATAAACCAGACACTGTTCTTTTCACACATTATCGGATTATAGAGGTACACATTTTTCTGACATGTTCCATTTTGATGTCTGTAGAACCATAAATGGTACTCACATTCATTGACTTAGATTAACAGGAATGGGACATTCCATGAAATGTGGTCCTACTCTATGTCAATAATGGCAAGAATTTACAATACTGGACCCTTCTATAATTTCTATGCTACTGCTTATACTCGCAAAATAATTAGTCGCAATGATTTATCTGAGGTTAACATGTTGGGGTGAGGTGTAGAAATTGTTCATTAACATGTAGAAGTTGTAAAATAAGTTTTTCTATTCTCACAATGATTCTCCGTTTACAAGTATTGGAACTATATTAGTTGATGTGAACACTTGACGTTCACAATTAGTTACGCTGTCTACAGCATTGCCACACTGTTGATTTCATACTTGGAGAGCATGGATCGTGTAAGAATGGCGGATGAGAATGTGGAGTGATTTGATTACAGGTAAATTTGTCAACAATGCATCAATCGTAAAATTGCAAGATACGAAAATGGCGTCTTCGGTGAACAATGTTTGCCATTAAAGTGCTACGAAAATAAGATTTTTGGTAACAGTTCTTTATATCGGAGACACATTTCTTCATTTTTACAGAAGAAACTACTTACGGAAATTAGTTTCTCCAAGCTTTCCAACGTTCGTCGAGGTATTTTCTTTCATCGTGAAATATATTTAACTGGGAAATCATGTATTTTCAAGAGAGATATCTCACCGACCACAATTGCCATTGTTTTCATTTTGCCTCCCGTATCTAAACCGGATGCAGCATACGTTTCATGACATACCCCCTGTCAGTGTTTCCAATCCTTTTTTTTTTCACTATGCTTGCCTAACCTAACGTTATCTGTGAATGGTTCGTGGGGCTATCCGTCAGCTACCCGTTCATAATGTACAATTTTCACTGGTAACGAACATGATAGTAGGTATTTTTCGGAGAAGGAGGTTGGAAACACTGCATACCCAGAACGTGAGTCAAGATGTGACCGCCATATTGTGTGTTATGGAAGCGAGGAAAGGAATCAAAGAAATCACTCTGTATGTGAAAAATTGTGTTTGTTTTCGTGTAAAAAGCGTAATAGAACCTTAAACTATTCCGCAATACACAGTTGGGAAGTACGAACCATGCTAAACACAAAATATCTGATTTTAATGTGTGTCCGATATAACGAACTGTTACCAGATTTTTTATCGGTTCGTTACCATTGGGGCACATACTACTTTGTTCCGCCTACAGAATCCTGGGACAAATTGTGTGTCGCAAGTTTTCATTCATGCCATTCAAGCGTTACGTATCTGACATTCACACATAAAACTTAATGTTCTAGACATGTGATTGGATTCAAATATTCATAATGTACTGATTTCATAGAATTATGAAGAACTAAGTGGTGTCTGCTATCAACTGAAAAAAGAAAACATAGTATGATAACATATCCTGAATGCATGAAAAACATTAACAGACATGTGTTACACGTGTGTCTTCATTTGTCAATGTTTTTCATGCATCCAGGCTATGTTATCAGCAATTAAAAACATTAGGTATAACTACTCATATATATAACTTGGTACAATAGGACTCACAAGAATGTAGATTTTTCCTATAGGCTATATTGTGATTATTTTTTTTAAATGTTGTGACACACATTAGATTACAATAGACAGCTCTTTTGTCAATATCTACATTAAAGTGGACACCCGATTTGTCAACCTTACATTTCACTGAAATTATGCTCTTCTACTAGAGTATGCAATAAACATCAATCACACAAATAAATATAATACATACATGTATGCAAAAAGAACCCTTTTATAAAAAAAATATTAGTGACTCACGTTACAAACATTGTGGCTCATGTTACATTTAGTGTGTAGACAAGTTTCAGTTTAGCTAGTCTACTCAACAACATAATTACAGGGTAGAGTTACTTTCTCGCAAGTTACAAGAGTAGCAAGTCACATAGTAACAGGAGTGAAATAATACTTATTTCAACAAGTGAGCAAAATGGAGAATTGCAATTCATATAATTAAAAAAGAAAAATGTTTCAAGATACTTAACAAAATACAAGAATGAAAGTAAAGAATTGCAATTTATGCAATGAAAAGAAACATTTTGAATTACAGTAACAGTTCTAAGATAAGAACATTAATTTCAAAGTACTGGAATCAATACAAGTGCAACACAAATTATACAGTATAAGTGGTGAATGTTTGGTAAAACGAGCCTACTCAAATTTATAATGACCACATGCATTGACAAGGATGGGTATGTTTTTCTTGATGAGCTGTGAACGTGTGTGAAATATTTCGTCTGGTGAAGACTGCCAGCAGAGTGTAATTTACACATATTACTCAGTATTAGCTAAGAAAGTTAACAAAAATAGTTGTTCTGCACCGTATTTTAGCCAACCTCATATACATCATGACTTGCGTTACAACTTCTTTTGCTGTATATTAGGCAATTCCAACAAAAGAAGAAAAACACTTTTTTTTCATTGTGGTATTCTTATAGAAACAAGTAAACTATATATTTTGCAACAGAAGTAATTTGTTTTATAAATACTGGAAAAAATGTGTGTTTTTGTGACTTGCGTTACTGCTACGCACGTGTTTTAAAATATTTTTTTCGAAGCTATAAAACTTAATGCATTTAAATTGGTGCTCCTGAGAAATGAGTACCTGATTTACTTCTTTCCAATGTTGCAAAACTAGATAGTGTAGCAACTGTAAATCTACTTGTCATCAACTGCAATAATCACAAATTTCCAGCCTTGTTTTTCACCTACTTTTTATCGAACTTCACAAAACTTGTAATTCATGTCGATTTCTAACACTGAAATATGATATTTTGGTCCTTTACCAACATGCCTGCAAAAAAATAAGCCAAAATGAACAGTTTTAATTTTTCAGTTCTATGTCCTGCTTTTCATGGAATGAACCATTTTCTTTTTGCCGATGAATAAGACTTTTCGTGGTAACAAGTGCGTTATATCGGAGACACCTTAAAATTGGATATTTTGTGTTTCTGATGGTTCGTACTTACGAATTGTGTATTGCGGAACATAGTTGAAGGTGCTATTATGCTTTTTACATGAGAATAACAAGTAATTCTTTTGGTTCCTTTCTTCCGTTGTGGAACATACAATATGGCGTACACAGCTGTGGATCATTGCGCGTCGTGGTTGTGTTTTGTCGATTTGGAGTGGGTATGCAGTATATTCATTAATACGACTTCTTAACCGAAAAATACCTACTTTCGTGTTCATTATGTCATCACAAACCATTGACGGGTTGCCCCAAAAACCATTCACGATAGCCCCACAAATAATTGATGGATAACCCCAAAAATCATTCACAATAGCCCCACGAACCATCGACGGATACCCTCAAAAATCATTTCCGGTTAGGTTAGGTAAGCATAGTTAAAAAAAAGGGCACGTTTGGAAACACTGGTGAGACCACGTGACTTTCGATGCTCACGCCATCATTAGGGACATAATGGAAACAACGGCATAATGTCGCTTTGCACAAAATGCAATTTTATTATACAAAAGTGCTTATTTCTTGTTGAGCAGCATTCTACGGTGAGAAAATACCTCCACAAACTTTCACAATGCTACAGAAACTCATTTCCGTAAGTAGTTTCTTCTGCGAAAATGAAGTAATGTGTCTCCGATATAACAAACTGTTACCCTTTTCTGAACTGGAAACAGTGGTAATTACATTCACAATCATTTTCATTATGCTACGACACTTTCTCTTTCTTCTATGAACGAAAAATGCCCTGTTGATGGGAAGCACACATGCTTATGTAAGGTGCTTTTTATATCTTTTTTTCACCGATAAATTGCACCCCTCAAAACTTCAAAGATAGTAATTGCTAATCCCAAGGTTCAAATTTACTGCAAGAATAATTTCTACAATTGTGCAATAGCCTACTTGGTCTTTCTTCTATGAGACTGAAAAAAATCATTAAACATTCGGAACCATTGCCTTAAAAAATATTAGCCTATATGCTTCACAGGCAAATGAATATGTAGTTCCGTTTCTAGGATCTTACAGATACGACGACGCATATGTTAACAATAACAACTATTTATTACTGCCAAAACGGTAAGATACAAAATTGTTCAAATTTCTATGACGTCTTCACCTCGAGACCGCCATTCTACCGGATACCCACAGACTCTTCAATCCCGCGTAAAGTGAGCATAGTTGCCAGTCCGCAACATTCCCCCCTTTGCGAACATTACGCGCTAACAATAGTATTTCTACTTTTACATGAATATGCCCTTACATATTTTCTCCATTTTTGATTTAGTCATTTTTAGTTAGTATATCAGCTTCTAGATTTTCTGAATTTACATGTTGAAGATACACATTCCCATTTGCTACATCCAGTTTTACAAAATTATATTTTCTATTTATATGTTTAGTTCTTGCCTTTACATTGTTACTTGAGATCCAATCAATTGCTGATTTACTATCAGTTTTAACAATCACTGGTCTATTTACAAAATTTCCAACATCTAATTCTGATATTAAACTTATGACCCATTTTATATCACACAAACCTTCACATAATGCAATCAATTCTGCCTCACAAGTAGACAAAGCAACCAAATTCTGTAATTTGCTTTTCCAGCTGATGACTGAGTTTCCAACCTTGACAAGATAGCCAGTACGAGATTTTGCTTCTACTGCTGTACTCCAACTTGCATCCGTGCATAATTCAAGCTTACCACCTTCACTTGAAAAATTTAATGCATAATTGCACGTACCTTTCAAATATCTATATACTCTTTTTACTGCTGCTAGATGTATTTCCCTTGGATCTTTACTATACCTTGACAATTGACTCACACAAAAAGCTATATCTGGTCTTGACCCTACAGATAAATACATAAGTGAGCCTAACATTTGTAAGTACTTTGTTTTATCAACTGGTGCAAATCTTGGTTCAAATCACCTGGTGTTTTCACTGGATTACAATCATGAAGTTCATACTTCTTTAATATTTTTGAAATATAACCCTTTTGTGACAACTGATAACCTTCTTCAGTTACAATTATATCCATACCCAAAAATGAACTTAAGCTATTATTCTCTTGAATTACAAAATATTTCTGAATTATTTGCATTATCTTATCTATGCTTTCATTATTTGGACCTACTACCAAAAAATCATCAACATATACTCCTATGTACAAAAGTTCTTGTCCTGTCAGTTTATAGATACAAGGATCACTTTCCAATCTTTTGAAACCTATTTTGGTGAGAACTTCGTTCAGTTTCTCATTCCAACAAAGACCTGATTGTGGTAACCCATACAAACTTCTTTGTAATGTACAAACTTTGTTTTTATGCCTATCTTCCATGAACCCTTCTGGTTGTTCCATGTATATTTCTTCCCTTAAGTTACCATATAAATATGCAGTTTTTACATCATAGAGTTTTACTTTAATTTTGTAATGTGCTCCCACAGTTAACAATACACGTACTGATTCCATTCTTATTACTGGTGAAAACGAACTCTCATAATCAAGGCCTTCTCTCTGTCTGCAACCAACTGCCACCAATCTTGGTTTTCTTTTGTATATTGTCCCATCCATGTTCTCCTTTGTACTAAATACCCATTTGCTTCTTACAACCTTCATGTTCTCCTCTCTGGGAACTAATGTCCAAACATTATGTGATTCCAATGCTTGCATCTCTTCGTTCATTGCAATCTTCCAATTTTCACTGTACGCTGAACTCATAGCTTCATCGAAGGTTTGTGGTACGACATCTTGTGCAAAATTTGTTTGTTCTCTTGCTTTTATCCTCTCAGATCTTTTCACACCTAGACTTTTAAGTTGATCTTAATTTCTTTTCAAATTTTCTTTGTGTCTTGTTTTTAACACTTCGTTTGTTTCTCCTTTCTTCCGTCCACTTCTTTTGGCTCCACTGTCTTCTATGGTTAACTCATCTGTTTGTATTTCTTCTGGTAGATCTTCAGGTGTTAAGTCAAGAAATATGTCCGGTCCTCTTTCTTCTACCTTCGATTCATGCAAATGGACATTGCTGTTGTCATGTTGCTTACTTTCCCTGTCTTCATCATGTTTATACTTCAAGTTGTTGAATTCTAGTTGCTCTTCCAAATTACAATTCATCAGTAAGCCTCCACAGTTTCTTTCATCGAACACAACACTTCTAGCTTCATGTATTTGTTTTGTTTTGGGGTTGTACAGTCTGTATGCTTTCCTTTTTCTGGAATACCCAACAAATATTTCCTTTTCTCCCTTTGGTTGAAATTTGCTTCTACACTTCTTCGGAATGTATCTGTATGCCACACATCCATATACTTTCATATGTTTTACTGTAGGCTTCCTTCCCGTCCATCTTTCCATTGCAGTTTTTGTGCCACCATCCTTGGTAGGTATACAATTTTTGATGTACGCTGCCGTTGCAACCGCTTCAGCCCAAAATTCTATGGGTAACCTTGCATCAATTAACATTGTTCTTCCCATATCTAGTAGTGACCTGTTTGCTCTCTCAGCAATACCATTACTTTGTGGACTGTATGGAACAGTTAACTGGTGATCAATACCTTCTTTGTTAAACAACTCTTGAAATTGACTGTTAACAAACTCAGTACCATTGTCTGACCTTACACTTTTTATACAATTGTTAGCTTCCTTTTCATATTGGCTTTTAAATTTTACAAAGTAATCCAAAGCTTCATCTTTAGTTTTGAGAAAGTATACAAACACCCTTCTACTGTAAGTATCTACAATAACATACATGTATTTAGCACCCCCCAATGACTCTTTTTCTACAGGTCCACATAAATCCATGTGTATCAAATCTAGTGGTTTCTCACATACATCATTGCTTTGTTTAAAAGGAAGTTGTACAATTTTTCCTTTTGTACATGCATCACACAATTCTAATTTTTCTGAAGTTTGCTTAAAATCTAAATCTCTTACCATATCACTGTCCTTCATTTTATTTAAATATTTTTCATTCAAGTGACCTAATCTTCTGTGCCACATGTATTTTTCATTGTTTACATTAGTTTCCATACTTAAGCATGCATCCTTACAATGACTTACATCTGATCTTACATAAGTTTGTAACGTGTACATACGATTCTTTTCCTGTGCTTCTGCCACTAACATGCCATTTTTGTCAATTATCCTTGCACTATTTTTGGAAAACAACACTTCATTATCATGATTCACCAAACCTCTAACTGACAATAAATTCAAACGCAAATCAGGTACATATAATACATCATAAATACACACATCGTGAAGTTGGCCATCATTTGTGACTGTTGATACCTTAATGTCACCTTGCACTTTGGCCTCCATCGATTTTCCTTCCTCCGCAAGTTGCACTTCTCTTCTAATTTATCAGCCAGTCTTCTTTATTTGTCATGTGAGATGTACAACCAGAATCTATACACCATACCTGCACTTCTCTTCTGTCTTCCTGCATGTCGTATACAATGTAAGCAGCTTCCATGTTGTCTTCGCATGTGAATCCCGTCTGTTTCATTTTTCCCTTCGGTGTTTTAGAAGATGTAGATGCAAAGGTAGACGTAGAAGGTCTCCTAGCTTGAGCTTTCCCACCTTCTTTATTGTGCCAACATTCTTTCGAAAAATGTCCTACTTTTCCACACGTCCAGCATCTTCGCACAGCTTCTTTATTTTTCCAATACTTCTTATCCCGTGCCTTGTATGCCTGTTCGGATATTTCATTGTAGTCCATTTTATGTAACCTAACCTCTTCTTCTTTTAAGGTATCTTGCACTTCTTCAATTGTCGCACCCCTTTGTGCTCGTAATACTGCTGCGACGTTTTCATACTTTTGATGAATACCCCGTACAATATGATACACTACTTCTCGTGTCGTAATTGGTTGACCCAATACACTACTTCTCGTGTCGTAATTGGTTGACCCAATGCAGCACTTTTTGACATTATGTTTCGTGCTCTCAAAACATATTCGTCAACACTTTCCTTCTCACCCATTTTTATATTCTTCATTTCCACACCTATATCTATTATTTTGTCCTGTGTGTTTCCCGTGTGAATGCGTTTAAGTTCATCCCACACTGTTTTTCCACATGTCTCGTTAATGAACAGTCCAGCCTGGTCGGGCGATAAAGTAACAACTATGACACCAAAAGCTTCGTCATTTTTCTTTTCCCAAACAATTCTAGCCTTTTCTTCTGTTGGTTCATCATTCAATATTGCGTCCTTGTACAATCCCTTACTTCGCAGCACTGCACTTACCTTTAGTGCCCAGACATGATAGTTGCCATTGTTCAGTAATTCTATCTTACTCACGTCTGCCATTCTGCTAACCACGAGGCTGCTAGTTCCGTTTCTAGGATCTTACAGATACGACGACGCATATGTTAACAATAACAACTATTTATTACTGCCAAAACGATAAGATACAAAATTGTACAAATTTCTATGACGTCTTCACCTCGAGACCGCCATTCTACCGGATACCCACATACTCTTCAATCCCGCGTAAAGTGAGCATAGTTGCCAGTCCGCAACAGAATACACACATGTTAGTTAATGTTTTTCATGCATCCAGGCTATGTGATCATACTCAGTTTTTTTTTTTCAGTTGTTAGCAGACACCACTTAGTACTTCATAATTCTATGAAATCAGTTCATAATGAATATTTGAATCCAATCACATGTCTAGAACATTAAGTTTTATGTGTGAATGTCAGATATGTGTGAATGCCGTGAATGAAAACTTGCGACACACAATTCGTCCCATGGTTCTGTAGGCGGAACAAAGTAGTACGTGCTGCTGCAAAGGGTTGGTAGCTGCAGTTATGTTGATACCTCCATGCAATCCCTATCCGTCTCTTGCATTATTTGGTCAAGCCCTCTAGACTCGATACTTGTTGCACAGAGGACTTGTTTTCCTTTGCTTCCTCCACAGACTCTTAGGATGCTGTATAGTACTTGGTTAATTTATGCCACATACATTTCTGCTTGAATAATAAATTAATTTAATTGAAAATCTCTGATCTTTTTCAGACACCCTGTGTAATGTATGTAATAATGTATTTATTATTTGATTTTTCAGGTGAAATTTGGACAGTACATCAAGATGCTTGGAATTTTGGAAAAGGTGTCCTTGTGATATTGATTTACACTATTATTGACTGGGGTAAGTGTCACTATGTATAACTGCATTTGCATGTTAGGTTATATACAGGGGTGCAAATGGTGACCCTTTCTGAGACTGCCCAAATGACAATCTCTCTTCTACATAGCACACACTCGACTGCTTTTTACAGACTAACAAGGCTCTGGCATCTGGGCACACAGCCAGTATAATCCTCTGTGAGATTTGAGTTTGTGATTGTCCTTTCATCCTCATATTCGTGATTAGCCAAAAGTGGCATAGATACCTACAGAGTAAACTAAATCAGCCAATTGTTACAGCTACATTGTGTAGGAAGAATCCATTATGTATCAATATACTTCCCAGCTTCGGGCCCAAAAAATGTTAAATGTTCTAATTTTGATCTCACCATGGAAGTTTCCGAGTTGGAATTCCAGTCTCGGCATGGGTGTTTCTTTTTAGGTCCGTTCAGCAATTTCATCTAATCATTGCACATCATCATCATCCTTAGTGGTGACGTCAACAGTGGAAAACTGAGCACAATTGAGTGCAGCCCTATTCAGTAACATTGGATTTTCCACTGCAACTGGTAGCTTTAATGATTGTGACAGCAGTTATGAAACAAAATTCTGATGTGTATAGTACATCCATGTAGAGATGATATTTCAGAGAATACATCTATATATCACAGACACCATAAGGTAAAGAATAATGCATTTTTGAAGAACATTAGACATTCCAGTTTCGAGCACAACCAAAGCTCAGCCGATATCAAGTGCAGTCACGCTGCCACTATGGATGATGAAAACCAGCAGCCTCATGTGACTGCAGTGACTCCTCGCATTGGCTGTGGTTCCTTAAATGGATGCTACTAGGAGCATTTACTTTACTCGATTTCCTACCCCATGTATTCTTTACATTCTCTTCTGTAAAGTGTGCGTTATGTATAGACACATTCGCCAAAATTTCATCTTTACATTGATGTACAATGCACATCATAAGTTGGTTTCATGACTTCAGTCACAGTTTTAGAAGTTATCCTCTGCAATCAAAAAAACAATGTTATCACTAGGCTTCGGATAGTTTTGCACTAAAAAACCTTTAAATATGCATGCAAATATGCTCTTTAAATGATCGAAATATGCTCTTTAAATGATCAAGATATGCATTTAAAATTTTAAAAATATACATCAAACTCAAAAAATTTAGCCATAGCTTGTAACTATTTATTAATTCCACTGTTTACATAAGTAAAAAAAAAAAACATGGTTTGGCTTACCTTATTGACAATTGGCCATATTTTACATATGGTTTTTGTATATGCATCTTTATGATAAGTCCACTAACTGTTTCTGACTTCACTGGATGTCACGATTAGCAGAAGGTGGCATTTCACCAGCTCTCTCTCATTCTACTCAACATGAAAGGTTACTATTGCACTTAATAACTATGTATTGTTTCAGATGCTCAAAAGTAAACTTGTGCCTGTTATCCACGAGAATACTTTTATACTCTGAAAACACTCTCCACATCACAAGAAACAATAGGTGCATGTTGTAATTTCAACAAATCTGAAATGTGCAGTTCACTTGGAATACCGTCCACATTTGCTCTATTCGTGAAGGGAAACAAAATGTTCTTTAGGAACTTGTAGCCAGAATTATTTGCGAACACATACTGAATCATGTTTCTGAATTGCTCCAAAGGAAAGGAAACTACAAATTTTCAGACAGAAACAGCAGAATATGCATTTTTAAGGAAAAGTCGGTAAAATATGCAATATATCCTGAAGACACTGAAAATATGCATTTGCATATGCAGAATGCATAACTATCCGAAGCCTCGTTATCACATAAGGCAAACCCACGCGAGACGATTGTTTAGACTCAATCTTGCAGCGTGATGTCACACTAATATCCGACAGAAAAACAATGAACCTTCTAAAGTGTAAATGTCTATATTAGGATAAACAAGAGATGGCATGCACTGAAGGATTAATGTCCATCTCAGGGTAGGAGATAGTGCCTAACCTCTACATCCCCACGTGTTGTCATGGCACACTGGTGAAAAGTGGTGCATTATATCAGTAACATCAATGTCTGTCACCTTGGTCTCTAATTCGTCATTTTTTCTTCTTTTTAAAAACTATTGCAGTATTTTGTGCTGATGACTTCTGATTTTTTTTTGTTTTCTTGTGTTTTTTGGGACTTCTCACAAAATGACAAATTATTTTCAGTTGAATAAAAACTTCAATTTCATCATGTTCCCTCAATTAGTAATAAATAGAGTTAGGATTTTTATGACATAAAATTTTACAAAATATGCACTAAAATTTGAAAATATGCCCTTAAAACTAGACTGTTTCAAACATCAATATCTAACTTATGCTGAAATGTTTTCATATACATACTAATTTTATATTTCTTGAAAAAGCGAAAATATGCTGAATATGACCAAAAATCCATCAAAATATGCCTTATCACGTAGAAATGGCCAAATATGCCCTTAAAAGCACCTTAATTCAATTAGTTTCTTCACAATATGGATTTATATATATATATGTTTTGGGAACACATCATCCTTAACAAAAAAAAAAAAAGGATGCTAAAAATCCTAGCACTAGTAATAACTATTATTGTATTGATAAAGTAGCACAGATATGGAAGTGTTTCTTGAGCATTTGCTCTCCATAAAAGCTGAAAGTTTTAAATATAGCAGTTTAAGTACTATTTTTTTCTGCTTGCTACTGTGTTATGCAATCAAGTCTAATCTATCATTTGGATGTTGTAAGTTAGTTTTAAGTTCACTTAATGCTCAGATGGACTAATCAGGAATGGACCTACAGTTCAACCTTTAGCTGACGGCTGGTTTTAAACTAAATCAACACAGTATGGCAGCACTTGACACCTAATTTCTTGAAACCTACAGATAATGTAGTTCTGTAATTTTTGTTGCTCATCATAAATGTATGACATACTAGAATTACAAATCAATATTTCCATTATTCCTATTTATAACAAATGCATTTTGAAAATATTGATTTTCTCTCCAAATATTATGTAACTTATCAATGGGTAATATCCCTCAACCACTGATTGTTTCTGATGTTTTACTTTTGCATGTAGTAATTAAATTAAAAAATTTCACAACGTGTAGCCAGAAAGCATCCCAATTTTCAAATTGACCTGAACATTACGATTTTATAAAACGTGACATGTTTTTCCATTATTTATTTTTTCATAATTTGAGGAGAGGAAATACATGTCCCTGAAGTGCAATCTTTTGTTGTGCTTTCATGCAAATTTGGGCCATCCAGTGTTCATGATGATGCTAGAAGTGATTTTCCAGATTTTTTCCCCAAGAAGTATCTGCCTGTTATCAACGCAACTTGCCATCATTGTAGGAAATGCTGCACCTACTACAATTTTTTTTAGTTTATTTTGATCTATTTTGGTGACCACATGTGCATGCTGAATATGAATATTTGTGCAAAAAATTTTATTTTCTTCTTCTGCCCCGGGGCTGATATAGATGCAGATCATACCCTAATGCTGGGCAAAATAAGCATCCATTTAAAGAAAATTAAAAGAGTCTGCATAATGAAGAGAACTAACATTGAGCAACTTAAGGAAGAGGAAGACATTTTAGAGAGGAGGTCACTAAATACGGTTTGTTGTATAAAATGTACTCTACCGAAGAAACAATAGGGTTTGTGGCAATTCCTGGATGCAGAGTTAAGTAGCTGGAGAAACAGCTGATAACACTTGACAATCATCTTTCGATCCATGTTTTTTGCCCTGCATGCCAGAAAAGTTAACAAAGATATATATATTTACATTAATTTATATCAGTAACTGTGAGGAATGTTATTTACAGTTACATAAACGCTAAAGCCACCTCTTTGTGCGGCCCCTGTCCACCATCTTGCCACTAGCAGATAACTATGTTGACCAGTGGCATATACTGGGTTAAGAACCTGGGCTATCGCACCATAGCATAGTGTTCGAATGGACAAAAATTTGCTGGTGGGGGTGTTTTTGTTTTTTTAACTCATTTGGGGTCGTGTGTTGAAGTGATGTGACTCTGTGATAAAAAAATATATACCTCACAAATAACACTTGGAAATGTACACTGTCAGTAAGGAAAGCATTTCAAGAATTTCATTCTTATTTGCATAAATAAGAGGCCCATGTTGTGAAATATTATGTTGGCCTATATACGAGAATAAAAATAAAATTTCAATATATCTATTTTCACGATTTTAAGTTCGGGTACTTCTTGTTGGCGCAGTGGTAACGTCGTTGCCTTGAAACTAAAGGGTCCCGGGTTCGATACATGGTGGTTTAGATACCACTTTAACTGTAGGTCCAATCCCCATTAGCTTATATGTTCATAAAGTGGGCATACAAGAAAATCCACAAGGATTTGGAGCTTATCGTCATTCGTAAGCTGAACAGACAGCTTGTTCATTATGTCCCTCATTTCAGTTCACTACACAACACACACATCATTCACAAAAATGCAATCCACTCACTACTGTATTCACACGCTGCCTCTAAATAAATTCCATGCACCAAGACCACTCGACACGATCTAGACTAGAACTGATCTTGGTCATTTCAGTAATTTTTAGGTGCACTCATAAACCATTCCTGCTTAGCCAACAATTTTCTACTCCCCACTGTATCTCTAATTGTTTGAAGGTCAATGACCTCTTTTTCAACTCCTCTGCAAGTGTTCAATTATGTTCTTGTCCCTGCCATATGACACACTTTCCCCTTGCCTGCGATAATTTGGCTTCAAAATTCCCCATTCCTGGGCAGATTACATGGTGAGTAAAATTGGTTTGCAACATTGACCCTGACTGTTGAGGAAGTTCCGAGGGTTTTTCCCCTGCCATATGCAACCCTGTTCCATCTCCTGTAACAGTTTGGCTCCACAATTCCCCGTTCCTGGGGAAATGACATGCTGGGAAAAATTGGTTTGCAACATTGATCGTGTGATCTTTGTGGTAGCCCTGTCACGCTTGCTTATCACCCCCGTGGAGTTGCCCACCGGCGCTGGGCCAGCAGCCTCGCGAATTCAAAGAAAGCGTGCAATGTTTCCAACTCCTAAGAAATCAGGTTCATCTTATTGTCTTATTGCAATGAACAATTTTATGCACATTTTCTGATAGATATTTTTTTCTGTATTTTATTGACTGAGGCAGACATAGCCTAGAATATACGCCTCTGATGTTGACCACAGGTAGGGAATGATGTCCTTGCGGCCTGAAGTAGCAATTGCTACCTCGCAACACCCATTTAGCAAACACCTCCAGTGGCCTTGCTACCTTGGTTTGTAATGACATGGAGACACCCAATGAAAATCTGAAGGGGGACAAAACTGCAGGAAATTAAATAAACAGCTAAGGCCATGTCCAAAAGGTGCAAGACCGTACTTGAAGCGAACATCTCCGAGAATGGTCTTCAAGTCGTGGACTGGAAGTGAATGTGTTTCAAATTGTACTTTGACTACAGCGCCAAATGTGATCAGTAAATAAAACTGAGGATATGTTGTTCTTCCCTTGTTTTAAACACTTATTTTTCACCATAGAAATCACATAACAATTTAAAATGTTCTCATTCATATATTTCCACACATTAGAAGAATTTCAACCAACAACTTGCTGACTTCCTACCTTCATGATTTCTAACAAATTAACAACGAGTCCACAAGTAAAGTACTCAAGCCTGCAACAGTGCATGCTCCGTGCTGTGGTGTTGTTTGCTCATTGTTTGACGCTTTCGAACTGCACTTCCGACAAGACCATACATCAAGTCTCTTTGTACCTTTCAGACGGAGCCTAAGAAGAGAGTGATAGAAGAAAAAATAGATGAAACAGAAATGTAAAGAAATTGAGGGATTAGGAAAAAAGTGGAAGGTATGATTTTATGTATCTTGAACTAAACCGCAGACTTTGCAAAGAAATGGAAATCAATATGGATGATAGAAGATGGCAAAGGTTGCAAAATCACACGCAGAACAAACAATACTGCATTCAGGCGCGGTTCTACCCTTAGTTCACATGGTCACGTGCCCCTCCATCCATTACGTATCTAAAAATAACTACAATTATAACGATTTATACTTGTGTGCAATGCTTGTATATGCTGTGCTGCAAGCAGTCTTCATTTGAGCTAAGACGGCTTTGGACGAAACTTGGCAACATAGCAATAGTCACATTCTGACTGCGGACTTCCTGCCTCACTGCTTTAACATCATCCCTACATTCTGAGGTCGGGGGGTTATTTGTGTTTTCATTGCGAATGGTCACAACATTGCCGAGACCCAACACTTGGGAGTGCTGTTCCGCTAGATGGTGGCTGGGTCCATTTACCGTAGCTTACCGAACAAAATGAATGACATGGAACTTGGGAAGAAGGAGGCGGGGAGGTCTTGTCGAGGTTCGATGCGCTTTGGAAAGTTTTTATAAACTGGTGTCATTTAGTGAGATCTTTACTGACTAGATATCATGCGCGTGAAAATAGTCCGAAATGAATCAGGTGAGATATTGCAAAGTCAATTTTTAAATCACTAAGAAGAATTGTTGGCCAAATAATTAGGCCGACCAAGATCACAGCTTTGCCTAAATCAAGTGTTCAAAGATTAAGATAAAAACATAACATACAACAGAAAATTTAATAAAAATATAAATGGATATGTGGTGTCCTGTAGCTAATTCCATTTTCTTAGTTTTCCGTACATTTTATTCAACGGAAAAGATGCATTGACTGAGAAATTTGCTACATCCATGAATAGGACAATAGAACTGATACACAAGGTAAACTTTTCTAAAGTATTACATATTTTTAATTTTATATATATATTAAATGCTGCTGGGATGACTTCCATTAGTTCTAAGATATAGCCTATATTTTGTATGTGCCTTGCACCTTGCAGACCCCACAAACCACCACTGACTGCATTTCTGGGGAAAGTATGTACAAGGTCTATATGACGAAGAGGATTCGAACAAGTGTTCTCGGGCTACCAGCCAGGTTAAATCAGCGTTAGCATCCAATGTTTTGAGTGAGAGAAATGTATGCATTCGAAACAAACATTGAATGCTAATACCATTTAACCTGACTAGTAATCAGAGAACACTTGTTTGAATCATGTCACCAGGAAAGCTACAATTCCTACTTCTGATGAGAAAAGGAATCATCCTACCTATTGAAGATTAAGGAGACTTATATGATCCTGAAGAATAAATTTAAACAAGCACTGTGGTGAATGAAGAGAGAACATAGCAATGGTCTGGTTCCTGCACAACAACCTAGTATCAATCCCTATCGAACCATAAAGTTCCTGGGTGAGGGAAGGAATGAGATCATTTGTTTATGTAATGAAATATATGAGAAATGTGATTGTCTGAAGACTGTGCTCCAGTTCCTCTACAGAAGAATGTTAATGCCATGAAATGTACTGCATTCTGTTCCAAATAGTACGAGGGGATATCAAGAAGTAATTGAGTAAATTTTTTACAGCCAAAATGGAATTGTATTCACAAAAACTGAGATATACATTTGTCCCACCGTTACACCAATTTTTTGATGCTCATGCGGTAGAAATCATTCGGCTGGACGCGTAACCAACGACATACGGCTGTCACAACTACCGTGTCATAGCTGAAGTGTTTGCCGGCAAGTTATTCCTTCAGTGGGCCGAACAGGTAAAAGTCTGACAGTGTCAGGTCTGTACTGTATGCTTGAGAATTTCCCAATGCCAGGAATTGACTTTTTGCGTCACTGATGCAGCCACATGGGGATGAGCATTGTCATGGAGAATGATGACCTCCTCCAGAAATTTTGTTGGACGTTTACGGCACAGAGCAGCTTGTAGACGATCCAGTGTGGCACAATATGCCGCAGCATTTACAGTTGCTCCTTTTACCCCAAAATCAGCAAGAATGACACCCTGGCTGTCCCAGAAAATGGTAAGCAAAACCTTTCCTGCAGACGGGGTTGTCCTGAATTTTTTTGGGTGGTGGCGATATACCATACTCTGTCACTTTCATTCAGGGGTGTAATGAAACACCCACGATTTGTCCCCGGTAAGAATGCAGTCGAGGAATGTGTTTCCAGCCCTATGGTAGAGGAGCAAATGCTGTCTAGTGGACCCACCTCGCTGACACTTTGCGATACCCAAGTTCTTCATGGATGATGGTGTATGCACTCCCCCCCCCCTTCCCTCGCCACCACTGATCATTTGATACAAAATTGTCATGATACTGTGCTGCCTGTCTGGTAGGTGGGTGTATTCAGTAGCTGCGAGATTGTTGTGTAGTTGTTGGAGGTTCAAACGGCGATGAAGAGTATATGCACTTGCAGCTAAATGTGTACGGTTTTCTTCTTCTTTCCTGGCACTACAGTCCATCACAGACCCTGGCCTCCTTCAGAATCTTCCGCCATCCATCTCTATCCACAACCTTTCTTCTCCAGCTTCTAATTCCGAGCAAACTCAGGTCCTCTTCTACCGAACCAACCTACCTTAAAGGTGGTATTCCTACTTTTCTCCTCCCTTCCATATTCGTAAATGTGATCTTTTTACACACCATGTTATCGGGCATTTATTATTAGTGTACAGTTATTATTAGCCTCCATAAATTGTATGACTATTTTTCGGAATAGGTCTAACAGGTGTGAAAAATGCATTTGTATGTGTAGAACGTTTAACATCTAAAGAACCGTCAAGTTTCTTTTCTGTTTGTTCTTCATTCTAGTGTTAGTGATGTTCTCTTGTTAGTTTCATCCTTATATCTATCTCTATTGTTGCAAATATTCGAGAAAGAAAGAGAACAAATTGCTTAAAGAGAAACTGAAACCTATAATCACTCAAGGTGGATTTGCCAAATTGCAATATGGGTAGCAGTCAAAGCGACATTTCCAATTATACTTTGAATTTAACTCAGGTTATAACAACTTTAAAATACTCAATAGAAACAAATGAAGCGAAAGGCATTCTGTATCGAGTATACTTTGTTGCTTCAAGACCTGAATGTTCGCATAGTTTCTTATTATCTGCAGAAAACTACGTGTGATCTAACTGTTGAGTTGACTCTCTCTTGGAAAAAGCTCATGAAATTCGAATAGATAATACTGCTTTCCAGGACGTTATTAAAGAAGTGAAGACGTTTGCAGATGAAAATAATATTTCAAGCGCCGTAGTAAATTAAACTGAAAACTCCCGAAACTAGTTGAGCAATGCCTGAAACTCCTTTTGCAAATAATGAAAGAAAATGCAACATCTTTAGGTCTGACTGTAAAATGTATCATTGATAAGTAAACACCTTTTAAACGGTATTAGTTACCCCTCGAGAATTTCAGGCTGGCGCCGTCTCCGTCTGAATATGAATTCTAGATATCTACCACCGGAATATCTTTTGTTCTTGTATGTTTAGAGCCTTTGAATTATGAATATCCAAGGAGCTCGAATATCATGTTATTTCAATACAATAACCCTCACGTAATTAAATGTTAGATATAATCATATAAGGAATCGGGAAGGAAAG
This sequence comes from Lepisma saccharinum, assembly GCF_977018435.1. Classification (NCBI taxonomy): domain Eukaryota; kingdom Metazoa; phylum Arthropoda; class Insecta; order Zygentoma; family Lepismatidae; genus Lepisma; species Lepisma saccharinum. Next base: position 20,141,295 of record NC_139256.1, on the reverse strand, counting down.
ACGTACAGTTCACGATTTATTCAAGTAAATGACTGAATTTGTCGGTTAGTGTAAGATTTCTAACACGTCATTTTGCATCTCCAAGGCACTGATCAATGCCTTTTTTTTCTTTCGATTTTGAAAACGTTACAGTATCTGAGGTGGAAACACTGTCAGTAAGAATATAACTAATGCCGTTAATATCTAAATAAAAATGTAGTATGTGCTTTTCGCGCACCAAATCATAATACAGTAACCCCGACATAGTAAATTCGCAGTTACGTAATAACTGTAGGTAGCTGTCACAAAACTTTTTTTATTTGAAAAGTGTGATTTCAGTATGTTTATATATTCTATTACATATTTTTCATAGTTTTATAGTTTATATCCGAGTAAATACTGCTGCATGATGTTTCATTTATAAAATAATATTGTATAAATATCCTTATATATATGTATATATATATATATATATAATATTTACATACAGTAACTCCCCGAGTTACGTAAGTAATGCGTTCCGTAAACTTTTACGTAAGTCGAATTTGTAAATTGCTTAAGTGTAACTTCATAAGAAACTGCAATATTTATTTATATTATTATATATATACATATATTTACAAAGGTTTACGGAACGCATTACTTACGTAAATCGGAGGGTTACTGTATGTAAATATTCACCTCTTTTTCACAGGATGCACAGAAATCTTTTTGATTGATTTCGTTTATGCTGCTTCGCATTTCTGCCTCTTTTGTCTAATCGCGAATATGGGGATGATATGATAAAGGGACGTTCCACAAATAACACCCATGTCCAGGCCGGGATTCGAACCTTTGGCTTCGTAGCGCGCCGTGCTAACCACTCCGCCAAACAGGTCGGCAGGATTCATTTTGAGTAGGCTATGCCCATGATCCTCACTCTTTAGCAAATCCCTAACATGGGATTGGAAATCGTAACGATGATAAATGATTATGGCATAGTTGATGGAATCAATTCAAACAGGATGCCCTAACCAAATTGTATAAACTTGTCAGCAGTGCATTTTTCGTAAAACCCCAGAGGTAAATATTACATCACTATTGTGCACTACGACACTTAATTTAAAATGCAGACACGATTTTGCCAATTATCAGTCGCTTAGACTTTGCGAGTTCGTGTTTCAGGCGAGAAAGTGAATTACGAATTCAACAGGTTTCCTCTTATAAGATTCCTTATATGGTCATTCGTTCTCTAGAATTGCGACCTTTTGCCTTTTTACCCTTCCCATGCAGGTATATTTACTTCCTCTAAACTTGTTTCTTAAAACAGCATTGTACGCGGTTTTACTTCGTGTGTGGGCCTTTTGCTTCTGTCTGTCATTCTTGGCTAGCTTGGCCGAGAGAGAGAGAGGCGTAGTCCTTGGAATTTGAGTCCCGGATTTTTTTCCCATAGCAGTGTGTAGGCTCGTGTGCTGCCTTTCACAACAGTGTAGGCAGTTCCTGCTCCTGTTTTGATCCCACTGTTTCAGAATTCTGAATCAACGATGTGCGTAAACAACGATTGTCCACATAGACATCGTAGACTACTAAACATGTGGCGCAGGATAGTTTTTGATTGGGTGGGAAGGTAAAAAGCTCATCCTCCACACAACACACACTCACTCTCTATATTGCCAATAATGATCGGACACCCGTAGGAATGTCCTGGTCTGGTGTGGTAGGCTTGGGTGGGGGGGGGGGGGTGCTAAAGCCTAGAGCGCCATTCAAAGGTTAATTTTTAAGGCATTCAACACACAAATATTTTGTAAATTCTACTTACAATAATGTGTAATATAGTTTAGAACGATGTGATTTTTTTTAAGCAGAGATGAATAATGTAAAATTACATTTTTTTTCTAATTAGAATACACTAATTGTATTATTTATGTTAATTATTATTCTTTTTACTTTTGCTGGAATTTTGTTTCCCAAGCTAGTAGTAATACTGCGTTTTTAAAGATGTTCGTCAGACACTAAGATATACCTAAAATATTCTCAAATATGCTAAACTGGAAACTACGAATCTTTAAATATAACCTACATTATTTTTTAATGAGTTTTGAGCGTTTCCTATTTCAAAATTTGTAGCAAGTAAATATCACAAACCGTATTATAAGAAGAAAATGTTGAAGAACGCACAATAAATGCCGATGCACCAGATCAAAACCCTTCCAAGGGCACCAGAATATATAGCTATGAGGCTGGATGCCAGTACGGGGGTAGGTGCGCCATTCGCCGCTATCACAGCCACAACCCTTGGAGGAAGCCTTTCCACCAGGTTGCGGTATGTCGTGAACTATCGGCAAGATGACATCATTTCGGTAAATTACTAAAAATAAAAAACAACCTGTTACTGTTATAGTTGCTTTCTCATACGGATGATCCCCAACCCTGAGCTCTCGCACACATTTTCTTGGTGGTCATCGGACACCCCGCAACGTCCATGGATGATTCCATATGCAAAGTACACCTGGGGATGCTTCGTACATTTTGCAGACGAAGCGCGAGGTATCGATCACATGTCCCCGTCACTGCTACCTGAAAGTTCCTTGCCGCTTTGTTGACCGCACATGTTGAGTGGTCGAATCTGCGATCCCGTCACTTCAGGTTGTTGGTTCGAGTCCTCGCCACGGCATAGGTTTTTGAGTTGGTGTTTTAAGTCCACTTTATGGATAGTAAGGCTAATCGGGACTGAACCTACATTTTAAAGTGGCTCCATGCCTTAGGTATTGCTTGATATGAAGTATCCATCAGTTTCATCTAAGCGTCATGGCGATTAGCCTATCGGAGCAAGAAAGCATGTTTTTGTTTCATTTCGCGGTCTTTGTATAGTGTGTACACAGGGAAATCCTTGAATTGTGGGAATTCTGAGCGAATTATTGGCTCCGAGAATTCTGCGTGAATTTTTCTTCGTAGGCGTGAAAATTCAAACTTTTATTAATCGAAATCCCATTGAATTTATACATATTTATAAATGCCGTGAGCCAAGTTTTTCACGGTTTAGTTTTTATTTTTAAGGAAAAGAAAGCTGCGTTGAAAATAAAACAATTTTCTCAGCCCGTTTGCAGAGCAATCTATCTAGAGGGAGGATCGTCGCAAAAAGTTGATTAGGTATTTTTATTATTGTTGCTGTTGATTACGTAAATTGGAGTGTGAAATTCTTATACAATTAACAAAATATAAACAGAACATGAAATGTAAAAGTGTAAAAATGAAGATATATTAGTGTCATCTGTCGTCGTATTCGTATTACACGGGAACTGGAAAAGTAGTGTAACTGAAATCCCATACCACAGATTACTACAAATACAGGAACGTTGGCCAAAGTCGACAGTGTTCTGACTGACAGGGTCAGAAGAAGAAGAAAATATACAATTAACACTTTTTCGTAGGTTAGTTACCTCAAGGTAACTTAATATACTATAAGGTAGCGCCATCCGAAAATTGCCGATCATGAACGAACGCGTGACGTCATGTGGGAGGATCGGTTATGCTCGGTGCCCCTTCGGTTATGTTCGTTCGGGGCTTGGCAGAAGCAAACGGCCGCTATCATTTCTATGCGAGTTTGAGAGAGGGAAAGTGTTTCATTACTTTGAGGGGTAAATATTAATTATCATACTTCGGGATGGTATTGAGGTATTCCTTTAATGATTAGTAACATAATTAAAACATGCTACTTTTAAAAGAGGGGAAAATTGCACATGCAAAAGTATTGTAAAAATTCATTTTTCTGAAACATGATCGATATATTACAAAGAAGGTTGTCCGTGTTTTAATTAGAATTTCAGATTTCATCATTTCATAAATCGTATTATGATTTTAATAAGAAAAGTTGCATGCTAAAGAAGAATTGCATAGTGAAAGAGTTACAAAGAAAGAATTGATTGACAGATTTGGTTTATTTTTGCTTTTCTGTCTTTTTTTAAATATGAAAGAAAAACCCATAAGAGGATCTCTTTCTTTGTTTCCACAAGCCGGCCTCCTTGGCGTAGTGGTTAGCACATCGCACTTCAACGCCAGAGATTTGGGTTCGAATCCTGGCTTGGGCATGGATGTTTGTGAGTGTTCATTCATCATTTCATCACTCATCCCTATCTTCGCAAATTAGCCAAAAGTGGCACAAGAAGCGAAGTAAAATGAAGCAAATCAATCAATCAATATTTGTTTTCACATATACTATCACATTTACTAAATTCTCAAGGACAAATCAATATCTTGCCCGATTGGATTCGAATCCGGAACCTCTGGCGCCGAAGCGCGATGTGCTAAGCACTACGCCAAGGAGATCGACAGAGGCCTCCGAGGTACTACGGGCTCACAGAACGTCACAGGAGTACTATCGGATTATAAATTATGGATATTAAAGTTTGGATAATAAATAAATAAATTATATAATCTATAATCTATAAATAAAAAAAACACCCGTTCTTTATTTATAGAATCTCAAAGAGAGCGATAGTTTGCCAAACTAAAAAATAATCCTATCTTGTTCTCACGATAATAAAAATAGAAGGCATAATAAAAAATAAATTGGTAACTATAGATTGACACAGAATTGAATAAGCTGAATTTTGATGTAACTTGTTTTTATGTGGTTCTACTGATTAACTTTTAATTGGAGTCCAAACTTGAATATCCGTAATTTCTAATCCGATAGTAGTCCGGTATAATCTATTTACATCATTTAACACAACGCAGTACAAATGCCTAATATTTAGTTTTCTGACTAAATAGTTCCTTCTTATTCATTCAGAACGTTGCAATCATTTCCAGGAACATTTCAAATTTTACATAACATCAGAAAGTATTAAAATTATACTGATATACTTAAAATCCAATCATTACCATTCACCATAATGTAACTTTATTTTTGAAGTTATCAAGTGAAAGAAGCAATATACAATCTAGATAAAATTTTACTCTGGATTTGATACTTACTCTAAATTCGAAAGAATTCCCAACCTTCTTCATATATTTATTTACTGTACAATAATTTACGTACGGATCAAAGTTTCAAATGCAAAATTTTTTTGAAAAGTTTTATGTGGAGGAAGAATGATGAAATAGTTTGTAAGATAGTAGTTTCAGACTTTGAAAACGCAATTCCAGTTTGTAATTTGCAGATATTTTTAATTTCTCTGGTTCAAATTTGGCTGCAAGTTATCGTTATCATAGTTCTAAAAAGTATTTTTTTCGTATTAAGAACTTTACATACAAACGCGTGCAGAAGATGAGTCAAAGTGTACAAGTACTAATTTAACTAAGTTAACCTACTCGAAATACTTGATGAGTACCAGGAGCATCAAAATTAAATGTCTTAACCTACTAATTCAAGCCTATAGAAATAGATTTTTGATCACACGGTAAATGAAACGCTTTGAGAATATCGATGAAAATATCTTAGTTTAATTAAACAATAAAGGAGAAAAGTTACATGAACTCACAATGATTGACCGTGTGTGTCTGAGTTGTATAACCGGAAAATATACTCCAAGGCTGATATGCGACACACATTTGTACATAAACGAAGTAACTTGCATTACACTAATCTTAGATCTTGCTCTTTTTGACAGAAATGTACTACAAAGAAATAATGTAAAATCCATTGGTTTATATTGAGTACAAGGGTACAAAATTATTCACAATATATTTGTGAAATACCAAAATTGAACAAAGTTGCAAACATTTTAATGATGGGTGTAATATTCACTTATGCAATATTTACCATCGTGCATACAACGCTATGTAACTCGAATTGAAGATGTACTAAGTGAATTTCATTTCGAATAGCGTGAAAGTTAGTACACGATCTTCGAAATGCCCATTTCCGACAACGTTTTTCACAATAATGTGAACATACAGATCACAATCAACATCGGTCTGTGTTAAATGAAATTGTTAATAATTATAAATCCGACTTACATAAAATGTACTTAACAAATCAGTTAGGCTCACTACGTACTTCGCACTAGTTGAACACATTTTCAAGATATTGATGACTTCTCTTGTAGTACTGTCGGTTAGGTTACGTTCTACATTTTGAACTTTTTTATTTGGTTAAAGCGGTTGAAAGAGGTTGTTTGTAATCTTTAATTTATTTGCTTCATTATGCAGATGTGTATTTCTCCTTTGTAATAGATCGAATATGTTTTCCAACAACGAAACATTGCTTGCAGTTTGTGTATATACCAACGTCTATATATTTTTCACTTTTTTGGCAGCATAGTCTTTAGCCTGTTTAGGGCACGTTTCCTTATTGCGTGTCTTTCGTACCGTACAGCTCTGCAAACCTTATCAGCACGTCCTACAAGCGAAGCATATTGTGAAGCTAAGTGTTTAGGAGAACTACACCATTTCCTCGATTATTTGGTACTAAAGTAATTGGATGTAATTTTAGCTATGGCACTGCAGTTGGCTTCAGCACGTTATTTGGTGGAAAATACAGAAATTCTGCTTTTAGATCTCGCACATAGTTTTCTTCACAATAATTGGCACTGCACACTTGCATTTTTTACATTTCGTCTACAAGCATGAATCCACTGTTTACTTACGCAATTATCGACTGGAAATCTATGATATTTTATGTCAGTTCCTTTAGTTTTCTGGTTATATTTTTCATAGCTTGCTACAGCACAATTAGACATGATTGCAGTCTAGAAGTACAAAAATACAATAAAAATAATTCGAACGCTACAAAATCAACAACCTATTTGTTCCGATTTTTGCGACGTGTTAGTAGCTAAATGGCTAAATGTACCCCGCACCAAACTTACTGCACATAGCAACGAGCACCGTCAAACCCGATCCTCCCAGATGACGTAATGCATACGTACTTCACATAGCAACGAGCACCCCCTGTAGTTACCTATATCCCGTAACATTTGTGACGTGTTTGTAGATGTACTTTGAGTCTGAGAATGTGAAATGACAAATGTAAACACCGCACATTAAATATTATATATATGTACTGTTTAATCGAGTTGTTATTGGATACACTGGAATCACAAAGAACTTTTATATTGTTAATGTGTTTGTGTATAATGGGTGTAATTTGTAAGGTTGAAATAGAGAAGATATCTGCTTCCACCCTTCCACTTTTTTGGGAAAGTTAGCCTTGAAAACTTGAATTTTATCATGGTCCTAGAGTACAGGACAAAGTTACGAAACTCACACCCACCGCACACCTCGCCAAGTGTTTTTTTCAGGTTGTCTGCAATTATAATCGAATGTTGCTGAATACTTTTGAACAGATAGTGTAGGTTAACAGTGAAAAAAAGCAACAAATTTACGAGAGAAAGCAGAAGGGAAACATATCGTATAAGCCTCAATTCACATGTGTATAAAACCCACATCAACAAACGACTTTATCCTTGCATGGTTTGTGCAAAATCTTTTATGGGTGACAGTGTTCTGAAAGAGCACTTGTCTCCGAAATCCGGATCTTGACCATTCCTGATCAGAACCACTATGTGGCTCCTCCGGGCGTCGAATCCGGGACCCCTTGATTACAAGGCGTACTACTATTGGGAGAGCCAAGTGGATATAAAATAGCGGGAATAATCAATAAAGTACCAAAAAGTACATTTTAGGCAAGGTCATGGAAAATAGGCATTTGCAGACTCTAATAAAGTGCGCCATGCGGCTAGAAACAATATGAAATTAAAACCTACGGTTTAATACAAAGGAATTAAAAAAGAGTGAAGAAAATCCACATCTTATTACCATGTACGATGTCGACAGCCCTTCCCCAGGAGATAAAATTTAGCATAAATATCCCACTTTAGTCCTAGTACAATGGCATGTATAAATATTGCCAGGTAAATATTATGTTTTCATTCATTTTTCTCTTACGACTTTTGAAGTACTGGAGCGCGCCTTTGTTTTGCCTGGTAATATTTATGCATCGCACTCTATACCGCGTCTTTATCGCTGGAATCTCTTCTCTGTTGCAGACGGAAGCCCTGTAGTGTCAGAATGCGCCAAGGTAAAGGGGTACAGAGCTAGAATCGATGCATTGATTTCTGACGTAAGAGTTATATTATTCTGATCGCCCCCCCCCCCCCACTCTCATAGAAAAAGTCCTTCGGGTCACGAAATCTGTTACTAGTAGGAAGAGGTAAACTGGAGAACCTTAAAATAAAAACCAAGTGACTTTTCAAACATTACACAGTATGATCTCTCTTGAAGAAAAACATGAAAATTTGATCTGCAAAATTACAGAAAATTTCAAGTCCCGAAATAAATCAGTCCCCCCCCCCCCCCCCGGCATTACCGTCAGCCCCGTCTGAAGTTTGGAGAATACAAAGAATAGATGTCACGTTCGTTCATTTGATTTACAAAGTTCAGGGAAGTAATTAAAATATTCTCTCTGCTTCCGCTATGAGTGGGAAGAAGGGATTTCTGCATGATATTGAAAATAAACTGTATGTATTTGAACGATATTTCTACATTTTCTGTGCCCTATATTAATGAACAAACACCCCACACTCCACATACACATAATTTACCTTCATGTAATACTGTCAAACTTTTGAAAATTGACTTGGTTTATAAAGCCCTCTCTGATAACCCGTGACCCCCCTGGAGATTAGTTCTGGCTACGGGTCTGCTGCAAATAACATGATGGTTCGTTGGAGTGCAATGATGATAGTGGTGATAGCAGTAAAGGCCGTTTGTTATGAATAGGGATGCAGTGGAATGCTCAAATATTGCTCGGAAAATTGTCCATAACTGTTTTCATTAATTTTTCTGTTGCTTCCCACGTGTTTGAATGAATAGATTTTTTCACATCCTGGTGCACCAGTTGTCAGGAGCCTGTTTGGCGTCTAGATGGAATTCTTGAAGCTCTTACTGCGTAAAACAGAGAAAATAAACATGGTGGTGGGCAATTTGCGTCGTAATACTTACGCATCCTACTCTACAGCGTCGACAAATTGTCCGTAGCTATTTTAATCTTTCTTATTGCGCACTCCTGTTCAGATAAAGAGGCACGTACATTCTCCAACTGTTCGTATCCCTAAAACGTGCCACTTTATGTGAACAGGAGTGTACAACCTGTGTTTTAAGAAATAGAATTATATTGATGCGAAGCGCCACTGGTGGAGTTACACTCATGTTCACATAAAGTGGCACATTGTATAGGGTTGAATAGTTGAAGCATGTGCTAGTTTATGTGAACAGGAGTGTACCTCCACCAGTGGCGCTAGTGTCGAATGTTTCAAAATCGCCGGGAAGCCAATGGTTAGTATATTTTCGGAAGGCATAGATATATTCGCGCTACAGTAGCAAAACATCTCAACCAAGAACAAATAGAGATACGTATGCACATATATGTACGTGTAAAGCAAGCGTGTCTGTTCTTTGTAGAACAGACGTCACTGTAGAATCGTTATCTTGACTGTTTACGAATTATATAAACCAGCTGGTGAACGATCAAAGCAGATGTTTTATTTTTCCTATCAGGAATCGGATAAGCCGGCTTCCTCTGCTTACAATAAATTAGAGGTATTATGTAGAATCCTCGCGCTGTTAGTATTCACGTCTTCCTCCTTGAGCCTTGCGTTGTTTCAAGGCAGTGGTCAACGTAGCCAAAATATACGATTGCGATACGTCTGATAAAGCAATTGCCATACGCGTGCTCACGGGGGGAAAGGGGGGGGGGCAACGTCCGTATTTTTTCTCCACGGGGAGGCAAGCGAAGGATTTTTCCAGGAATTAAAAGAGGCATATTACCCTGATAATAGTGTTGCCCCCTCAAAAAACACCACTTGAATTTGAAATTATCGCATTAATTACTATGAAATCAAATTATACGTGAGACTTTTAGGTTAACATTCGTTTTGTAAAAGGGGGGGATTTAGTATAGAAGAATCTTATCGCCGTTATTAATCGATATTATACCCTCCGTATAGGCGGAATTCAAGGGGGGCCTGGCCCCCCAACTTAAAATATACTAAAAAAAAAATACACACACATGATTAAGTTCAGTTTCTACATTTTTGTTATGAAGCCATACCGCAAATCTTGACGTTTGGCATGATGGCATGTGCGGTAATTGCGCCGCAATAGCGGGTCTTAGACGATTTGATTGATGTGTACAGTTTGAAGAAAGAAAAACGAAACATGACTTTGTGTTAAGTCTACAGTTACTGCTGAGGCATCAAAATAACTTTTCAATTTAATTTTTCTAAAATTTCTGAAGCTTACTATTGTACCGTAACTTTTTAAAAGTAATACGAGTATTGTATCAATAAAAAAAATAATGAAATGCAAAATGCAATAATCGTACTGTTTTGCTTCTTTTAAAACTGACAACAAATATACTAATTAATATTTGTGTACTTAAACAAGGAAATTTAACATTTTCAAATCTAAAAGGCCTAGAACTCAGTGTTTTTAAGTTGTTGTTTTTTAATTTCCGGGGGAAGGTCTCCGGACCCCTTATAAGCTAGGGGATATTCAACAACCCTCAGGTACATTAAATTCTTCTCCCAGAGTGTGCCCCCCCCCCCCCAAGCAAAAGCTCAAACTCCGCCCATGCCTCCAAGAGAAGAAAGTATTTTCAAGCCGAAACTTCCAAGCTACTACAGGGGGGGGGGTGTATTATTTCCTATGTAATTGAACCATCCCCCTTCGATCTCGGGCAAATTTATTGTTATTAAGAGTCTCACATGCTTTATTCATCAATTATGCGTATATCGTAATTCATCTTCAATCAATCAAAGATGATAAGTACAAAGAGCTAAAATGGATAGAAGTGAAGGTCATGTAAAATGGGTTATTTTTTCCCCTCTTTCTTTTATCTCTGACCATGGAGCAAATAAGCTGGCTTCAGTTGTGCCTTTATCGATTCGGAAGGCGCCACATATGAAGATTTAAGTTTGCAAAGATGTGGCGAATGTGCAAGTCAGGCTTGACCTGGTTATCTACTTTTGAATGTTTTGGCGCCGATAGTGTTATCGTTTGCTATTTTTTTAAAATAGTGTAATAAATCAGTTGAAGTGAAGTCGATGATTGCAAATCAGATACAGTAGCGTTTCGTTATTTTTCTTCCCCTGCCCTTTTTGCCATTCTTCGTATTTGTATCTTCTCTCTGCCTCTTCTGCATTTTCCTTTTTCTCTCTTCCACTCGTTCTTTTTCTTCTCTCTTCCACTCGTTCTTTTTCTTCTCTCTCTTTCGTGTGCTCGAGAGTGCTTTTCTCTTTCTCTCCCTCTTAGTCTATTTCTCCTTTCTCTGTCTTTGTATTGTTTCTTTTCCTCTCTATATTCTCCTTTCTTTCTACTCTTTCCCATCCTCTTGCTCGCTCTCTCTCTCTCGTCTCTTTCCCTTGTTCCATAGGCGCCGACTCCATGGGGTTTGGGGGGCTCGAGCCCCCCCTTCAATTTTAACGATATGCGGGCAGAGCCCCCCAAATAATTTTGCTTAAGAGGATCTAATGTGTTGCTTTTTTTCTCTTGTAAAGTTTACTCTGAATTGTGCCACATGAACTTAACTTTAAATACACATTTGAAATGTTCTAGACCATCAAGTTTGGGGGGCTGATACCGCTAAATCATCAACTTTGGGGGGGCTGTGACCGGAGACAGCAAACCACATGACTTATTACTATATACTAAGTATATAATTATGAGTATTGTTATGACAATTATTGACTTATTACTGTATACTAAGTATATAATTATGAGTATTGTTATGACAATTATACCAGTATGTTGTTTAGTGAATTCTGAACAATTTGAGGTCGTAAACACGACGTTCAGGCAATATTGATTTGTACGATATTTAATTATCCTCGAAATCTCTTCCTCTAGTCCAAGGAATTAGGGGAAAATAATTCTAAAGTCCTTGAGTTTATTTAACACTGGCTTGCAGTAAACTACGCAGGGAAAGCTTATCAAAAGTGTGTATTGCGAAAGCGGGAAAGGCATTATTGCAAAACGAAAGGCAATTTGCCGCTTTTTGTTGTGCTTATCAGCAGAGAACCACAACACTAGGTAGGCGGGGTGGGGTTCATTGTTTCAATCTAAAAAATATGCCGCCGGTTGCAAAGCTAGTGTTTCAATAATAATATCGCTTCCACCATTCATCCCACGAGTTCATAAAAAATAAACCAGTGCGTAGTGCAGCTTTTGCTTTATTTTGAAATCATGTTCATATGCTTTTATGTCACTTTATATCTTAGTGTACATGCTATTATTGCAAAATTAATTTTAAAAAGTTAAAGGTTGTAGAAAGAACAAAAAAAGTAAAACTATTTTCCTGCGATTTGCGTTAGCATTTATGTAAATAATTAAATAAAACTGTTAAATATTGTAAATATTCGTTATTTTTATGGGTACGTCAACACTAAGGTTATTTGCACCCGTCACATGTCCTTCTTTATAGGTCTGTAGCGGACATTAAAACACCCATGCTCTCGCTGGGACTTGAACCCGAGACCTCCGGATCAAAGCGAGTTGAGTCGACCACCCAACATGCTATGCTACCGAGGCCGCATAAAACTGTTAGGTTGGCCTCTTAATGTAAATACATACTTTTCAATAACAATGTTAATTGTTATCTAAAAAACAAATGCGCAGACACAAAAGACATAAAGAGACTTTGAAACATTTTCTAAACGTTTTTCATGTTACATTTCATTTGCTTAAGAACTGTTATACGAAGACGTAATTTTTATTTTTACAAAAGGGAGGGAGTGAGTCATTCATTCATTTATTTCAATGATCCGAGCCCCCCCCCAATAATATTGACAAGTCGGCGCCTCTGCCTTGTTCTATTTCTCCTGTCTCTCACGCATGCTTTCTTCTGTTTCTTGTCATTCTTTCTCTGTGTCTTTCTTTCTACAATCTCTCTCTCTCCCCTCACAATATTTCTCCTTTCTCTTTTGTCTCTCTCTATTCTCTATTTTTCTACTCTTTCCCTTTGTTTCTCCTCTCTTTTCCTTGCTCTATTTCCCTCTCTTTTGTCTCCGTTTCTCTATTCTCCTTTCTTTCTACCATCTCTCTCCCTTTTTCGACACTTTCCCATCTTTCCCTTACTCTTTTTCTTCTTTCTTTTTCTCGATTCCTCCTCTCTTTATGTTTCTCTTTCCCTTCTCAGTTTATCTTCCTTTCTTGCCTCTCTCTCACCCCCTTGTCTCTCGTTCACCTTCTCAGCAGGGTTGACTTCTGGCGCCTGTAGATCCACAGCCATCTCTTTGCGGAGGTTTGTGTTCCTTCCTCCATATATGTGTGATTGTCCCTTCATCACTCTCATCATATCATCACCTTTTTCCAACAAAGGCTATATAAAATAATTTGCTTTTGATTTTTGTTAATTTACATGACTCTTCTGCTTCTTTTGACTAATGGCGACGATGAGGTTGAGTGATGACATGATAAAATTGATAAAGATACACTCACAAAGAACACCCATTCCCATGCTGTGCTAAATACTCCGCCACGGAGTTCCATAACGATATGACCTGTTTAGAAACCCCTGTAATATTATGTCCGTGCAAACTTTATTAAACACACAGGGAACAGTTTTTACAGGACTTGTACAGTCACGGACACTTCTGGGTTGTAATGGCCTACTTTACTTTCAATGGAATCGTTACAACGCAGAAGTGCCCGTGACTGTACAACAGTGGACACCACCTTATTTATTGACTTCTTCATCCTCCTGATCAATATTCTTACAAAATATTTTAGAAAGTCAAAAATAATGTTATAACTGTGTAATGAAATGGTTTATCTATTTATTATGAAAGCCATGTGTCTGTGTGTGTATTAATAACATATGCATGCATGTATACATTGTAAATTGTTAAGTGGTGTTATGTCCACAACCCATAAAGTTTTATATATAAAAATGCCCTGTATTGATCATACTTATTTTATTTTCAGGAGTTTGAAGCTAGCCCAGTGTGGCTGGCCCTGGCGACATGTCGGAGTCGGCAGGGTCAGGAAGCACACATCCCCCCAACATAGTCAAGGAGGGGTGGCTCTTCAAAAGAGGTGAGTATTGTTATGCACACAGGTTGAGCAGAAAAGTCGTGTCCGATGAACTACAAGCGAGGGTCAAATGAAGACCTTAATTTTTTGTTGTTCCTTATTTAGCAGATTTCTGTATGCAGGGTTGAGCAAGTTTGCTGCATTTCAGCACAGACCTTTCGCTGATCTACGTGTATTTTCAAGTTTGAGTTAGTGCCTGTATACCTTAAGAAGAGTAAGTCTTTGGGGTCCACGTGCAGTCACTTATGAGTAGACCTCGGATTTTGGGTTTTTAACCTATTTTTTCCTTTGCAGGTAAATAAGAAATAACAAGTTATGTCAGCGTTTCATTAAAAAACGCAACAACTGACGAAGTTTTATAGTGCCTAAAATAACCTATTTTGCTTGTTAGAACCTATTTTAGGTATATGTGCCTAAATTAAACCTTTTTTTAGGTTTAACAGGATTTTCATATATCTCAGAGGTATTTACTCAGTTTGGTAACGAAACAATTCAATAACTGTCGTGTTTGAAACATGTTTCCCCCGCCCTTCCAAGTCTACGATGTTTTTCAAAGCTCTAAACAAAACAAAATGGCAGCGAATTGGGGGGCCGTTCACACCTACTTTTGGCCCGCACACTATACTAAGAGAAAGCAAACTGTCCTTGCAACCCCAAGTTTTGGCACCCAACTACCTCTACTGCCTCCACAGCCCAAAGTGCAAACTTCTGCTCCGTGTGGTCTTGCTCACTTTCGCGTCAGTTCGGTTCTTTTGTGACATTCACGCCTTTGCGAAGTAGGTAACGTCTCAGCATTCAAATTTTCACCACTGACTATGTTTCAGTTGAAATTGAAATTAATTAATCTGCTTGTACCTTTTTTTCCATGTTTTACGAAAATTCACCCATAATTCCCGGAATTCAAGGAATTCCCACCCTGATATTGTGCAGCAAATTATACATACGTAATTCATTGTTCATACCAACAAGTAACCTTTGCTAACAGCAGAAGTATAGTAATAGAATAATTTGGTTAGAAAATTAACATTTGGTATATATATATATATATATATACGTACTAAAATTTCTTAACGGTTCTTGTGAATTTTATTAACGCTTCTACCTAATTAGTAATTTTCAGGAATTTTGGAACCTATTTTAGGAATTTTGGAGGCTATTTTAGGAATTTTTGGAACCTATTGTAGGAATTTTGGAGGCTATTTTAGGAATTTTGGAACATATTTTAGGAATTTTGGAGACTATTTTAGGAATTTTTGGAACCTATTTTAGTAATTTTGGAGGCTATTTTAGTAATTTTGGAGGCTATTTTAGGAATTTTTGGAACCTATTTTAGGAATTTTGGAACCTATTTTAGGAATTTTGGAGGCTATTTTAGTAATTTTGGAGGCTATTTTAGTAATTTTGGAGGCTATTTTAGGAATTTTGGAGGCTATTTTTAGGAATTTCGGAGGCTATTTTAGGAATTTTGGAACCTATTTTAGGATTTTTGGACTCTATTTTAGGAATTTTTGGAACCTATTTTAGGAATTTTGGAGGCTATTTTAGGAATTTCGGAGGCTATTTTAGGAATTTTGGAGGCTATTTTAGGAATTTTTGGAAACTATTTTAGGAATTTTGGAACCTATTTTAGGAATTTTGGAACCTATTTTGGAACCTATTTTAGGAATTTTGGAGGCTATTTTAGGAATTTTTGGAACCTATTTTAGGAATTTTGGAGGCTATTTTAGGAATTTTGGAACCTATTTTAGGAATTTTGGAGGCTATTTTAGGAATTTTTGGAACCTATTTTAGTAATTTTGGAGGCTATTTTAGTAATTTTGGAGGCTATTTTAGGAATTTTTGGAACCTATTTTAGGAATTTTGGAACCTATTTTAGGAATTTTGGAGGCTATTTTAGTAATTTTGGAGGCTATTTTAGGAATTTTGGAGGCTATTTTTGGAACCTATTTTAGGAATTTTGGAGGCTATTTTAGTAATTTTGGAGGCTATTTTAGGAATTTCGGAGGCTATTTTAGGAATTTTGGAACCTATTTTAGGAATTTTGGACTCTATTTTAGGAATTTTTGGAAACTATTTTAGGAATTTTGGAGGCTATTTTAGGAATTTCGGAGGCTATTTTAGGAATTTTTGGAAACTATTTTAGGAATTTTGGAGGCTATTTTAGGAATTTCGGAGCCTATTCTAGGAACCTAAAAGCACACTTTTTAGAACCTAAAAATCCGAGCTCTACTTATGAGCCACTGCGAAGGCCTTTCCACCCATCTGCCTGCGAACTGAGGCCATTGTCGAACTTTCTCCTCCATTAGTAAACTTGCTGGTGTGGTAAGCATGCACAGAGATATTGAATTTTCATTTGCCGAGAAATGTCTGTGAGTTTTAGGGTGACAGAGGGCAAGAAACCACTGGTGCAAGTGTGTATAGGAGGCGCCATCTTTAAAATAACAAGAATGGCATTTTGAAACTCACTTGATTAGTGTTGCAGCCTTGAGGTCGCTTTGTAAATAACAGTTGATACCTCATGTAAATTTGAGCTGTACACAGTCTGTCCTACAATTTCTATTGGACTTTTAAGGTTTTCATTGACTCTTGTAATGGAACCAATAGTTGCGGTATTGTATCTGCATTTGATAATGTCTGGAAATGCGTGCGGTTTATCTGGGAAAATCTATTGTTACTATTTAGACGCTAAATAGCAGTAATAACAGAGACCCAAATATGAGTTTTCATTATTTAAGGAAACCTTTTTATTTAGTTCCACAACACGTGTAATTAATTTCATTAGCTGTGACGTCAGAACTGGCTGAAAACGCTGTGTGACGTTCTCTCTATTTTTAATGTCATTGTTGAAAGGACAGTAGGCTAAGCATCCAGGATCAGTATTCCTGCATGGAATAAGTACTTTATTATTATACGGTCATACCTTAAAACAGTGGCGTGCCCAAGGGTGGGGATCATAACCCCTTTCCCCTTTAACCCAGTATTCATTAAAAGAAAGAACGTCAAAGGTAGGAAAGGCTGGCAAAATGAGGACTAACTACTAAAAAAAAGTATACGTGCCCCCTCCCTTTCGAAATTCTCGGCACACCACTGCCTTATAACTCCAATGTACATTTGGGGGAAATGGAGGCACATAATGGTTCGGATCCCACTTTAAACTGTAGATCCAGTCCCGATTAGCCTTTCTGTGCATAAAGTGGACTTAAAATCAATCAATTTTGGGGGGAAATTTGTGGCAATAAATCGAACCGCAAAAATATGTTTTTATTGGAAACAACCACGTGAAGCGTCATGCTTACCTAACACAATGAGATGGGAACACTTCCTCTCTATCCAAAAAAGAATGGGAAATTACTCTCTTGGATGGCAACACTGCCGCAGAATAACATTTCCTAAATCATTTCCCCGTTTCTTTGTGATGCTGCAGGATGCAGGTGAGCAGGACTCATCACATTAATGTAGTGTTTCCGATTAAACAGCTGAGAACGTTATTTTTTTAGTACCAGACTAAATGTTGGTTTGGTGTGGATTTACACATTCAATGCCTCAAAATAACTGAGAAGCACCTAAGTATGAAGGAAATTTGGGAGGGGATCCTTCGTATTGAAATATGGTTTCTTGTTTCAGCAGGAAGTTTATTTTGAAGTAACCAATTCCGTCAGCCAGCCTTAACTTCATTGTAATTCGATGGAAAACATGCCAAAAGATGATACTTCATTGTATACGTGCTAACTTACATTTAGTCCTACTTCGTGACACATGGCATTTCTCAAGTATTGTCGGAGGATGCGTGCAGTGTTCTAGAATCATCTTAGAAGATGCTGTCGCGAACACAGACCTTGTGAATTTCCATCTTTCCTCAATTCTAAACTCCTGTATAGAATTTTCGTGATCATACGTAGGAGTTGAAGGCGAAGAGTGAAAGTTTTTCACCAGGTGTCAGAATGGGTACTGCTACTTAAAAAAAAATAAAAAAGAACTGAATAAGAGAGAGTAAATTTTTCCCCATGTTGCAAGTGGAAGAGCTAGATACGATTTGAAAAATATGATGAATAAGAAATTTCATAATCACTTGTATTTCTTAATGGGGAAAAAACTCAACAACTTCAAGTTACGACTAATCAAATCCAAGTTTCGACTTTTCTGTTTGCCAATCAAATCTTCAATCTGTCCTCTTTCCGTTGATATATTGTTCTGTGCCATTGGAGTTTGATGTTCCCGAGAGAACAAATAAAATAATGTTTCAATAAGTGTAATGCATTTCTCCTTGCTTCCTACGACCATCCTGGCCGTGTTGCCAAACCTGGTGCGCTTAAAAGAACTAAGTGACACCTTAAATTGAACTAAAGTTGACTTTCAAGGAGGTGCCTCCTTGGATAATTTTAGGTGTCAAAGGGGTTGGGGCGCTGCTATTACGGTTAACTTTATAGTGATGACAATTTATTCTTAGTTTTCGCCGACTAGATCCGATGGTCGTATGAAATGGAAAATGACTGATTCCCAGATGCCATCTTTACGTCAGCCACTGCGCTATAAAAAAAATAGCTGGGGAGGTAAGAGGGGATGGGGCGACGCAGCCTACGTCACAATATCACGTCACGTGCAAAATGTATACTCATGGTAAAAGTTGGTCTATGTGGGCCGGAGCCAGTGAAGGCATCATTGTGGGGCAGGGGGCGGGCACTCCAGTTCACAGCCAAAGAATTGCACGAAAGAGCCAAAGCTGAGTTGGCAACAGTGCCCGCAGCTTCCATGGAGGGAAGAACCTTGGGCAAACCCTTCCTCATTCCCTTTGTCGGAGGATGTGTTTAGTGTTCTAGAATCCTCTTAGAAGATGCTGGCGACTCTCGCGAACACAAACCTTGTGATTTTCCATTTTTCCTAAATTCGAAACTCCTGTGTAGAACTTTCGTTATCATAGGTAGGAGTTTAAATTGACTGCCACATTGACAAACAGCAACAAAGAGCTATTTCTGAACAGAACTGAGTCAGGAAATAATGGAAGTTTTATGTAGGCAGGGACAACGCAAACATTAATTAAACAGATGCTTCTGTTCCATTTGTCGTGTGGGCGGAGTCGTGGTGGTTTATTTTCCACATTCATAATTGAATTAAAGATTTGATAATTCAACAAAATAACTCGATCCTCTAGCTACGATAGAATTCACGACCCTACTGTATCGTCCCAGCTTTGCCACCTCCCAGTTGCCATATTGTTTTCTTGATGTAGTCCAAAGTATTTGTCTATGTATGGCATGTTTAATTCGTAGAGAAAGCTGCGAGCACTTGCAGTGGCTAGTTTAAAAAAGCTATTCTTTAAATGTGATTTCGCTATTGAGTGTGCCTTCGGGCTTTTAGTGATACTCAACTGTTGGTACCAGACCCCTACCACAACTATACAGGGTGTCTCAAAAGTAATAGCGCAAACTGACACAGGTGAAAGTACGCGATAATAGAAGCAAAAAAGTCTCTAGTATACATAGGTCTGCAAACGAGCCGTTTTCGAGATAATCGCGAATGTGTTATTACAAACCGCCACTGACTTCATTGTTTGTAAACGTCGTCCTAGTTGGTAAAATGCTAATAATGTGTGCGCATGTGTGGTTAGAAGCCGTCACTGATTGCATTTTGTAAACACCGAGTGCTTTACTCCTTGCGCGTTCCGAGGTTTGCTCTTTGTTTACAAAACAGAAAATTTCCGAGAGGTGGCGTTGTAATCAAGCAGGATGGATACAATGGGTACACAGTCTAGCAATGAGATCTCCAATGACTTAGCATTTTACCAACTAGGACGAACGTTTACAAACAGTGAAGTCAGTGGCTGCTTGTAATCACACATTCGCGATTATCTCGAAAACGGCTCGTTTGCGGACCAATGTTTACTGAGACTTTTTTTTGCTTCTGTTATCGTGTACTTTCACCTGTGTCAGTTTGCGCTATTACTTATGAGACACCCTGTAGATGGCGAATATAAAAAAATAGAATCGTTGCTCGTCGGGCGAGAATTTTACAATATATTTTTCTTTCGTGGCGCTGTTTCTTACGAACATTTTATGTTTTACATTTATATTATATTCTGAACACATTAAATTGCATACAGGGTTAATCGAAAATCCATTAACACTCCCTACAAAATGTAAAGGAGTCACGCTGGGTACTAGCGTTGCACATGATAGAAACAGCTTAGGTCAAGGGGAAACCATATTGTATGTTTCAAGCGCACGTCCGTCATACTGAATTCAACTCAAAAAATTTAATTGGGAATATATTGCGATATATCAAATTAGGTTACGGTTTCACGAGAAATGCAGTGGTGAAGTTTTTTCAACGTATCTTGAACCAATAAAAAGTTACGTGCATATTTTCCACTTACAAAATTGGTCAGTGTGTTGCTCATGTTTCGGTATGCACACTCGTAGGCTCACGCACAACATTTTGCAGCGTAGAAGGTGTGATAGCCGCACGCGCAGCAATTTATGCGCTCTCAGGATTTTCAGTGGCGTAAGATCTGGGGAACGTGCAGGCCGTTCAACAGGTTCCCGCCTACCACTCCATCTGCCGGGAAATTGAACATGAAGAGACTGGATCATCATGTTCGCATGGTGTGGTGGCGCTCCGTTATGTTGAAAAAAACTATGGAAGAGTACCATCCTCCGTAAGCAAGGATGGAAATACCTGTTCACATAACAAATCCGTAGCATTCATGTTTGTGTATGAAAAGTGGACCTACTAATCGCGTTCCCCATACATCAGATCACACTATTAGCTTACCATCACCGGCCATTCGGCTGGGATTTTTGATATGGGGTTTATCACATTATCAGTGTCACATAAACCGATGAGCCACTACATTATGACCATCTACCTAATGATGATGATGAACCGTGTGCTGTGAAACATTGTCCTGGTCACCACTCTTGTTCCTGTGGACGATTTCTCGCTCTGTGGCCCTGCGGTCGCTCCTAACAATGCGCGACAGTGTCCGCTGGCCTCTGGCATCAATGAGCCGCTGTCGACACACAGCTGGATGGCGTGTCGTTGTTTTCCCTTCGTTGCTCCACTTTCGATACGTGTTCACAACAGCGGCACGAGAGCAACCAACAAGCCAACAGAGATGCTGGTACCAAGGAGCTGTGCCATCACAATTTCACCTCTATGAAACTGGGAGAGATTGGCCGATTTTGCCATTCTGACGCCGAAGACACTACTAACAGCTAGCCTGTAGACCTGCCCAATATACACTATCTACCAAAAAGTAATTGGGCACCTATGATGGTGGTTAATTTAGTATCTAATTTGAATCATTTAGTATCTAATTTGTTTGGTGTGGGCTTCATGTTGTCCCGTGAGCAAGAGAACCACTTGTGAAAGAGAGAGCGCGTAGTGCAAAGCTATCAGACTTTGATAAGGGCATAATTGTGGGCTGCCACCTCAGTGGGCTGTCTAGCAGGGCCATAGCTGCAAAGTTAAACAGGCCCAAATCAACAATAGCATTTGTGCTTCGTAAGTGGAAGGTGCATGGACATTGTGACAATGGTGAATGTTCCAGGCGACCGAAAAAAACTGACTAACAGACATCGAAGAACCCTAAAACGTGAAATTGACAAAAACAGGACACAGCCGATGGCTATCATCAGACAGGAGTTTACGGCAGCAACAGGGGAGTCAGTTTCCATTGGATCATTGCGAACAGAGGCCCACCAACTTGGATATTCCGGAAGAGCAGCGGCACATAAGCCGCATATCACCAAGGTGAATAAAGCTCAGCGTCTCAAGTGGTATTTGGACCGTCGCAACTGGACACTGGAGCAGTGGAAAGCTGTTCTGTGGAGTGATGAGTCGAGATTCACATTGTTTCGGTCTGATGGACGTGTATGGGTGTGGCGGCTACCCGGGGAACGGCTTCTACCAGAGTGTATAGTGCCTGCCAGGAAATTTGGTGGTGGTGGAGTAATGGTGTGGGATTGTTTCTCGTACTACGGTGTGGGACCACTGGTGGTTGTTCGTGGCACAATGGGATCACAGGCATACTGTACAATACTAGACAATGATATGCTCCCAACCTTGTGTCGTTTTTACGGAATGGACCCCTGTTACTTCCAGGATGACAATGCCAGGTGCCATGTTTCGGAAGCTGCTATGCAGTGGTATGCCGACAAGAATGTTCACCGATTGGTCTGGCCTGCACAGAGTCCTCATCTCAATCCCATAAAACACCTTTGGGAGGCATTGGACTGGCGGGTGAGGTCTCGGGGGATGCGGCCAAATTCCATTGTCCAACTGAGTGAGATCCATTGCAAGAGGAATGGAGACGCATTCCAATGAACGTCCTCCACAAACTAGTCGAGAGCATGCCTGACAGGGTGGCTGCTGTTATAGCAGCAAAAGGTGTCTCCACGAGGTTCTAACAGGGTTCGCACCACCAGACAACCATTTTGTACAGGTGCCCAATTACTTTTTGGTAGATACTGTATATCATGCTACCAGCTTGTCACGTGTTACTGCGCGCTAAATGTTCCCGGGTCGGGCTGGTCATAATGTAATGGCTCAGCGGTGTATTGTGCGTATTAAATTTCATACTCTTCACTGTGAAGGATTTTCTATCCACAAGGAACGCTTCAACTGTTCGAGACACCATTCACAATATTCAACTCAACGACCAGGATTATCCACACAGAGATTATGATGCATCTCATGTTTATAGGGGCGTCATTTGTACGATTGCAAGATCCGAAAGATTAATCGTTGACTAACACCACATACTTGTGATAATGGCGTGTGCCGCGGTTAGGGAATTTGCAAGTGAAGTAAGAACTGCTGTGTTTATACAAGGGAGAGGCAAATAAAACAGTCATGGTCACTTCTGGGTTGTAACAATCCCATTGACTTTCAATCACATTATTACAAGCCAGATGTGCCCGTGGCTGTACATTCATGCCTGACCAGGGTTCAAACCTAATCTGTTATTCAGACCTGGAACATCTGGACTGTAAGCGATAAGGCTAACATGTGATACATTTGTTTAACATTTTTGATTTATACGAACATGGATCAGCGGAAATAATACTACTACTAATTATTATATGCTTTCCTTAGCTGAAGGGAGAAATTGGCCAAAAAAGGGAACTTTGCCCCTTGCAGAGGGAAATTGTGCCTCACATTGTAGCAACACTGCTGCGAAGACCTTCCATCCATTGTCGAATTTTCTCCTTCATTAGTAAACTTGCTGGTGTGGTAAGCATGCACGGCTATATTGAATTATCATTTGCCGAGAAATTTCTGTAAGTTTTAGGCTGACAGAGTGCACTGGTGCAAGTGTGTAAAGGAGGCGCCATCTTTAAAATGGCGTTTTGAAGATCACTTGATCAGTGTTGCAGCCATGAGATTGCCTTATAAATAACTGGTGATATACATTTTGTAAATTTGAGCTGCATATAATCTGTCCTGTAATTTTTGTGGGACTTTTAACGTTTCATTTTACTCGTGTAATATCTTCGAGGTACGTCCTGATCATCACTTGTCGAGTGATCCTGTTTCCAGAATCATTTGGAATAATTGTGCAGATATCACATGCGACGCAGGATCTCTTTGGACGTTAAAATCATGTGCAGTGGCAGTTCTCTCCCCCAGACATCATTATGCTTTCGATCCTTTCCTTACTAGTTCCTTTCCGCTATAATGCACAATGCTAAAATGAAACAGTGAAACAATCCCTATTTCATCATGTGCTGTCAACAGGTTGTCCCATTAGCTTGATTTGACGAATTCTTTTGGGACATTTATATCTCTTATGATAACAGATTTATAGGCGACTGATCCACAAACATGAAAACACCATACATTCATTCGCACATATTTCTTTGATACTTTGAGAAACGAGGTGACATACTTTTTCATTTGGTGCGTTTGATCTTTTTTCATTGAACCTTAACATTATGCCGTCGTGTTGACTCATCTTTTAGGAATTGATTATACGATTTGTGAAATACGCCCAGGTTACATGAAAGAACAGGTATGCCCGAAGAGTTGAGAATCTCATGTCTTGGGTAGATGGCCAATGGCGATGCAGAACCAATCGCTTACGTTTATATTTTTACCTCGTTTTTATCTATTTCATGTGGCTAAAGTTGATGAAGAGCCACTCATAAAAGAAATCACTGCTTGGAAAGTCATTTTTTAAAACAAGTAACTGACTCACCGTTGTTATTTTTTTGTAGGCAGGATATAACCCGTATAACATTTGCACGCACGACCATAAAAATAAACATTAATTTTCATTGCATTATAATTAACTTCATATTTTAAATATAAAAATCTAAATATTATAATCTATTTGTTCTTGAAAATAAAGAGAATTAACAAACACACGTACTTACAATGTAATTTTGCATATTTTTGAAATGGAGTTGAGGGGTGACGAAATTTTCATTAAAGTTAAGAACGAAAACATAAATAGCACAGGTAAAGGTGCCCCTGTGCGTGAGTATACATGCCATGAAGTCATATGGGGTGATGTGGAGGTATAGAGCTCCATATATTCTTGTTCTCGGCCGTAGTTGGGATGATGTGATCACCATCACGCCCGGCCGCCTTACCCCCAACGGTTGCTTCCAGGTACCCATTTATACGAGGCTGGGTGAGCCTCAGAGTCGCGCAGAAACATCGAAATAACTGGAAAATTTCGTGATCCTGCCCCGGGTCTTCCACGTGGTAGCCAGATGGTATTCCAACTGAGCTACCGCGGTTTATTGATTGATTTGGTGTTTTAAGTTCACTTAAGCACAGTAAGGCTAATCGTGACTGAACGTACAGTTTAAAGTGTGATCCGAACCACTATGTGCCTCCACCGGGTATCGAACCCGGGACCCCCTGAGCTACCGCGGCTCACGAATGGGGAAATGAATGAAGACTACGAAAAGTATTAATTATTACTCCCTCTGTCCCATAATTATAGTCCGGTATGCCAAAATGGTAACTTTTTATTTATGTTCTTTTGGATACTTGATCGGCCAATTTGTACTGATCCTTGAGTAATAACGTTGTATGACTCATTCCCGTGTTGCATTTTCTTCTTCTGGATACACAAGTCTCACAGTTTGAATATCGGACAAGTATTTTGTGACCACAAACAAAAGTGTACCGGACAATAATTATGGGACAGAGGGAGTACATTTTTTTATAGATTTTAGTGATTTTTCTGCATATTTATGTACATATTCTCATGTTTTTGCTCCATAAGAATCCTTCGAGCTACCCTGAACTCTTCCTTCTGTCATATACATTGCGTTCCATTTTAACATTGGTACAGTAATAGTGGAAAACACAGGTGTCTTCTCAGAAAAGGGACGGGAAGACTGAAATGTTTAATTCCCGGAGAGTCTGTCTGTGCAGTGCGATCTGGGTTAAGTCGATTTGGGGGTAGTCCGACGGCTGAGTTATTGATGCGACTCTGTCCTTGGGCAGACAGGAACCGCAAATGGCTGTGAAACATTTATTGTGGTCTCCTTTATCGCACAACGCGCTACCAACTTCTTGTTCTGACGTGAGACACTCAATGTCTACGTTGTTAGATTAGGTCTGTTGGATTTGGTTCTCTTAGCATGAATACACTACAAATGTATTATTTATGCTAATAGAACTAAACTAAACCAACAACTTAGGCATTTAGCCTACCAATGAAATCATTCCGCACCACGGTGACGTCAGAATATCAAGGTTGCTAGCACGTTGTGCGATAAGGGAGAGACTATTTATTGGCGTGATGCAGAAAAGGACAGCAGTTTTCGACGGACTCGCCTCTGACCAACGGGTCGTCCACGATTAACCTTACTGTGCATAAAGTGGACTAAAAACAAAATAACGAAATATATATTTACATATCTAACATTTCTTAAAGTAAAAAAAAAGGTAAAGTGCTCCCCTGTGCTTACCACCACGCCATGAAGGCGTATAGGGGGTGTGGGGGTAACGCCCCACACTTTCTTGATCCGGTCGTGAGTGGGGGGGTGATGTGATCAGCATCACGCCCCTGACCGCCTTTACCCCCCAGGGTTTCCCCCAGGTACCCATGTTATTCGACGCTGGGTGGGGGCCGGGGCCACTTCCAACGTTAGAAAAGTTCCCGGATTTGAACCGGCCGGGGATCGAACCCATGACATTTAGCATGGTAGTCAGGCGCGTTACCGACTGAGCCACCGCTAACACTTCTTAGTATGTAAAAATCCGTTCTCTGCTGAAACGTTTGAAAATCTAACGGAAAGATGTGTGTTCCAAAGAACGACTATATTATACGGGGGGATAAAGCCCTCCCTGGTAGAGATGCAAATTTACCTCTGTTAGAGATGTTTGGGAGACTGGGAATCCCTGCGTAGACGTGTAACTAGGACCCTTTCCTAAATGTTGTCAAGTTATGTATAAATATCGATGAATGCATTGAAGATGTTTGCAAGAGAGTTTGTGACGCATAGCAGTGCTCATGGTAAACCCCAGATTTGGAGGCAAACAACAAAAGGAGAAACCCCAGAATGGTAGCGACCCACTCATGTGTTGCAAGAACTTCTTCAGTACAACAAATATTATTTGACCAAATGTATACGGAAGTGTTAAGTGAGATTGAGACTATACCATTCTCTCTCTCTCTCTCTCTCTCTCTCTCTCTCTCTCTCTCTCTCTCTCTCTCTCTCTCTCTCGTTCCCTCCCCTTTCCATTTTTCTCTCTAAAAAGAGTCAGAGAATAGAAGAGGAGAGGAGAAGTAGATAGAGAGAAGGAGAAAAGAATGAAAGGAAGAAAGAGAGAGGGTCATGGAAAAAGAAGGAAGGAAAGAAAGTAGGAGAGAAAGGAAATTGGGGGGGGAGAAAGACGGGAGATGAGAAAAATCTGCTCTTTTCTCTTTATCTCTCTCTCATCTTCTTCTTCTTCTCTTTCTCAGACCCCAAATTTTCAGCTTATACAAAATTTACAACCTGAAGATACTTCTCTAAATCTCCTGGGACCTGAGGAGCAGAGTAATAAAGAGTAATTTTGATGATTTCGCAAATATAAACAAGTTATTTAGCAAAATTGTCCTAGACGGAATGGAAACTTTTCGATTCTACCACCTCCCCTAATGATTTTGAACGAACAAAAATTACAATTAAAAATCCGGAAACGTAAAATCGGGGTTTCACTGTATGTCCAATTATTATTAATGGTTAGTTCAAGAGCTGCATTTTATGAATGCATTCATGGCATTTAATATACATTGTGACAGTGTCTTACAAGTTGTCATTTCGGTTCTGTTTATCCATAACTTTCCAGTACAGTTGTTTTAATTCCCAAAAAAATATCCTGGCAAACGCATCTTCTTCACGATAATTCGCGCCTTGCATGTAACCATTCTTCCCCATTATCTTGGTTCACTAAAAAAGACAGAAAGTTGACGATAAATAACAGATATGCATTTCAGTGTGAAATGGAAGGAAAGACTGCAGCAAGCGGATCAGGGCACGGCATGTTTGTCCACCTGCGTTGTACATATTTGCTTATCAATGAAAGTTGCCTTGCAGCGGGCGATCGAGGATCACCTTGCGTGAGGTTGTGAAAACAGGCCGCCTCGGCCGATGGGCGCCTGCGCGCGTGGTGTCTGTGCTGCGGATTCCAATGACGTATCTTCGTACACATTCCTTCTTCGCGAGAGTAGATCATCGAGGTCTTTTCTTTTGCGACGCAGACACGCTGCTAATTCGAGCCCCTGTTTACGTATCGTCGTCACTATAGGTGGGCTCTGTCTGCGACAGCGTTGCCAAATTTGCTTTATGGCTCGGAATAGCGCAATTTTCATTTCACCAGCGAAAGCGTCTGGACGGAAAATATTATTTCCGTGTTAACGATATTTTGACCTTGACATTTTAAGGGATCGTATGGCAGAGATACTTTCACAGCTGTCTTTCGTCAGAATACGAAATTTCATCATGCAAGCTTGTACTACCGTCTAGAAAATATTCTTAGAAACTGGACATTCCTGTCCTATAAGTAATTAAAATGCTAATAACTTTCATATTAATATCGGTGTATGTCTTGTGTTGCGTGGTTTTTTATTATTATTTTTCGTCCCTCATGTGCCTATTTAGGTTAATCTCGGCGATGATGCCACCGAAATTCCCGAGTTCAAATTCCAGGTCTCTGACTGTTCTTTGTGAATGCCCCTTCGTCAAGTTTAAGAAATGAATCTTTTATATCGTCGTGAGTGGTAAGAAATGCGTCGTAAAATAAGCAATATACCAGTGCAAACTAACACCCATGTCCACGTGAGGACTCGAACCCAGAACCGTCGGTAGCGATATCATGAATCCAGCACACAACTATCTTACCCCCGCCCCTACCAGGGTGCCCATCCCCCTGGAGGCCCATGACGCGCTTCCCCCAAAAGGTATAACATTTGCCCCCCCCCCCCGGTTTATGCCGAATTAATTACACAAATTATTTTGTCAGACAAAATTTGCGGAAAAATATAATACCAGAGGTGCAACCACGAATTTTTGTCTGTGGGGGTGGGGCAACTACCAGGATAAACGTACCAATAATAATTTCATTATAGTAGTTATTATCCTCATAATTTACGCAAAAAGGGGGTAGAAGTCTGTACTAAGGCATTTGTTTCGAACAAACGATTTGAAATATTTTTTCAACACCGTCAATTTCACATTAGCTAATAATGGAAATCAAGCACACAAACTGTATTTTTGAATGGCAGAAAATTAATGATAAATGCATTCCGAAGATATATGTGTAACTTTCATGTACAACATATGTTTTACACATATGCAACATGGAGCGACATAAAATAAGAAAATACATATGCAACAAGTTAACACTAAATTGTGTATGTATTCAAAGCTTATTCAATTGAAATATATAACACATATTATTTAAATGCATTACATTACAGAGAACAAGGACATTGCGAGAAAGAAAATTTGTAGATCCAATTTTTGCAATTGAAAACTATATTGATTTAATAGAGTGAAAATAATTTCACTGGATGCCAAGGCATTCTCTCTTTCACAACTTTTTTTCATTTAGATCATTCGGTGCCCATGGCTGACTCCCACCGCCCATAGGTACAGCTCTGAACTTGACGAAAACGAGAAAAGCAGATAATGCGAGCGAAGCAAGCAAGAAAATTTTACAAAATATATTTTTATTTGCATAAAATTTGAAATCGAAGGGGTTAATTGCTCCTTTGTGCCCCACTGCAGGTGCTCTTGGCCATCAATGTTTGTCCCCCCTTTCCCCCCTAGAATTGTCTTCGACCAAAGGTTGGGGGGGGGGGCAATGACTCCCTGCCTCCCCTGTGGTTGCTTCACTGTATAATACAGACATACATATTTAAGCAATATATATTTACTTTAGATACTTTAGGCTCACTGCCATTGTTAGTCAACCTTATTCTGCACAGTTTGTCTGCTCGACTAACCTTGTATTAATGTGAATACAATGCCCCCCCCCCCCTCCATCCAAACCGATTCTAAAGGCTTGGGAGGTGGTGGTTCATTTCAACCCCATCACCCACAGGTAGGTAGAAAAAACTATACATAATAAGCAAAACTAGAAATCAATAACAAGTCAATGAAAAGATACGATCCCCCCCCCCCCCATTTTTGTATGAAGATATATAGAATTGGTATAAAATTCTGTCTCCCCCCCAAAATTTCCATACAGGGGTATCATGAATCCCCCTTGTGGCCACCCCTGCCCCCTACCATGCAGTCACATCCATAGGCGTTCGCAACCCCTGTGTTGAGAGGGTGGGATGGGGGCAAAACACTTGATGAAAGTTCAGTCGGAGAAAGAAAAACATAATTTTATTTCACTGTTTATTGGATTGATTGGTATGGACGTATGGGCTTATATTATAGTGTGTACGGACCAGTCGAAAATCACTGTATTAGAAGAATTCAAACTTCGATGGCACCAATGCTCCCCCCCCCCCTGGTCTATATTTACCTCTCTGGGGGTTCAGAAACTGCTTTACTTATAGAGTAGAACTTCAAACACATACACATAATTCATTCATTTCCAACAGTTACGGGGATTATCAGAATTGGGGGGGATAACATGTGGTCAGCACAACAAAACCCCCCAGTTGTTACTATCCAAAATCTCAGGAGAAGAGTTGTTATGCTTCCCCCAAAAGACGAACCAGCACACATCTTGTAGCCCTAGCCAAAGCCTGATGCCTTTTAAACATAAAACAATGCAAAATGGCTGTGAATGTCCATTGAATATACAGGGTCATCAAGAATGATTGCCGGGATTGTAAACTGTTATTATAAAAGAAGTATTTAATCGATATACACGTGTGGCATCTTTAAATGTTCAGAAAAGTTCAAAGTTTTAGTACACTTCGATATAGGCGCCATTTGTAGCTCTGGTGATGTCTAGACGGTATACAATCTCCTGCCATGTCTTCTGAATCGTGTCCAGAATTACAGTTGCAATTGCTGCAGCGAACCTGTCTTTAAGGTGCTGGATGTTCCTTATCTTCTCAGCGTACACAATGTTTTTAACGTATCCCCCACAGAAAAAAGTCTAGTGGTGTTAGGTCTGGGCTACGAGGTGGCCAGGGTATTGGTCCACTTCCAACCCAGGCATGTGGGAACCTCTCATTAAAGACATCACGAACAATGCTTCTGAAATGAGGAGGAGCTCCATCCTGCATGAAAGTAACTCTACTCCCCTTTTGTTTTTCCCAGTCTTAAAGTTGTGGAAATACATACTGTTGAAGCATGTCAAGGTACACATGTCCGGTAATGGTGTTTTCATTGAAGAAGAAGGGATCAACAACGCAATCATACAGCAGTTCCCACCATACGTTCACCGTAGGTGACCTGCGAAGGTACTCGTGAATCTCTCTTGGTGGCTCTGAACCCCAAATGCGACAGTTATGTCGATTAATGCACCCGTTCACATGAAATGTTGCTTCGTCACTAAAACAAACATGCTGTAGGAAAGTTGCATCGTCATCGATGCTGTTGAGGATAAATGCAACAAATGCCACACGTTTTTGTCTGTAGTTCAGTTTAATTTCATGCTGCAGCTGAATTTTGTAAGCGTGGAGCCTTAAGCATTTGTGCAGAACATTTTGAATGGTAGTTTTTGGATCCATAACGCTAAACTTCTAGGAGGGCCACTATTTATATTTTGAGCCTTGGCAACACTGATTGAAGTTAAGCAGGGAATCGTCTGGCATTATTGACCATAACGTACTTCAAATGTTTTGTCAATAGCTTGATTTGTGTTGTTTATGTTGCCTTGGAGATTGCGCGACAACAATAAAATGGAATTAACTCCTGAACATTTTCGTGCAATGATTTTTTACGATTTTCGACGTGGATTATCAAGACAAAAGTGCATCGATCAACTTACTTCCACATTTGGCGATGAAGCCCCATCCTTTGCCACTGTGAAACGCTGGTATAGCGAATTTAATCGTGGCCGCCATTTGCTCACCGATGAGATTCGCGAAGGTCGTCCAAAATCAGTTGTTGTTCAAGAAAACATTGATGCTGTGCAAAACCTAATACTGCAAGATCGTCATGTGACATACTGTGAGATTGAGGCAACCATGGGCATTAGTTCCACCAGCATATATAAAATATTACATGATCATTTAGCTGTGAGAAAGGTATGTTCTCGTTGGATCCCACACAATTTGACAAAAACTCAAAAAGACGCTCGCGTCAATTGGTGCAAACAAATGCTCAATAAATACAATTGTGGTGCTTCAAAAGACGTATATAAGATTGTAAAAGGTGACGAATCATGGATATATGCATATGAGCAGTCGACTGTATGGGTGTTTCAAGATGAACCCAATCCAACAAAAGTTGTTCGCACTCGAAGCACATCGAAACAAATGGTCGCCTGTTTTTTTGGGAAAAGTGGTCATGTGGCAACTGTGCCTTTAGAGGAACGTAGAACGGTGAATTCTGAATGGTACACAACAATTTGTTTGCCAGAGGTCTTCGGTCAAATATGGAAAACAAACAAACGCCGTCGGATCATTCTTCATCAAGACAATGCCAGCTGTCACACATCTCGTCTAACAACCGACTTTATGAACAGTCAAAAAATCGACTTGATGGGTCATCCGCCGTACAGTCCTGATTTGGCACCCAATGACTTCTTCTTATTCCCGAATGTCAAGAATAAATTGCACGGACAACGATTTTTGTCGGCGGAAGACGCCGTTGATGCGTTCAAAAACCATATTATGGAGGTGTCTCAAGAAGATTGGAAAAACTGCTTTGACAAATGGTTCGAACGAATGCAAAAGTGTATTGACCATAAAGGAGAATACTTCGAAAAACAATAAAGCAGTTTTCAATGCCAAATTCCTGTTTTTTCATTGTTAGGCTCAAAATATAAATAGTGACCCTCGTACAAGCAATTGATTTCTTTGGGCTTCTAATGCAGGATTGCCTTATGCGTTCTACATCTTCCTTCGATGTTCTTGGTCGGCCAGAAGATTTTCTTTTCTCAACACTACCAGTTTCTCTGAACTGTTTCAGCCACCGATTGAAAGCTTTGTCATCTGCAGGGTTTTCTCGTGGATGCAAATGTTGCCAGTTATGTTGCACTGCGACAATCGATTTCATTTCTTTATACCACATACATCAACACAAACTCAGCCTTCTGTTGAACGGTCCACATCCTGCCACATGCCAACTCACGCTAAAGTGGAGTGAACAGAGTAGTCTCGCACTCCGCTCCCGTGTATGCGCCATGTTAAGCCTCACGGTCACACAAGGTCACACAAAACCTTAAACTTTTCTGAACATTTTAAGACGCCACACGCTATATCCATTTAATACTTCTTTTATAATAACAGTTTAATATCCCAGCAATCATTCTCGATGACCCTGTAAATTGTGTACTCCACTGTGTATGTTTGCAGCTACACTCTTTAGCACCGTATGAATAAATTTTCTCTTTAAGTAAGATCCTAATTAATTTGACTGGGCTCACTATCTGAACGCAATACTGCATGATTTCTACTTGAAAGGTTGGCCGTTGTCGAGCATGGGAAGGACAACTCATTAGATGGTTTAGTATGTTCTATCCTTTGCTCTTTCCTGATTTAAGCTTGCTTTAGTGATCATTTTCATCGTTTCAGGTGAACATATCAAGAACTGGCGGTCGAGGTACTTCGTTCTTATGGATGATGGATCCCTCATCGGCTTCAAGAACAAGCCAGAACATGGGCTCAGTGATCCCCTGAACAACTTCACCGTTAAAGGGTGTCAAATAATGAGTGTGGATAGGCCAAAGCCATACACA
Organism: Lepisma saccharinum; assembly: GCF_977018435.1. Taxonomy (NCBI): domain Eukaryota; kingdom Metazoa; phylum Arthropoda; class Insecta; order Zygentoma; family Lepismatidae; genus Lepisma; species Lepisma saccharinum. Next base: position 20,107,986 of record NC_139256.1, on the reverse strand, counting down.
TTTATAATTAGAGGTCTTCAATGGACAACAGTTATAGAAAGAACTTTCCATGTGGAGTCAGAAAAGGAGAGGTATGTGTCTGTTATCACATCTCTTTCGCTTACACAAGTACGTTTGCACTTGCTTTTTGTCATGCCAAATGTGTGTGAAGCACTATTATAATGAAAAAGGTGTAGAGAAACTCAGGAGGAATGCTAAATGTTTGAAAGGGATAAACATTAGTAGTATATTTTATGGATTTTTAAAAGATGTGCTAGGTATCAATTTAACAGATGCTGCTAAAGTATCTATACACAATTTTCATATATTAAGAAACAATGTTCTACTGATTAAATATTAAATTACAAATGCTCTGTGAGAAAATCGTAGTAGTAGAACTATTTGTCAGAGAGATTTGAAGTTCATTTTGATTTCTATGATAAGGTGAAGGCTGGGGTTACCAGGTCACTATAAGTAGAAACATGGGGTGATCGAACTTGGAGCATAACTTTGGGAGAGGGATGCAGTATCAAGGGGTTTTCAAAGCCATAAAAATATCATACAGAACTATTTATGTAAGTAACTGTTACATTTGTAAAATCATAAAAATTACTCGTTGCTTTTCTATTCAAGTTTTAGGAAGGTAACAAAAGTACCATTTACTTCTAAATTTTCATAACCTTTATTTTTTTGGAGGGGGAAAGTTCCCCCCTGTCTCCACCAAGTTGCGCCTATGAGTAGAAAAGAGAACATACATATTATCTCAAAATAGAGCTTGGTTTCTAAACTTCACTTATTGGTACCACCTGTAGTGGCAATTTCTGGTAATGATTTATGTAATGCTCCATGTGTGAGGGAAAGTAAATTTGAGGGTTTTTTTATTATTGTTTCCCCTCTTGCAGAGAAGACTGGGTACAAGCCATCAAGTGTGTATCAGAGAAGTTGGCAGAAACTGAGAGCAACGAGGATGTGGAAATGTCATGCATTGATGCAAATGATGACTTGAGTGTGAAATTCTCCTTGCAAGGACAATCGAACACAAAAAGCTCAGGAAAGAAAAAAGTGGTAAGGTGTCATGTGTATATATAACTAAACATACATCTTTTCTGAACCATAAACACAGTGTACTTTGCTGTCAAACTCTTCTGTTTTCTGTACAGTTAGATAAGTGATTTGAATATGTGCCTTCATAACATTACACAATGCGCAAGATGTAAATACTACTTCCCTTTGTGAATGAGTTCGTACCTTGGAGAAAGTCATTTTGTTTATGAACTAATTTTCTAATAAATTTCTGAAAATACCTAGTCTTGCCATAGATACTGTCAACAAACTTTCGGCTTGGACTGTACATCCAGTAGTCAGGCTCATAACCCATGCTTGTGCTGAAGCTCACTCCTGTCCATTGTGTGTTTGACTGTGAAAGAGTAAGCGTGTATCTGCTTGTGCTTATCATGGAGCGGGGCAAATATGAAAACAAGAGTAGCCATAATTGCTCTGCTTATAGTTGGAGAGTCACCCACTGAGATTTTCCAGCCATTAAAAACCCTGAAGATCAGCAAAAGGTTTGTGTATCTGACAATCCATAGATTCACTAAGATTGGTAGTGTGAAAGATCACCCAAGAGTTGGTATGAACAGCGGTGGCCCTTAAAGCAGTTGTGTCTCCCATCCGCCGAAATTCCATCCGGAAGCAAGTGATAATGGCATGGAAGCTGAACGTTTCACAACAATCAATGAAGAAACTTGTAACCGCTAAAATGGAAGGGTGTATGCTTCAAGCTCGAAAAGTTCGTGAGAGAGTTCCCAAAGTTCAGAGATGCCACCAGCCCTCCTCAGTCATAGTTTTGTGGGGGGGGGGGGGGGTGAGCTATGAGAGTTCCACCAGGCCTCATCTTTTGTGAAAAGGGCTTAAAAACCCGTGCAAAAGTGTATGTTGAAAGTGTCCTGGCTCTCTAATGATGCCATAGAACCAAACAATGTTTCACCATGAACCCTGGAGGTTCAAGAAAGATTCTGCCCCAGCTCATAAGTCAAGGATGACACAAAGGTGACTAGAGACCAGCGTACTCGATTTCATCTCCACTGTTGGTTGACCATTTGATAGCCCTGATCTCAATACCCTGGACAAACTGTGGTTGCTGCTAGAGGGGACTGTCTGGAAGAAGAGGGGCCCTATCATTGAACCTTTAAAGTGCTCCTTAATGGCAGCAGTGGCACAATTTCCCTCAAGACCATCCATGCTGCAATAGATGTCTTGCCAGAGAGACTTCGAGCGTGTGTGAGGGCAAAAAGTGGACATTTTGAAAACTGATTCGTGCCATTTGTGTGTAATATAAGCTCACCGGACAAAAAATTAGTCATTCTCTGGAGACCACTCTAATACCGAGTAACACCACCTCTGGCCCTGATAACTGCCTCGATTCGCCGAGGTAAGGAGTCCACAAGTTTCTGCGGGTATTCGACATCCAGTTGACACCACTCAATGATCAGAAGATCACGTAAGGCCTCCAAATAGCCGGGATGCTGATTTCGGCATTTCACCCGCTGTTCCAAATAGTCCCATCAATGTTCTGTGGTGTTAAGATCATGTGATTTAGTGGTCAGGAAGGGGTGCGAGAGGGTGCCTGGGTGTTCATCAAACCACTCACATACGCATGAACACAGCAGTTGTCATCTTGGTAAATGGGGGTGTCCACAGCATGCTCATCATGAAGATGTTGACTGAAGGGAAGCACCTGATCACCGAGAATGTTCAAATAAACATATTGGTTCATGTTCATGGTCACCTGAAAGAGTGGGCCCAGTGCATAGTAAGAAAAAATACCCCCAAAACATCACAGAATCACCCCCTGCCTGAACTACACCCTCCACACACACTTTGGATGAAATGCCTCATTTGACCTTCAGTGCACTCGAAGCCTTACGTCATTTGAAAAGAGGCAAAATCGTGATTCATCATACCACATTACATGCCTCCAGTCCACCATTGTCCAAATTTGTTGTTGTCTGGCCCATGTCAGACGTGCAACTTTATGTGTCGCTGCGAGCAAAGGCCTCTTTCGAGGTACCCGACTCCATATGTCCATGGCATGAAGTTCTCGTCACAATGTTTCCTCGAAAATTGGTTGGGATGGACCTTCAATTGCTGACTGCAACAATTCTTGTCTGCTTTGAAACCGATTGTCATTCACAAGACGTGACACTTGTCTCCGGTCCCTCTGGGTTAGGACATTTTTCCGACTACAGTTCTCACGTCGTGTTTCATTGCCATCATTGGTACACTATTCCTTGTACACACGTTGGGCAGTTCGCGTCGATACCCCAACAAATCCGGAAAATTTCCCTCACTGTGTGACCATGGGCACGCTGAAACATGATAGCCCCTTTTTCCCACTCCGACACATCCCTGGCTTTGCCCATCTTGACACACTATTTTCGTACTGGACAACATCTTGCGCACTCAACATTACTGCTATAGTCACATAGCACTGATCCAGACACAATGCACCATGCCACTCCTCTGCAATGCCATCTGTAGGGGCATCTGGATACCACCTTGCTTTTGCAGAGGGGGTGACTAATTTTTTGTCCGGTGAACTTATACGTTTAGCATACTAAATTTAAAAATCTAAAACCATATTAAACTTATTTTCAAAATAGTGTGTAACAGTATTTATGGCTAGTCTAGGTTATATTTACTGCAAACTAGTTTTAGAAACTGTGATCAAGAGTTTATCCAGAAAGAAAATTTGTGAATGGCCATTAGGTGTATTTCATATCTTCTGGGCAATTCACTATAGTTGACCCAAGTAATGGACAGAAACAAATTTGTGACATTAAACCGTACCTTCAACATTTCCATTGCTGGGAAGTGTTGTGTCATGTGGCAGTCAAGGACCTGAATAATTGGCATTTCATTCTGTGGTGTACGCCAAACCTGATTCCCCCTGATTTTTACTTATGGCAATGTTTAAAGGGGGTTTGTAATAATAATAATAATAATAATAAAGGGAGAGAGAGAGAAAATGAAGCCCACCATTGCACCTGGAGAGGAACATCGAAGGTTCTATTGTATCCATTGATGAAGCAACAGTGTGCAGGATTTCATTGTTTGGAGTGGCATGATAGGATTTATTTGGAAGTTGCAGCAACTGCTTTCATCTCCTACTATGATGTTATCACCTTTCTCATCAAACAAATTGCAGTGTCTGTGGGGCCTTCCCGATGCTAGAGGTAACGTCGTCACCTTTTAATCAACAGGTTCCAGGTTTGATACCTGGTGGAGGTACATAGTGGTTCGAATCCCACTTTAAAACTGTAGGTCCAGTACCAATTCCAAGTTAGTTTAGAAAGCTTTATATGGGTCAATTATGTAGTAAATCACTCTGTGAGAGTGTTGTTCACTATGCAGTGAAAATCCCATTTCATTATTTAGAGTAAAACAAAGAATTATGTTCTGAAATTTATTCTACTCTTTCTTATCCTATTTAACAAAGGTACTATATATTTTTTCCTAAACTATAATTTTTAAAATCTTGCTGTATCATTGCAATTATTTTTTCCATTCCATTTTCTTGCTGTACAACAACTCATGCAATATCCTGGGTAACATTCAAATGTTCAAATACATACCTCCAACTAACTAACTAACTAACTCTCTAGCCTTCTTAAACCCGAAGGTTCATGGCTGCAGCAACACAGGCCTTCCATGTTTCCCTATTTTGAGCAAGTTCTATATACTCTTTTCCATCCCTACCGATTTCCCTTAGGTCCATCTCAACGTTGTCCCTCCATCTTCGTCTTGGCCTTCCTACAGGTCTCTTACCATCAGGTTTCCCAACAAGAATCCTGTAAACTCCTCGTTCCTCTCCCATTCGTGCCACATGGCCTGCCCACCTAAGTCTTCTTGATTTAATTATTCTAATAATATCTGGACATGAATACAAATTATGTAGTTCTAAATTATGTAACCTTCTCCACTCACCTGTCTCCTCATCCCTTTTAGGTCCAAATATTTTCCTAAGGATCTTATTTTCAAATACTCTCAATTTATGTTCCTCTTTCAATGTAAGGGACCAAGATTCACATCCATATAATACTACAGGCAAAATTACTGTTTTGTATATTTTAACTTTCAGTTTCTTAGATATTAAACGAGAAGACAAAAGTTTATGAAGAGAGAAGTAACATGCATTTCCTGAATTAAGCCTACTTTTTATTTCCTCTTTAATATAATTTTCATTTGTTAATATTACTCCTAAGTATTTGAATTTGGAAACTGGTTCAAACGAGTTGTTATCAATAATTAGATTTTGATTATTACCTAACACTTGGTTTCGGCCTGTAAGCATATATTTAGTTTTCTCTTTGTTAACTTCCAAACCTATCTCTTTAGCAGTTTTGAAAAATATTTTAGCATTATTCTTAATTGTATTCACATCATCCCCCAGTAAGTCTACATCATCTGCATATGCTAACAACTGAGTCACACCATTTAATTTTAGTCCTTCTTTAGTTTCTTTTACCTTCCTAACAGCATATTCTAAGGCAAAATTAAAGAGCAATGGAGATAATGCATCTCCTTGTTTTAACCCATCATGAATTGTAAATTTGTCAGACATATTAATACCCACACGAATTTTACTTTCTGTTTCACTGGTGCATACTTTTATCATACTAACAAGCTTCTTAGGTATTCCAAACTCAACTAATATATTATATAGTTTATCTCTTTTGACTGAATCATATGCTTTTTTGAAATCAATGAATAGCTGATGGACATTTTGATTATATTCCCACTTTTTTTCAAGTGTCTGTCTGATGTGAAAAATTTGATCTGTAGTTGATCTGTTACGTTTAAATCCACATTGATAATCACCTATAATTTCATTAGCATATGGGGTTAGTCTTGTTAAAAGAATGTTAGATAATATTTTATATGTTGTTGAGAGTAGAGAAATTCCACGGTAATTATTGCAGTTCATTTTATCACCTTTTTTAAACACAGGAACAATTATGGATTCTTTCCACTGTTGAGGGATTTCTTCTTTATTCCATATTAAACAAATTAATTTATGAATTTGACATATTAATGAATTTCCACCATATTTAATTAACTCAGCTGGTATTAAATCAATGCCAGGTGCTTTGTTATTCTTTAGCCTTTTAATAGCATCTTTAACTTCAGTCAAGTTGGGTTCTGGAACTAAAGGTTCTGCTGTGTGTACTTCATTCACTTCTGATTTATCTCCTACATGGACATTTAAAAGGTCATTAAAGTAGTTCTTCCATCTATTTAGAATATCACTTGGGTCAGCTAGAAAATCACAGTCTTTATCTTTTATCAAGTTTACTTTAGGTTGCCACCCCTTTCTAAATTCATTTACACCTTTATATAAATCTCTGATATTTTTATTTTTGCTGTTTGTTTCAATTTCGTTAATTTTGGTTTTCAAGTAATCTCTTTTTTTACTTCTAAACGTGCGGTTAACTTCTCGCTTTATTCTATTATAATTGTTTAGATTTGTATCATCAGAGTTATTTAACCACCTAAGTCTAGCCTGATTTCTTATTTCTATTAGATTATGACATTCATTATCAAACCATGGCTTACTTTTTCTCGGTTTATGGTATCCTATACTTTCTTTAGCTGCTGATTCTATTGCATTACGTATGTGCTCCCAATTCTTATTTACGTCTGTTTCATTTATATTTTCATCATCATTTAAATCCTGCAAAACATCAAATCTATTTGACAGTTTAATTTGGTAATCTTTCTTAATTCTTTCATCAGTAAACTTTCCTGTATCAAATTTTAGAACTTTTAGATTTTGTTGCTTATGATTTATCACTGAGAGTCTTTCTCTTAATTTAGCAATTACTAAATAATGGTCACTAGCACAGTCAGCACCTCTATGTGTACGAACGTCAATTATACTAGTATGCCTTCTCTTATCAATGAGAATATGATCTATCTGATTGTGAGTTTTACCATCTGGAGAAGACCAGGTATATTTATGGATATCTTTATGTTTAAAAGTGGTACTTTTCACAATTAAATTCTTTGAGGTTGCAAAAGTAATCAATCTTATACCATTATCATTACTTAATTCATGAAGACTTTCTTTACCAATCGTGGGTTTAAATGTCTCTTCTTTGCCAATTTGTGCATTACAGTCACCTAACAGAATTTTCATATCATACTGAGAAAATTTATCAAAGACCTGTTCTAACTCTGCATAAAAATCATCTTTAGTATTATCATCTTTATCTTCCGTTGGTGCATGTATGTTTATTAAAATAATTTTACACCACCTACCCTGTAAAACTGCATATGATATCCTATCATTAATAAATTCTACTGTTTTAAGAGCCGATATAATTCTATTATTTATGAAAAAGCCTGTTCCAAAATTATGATTTTCAGTACCACCATAGAAAAAAGTATAATTTTTAGTTTTACAATTCCCTTCTCCTGGCCACCTAACTTCCTGGACAGCTACTACATCTAATTTATACTTAACTATCTCATTAACTGTACACTGAAATGCCCCAGGCCGGTAAAGGCTCAGAACATTCCAGGTGCCTAATTTAATATCCTTCTTCCTAACGTAGATCTTATCCTTAGTCCAGAGACCTCCCAAAGTAGTCCCCACCCGGAGATCCGAACGGGGGACTATTTTACCTCCGGAATATTTTACCTTGGGAACATCCATGGCCTTATATTGTTGTTTCTTGACATGTGTTTTTACAGTGCAGAGTTGTCAGCTCTACGCCTAACCCCCAATATGAATGGAGGAACTACTACACAAGACAAACACAAACAAATTAGACACCACAACTACTACGCAAGACAAAACCAACATACTAGACAGCACAACTACTACACATACATACTAGACAGCACAACTACAACACAAGACACATACATACACACCACCGATACTACACAAGACAAACAGAAACACATTATACAGCATAACTACTACACAAAATAAACACAAACACACTAGGCACTACAACTACTACAAAAACACTTTAAAAAAAAAAAAAAAAAATTGATAAAAAAATGCGAATACACGCCAAAAAATAATCCGCGAAGCAGACAGGTAAGTAGAAATGTCAAATGTCACACTGGCTTTGTTCACATGATGCTTATTCTTTATGTTGGAGTACTAAATCAGAATTTTAAATTTTATTTGTTATGTACCCTAATTACCCTATGAGTGTGTGCCTTGGCTGCCACTACTTTCATCAGGTGGTGAGAAGGTACCAATCTACTATAGCTCAAACAGACCTCCCCACCTTCACACAAGAAACCACTCACCGTAATAAGTTCCTGTAGCATTGCCCAACATATGGAAGGTGCCCCCCGCCATGCCTGAATGTATCATAGCGGAAATTATTTTTTCCAACTATGTTTGCCTAACCTAACCAAACCCAACCCTACATATCGCTTCCTGGGGATGGAACAAATTTTAACTATGTTTGCCCAACCTAACGTTACGTAATGTTTCTTGGTAATATTCACTCCATCCTCAAGAAACACTACGTAAGGCTAGGCTAGGTTTAGTCAGGCATAGTTAAACAAAAATAACAATTTCCGCTATGATACACTCACACACGACAGAAAACATCCCCCAGATGCCAGACAATGCCACAGGAACCTCCCACGGTAAGCAGCTTACCGTGCAAAAATGAAGAAATCTGTATGAACTACAGCAAATTAGTACCAAATACATACCTCCTCTTGCAGAATTCTCATACTTAAGCATGAACTGTTCATATTCAGTACCCGAAATTTCCGCCACATTGCCTGCAAAATAATCTGTGCACAATCTATGATGGTTCATTATATCTACTTCATATGTATAATAATAATTGATTTGTTATTTTTTACTGCAATATTTGTGCACACCAGCCTTGGCAGTTGCACTATATTTCTTAACTTATAAGCTGTTACTAATCTGCCTACCTGCACTTTATCTTCCCTCTGGGGTTCGGTGCACCCTCTTCTCTACTTAATTTGGCTAGGGATATCTTTATATGGAAAGGCACTTGGGTTGCAACAGGATATAGGGGGTAAATTATTTTGTCCAGCTGTTAAATCAAAAAACATAATTTTTGAAATTTAGTAACTTTAATTAACTGCAGTTTGATATGTACAGAAGTGTTTCTGATTGTCACTTTTCACTAATAATTGGGCCAAAATTCTAAATTTAGAAGTTTCAAATTCTTATTGCTTATTGGAACAAGGCTGCTCAGTGCACATAATTACTTCAAAGTGCAAACCCCTTTGTACTTATTGTTCAGTCACACAGACTCTAGCTAATGGTGTATGTTGCCATTGGCCCTTTCTTTTTTAACTTTTAAGAGCCCAAACAGCCACTTTTTCGACAATGTTTGAGATAGGATGATAGTACAAGGTGGAGCAAATAGAATGCATGTTTTTGGAATAAGTGTAACATCGTTGATTTTCAAGATACAAATGTTTTATAAACACCAAAACCATGAAATGCAGTTTGGATAGGTATACAGTGATGATTTTAGTATGGAAGATGATGTCTGAAAGATGACGTCCTCGTTCCATACACACATCCGGAACCTCTCCTCAGAGTTCCACATTGCCCTTGCCAACATTTTATCTGACAAAGCAAGCTGCATTTTCTGCGCAAGTCAAAGGTCTACGTTCGCAAATCTCGTACAGTCGATGAGCTGAAAGTTGTCATTCGTGAAGAAATTACAGCTGTCCCAGACAAAATGTTGGCAAGGGCAATGCGGAAGTTTGAGAAGAGGCTCCGGATGTGTGTACAGCAACAAGGACATCATCTTCCATACTTAAATCATGACTGTATACCTATCAAAACTGCACTTCTTACTGATGGCTTTGGTGTTTATAAAATGTTTGTATCTTGAAAATCAACGATGTTACACTTATTCCAAAAGCATGTGTTCTTTTTGCACCACCCAGTACAAAGAAATTACAGTGAAACCTTGATTTTACGTTTTTCATGGGATCAAGCTGAAGAAACTGAAAATGAGGGAAAATGTAAAATTGGGTAAATTTTATAGCATTTTGCTCTATTGGGACCATCAAAATTGAATGTATAATGCAGGGAAAATGTAAAATCGGAGTTTCGCTGTACAAAGGTAGATATACATAGAATTATGCACCTAAAAAAATACATAATAAATTGATTTACGCTAATTACTCAGTTTTGCACAAGTACCTACGTAATTAAGTAGCATATCCATAAAATCATGATAATTAAAAAAATTTGACCTCACCCAGGGTCAAGATAACAAAATCTGCACTTGTTTCCCATGTTAAACATAGCTTCACAGGAACATCAGAATTATGCTTTCAATGGATGAATTTTATGCAAACTGAATATCTTCATTTAGCTATATTCATGGTACATTATCAACTGATTTTTGTCTTCATTGCTGTAATAAATTTAAATATATATTCTTGTTTCTTTTTCATTCTAGACATTAGAAAATTTTGAATTTCTGAAGGTTCTTGGCAAAGGAACATTTGGAAAAGTTATATTGTGTAGAGAAAAGACAACGGGTCATCTATACGCAATCAAAATTTTGAAAAAGGAGGTGATTATCAAGAAAGATGAAGTAGCTCATACGCTGACGGAAAATAGGGTCTTAAGGACAACAAATCATCCCTTTCTAATTGTAAGTAATTGTTGTAGCTAATTCTTAAATATACACAAGGGCTGTTCAAAAAGAAACTGAACTTTTACAAAATTGAGAAAATGGTAATATCCACCAGCTATTTAAACCTGTCTCCTTCAAAGTGCTCTCCTCTACTGTGCACACATCATTCCCAGCGTTTCTTCCAGTCCTGCTGGAACTCCAGTTTTGAAATGACCTGTATGTCTCATAGCGAATTCTCCTTGTTCTCTTCTGTTGTCTGGAATGTGTGACCTCTGAGGGTTGATTTCATCTTGGGGAAGAGGAAGAAGTGTGCTGCTGCCAAATCTGGTCAGTAGTCTGGTTGTGGGACTACCGGTGTCTGGTGCTTTGCCAAAAACTCCTGGATAACAAGTGAGGAATGAGCATGTGCATTATGAACCATCCAGGACTTGTTCTCCCAGATCTGTGGCCTATTGCGCCACACCTTTTCTCATAATCGTTGCATGACGTTAGCATAGAATGCTGCAACTTCACGTGCGGTGAAACGACGTTTTGCATGCATGACTTCCCGCACCCTTTCCACATGATCGATGTCTGTAGAGGTGGATGGGCATGCAGATTTTAGTGTTGTCCTCGATGGAAGTTTGACCCGATCTGAAACATCTGTATCATTCGTAACACTGTGTTCAACTGAAACATTCCTCGCCGTAGGCTTCATGTAACAAGTTGTACATCTCTCTGAAAGTTTTCTGCAATTCCATTTCACACATACACACTGGTAAGGTAACGGAAAATCGCCTCGGATACTCAACACACCTGCACTCAATGTGATCTACTGTGTTACTGCGGGTAGCTGCAGCTTTGAAACTGGGCCAAGTTATTAACGAAGGACACAACTAGGCACCATCTCTGTTGATTCTGTTCAACAAATTTATATACAAAAGATCTTTGAACAGCCCTTGTGTTAGTAAAGTAAGCTGTACTGTTGCCATTATAATGCCAGTATAATTATGAGTGTTTCTGTTAGGTAGTTGTTTGGTTAATGTAAATTTCTACACAAGTATCTCATTGCAAAGTATTTATTATAATTATTATTATTGTGTGTAGATGATGATTAATATATTTGAATATTTACACACACAACTATTTATTGTATTAATTATATCCACTCTTCACTGCATGTAGCAGTATTATGACTTTTCAAATACAATTATTGTATATGTATATTAGCATGTGTATAACCAATTGGTGCTGAAGTCGTGAGTATCACTCAACACACTCCGCTACTGAGACAAGAGCACTTGGTTTCGTACCCCATTACAGTACAGTGTCTGTGATACAAAAGTGTTCTACCATGGAGGAAACGTAACTTTAGAAATGGATTTATCTGCATTTCTGATTAATGAAATTTGATGAACATTTATTAATAGTATAAATGCTTGTTTTACTGGAATTTTCCTTTGAGTAGTGTGTGATTTACAATCTAAAAGTTGCAATAGTGCCTTCATGACTCGTAGCCCTGGAGATGGTGCATAGTTGCAATGAAAGGTCGCAGTGGATAAACTGGGTCTTTGGAAGCTTGCAAGGCTCTCAGATACTCGTGGATTTCTATGCTTGGAGCATCGAAACCCAGGCCATGTTGGTTGAGAGGAGGAGGAAAATTTGCCTTGCAACTAGACTGGTGTAGTAAGAGAAATCAGGCGATCTGTAGGCTCTGCCTGTAACTAATTACACGTGTGATTTCATTATCTAATTCTATGACTGAGCTCCTGAAACACTACAAACGTATTTATTTTCTTATGTGTAAATTATGCAAGAATGGTGTAACAATATGCAGTATTGGCCAAATTATTGGACTCGTAAAAAAGAAGTACATTTCCTTGTTTTGAAAGTGTTCTAACTAAACATATTTGACGATTGTTACTCCCTCTGTCCCACAATTATTGTCCAGTACACCTTTGTTGTCTCATAATAATTGCCCGATATTCAAACTGTGACATTGGTGTATACAGAAGAACAACATGAAACATGGGAATGAGTCATACAACTTTACTACTCAAGGATCAGTACAAATTGTGCTTTCCATCTGCATCTTCGTCTGTCATTTCCGTACTACCATTTTGGCATACCGGACTATAATTATGGGACAGAGGGAGTATAACTTTTTATGGGATGTAAACTGTTTGTCTGCTTCGATATAATCTTGTTTCCCCACAATCTTTTCTTTTACTGTGTCTCAAGAACGGTGGCAGCACGATTCTTTTCTCATTTTTCACATTTACAAAAATGCCTGAAACAATATGTACATTGTTTAATGTGTTATTTATACTATTTGTTTGGTTATAGCAGAGGAAATATTAATTCAGATTGCTGAAAGGGTGTTCTTTATTTGCATCTTCGGAGCAACATGTAATGTCATAAACCACGTGGTGTGAAATTTAGAAATAAGAGTGATAAAGAAATTGTACACAAGCAGTGATTAAAGTGGACTCGAAAAGAGCCAAAGGTGGTTATATAAAGTACTCACAGTACTTGAGGTGTATAACAATGCAATGTGTATTACAAGACATTAAATCTGTCAAATTTCTCTACATAAAGAGATTATCTATGTTTCATTTTTTCAACTAATGAGTCCAGTAATTTGGCCAATACTGTAGAAACAATTCTGATGTAGGATTGAACACACCATGACTACCTCCATGGCTGGGTGGTTAGTGCAACGTGCTACGAGGCCAGGTGTCCTGGGTTTGAATCGTGACCTGGGCATGGGTGTTTTTTTGTTCTCATTTTTTGATAGTGATAAAGTGGTAGAAAGGCCAAGTAAAATAAACGTAATCAGTCAATCAATGAACACACCACATTTGGTGAAAATTAATTACTACTACTGAAAAAATAAAGTTGGTGATACTTGTTCTCTCTGTCTTGCTTCAGAGTTTGACTTTTGTATGTTATAGAATACAAGACTAAGCAGAATTGTTCTTTCTTTTTCAGTCTTTAAAATATTCCTTTCAAACAGCTGATAGATTGTGTTTTGTCATGGAATATGTAAATGGTGGCGAATTGTTTTTCCATTTGTCGAGGGAGAGAGTCTTCGCAGAGGAAAGGACAAGATTTTATGGAGCTGAAATAATATCTGCATTAGCTTATTTGCATGAAGAAGGCATAATTTATAGGGATTTAAAAGTGAGTAATTTCCACACAATTGTACTTAATATTAATTATGAAATAGTGTACTGTTGAAATTGAGTGGTTTTTCATTGTTGCATGAAATGTTTCCGTTCTATTCTTTAGTTCATCTAATGATGAATTGGGTAACTAATAGAGATTCTGAGTATTTGATTGATAATTTTGAACATTAGTATTTTGGAATTTTGCCACGTCCCGGAGAGGGTGACACCAGTCTGGCTTAGGCTAGGGTAAAACATGAGATTCTCAGGGCAACTAAAACTGATTGATAACTTATTATAGAAGGAAGAAAAAACAAAGGAAACAACTTTAACCTACTACGGAAGGTACAATGCACCGTATATTCTTAATTTTCATATTACATTAAATTTATATACAGGATTGTATTTAAAGCTGTCTCTTTGTTTCTTGATCACATATATCTCTATTAAACATATTTCATCTACAGAAAGGCTTCTTCTTTCTGGATACGTGATGAACTACTTCTTCTATTTGGCTAAAAAGCTGCTTCTTCTTCTTTCTAGATACGTGATGAACTACTTCTATTTGGCTAACAAGCTTCTTCTTTTTTCTGGATACATTATGGACTACTTCTTCTATTTGGCTAATGATCATCTTCTATTCCCTTCAAGGATACATGATGGACTTCTTCTATTTGGCTAAAAATCTTCTTCTTCTATTGATTGGTTAATAGGCTTCTTCTTCTACTAGTCGACAGTCTTCTTCTTCCATTAATTAGTAGAAGTCTTCTTATACTTCTTCAATATATTTATTCTCATATTGATTACTAGACTTCTTCTATTAGTTGATAAGACAAAATTTTCTATTGGTTAATAGACTTCTTCTTCTACTAATTGATAGTCTTCTTCTACTAATCAATGAAATCATATGCCTTTTATATATTTATTCTTCTAGTAAATATATCTCTTATTTACCAAGGCACCTAAATCCAAATTCCTTCATTGGATTGATTTCTGTATCTTCCCTGCTATATTTCCCTTCTTTTTGTCGAAGATACAACAATAATTTAAATCAATATTTTGCTGCGCAATAGCGTAATACAAGCAGAAAAAAGGTGTTAATCGAAGGGCGCTGCCTGTCCCGTGCTTGACCTCGATCTGGGTCAGCAAGAGATGCGCCACAACGGAAGTGCTTGGGGGCTGCCACTGAGTTGGTGCCGCACTGGGGAAAACAACCAGAAAGGTCTAGTGGGAAAACTCCTTCCCACTAAGAACTTATAGATATATAATTGTATTCGCTTTTTAACTTCATTAATCTTTACATACAATCATATATGCTGCACGTGTCGATCATTTCTTTATCTCGCCTTTATCCATCTCCAATGTCTATCTCAATTCATAAATTTATGTCAGCACAATTCATTTCAGTTCACCAAACACACTCATTCAATTCGCATGCGCATTGTTACTATAATCTGCGATCCTAATATTTCTTCTGCGTGCTACCATCTATGATTCCTTTAACAACGTAGTGCTGAGTCTTTGGATAAGATAAATATCAGATTCTTGTACTCTGAAGTGAAATTGAATAGTTTTGATACATTTGGAACAAGCTCCTGCATTGTGTGATAAAAACCTTCCTCACATTCTTAGAAATAAATTGCTTAAGATGCATATGTATCGCACACATACACACACATTGACTGAGGACATTGAGTGACTTACAATCTTGCTACAAAAGGTTCTGTGTTTAAGTCCACGCCTGGGCATGAGTGCTCCTTGGTGACTGTCCCTTCATCAATTTCACCTATCATTCATTCGACCAGAGTGCTTCAGAATCTAGAATCGCCGAATTCCCGTCATCTGGTAGTGCAGCACATATTTCGACGGCTTATGTCTTTATCTGCCTGTTCTGATGTCCGCTTCTGCTGGACCCCTAGTCACGTGGACATAAGGGGAACGAAGCAGTCGATGCTGCTGCCAAGTCTGTTGATGCAGATGGCAACGTTCTGGTCTACCCTCTGCCAGCTAGTGACCTGCAGAATGTGTTTCGTTGTTGCCTCTTTGACACTTGACAGAAGAGTGGGATCTGTAATGGTAACAAGATTAACGCTATTAAGCATGGCATTCCTTGTCCCTCTCATCGAGAAGTTCTTCTCACTCGACTGCATATTGAACACAGCCATCTAACCCATGGTCACTTGCTGCAAGGCCTGGACCCTCCGATGTGTCATGTTTGTAACATCATTTTAAGTATTCATCATATTCTTGTTGAATATGCCAATTTTGCTAGCCTCAGGCAACTTCCCAACTGTTTGTCATCCCTGTTGGGAGATGACAACAGTGTTTTATCAAATATTTTTAGCTTTTTGCGAAGAGTTGGTCTCTTCCACTGTCATTGAGGAAGTTTTTAGTTTATTCTCGCATTTTAATGTTTTCTGTTTGTGTTGTGCTTGTCCCTTTACAATCTTGAACTTTTAAAATTTTCTAAAGATGTTTCTTACACACCTTGTTTCAACATTTTAAGTAAGAATTTTAGATAAGGGGAAATTTACAAATTAAATATGTAGGTGTGCATACATTGTATCTTGAAGGTGATATTTTCACTAATGTAGGTGCACTTTTATCTTCCAGCTTGAAAACTTGTTGTTGGATAAAGACGGACATATCAAAATTGCTGATTTTGGACTCTGCAAAGAAGATATCACATATGGTAGGACAACCAAAACATTTTGTGGAACTCCTGAATATTTAGCTCCAGAGGTAAGTGTAAGAACATTTATGTTGTGTAAGCCTGTTAGGTGAATGCAATAACAAATGGATAAGTAAAAACTAGGGATGGGCCGATATGAAATTCTGGCCGATATCGATAAAGTACCGATATAAAATTTACCAATACCGATAACCAATATTCTACCAATCCAATATAAAATTAGATATGGTACTTGAAGAACATGAAATGTTTCTTGATCTCCTTAAAAAATGTGTGTTTTGAGGTGACTGCAGTGCAAAAGAAGTTGAATATTTAGACAATTACTTTTTTAAAAAGTAGGGCATTGAGATTGTCCATAAAAATTACAACAAAATGGCAGAATTTTGCATTAAATTATAAGATATTTATCGATATATCGGATCGGTAAAATAATCAGTAATTTTACTGATAAACCGATACACCAATATGCCTATATCGGCCGACACCGATAGAGTACCGATTGATCGGTCCCATCCCTACTAAAAACAATGATTCATAACATGTTCAATAATACTTTGGGTGCCAGAAGTATAAATAATACAGTGTTTTTGTATGTATTCAATTTTGATATGTGATCATGTGAGGTGGTATGCAGTAAATAATGACGTTATATCTTCAAATTGTAAATAGGTTCAAATTTAATCACTCACCCAAAATGTAATCCTCCCATGGGAGTCACTACCAACATCCTAATCGGAACCCAACAAAGATGTTGAAAATGTGTAACGGAGTTTGTGTTTGTGTACACACACAACAGTACAAACAGTATTTTGTATTGTGTAAACATGGGAACCCTGAAAGGGTTTTTTTTTAGTCATTCTGACTTCATTCCTAAAGATTCTCCTTTGTAAAGCACTCTTGTTATAAAGAAAATATACACACACAACAGCGCAGGTCATAAATTTGTAATTTTCTGTTTGTGGGACAGAGTGGTTACTGGTCACTGTCTGATAACGTGCCTGTGTATCACACATGTGACCATGTGTCAAGGCCAACACCTGTGGGCGTACCAATGAAAACAACATTGTCTGAGGAGAAACTTCTTGTTCATATGCTCCTACATCACTATTGGAAAAGGTGGTTTAATGCTACACCTACAGCGAAGAATGCAGCAATAAAATGATTCTGGAAACACAATTCTTGTCAAAAATCCGACATGTGGGCAACCTGTAACCAACCCTACTCCAAGCTGTCAAAGAGCCCTCTATGATAGTAGAAGAGGTCCAGGCAAGTCGAATGGTTTCCCATGAGTTGACCCCAGATCAAGCTCAGCAAGATGCCACCCTTTTGTTGCAAACAAGTCTTTGATAGAGAATCATAACAATAATGAATAAAGTGGGTCTTTCTTCATTATTGTGAGACTGGAAACCAATGGCTGTGCCCAACAGAAGAGGGGCCAAGCATTTGTTCAAAGACAGCTTGTTGAGGAGAAGATGGTGTTGTGTGTGGTAGAACTTTGAAGGTCCTGTGCACTATGAGCTTGGGTCATCGATAGGAACGTGTATGGAGATCAGCTGCAGCGAGTGTATGATGTTCTGCTCCAGTGTTAACCACAAATTGTGAACCAAAGAAAGTCCTCGTGCAGCATGAATAGAATCCCATGTATCAGGTCAGGAATAGTTCAGCAGAAAATTCAGGTCTTGAATGGTCTGGAAATCTATAGCACCTTGCCCCATCCACCTGGTTTGTTCCATGATGCAATTCTTGAGGTGCAGTAGTTTGATTCCTTGGAGGAAGTGGCAATTAGCATCAAGTCTTTTTGCCTTAAACCAAGCTGCTTCTTATCACTATTTTTTTGTTTTAAGTCCACTTTATGCAGAGAGAGGCTAATCGGGACTAGACCTAGAGTTTAAAGTGGGATCCGAACAACTATGTTTGTCATCAGGGTATCAAACCTGGAACCCTTTGATTATAAGGTGGCAATAATACCACTGCACCACTGTAGAGGCTAACTAAGGAAAGTGCACCCCTGTTTGGATATTGAAGGACTTTACAGAATAACCAACTGTTAACTGCATGTGGTGAGGGATGAACATGATACCCACAAACACCATGAATTTATAATTCACTCTTGAGAGATGTGTGTAGCAGTGTTGCCACAATCTGATGGCAAAACTTCCCTTTTTTGACTAATTTTCCCTTCAACTAAAAAAAAATCATGGGTATAATAATAATAATAAGTTTATTTTTAAGTGCTGATAATAAATAAGTAGTAATAATAATATAAATAAGTACAGAGCATTCCCTGACATTCGCTACGAGACTTGGTGGCAAGCGGCCCAGCATCAGTGCTTGTCTTTCCCGGTGAACAGGGTCCGCGACAGTCGCTAGAGTCGGCTATTAAAATTACAGTTTTCATATTGTGTACTAACCTTGACTACAGAAGGAGTTGAAAATGATGTCCCTCTTTTGCAACACAATCCTGGCATCACCGAAGGAAATTGGCATTTACACGTGCAAGTTCGTCTACTGTAATTCTCCCGATTTCTCGTACAATACTCTCTCTTAACTCACGGATGGTATGTGGATTGTCTTTGTATACTTTATTTTTTAGATTTCCCCATTTTTCTTTCCACTTTTATTCAGAACTGACTCTGTTACTTTAGATGCACAAAGAAGAGACCAATTAACCTCTTGTGTAAGCGGTAATGAAATAAAAAAATAAATATTTGCTAATTGCACATTTGTTTTTGCCTACCGAGGAGGAAAAACAATAATTAAAATGGGTACTGCTTATGGATATAATAATCCTAATTTATTGTGTTAAATGTGAGAAAAGTAAAGATAACAGGGTTCCCATTGACCTGAAATAGTCAAGGAAACTGAATTAGGTTTTAAATAATGATTTAATAATTTTAAAGCTGGGGAAAATCGTAAATTGAATGATTGTTATAATTACCAGGATTTTAAAGACTGAAATCACAAATGCACTCATATTTTCTCTAACATTCTTTTTGATTGTAAATCTAGTATAGAAAAATATTTCTATATTTTATTTCTTTTCATTTATTTACTACGAGGGATGATCGAAAAAAAGGTTACAAAACCTATTATGGCTTATGTGTTAGACATAGCTGGAAGATCAACACACCTGATGATGGACGGCACTCAACACTAGTCATCGATGTAATCACCTTTTTTGTTCAAGCACTTGTCACAACGGTACATGAGGTTTTCCATGCCTGTTGTACAGAAATCCGCATCAAGTTCTCGTAGCCACCGTGAGGCAGCTCTTTTGACATCATCACATGTCAGATAATGGTGGCCAGCCAACCAAATGGTAGTCCCAGCTCAGC
This sequence comes from Lepisma saccharinum, assembly GCF_977018435.1. Taxonomy (NCBI): domain Eukaryota; kingdom Metazoa; phylum Arthropoda; class Insecta; order Zygentoma; family Lepismatidae; genus Lepisma; species Lepisma saccharinum. The sequence continues at coordinate 20,088,161 of NC_139256.1, read as the reverse complement.
TGATATTGAGTGTAATGTTCTTCTTCTGTCCTCACAAATACACTCATCCACAAGAGCACAGTTCACGTCAGTGGTTGAGGTACTGGGCCTACCGCTGTGTCCAGGGTTGTCATTAACAATACTGGTCCGTCCTTCTCTGAAGGCACGACACCACTTTGCTACATGTTATCTTGAAATTGTCCCCTCCCCATACACCTCCACAATCTGCCTATGAATGTCAGCAGGTGTAGTGTTTTTGGCCCACAGGAACCGCACCACTGTCCTCACTTCTACTCTTGACCAATTTTCTAGACGAGTCACCATTTTAAATGTCCGCTTCTCGGGTATGCATGGTCAGAATCCGAAGTCCTCAAACTCGCAACAAGACAAACATGTTATTAATTTACACATATATTTTCGTTACGTTACCGTGAATAAAACAAAAGTTATATGCTTTGTAACCTTTTTTCCGATCATCTCTCGTAGTATATCATTTATATAAGGTGGGGAAAATATCACATATCTCCTCAGAATTTCTGTGACATTAACACTTGTTAATGTGCAATGGATGCTAGACTAAATCACTTAATTCATACTCTTACAGGTGCTAGAAGACAATGATTATGGACGAGCAGTAGATTGGTGGGGTGTTGGAGTAGTAATGTATGAGATGATGTGTGGAAGACTTCCCTTTTACAATAGGGATCATGATGTCTTGTTCACCCTAATCCTTATGGAAGAAGTAAGTACCGATGTTTGAGCTTAGTTTCAGAAAAACTCATCGAAAAAATCAAATGTGAATATCGTTGGAATAAAGCACTGGTTGCAGTCAGTCTTGTGTACTTTTGCATCAAATTGGCTCGGGATATGTATTGACGTAGCTATATCATAAATAGGGCTCGAAAGTTAATGAAAAATCATCTTCTTTTACTGAACATTGAAAACAATCTGATGTCAGTCTTCAGTTGGAACAATAAAACATAATTTGTATTTTGCATTTTTTTGGCCTTTAGGTCATTTTTCTTCATTTTTTTCTCCTTCCTCGATGTTTTGTGAATTTTAATTGCATTGCTAACATAACTTACGTATTTAAATTTCCTGAGATGTTTCTTTTAGCAAGTTTGCCATTAATGGAAAATATGGTCAATGGAAAAGCACGATATTATTTTTAACTGAAATGTCTGGGAATCGATTAAATAATTAATTGTGTTAAATTTATTTTTCCTCCAGCAAAGTTAAAATACTGTATGTGAAGCTACTTTGAGGTTCCCTTGCTGGCCACTATTATCACTTTAATATGTGGTTTTATAGTAAAGTTAGTCATACTGTAATATATATAATATATACATATATAATCTGATGTACGCAAAACACAACTATAGTTTCAAATGGTGGCCGACTACTGTATCGTGAAAGGCCCACCCTGAAAAGAGGTGAATGACTTTACAGACAAGAAACTTGTGGTGTATTTTGTGTAACTGTGGAGTATAAATAAGCAAAGCTGCATTAGCACTTAACTTGATTTTTAACTTTGCTTCAGTAGTTTAAATCACCAAGCAACGGGTTTTATCAAATTATTTAACTAGTCTCTTGAAATTTATGAAAAAATCGGGCTTTTATTTTCAGAGCAAAAATTATTTTTAGGTCATTTTTAGTGATTTTGTCATTCTGTAGGTCATTTTTTTAGGTCTTCAACTTCCAAGCCCTAATATAAAACACTGAATTATGTTAAGGGCTTTACTTTTAAGTAGAAGATGTTTCATTGCTGTGTGTGGAGTACTTTCTCCAGATCCAATAATCATATTCTGTATCCAAATGAGGAAATTAATAACTTCAGTGAGCTAAGTTCACATGATTTCACTTTCATGTTGCAATGGCTATTCCTATGCAGTATCATCAACATGAAGGAAAGACAGACTGCTTTATAAGATTGTGATGATGGGCGGCGTCAGAAATTTTTTGTAGTGAGGTCAGGCCATTGATAAAAGTATAATAATAGAAATAATAACAATAATAATACATTTCCATGGTTATAATTGTTGTTATATAATAATAAACGTTTTTAAACATTGTATACATATTTATTACTATTAATATTGTTATTTATTATATATATGCTACTCGAACCACCAGATGAATGAATATCAAGCATGACAATTTTCCATTGTTTTTTTATGCAGTTAGGGTACTGAAAGGCACAGTTATTTTATTTTGTTATTAACTTTTTCACGTCTCGTTCAAGTTAGGGGAAAATATGTTGTGTGACCTCTCACTTAAAGCTATAATTTGTGGAATTTTGAAAACTGTGGAACCATTTATTCTTCAGATTAAATGGTAGAATATGAAAATATAGCCTGTTTTTTTTTTCAATCTAAATATTATTTTTACTTTGATTATTCTGTTCGAATACTAACAAATGAACTCTATTTCTGTTATTAACAATAAACATGACAAACGTTCTGCGTTTTATAACTTGAAATGAATGATACCAATTTCCAGGAAGGTTCAATGGGCCTGTTATCACATTAGCCTTGAAAGAAGGAGAAATACAGTAAAACCTCATTAATCCAGACCCCAGTAAGCTGGACTTTGCTTACGGACAGGCAAAAGGGAAAAATAAAAAAGCAGAATGCAATGTTTTAAATATGACTAGAAGTCAACAAGAGAACTTCCCAAAGGAAAGGCAGTCAACCACTGATGAAATTCTGTTTCCCGCAAACTTTGTACTGTGCTGTATAGTGTATTAAGGCCTATGCCCTTTGAATACACCATAATAAACATGTTTTGTTGAAAAAGCACTAAGTTGCTGACCAAGGCAGTTTATGAAGATATAAAAACACTTAACATGTAACGTTTCAACCCTGTATCAGGGTCTTCCTAAGGGGAAGAACTAAACTAAAATGAAGAAATACACACAGAGAAAGATATATATACACATAGCAGGGTGACTAGCCACACAAAAACGAATCATGTTGACAGTCCTTATCTTGGACGATTTCTCCAAAGGAATTAAGTACATTTCTTGGCTTGACACATGACTAATGGGTCTACCACACTGACAAGTGATTGACAGGTCAAGATTAGCAAGAGTCTGGAACTACCTGTTCATCATTGCCCCACCCCTCCTGCCTTTTTGGATATTGATTAATACCTCCTCCCTTGGTCTTCTTATCTTCTCTTTTGTTCTTGTTCCTTCTTCTTTCCTCCTTCCTTTTTCTCATCCTTTCAACTTTCTCTAACACACACTTCCATTCCTTGTTTATCTTGAGTCCTCCATTCCAATTCTTGATTTCTTCTCCTTTCTTCTCTATTTCTTTAGCCTCCTTCCATTTTCTCACTAGTTCTCTCTTCTCTTTCCCTATATGCCTCGCCGAATCCCATTCTACTTCATGTCCATTCTCTCTAGTGTGTTTGAATATGGCATTCCTGTGTCTCGTCAATCTCACATCGTCCATGTGTTGCTTTAACCTGTCTTTCAGTCTCTTCTTCGTTTCCCCTATATATACACTTTCGCATCCTCTGCACTTCATCTCGTAGATAACCCCTTCCTCTTCTTCCTCTCTCTTTTCTTCCTTCTTCTTGCTGGCTATACTTAAAACTGTGCGTCCTCCCTTCCTGTAAGTTCTAATACCCATTTACCTCAGCACTTTGCATATCTTGTCTGTGGCCTCTCCCATACTTCTTATACCAAACCATCTCTCTTTTTCTTTTTCTTCCTTCTCTTCCAGTCCTCTCTCTTATTTCTTTCCTTCTTCTGTTGATGTTGTGTCTGTCTTTCTTTTCATAGTTTTTCTTGTATGTACACATTGCTTGCATTATAGAATTATTTTCCTGTAGTTTACGGTTATTACAAGCATAAGAAAACAGTTTTTCTTTGTGACGTTTCAGGAGAACACACGCTCCTTTCATCAGACATTTATTTTCATTTTGACTAAAGATACAGTTATAACAATGGTTAGAAATTTTTTAAACAAAAAGAATCTGTTATATAATGGATGTTGTCAATGTTCCATTGTTGTAATATAGCAACTTAACTGTGAAAAAAGCAGTCTGTTTTATTTTTATTTCAGATTTTTTTTAAAAAAATTATGAATCCCAAATATCATCAGGTAATTCAAATTCATCATTGTTTTCACAAAGTCTCTTGATGTTTTCTGTTACATTAAATTTTAAAGATGGTGGCTTACTCCATTTGTGAAAAAGAAAACTCCATACTGGATCTATGTTACCATTTTCATAATTTAATTTATTCCAGTGTTCTTGTGCAATGAACGAAGCTTCCCAGACATTCAACTCTGTGTTTCCCGTTAATCTTTTTAAAACCCTTCTCTTTTTAATCAAATGCTTCTCTTCGATGATATGAGTTGACAAACCTGTTCTTGGGTTTAGATTCATAATGTCCAAATCGTTGTTCGTGCCATCTTATTGCCATTTTCCTTGCTGTTTGTCCCACATAATCCTTTGAACATGAACAACTTATATTATAAATTCCTGTGGTTTCCACATCTGGTAGAGAGTTTCTCATTTTGAATTCATTAAATGTACATTCCAAACTTCTTGGTGATTTAAAAACAATTTTGAAATTAAAACTTCTAAAAATTTTTGCAATTTTATAAGAATCCCTTGTGGAATGGAATGCACACAAATTTCTTTTCAACAGATTTTTCATCTTTGTCTGTATTTCTCTTTTCCTTTAGTTTTCTTGCAACTTGCTTTTTGATTTGGTTTATTCTGTTAGTGTGAAAGCCATTTTCTTTTGCTATATTAAAAAGCCTTTCTTCTTAATTTTTGATATCCTCATTATTAGAACATAGTCTTTGTGCTCTCAGGAAAAAAATTTAAAAAATGTTATCCATTGTTATATGCGAATGTTCTGATTTGGCATGGATGTATTTTTCCTATGGACTGATGTTTGAATTGTTGAGTCAGTTGTCTTAATTTGCAGATCAAGGAAAGAAATTACATTGTTATTCATGGGTTCGCAAGTGAATTTTATGCGATGATGTGATTCATTTAATGTGAAAATTTATATCCTAGTGTCCCAATAGAAGGTGCCACAGATGCATTACACAGATGGCTTATTGAGATGAAGGTTAACCCAGTAGAATCATGGAAAATGGTTCGATGGTTTACTGTATGTGCAAATTACAATTACTTTATATTTGATGGCAAAATCTATCAGCAAAGTAATGGTCTATCAATGGGAAACGCAGTATCCGGAATCATCTCCAGCATTTTCCTTCATTACATAGAATCTCCAATTGTTAATGCGATAGGTGCGGATATCAAACTCTACATCAGATATGTAGATGATGTGCTAATTATTGCTAAAAATGAGAACACCATCATGGACGTATTTAAATTGTTAAATGAATCACATCGTCGCATAAAATTCACTTGCGAACCCATGAATAACAATGTAATATCTTTCCTTGATCTGCAAATTAAGACAACTGACTCAACAATTCAAACATCAGTCCATAGGAAAAAATTAGCGGGGGAAAAATACATCCATGCCAAATCAGAACATTCGCGTATAACAATGGATAACATATTTTTAAATTTTTTCCTGAGAGCACAAAGACTGTTCTAATAATGAGGATATCAAAAATTAAGAAGAAATGCTTTTTAATATAGCAAAAGAAAATGGCTTTCACATTAACAGAATAAACCAAATCAAAAAGCAAGTTGCAAGAAAACTAAAGGAAAAGAGAAATACAGACAAAGATGAAAAATCTGTTGAAAAGAAATTTGTGTGCATTCCATTCCACAAGGGATTCTCACATAAAATTGCAAAAATTTTTAGAAGTTTAATTTCAAAATTGTTTTTAAATCACCAAGAAGTTTGGAATGTACATTTAATGAATTCAAAATGAGAAACTCTCTACCAGATGTGGAAACCACAGGAATTTATAATATAAGTTGTTCATGTTCAAAGGATTATGTGGGACAAACAGCAAGGAAAATGGCAATAAGATGGCACGAACACGATTTGGACATTATGAATCTAAACCCAAGAACAGGTTTGTCAACTCATATCATCGAAGAGAAGCATTTGATTAAAAAGAGAAGGGTTTTAAAAAGATTAACGGGAAACACAGAGTTGAATGTCTGGGAAGCTTTGTTCATTGCAGAAGAACACTGGAATAAATTAAATTATGAAAATGGTAACATAGATCCAGTATGGAGTTTTCTTTTTCACAAATGGAGTAAGCCACCATCTTTCAAATTTAATGCAACAGAAAACATCAAGAGACTGTGAAAACAATGATGAATTTGAATTACCTGATGATATTTGGGATTCATAATTTTAAAATAAATCTGAAATAAAAATAAAACGGATTGCTTTTTTCACAGTTAAGTTGCTATATTACAACAATGTAACATTGACAACATCCATTATATAACAGATTCTTTTTGTTTAAAAAATTTCTAACCATTGTTATAACTGTATCTTTAGTCAAAATGAAAATAAATGTCTGATGAAAGGAGCGTGTGTTCTCCTGAAACGTCACAAAGAAAAACTGTTTTCTTATGCTTGTAATAACCGTAAACTACAGGAAAATATTTCTTTTCATAGCCATTCTCTTCCAGTTGTTCCCACAAGCTATTAATCATGTTTTCTTCTTCCCCTTACTCTGTGCATATCTTCTTTATTTGGTCTTCCATGTTTCTTATGAAATTATGATTTGTTGTGTCACCCACATAAACAAGGAATGGAAGTGTGTGTTAGAAAAAGTTGAAAGGAAGAGAAAAATGAAGAAGGAAAGAAGAAGGAACAAGGAAAAAAGAGAAGAAGCCCAGGGGAGGAGGTATTAATCCATATCCAAAAAGGCAGGAGGGGTGGGGGAATGATGAACAGGTAGTTCCAGACTCTTGCTAATCTTGACCTGTCAATCACCTGTCAGTGTGGTAGACCCATTAGTCATCTGTCAAGCCAAGAAATGTACTTAATTCCTTTGGAGAAATCGTCCAAGATAAGGACTGTCAACATGATTCGTTTTTGTGTGGCTAGTCACCCTGCTATGTGTATATATATCTTTCTCTGTGTGTATTTCTTCATTTTAGTTTAGTTCTTCCCCTTAGGAAGACCCTGATACAGGGTTGAAACGTTACATGTTAAGTGTTTTTATATCTTCATAAACTGCCTTGGTCAGCAACGTAGTGTTTTTTAATATGGAAACAATGCTTAATTATATTACAAATGTTTTGTTGCTATAAACGGAGTTTTAATGCACTTTCTACTGTTCTTTTAGGTTATTTCAGTTAATCCAGTCAACTTATCCCCCTCATTAGTCCAGATTAATAAGGTTTTACTGTATACAGTGGTGTGTCATTTACAGTTCCACTACAATTTTGCAAACTTAATTTTTTCCCATCATCAGTGTGTGAAAAGAAATTTACTCCTTGAAAAGAAAGATATGCTTTGTAGCAAACCATTAGCATGTGTCTTGGACAGAATCTGTTTGAGTGTTTTTTCCCCTCCCACTAAATTGTATTGCCACATGCTTTTCTCAGTCATGTGAGAAGTTGGTGGGGGGCTTTGATTGAGGTAAACACAAGTTCTGATGTGGTTGGGGACAGTGGTCACCAAAATTCATCTAACAAAAATAAACCACTTCATGTTTATAGCAAAGGAGATTGCAGTTACTCTCAAACAGTTGTTATTGTTAAATATATTTCCAGGTGAAATTTCCACGCACCATATCATCTGATGCCAAAGATGTGTTGAGTGGACTACTTGCAAAGGACCCGAACAAGAGACTGGGAGGAGGACCTGACGATGCAAAAGAAATAATGAGACATTCATTTTTTAGCTGCATTAATTGGACTGATCTAGTGAAAAAGAAGGTGAGTGTAAAAATGGTGTTCTCTATCATGACAGAACCCCAACCCAGAAGCATTCTCGAGGTGTAGAACAGGAATGTGTACATGTGTATAATCACAATATTTTCATACCCTCTTTTCTGTGTGTTTGGTTGTGAAGTATTTAAAATATAGTATCTTTTGAAGTGGAATTTCTACAGCAGCTAGATACTTTGGAGGACAACCAGCATTGCATTTGAGTGAAATCAAGTTTGAAGGTTACTGGTGAAAAACTGATTCTCCTTAGCTTGTGTACCTTCCAAGTTCTGCGAATTGAGAGAAAGAGGGAGATAAAGACAGAAGGATAGCTGAGAGAGTCTGAGCTGACATTTCAGAACACACCCTGTGTTTTGTAGAAATTTCAGCGAAAAATGCAGGCTCAACCATCTTCATCTGAGGTGCTTCAACCTGTGCTAATGAAGACCATGAAATTATTTGGACAATCGCTAAAAACTGAAACGTGGAAATGCGAAACTACACAATAACAGCATTGTCAAATATAAAAATTTCAAATGTGTGATCTTAGTGTTAAAACAATAGTTCTCAGAAAAATAGATTTATCAAGTTTTCTAGTACAAACTACAGGAATTTTGTAGCAAAGCTACAGCTATAATTTTTGTAGCACTGCTACGAGTACTTCTATTGCTACTTCCTAGCACTGTCAATACCCAAGGGATGAAGGCACTAACAAGAAATATGCAATTTTAGCCACAATAAAATGTACAGTGGTGGGGGAAAAATACTTCCCTCCGTAAGACATTAATAATGGTAGCCCTATGGAAGAACTATTTCTTTCCACCACTGTACATGTGCATGTTGTATTCTGAAGCTCACCTACCTCAAGGCTACATTTACAGATACAAAATAGTCATTGTTAGGAATCAGTGTGTAAGTTACTTAGTATTTATCAACAGGTTTTTCTTCTCCAGAAAAGAGAAGTTTCACCGGCTGACTTAAGCAGTGTGTGGACCAAAATGAGTGCCATTTGCAAGATGTTATTTTCCGCACTTAATGTACACCAGTAAATCATATACACACACACACACACACACACCCAGAGGAATAGAATGAGAAAGAGTGCCAGAAGGGCGGATAAACAAAAATGGCGTAGGAGACAGTAAACACTTACCACAATAAAAGAAAAGTCTTATATTTCGAGGTTGCGCCTCATTGTCACATTTGGTAGAAAGCACGAAATAAACAAAAGCATAGAGGCACAGAATACTGACACTAGAATCTACAATGTTGCCAGAGAAAAGTGACAGAACATGGGTAGATGAGCAGATGGTTATGGATGCGCCAAATCTGTGGTTACTTCTACCTGGGTGAAACCTCTACCACTCTGAACCTCCGCATCAATAACCACAGAGTGTCACTGTTGCCACCCACACCAACAGCCACACCACCACCTTTAACAACTGTTTCCATGTAGCCATAATACATTTATTACCCCAGCACACTGACACCTCCACCCACAGGCGATGGGAAAGGGACTATATATCAGGCATGCACGCCACCATAACCCCCCCCCCCAACTCAACCTAGCCACCCAATAAGTATTTCTCCATTCTCTCCCGAACTGCAACCCACCCACCATCCAGCCTGCAGTAAACACTGGTGAAAGGATCTGCTCGTAAAACCAATGTTCTATCACTTGTTTCTGGCACCACTGTGCGGATGCTGGCATCAGTATTCTGTGCCTCTACGTTTTTGTTTTATTCCATTTCTTCTACCTACATGTGACAATGAGGCTATAGCCTCGAAATATCAGACTTTTCTTCAATTGTGGTAAGTGTTTGCTGTCTCCTATGCCATTTTTGTATATATACAAATGATGGAGACAGTAAACATTTACCACAGGGAAAGAAATATGTTGATATTTCGTGACCTAGGTCACATTGTCATCGGAGAAGAAAGAGGTTCACAGATTCACGAATTATAGGAGCACAGAATACTAACTATAGCATTCGTACAATGTTGCCAGAGAAAGTTAGAAGATAGGAAACAAATGTAAAATACTTTCACCAGTGTTTACTGCATAGGGTGAGTGGTTTCGGGGAAGAGGGGAAAGGGTTATTGGTTGGTTAGGTTGAGTCTGGGTGGTATAGTGGTGTGCATGCCTGATATATAGGCTCTTTCCCATCACCTGCGGAAAGACGTGTCTGAGTGGGGGGGGGGGGTAAAAGATGGATTATGGCAACGTGGAAACGGTTGTTGAAGGTGGTGTTATGGCTGTTGGTGTGGATGGCAACTGTGAAATCGGAGTGTTGGGTGGATGAGTGAATGTTATTGATCTTAAGGTTCAAGGGGTGGAGGTTTCGCCAAGGTAGAAGTTGCCAAGATTTTGCAGATGAGGTTGGATGAATGGCAGGTGACCTTGGGGTGAAGGGTGAACTCGCTCACTGTCTCCTTCATCATTTGTACGAGGTGGTATCAAAAAGTTTCGAGACTAGCTCTGTTTACATGATAGTACTTTATTTATCTGCGTTTACACATGGTCACCTTCAAAATAGTCACCTTGTACAGCAATACAGCGCTCCCAGCGTTTCTGCCACTGCTGAAATGCATCCTGGAAGTCTTCTTTTTGAAGCGTGTCGAGCATCTTCTGCGATTCACTCTGGGTCTCCGCAATGGTGTCAAAACAGCGACCTTTGAGCTGGATCTTCAGCTTCGGGAAGATGGCGAAGTCCACAGGAGCCAAATCTGGTAAGTAGTGTGGGTGCGGAATTGTGATCATCTTGTTTCTGGTGAGAAACTCACGCGTGAGGAGAGCACGCTGACAGGGTGCATTGTCGTCGTGGATCAGCCAGTTTTTCACGCACCACAGATCTGGCCGCTTTCGCCAAATGTCCTCCCTCAGATGCCTTAAAACCTGGCAGTAGAACTCGCTATTGACGGTCTGGCCCCTGGGGACGAATTTGTGATGCACAATGCCGCGAATGTTGAAAAAGATGATGAGCATGCACTTGGTCGAGCTGCGGACCTGCCTCGCCTTTTTCGGTCGTGGAGATGATGGGCTCTTCAACTGTGAAGACTTGCTTTGTCTCAGGGTCGTACCCGTACACCCAAATTTCGTCACCAGTAATGAGCTTCGAAATGAAGGATGGGTCATCCACGGCACGCTGACGGAGTTCTTGGCAGACTTGGATGCAGTGTTCCTTCTGCTCCTGGGTCTGCAGCCTGGGGATGAACTTGGCAGCAATACGGCGCATGTTCAAATCACACGTGAGGATTGCCTGCACGGTTCCGTATGACACACAGATAATGGCAGCAGTGTTGTGGATTGTTGTCTGACGATCCTCATGCACAAGTTGCCGAATGGTTTTGACATTTTCGGGTGTTGTGCTCGTTGAATGTTGTCCTGATGTCTCGTTGTCTTCCATTGATGTTCTTCCACTCTTGAAGCACGCATGCCACTCAAAACACCTCGCACGATTCATTGCAGCATCGCCGTACACTTTCCGAATCATGTCAAGCGTCCCTGTGGCGGATTTGCCCAGTTTCACACAGAATTTCACGTTCGCTCGTTGTTCTAACTTCCTGTCCATGATGAAATCACAGACGTGGTAACACACATGGTCAGAAGAGCACCAGCTGCACAGGATGATGTCTCTTGGCACACTGACTTATGAAGGTTGGTGCTCCCTGTGCCTGTGTGTGCAGCCTTGCGCTGTCATCTGTTGGCATGTTACAGAACTAGTCTCGAAACTTTTTGATACCACCTCGTATTTATCCACCCTTCTGGCACCGTATCTCATCCTATTTCTGTGTGTGTGTGTATATATATATACACACACATACACAAATGAAGGAGACAGCAAACACTTACCACACAAAAAGAAAAAGTTTGATATTTCATGACCCAGGTCTCAGTTTATTTATTTATTTAATGATAGAGCTCAACAGGCTGAGCCCAATTGTAGTCCTCTAATTACATAATATTACTACAAGAGATTCAGTGTTCCAGTAATAGTATTTTTAAAATTGTATAAACCCATTGCAAACATATCAATTGTGTTATTTACACATGAAATTGTGTTGAAAGAGTTGCACGCTCTCCACACCGGAGAGGTAGAAAGAATGGATGTTTTCGCTCTCTGGCAATGAAAGATTTTATGCTTGGGACGTGTTTTGGAACTGGGAACATTAAATGATATAGCTGATAATAAGTTGGAATTGTCTATTATAACGTTAATTACTTTATACAGAAAGAGCAGGTCATTTACTTGTCGTCGGAGTGCTAGTTTGCTGAAGTTGGTCTCTGAGACTATATTATCGTATGAATCGAATGTTGGATATTCTGCCCAGGCTTTAAATTTGAGATATCTAAGAAACTTTGACTGAATACGTTCTAGTTTATGAATTAAGTCTATTTGAGTGGGATTCCAGATTACTGATGCATTTTCTAGTTTTGACCATACGAGGGAATACTAAAGTATTTTCACTGGATCTATTTTCGTGAAGTCGTGTCTTGACCGGATTATAAAACCTAAGTTTCTGAAAGCGTCGTTAGTAAGAGTTTCAATATGCTTACTAAATTTGGGCTTGGTGTCGAAGGTCAGTCCGAGGTCTTTAATTTCATTTTTGCGCATTATTTGTAAATTTTTAATACGGTATGGAAACACGCAAGGAGCTTTGCATTTTGTGTAAGTGACTACACTGCATTTTGTTGGGTTAAGATCCAACTTGTTATTTTTACACCAAGAAATCACTCTGTCTACATCTTCCTGTAGTTTCAAGCAGTCGTCAGAGGTAGTTATTTCGTGGAAAAGCTTAAGATCGTCGGCGAAAAGCAACTTTTGAGAATTTTGTATGCAATTTGGTAAGTCGTTGATAAGTAATAAAAACAAAAGCGGTCCAAGATTGGACCCTTGGGGAACACCAGAATGTGGCGTGAAGGGACGACTTTTGATTTTCCTGTATATTACAGTTTGCGTTCGATCGGCTAAATATGAAGCTAAGAAATTTAAAGTATTATGTGAAATATTGAATGATGCAATTTTCTGTAGTAATATATCATGGTCAATTTTGTCAAATGCCTTAGTAAAATTGGTGTATATTGCATCGACTTGTCCTGTGTTATCTAGTACATTGCATGCGTAATGGGTAAAGTTAACTAAGTTTGTTACGATAGACCTCTTTGGAGTAAATCTATGCTGATAAGGAGAGATAACTGGATTGACGTGTGCTAACATCCTCTTGTAAATGTTCAAATATTTTAGCAAGACTAGAAAGGATTGCTATCGGTCTATAATTTTCTAATTTTTTAAAATATCGCAACATCCTTTACTATATATGGTGGTATGTTGTCGGGGCCGGTCGTTGATTTGGATTTCAAATTCTTAATGGCAGCTTCTACTTCGCTTACGCAAATGTTGCGCAAAGTGAAAATACCAAGTTGTTCGTTAGAAATTGCTATTTTCAGATTATTTACGTTAGCACTTTCGGCTGCATACACAGAATGAAAGTAAGTTGCAAAGGCATTCGCGATGTCATTTTCGTCTGTCAATATGTCTGCGCCGACTTTAATAGCTTCGTAGTTTTGATGGGATTATTTATTTTTGATATAGGACCAGAATCGAGAAGGGTCGGCACTTATCTGGTCTTGAGACTGTTTTATGTAATTAGTGTGAACTACAGTTATGTCTTTCTTAACCTCTACACGGAGCAGAAAGAATTTTTCCCTATGGTATTCTTTGTTTGTAATACTTTTCTTCCATTTTAACCTGTGGTGAGATTCAGCTGTAATTTTTTTCACTATAGCAGGCGCCAACGGAGAAGAACGAGATCGTGGTTATGAAGAGTAGAGGCACAGAATACTGACGGCAGCATCACTACCGTGTTGCCAGAAACTGTTTCTGACGCTGCCATCAGTATTCTGTACCTCTACCCTTCGTAACCACGATCTCTTTCTTCTCCGACCTGGGTCACGAAATATCAAACTTTTTCTTTTTGTGTGGTAAGTGTTTACTGTCTCCTCCTTCATTTGTGTTATATATATATATAATTTCAATAATAATGGCATTCATATGGATGTAAGGCTAGCACATCAATATAGATGAACTGTTTTCATTTACTGTGTTATATTATTTTAGAAATCTGCCCCACCATGTATTTTGTATGTCTGTCAACTTGTAATTGTATATTATGTTTCTTTGTGTACAACTTCTGTAATAAGGCATTAAATGCTGTTGTCAGCAGTATAAGTTTCTATATTATTATTATTATTATATTATATAATAATAATAATGAATACAGGCCATAGTGAAAAGGTTTTTTCTCCTTTCAGATTCCACCACCTTTCAAGCCCCAAGTAACTTCAGACACCGACACAAGATATTTTGACTCAGAATTCACTGGTGAGTCTGTTGAGTTGACACCTCCAGAGCACGACGGTGGCCCTTTGAATAGTATATCAGAGGAAATGGAGTTCTCTCAGTTTTCATATCAGGACCTTAGTTCCACATTAGGAAGTTCAGCTGCTAGTGGTTCATTGGCGCAAAGTATCCAGCAGTGAATGGCTTACCAGGTGCTTCATGAAGAAGTCTTTCTCCTACTTCTTTTTCATAGTGCTTTGACTTTTTTTTTTTTTTGATTCAACGTTATCGCCAGTGTTTTTATGAACTTGAGTGAGAGATTGTACTGCAGTTGCTGCATATACTATGAAAAACATGTGACATGTGATAAAGTATCTGAAATTCAGGTACAGGTGTCCTGTAAAGTGCTAAATACAATATTGGAAGAAAAAAAAAGTTGTTACATTGTGCATCAGAGACTTGTCTGAACATGTTCAGCACCCAGTCATTGGCGTAGAAGATTTGTAGAGAACGCATTTGCCAAGAGAAGGACATGTGAGGTATTTTTTTCTTTTCTTGTAACATGTTAACAAAAATGAGAAAATGTTAAGTTATGATTAATTTTTGTACATCCTCTTGTTCCCGTAAAATGGCTTTGCTTGTTTGATATGAAGTGATATATTTTGTGAACTAATGGGTGGATATACAATCGGGTATCGATCAGTGATTTTGTAAGGTACAAAGACATAAAACTTGTTCCTTTAATCTGTAAAAATAAAGTAGAAAAAGAAGAAAATAAGTTACAAGAATAAAAGCCAGTATGCGATACAGCTTGGTTGCCATATATGTGTTACAGATAGTTGTCTTTTTTTTTATTTTACCTCACATTGCTTTAGGAATTCATTTCTATAACTTTTTATGCAAGAGGAATCTACATTTGGAAACACAAAATAAACTTAAGTTACGGGTTTGTATGTTATATGTTGAGGACCTTTAAAAATATACTTCATGTGGTTTATTGCAGCTGCTTCCCCTTTCTTGGCCATCAGATAAAATAATTAATTGCCTCACTGGATTGGCACTTTTGTAAATGAAGGATATATGTGTACATAGTTTTAAAGTCTAATTTTCTGTTCAACAATGATATACTGTATATAATTGAAGCATACACAAAAAGAACCAGGAAAATAAGGAATATTATTGAATTATTATATTTTTACGTGATTGAAGTTCATTGTATACTGCTTTTAGAAAAAAAATTGTTTCCATAACTTTTGTTCATTTGCAATTGTAATGGAACGAGCATATGTTGTGGACATTTCTTGTTTCCTGTCCTCTTAATATCTGATATGAATTGTATCAATTTACACAATATAATAATTACTTGAGATTTTGATTTATTGGTTAATCGAAGAAACATATTTCATTTTTTTTTCTCCCCTTTTTGTGACGTTTGAGTTCAATAAGTGTATTAGTACAAAAATACCTACTGATCTTGGTTTATTGGTTTAAGAAAATCTCGGGGATGTGATTTCTCTATTGTCTTGTCTTGTTACCAGTGAGTCTTTATTTTTATTTTTTATTTCTGTAGCATGTGTGTGTTCCTACGCAACACATGCACTTCGTGTTTTTATTGTTCTAAGGTTTGTAATTTTCTTCCACCTTCAAGAAATGTCACGAGGTTGAATATGACTGTTACTATTTTTTTTTTATGAAATACATTACAACATTTGTGATAATTCTAGCACTTGAGTTTTTTCTTATCATCATATCCTTTACTTTAAGTAACTTTTTTCAGTGACGTAATGTTGATAAGAGAGTAAACTCAAGATGTATCTGTTCCTAAAAAGCATTTCTTAATCCCAATAAAGGAGTAGGCATATTGACATAGAAGTTAGACAAGTGTTTGCACTTATTTGTGAACTACCCCCATGTTCGGCAGCAAAAGTTGGACCTTTGGAATGTTGATACAATGGAAATCAAAAGACGAAATATTAAATAGTGCAGTAGTAACGGTTTTCTTGCAGATTGATTTTCAAAAACTTTTTTTTTTTTTTTTCCTGATGTAAGTTTTGCAGGGTGTTTCCTGGTTTGTTTTGTTTGCGTGTCCAATTTGGCAACTGCTGTTACCTGTGGAATTCCCGTTGCATTGTAGCCGAAATCTGTACTATACACGTGCTCTGCAGTCATATTACAATTTCTCTTCGTCAATGTAACTTTTATTGAAAATACGATCTAAACGTTCATGGTACTACTGTCAATACAACGTGTGGTCTGACAATTAAGTTCCTAGCTCGACCCTGTGGCCGAGTGGTTAGCACATCGCGCTGCGACGCCAAGGGTCCCGGGTTCGAATCCCGGTCGGGCTTGGTTGTTTGTGAATGTCCATTCATCAATTTCATCACTCATCCCCATCTTCGCAAATTAGCCAAGAGGCACAAAACTCGAAGTAAAATAAACTAAATCAATCTATCAATTAAGTTCCTAGAAAAAGTGCTACATACCTCATTGCTCAATTTCACTACTGTCACCTTCGAAGTACTCCCCATAGGAAGCTATGCAGTGACGCCTGAGCATGGTCTACCCTTCAAAGCAATTTTGGAACTCGTTTTCTGGAATGACCATCAGAGCTGTCGTCTTGTTATGCTTTGATGTCATGAGTATCATCAAAATGTCTTCCTTTCAAGATTTCCTTTATCTTCGGGTAAAGAAAAAAGTCATTGGGGGCCATGACTTTTACATCACTAGTGATAACATGGCCAAAACAGTGTTGCCTCTCCAAAAGGTATTTGCAAACTTCAACTCTCCTTTCCTTTTTTTTCATCGATGAACTCATTTGGGACCATTTTCCCACACACATTTCTCATGCAGAGATTTTCAGTTAAGATTTTCCTAACTGTTTATATCGATTGTATTACTTGGTCTCGCAGTCAGCCGACGATTTTGATCCACAATTCAACAAGTTTTTGCAATGTTTTCACCAGTTCTGTTTTTTACTGCCCACCCTGGTCTCTTCAGCAGTGATGCTTTCTCTTCCCTCAGAAAAAGTTTAATCCATTTGTATGCTGGCATTATCCGGTGGAGGCACATAGTGTTCGGATCCTACTTTAAGCTGTAGGTCCAGTCCTAATTAGCCTTACTATGCATAAAGTGAACTTAAAACGCCAAATCACTCATGGCATTATCCCCATAACTTAGACTGCATGTCCCTTATTTCACTTCCACTCTTGCCAAGCTTGTTCATTGCTCTAATTCAAGCTCAGATATTCTCACGATGGCACACAAAAATATACAACAATAATAATGAATGCCACTCAGCAAGACACCACCACACTTCGACATGAACACAGATGTGAGACAAGGTTATAAAACCTTACTAAGCTGTTCGTGAAGTACTGCCAATGTACGTGCACGGTGGCGAGTTCTTGAACTTAATTGTCAGACCATGTATTTAGAAAAATTGTAAACTAAGAAATCACATGCCTTGTTTTCAGTTTAACCTTTAGCAGATGGAGCCTAGCGCATGCGTGTATAGCCTCTCTGGATGGCACTCTGCAAATTTGCTGCATTGCACAAAAAAGTCAGAGATGAATTTTTTTTTTTCTTCAGAATATCAGGGCTTTTAGCGGAGGTGAATTTTATGTATTTTACCTCCAAATAATAAAAGTTAAAGAAAGAAGAATAAAATGATTTTTTTTTTTAAAAAAAAATGATATTTGACATGATCCTGTGGCCACAATGAACAAAGTGAATGGAAAATGTAGTATGTAGTGGGACTTTACCTCAGTTTTGCTATAAGTTAATATGTTTGGCAAAGTTTAATTGAAAATAGGCTAATGCTTCTTGGGTGAAAAAAAAATACTATGTATAAGAGTTGCATTGCCAGCTTACTGAAAAAAAATTCTGGAATTCTGCTTCATTGTTGACCCTATGGAAACTGGGTGAACCAAATTTGGAGGGAAGCATGAGGACATGTAATGGGCATACCCAATTTTGGAAAAAAAATTAAATTTTTTTGAGAATTTGAAAATTAGACCCTGGACCCCTAATTGATGCATATTGTCAACATGTTCTTTTTTTTTCTCATTATTAGTGAATTAAAAGTGAAATATATCAAAGCGGTGGTTGTAGCCCAATTTATAAGATCTATCCCAGAGGGAAACATAGGACTTTTTCAAATTTAATTGTTAATAATAATAATAATAATAATAGATATATTGTTTTGTGATTCGAGTATATCATACCTTCATGTGTGTACAAATCAACAAAAAAGACAGGTGAAATATCATGTGCCGTTTTGAAGAAGTGGCGTTATTTGCTACTATGTAGTGCTGGGAAGACCCTTATACCAGTCATCCGGAACAGGTTTACAAACAGTGGAAAGACGGTTGAGATGATTCTTTCGCGAGAATGCAGGACCAGCACAAAAATTTGACATATGCAAATGGACAAGCACACTGTGGAATTGAACAATGCAGATCATGTAGAGAAGTGCCAAAAAAATTATAAACAAATTTATCATTTTACATACGTGTATTAGTCACAAGGCTCCATTGGCAGTACAAGAACAGAAGAGTAGCACACGCAGCAACCTATGAACCTTCAAAGTAGTCCCCCAGAGCTTCCACAACATGGTGCCTAAGATTGGGGAGGCATCAAATAACATCCACCTCATCAGATAAGAGTTCGAAAATCTCACGTTTTAAGGCGATGGCAATGTCCTCTCGTGTCGGAAACCATCTTCCACCCAGTTGTTCTTTTACTTTGGGTCTGAAGTCAAAATCACACGGTGACACCTCCAGTGAGAGTGATGGTTTCTCTAGTACCTCCCATCCCCAGCAGCCGTGTAACTACCGTACACACGCTGCTTTATGCAGTGTTGCATTGTCATGGAGAATGATGGTATTCCAGAAGATCAGGGCGTTTGTCCCTAGTGGATTCCATCAACTCCCTGTGGCATTCTCATAAGAATGCTGTTCATGCTGAGTAACTTCCATCCTGCACGAAGGTTGACTCGCCACTGCCGTTCCATGCGATAACCATACTTCCCACTGCCATCTAGTGAGAAAATGTACTACTATGGGTGACACTCTTTTCAGGATGCAAGATCGTACTCATATTGTAGTTGCTATGACTTCGTTTTTTGTTGTTTTTGTGTGCCAATATAGACTTGTGACTAATACACGCATATACGTAGAACAATGATACATTTGTTTATGATTTTTTTTGGCACTTCCCTACCACCACTGGTACACCATGACTAGGGTGACCACATACATACATTCAAAAAAGAGGACAGAGCATGGCGAAAAAGTAGGACAAAGTCATGAAAAAGAGGACACTGCAAAAAATGGCAACACATTTGCAATTACTCATAATTTAATCTATATAAGAAAATCTTACCAACACTCTGCTCACAGATACTTTTCAGGTGATCTCTTTCATTAACTTTCTCTTACGTTTAAGCAAAGGGCCTCCCGATGGTACAGAGGTTACGTCGTTGCCTTGTAATCAAGGGATACCAGGTTCAATCCCGGTGGAAGTACATAGTGGTTCGGATCCCACTTTAAACTGTAGGTCCATTCCCAATTAGCCTTACTGTGCATAAAGTGGACTTAAAACACCAGCTCAATCAATCAAAAACCTTTATGCAAAGAATGCAATCTCCTAATCTGTTATTTAAAAATGACAAAGAATATCTACAATTTGAAATCCACAATTATACTCCTTTTCTAATTCTTAGCTATTAGAATGAAATATCTCCGCAAGTGAATGCAAATGTAAGAAATATGATTTTAATGCCACGAACATTTCTATTACTCTATGACAGCCACCTTACACTATATCTCATTTTATATATTCGTTTCTTCCATCCTTTATACACTTTCGCTTCATTATTTCATGAAAGTAAATATTACTTTGTGTCTGTATCGCATATGTACGTATAACTCGAAAAGGAACTGGCTGACCTCCGTGGTGGAGTGGTTAGCACACACCGCCACAACACCAGCAATCCTGGATTTGAATCCCAGGCTAGGCATGGGTTTTCTTTGTGAGTGTCCTTTCATCAAAATCATCATATCATAGCTCATACCCCTCTTCGCGATTAGCCAAATGTGGATGAAAAACGAAGTAAAATAAACCAAATCAATCAATCAATCAAAAAGGAACAGCACAGACCACATGCATTCCAGCAGTCTCAGAGGGCGAAGCAATGAGTTAGAATAATACTAGGGTGTCGAATGTTGCCTATTTTATTCCTTTGTAGTAAAAGATAGGCTTTAATGTTTAAAGTTCGTTTCATGGTGTTTCTAGTCCGAAAACGCATTTTTATAGTGCCTATTTTGTTGCATACTTCAGCTTTTTTACGTGCCTTTAGCTTTTCCTAGGGTGACCAGACACACACATTCAAGAAAGAGGACATAGCGTGGCAAAAAAGGAGGACAAAGTCATAAAAAAGAGGACACAGCAAAAAATTGCAACACATTTGCTATTACTCATAATATAAGCAATATAAATGGGTGTTCTTTGTGAGTGTCCCTTCATCAAAATCATCATATCATATGTCATACTCATCTTCACGATTAGCCAAAAGTGGCAGATGAGAAAAGCGAGGTAAAATAAACCAAATCAATCAATCAAAGAGGAACTGCATTGCCTATTTTAATGTCTTTTGTTAAATTTTAGGGTGCCTTTTTAGTGCCTATAAATCTGCACCCTACTAATGACTCAGTCGGGCAAAGTGATTGCGTTCAGGTTCCAGCTGCTAGGCGAGCATTTATCTACCCAGTGTGAAAGCATTCTCTATGCAGCACATTTGCTATGGTCGATGCTGTACTCTTTCCATAAAAGGAGGACATTTACCGATTTCTAAAAAATCCATCCACCGGACACACCTAAAGAGGAGGACATGTCAGGATCAAAGAGGATGTCTGGTCACCCTAACCATGACATGCATTGTTCAGAGTTCTCTTCCATTTGTATATTTCAAATTTTTTGTACCAGTCCTGCATTCTCGGGAAAGAAAATAGTTGCCATGACTTATGCTACAACCCTCGTGGGATATGTGGCTGATATCTATTCTCTGCTTCCGTATTGTGCGTGTGTGCACCTGATACTTGAATTGCCAGCTAATAGTTAGTGAGAACCTTACAAGTAGAGTCTTTCACTTTTGCAGATTTGGATACTGCCTCTGTATATTATTAAAAAATAATAATAATAATAATCTTGAACTGGAGGAGCCATTTGCTCTCCAAATGGTATAGTGTGCACAAAGTTCGCTATAATTTTACTTTATGTGCTTTCAACAGAGAAATAGTGTTTCCACACCTAAAGTTCTTTTAGTGTTAAAGGGAAACAAATGACTATTAGCAGGATTGGTATTCCAAGCTGTGTTACCACGAAGGCATGTGAAGGTAAGATTTTGTGTGAATATTATTTTGTGTATAAAATAGCATTATGTAAACCAAGCTTAAGCCAGTGAGTTTCTGTGATGTATTTGGTATCTTTTCTCATGATAAAGATGTGGAGGTGGCGCACCCTCAAATTTAGTGTCTCAGCTTCAACACAAAGAATGGCGCTGCCTGTACCCTCTGGAACAAAAGTTTATGACAGGTTGGGATCACAAACAAGAAACTGAACTGTGTTCCAGTGGAAATTTTTATATCTCAAGATCTTTTCAAAGAAGACGTAGGTCTTCATTTGAAACTTCAGTTCCTTTTTTATTACACTACGTAAGGTTATATATATGTTGCAAATGTAGGTTTCATCTCTTTCTTTCCTTCTTCTATTCATGCACAATAAATTTATGTGAATAAAAGATTCAGTAATATTTTATAAATATTTCGGAAGCACAATGGCCCTGTGTGCACACACAGTAGATATAATACTGAGTAAAAATCAAATAGTTTTTCTTGTTACAATTTACTGATAAGATCAAGGGTGCCTGCTGATATTTTTTTATGGGGCAGAATAATCAGTGTTGAATCTTCGGTGGGGTTGGGCATAAAAATTCACGGGGATATCATAGGTATCAAATTACAATAAAGACGTTACTAATATATTTTTAAATTCTCTCTTTTATCTGATATGTAATTAAGTGTAACTTAGCTTAATAAACTATCATTTTAAAAATGACATTATGGG
The DNA here is from genome assembly GCF_977018435.1 of Lepisma saccharinum. Taxonomy (NCBI): domain Eukaryota; kingdom Metazoa; phylum Arthropoda; class Insecta; order Zygentoma; family Lepismatidae; genus Lepisma; species Lepisma saccharinum. The sequence goes on along the minus strand of NC_139256.1, from coordinate 20,065,875 downwards.
ACAATGAAATAATAATAAAGCATGCAAAAATTTACATTTACAGCAAGCTAAAACATCTAGTCTTTCTACAGCATATCGGTGGATAAAATCATCAATGAAACTTTCTGTGTGTTTATCCAGGCCCATACTCAAGATATTTTTTTTTTTGAGGGGGGCTGATCCATATGTGGATCTAAAAATTTTCCCTAGAGGGCCACAGCATGTGCTGTAATTCATTAAACATACATACACACACACACATGCATGGATGGGGGGGGTGGAAAAATTACTGGAGACATATTTCTGTTCTTCATCCACCATCATCTGGTGGATCGAGTAGAAACATCTCTGCAAGGATACAGTAATAATAGTAATAAAAATTATAACCATGATAATAATAATTATTATTATTACCTATGTTATTACTATTCATGTTTTATAGTTGACCTGACTCCACCTACAAAAGTTGCTCGCCACGCCAATTGATCCAAGGTACTTTGCCCCCTCCCCCATGACTAAAATTTGTGGTTGCACGCCTGACATATTCATGATTATTAAACTCTATTTTAAACTACAGGGTGTCCACAAAATCCTGCTACCATTACAATGGAACATAGTTCCTAAACTATATGAGATAAAGACATGCGGTTTTTTGCAACGTGTTCTACAGCTCTCAAAGTTTTAATAAGTAGTGGGTATTTTATTATTATTATTATTATTTGTTTTTGTAGATTATGTTGTGAGGAACACCTTTTGGATAGACATTTACTGGCAACCGCACTTCCCTGATATCACCCCCTTGGATTTTTGGATTTTTCCTTTAGGGGTACGTCAAGGATCGTGTCTACGAAACCCCTGTTCCAGATATTCTCACATTTCGTACACGGATTGCAGAAGTTCTCGAACAGGTTGATGCTGCTATGTTGCAGCGTGTATGGATGGAGATCGAATATCATCTCGACGTCCTGAGGGCAACTAACGGGGGCGTATGTGGTGTGGAAGTGTTGTAATTGTAAATAAAACTTTGAGAGTTGTAGAACACGTTGCAAAAAACTGCATGTATTTATCTCATATAGTTTAGGAGATAAGTTTCAATGTAACGGTAATAGGACTTTGTGGACACCCTGTATTTCCATTTACTTTAAACAATATCTATCATGTGGGACGTCTCACCTTTAATTCTTAGGAAAGATGATCAATGGGGCTGTTCATTGCCAAACTTTTCCGGTGGCGGCCAGTAGCGGCTCGTGCCTAAAATAACAGGTGAAGAAGTTCGTTTTGTAATGGTTCTGTATTTCTAACGAACTTCTCGATATTAATAATGCAACAAGTTCCTTGAAATTCCCACGATTAAGCGAAGACACGCTTTCGTCGTGACCCCTGAACGCAAGTTCTTGTTTACATATATACAGCGTTGCGTCAACTATTAATTGTAGGAAAAGCCTATTTAATCTTACATTTTCATTGAACCGTACATTTAAAAGCCTACTATTTTCTTGAAGGGCATCTGCTATGGTATTCCTGTTTTTTTCAAAAACTTTGAATTGTAATTTACACTTTAAATGTTCCATCGAATCATTGCGCTTATGCAGAGAACGCGTTATATTGACAAAATCGTTATACCCTTCTTTATTCCACACATTGTATTTGTTACTAACAGTAAACAAAGCCAGCAGAACAACGATTGCAAATAACGACTACTACACAACCAAGGAAAGTCGACAAACCAGGAACTTTTAAATTTAATGTTGTACGATTTCCCTGCCTTTTTGTTCTCTCGCTTAACTGATATTTGAAGAATGTCAGTGGGCCCCCCACAATTTAAAACGTCTTTTTTGTCTTCATCCGTCCATCTGGAAAATGGTGTCTGCAACAAATTACACACTAAGTCATTTACTGGGTTCATTGTAGAAACCACAGCTCAACACATGAACACAACACACGATAGGAAACGCGAAACACACACGCGGAACAAGATCTCGCGAGAACGCAAAGATTTTGTCACAATCACTGGATGCAATGTTTTCTCCGACGAGAGAACTGCTTCACGTAGAAGGCGACACCCGTTCAAGGCCAACGCTAGGTGACGTCACCGTTGCCATGACAACCGGCTAAGTTTTCCGCAACCTGGCGGCATTTGCTCTTGGGTTGTTTTATGCTACGACGAACTCTTCACGTGCGTAGCGCCGAGCGGCGTATTATTGAGTATTATCGTGTGCGTTCTGCTGGGAAATAGTTTCATTTAACAAGCAAATGAAAAATGTCAATATTAATTTGAAAATTAGGTGAAAACATCTGCACTTGTTGCACTTGGCCAGCCGCCACTGGTGGCGGCACCACCCCTGTTGTGTCCCTAAATAATTTTGCTCGGCATTTGGTTGCCCTAAGCTTTACCTTGGAGCGCGATCGGATGGCTATAAAAACGTTATTTTCAATGAAGGTAAGAATTTCTCGTGTAAATCGATAATAAAAAATGGGTTTAGCAAAGCTTTAAGATTATGTAGCCAGTCATACGAGAGTTTACGAAAATTATATTTTCCTGAACCTAAGAATTAATATATTAAAGCGCAACGGAATGGTTGCGAAAACGAGCTAAATGTAGCAAGTTTATGCACAAAAAACACTAAACTTGACGTCATTTGGGTCGTCTTTACCTGCCATGGGTCGAAAATACAAAAATTTAGATTTGTACACTGTGCTTTGCTTTTTTTGTGGTTGCAAGCATGTGTAATTTAACGGCGGGTAGGAATTGAAGAAACTCCCAAAATGTTATATTAACGTATGTTTTCATTGTATTAAGTAGGAGTGTGCGGGATCCCATTTCCCGTCCCGAAAATTTCCCGACTTTGTCTGGAAATTTCGAATTTTTCCTGTCCCGACCCAAAAAATTCGCTCTCGCACAAGCAGATATTCTCCCCTCGTATTTTCGTCCTTCTTTTTCTTGGTAACAAATTTTAAAATAATAATTCCTGTAAATAAGATTGCCCTAGAGGTTGCGAGACATGAAACACAAGAAAAAATATTTTTTGTAATAACTATTCTTGACGATAAATGTGTATATATAAAACAAAGGAGCATATTTACTGGCTACGTGTAGAAGTACGTATGATATCACGTGAAAAAAAGGTCAAAATAAGTACAGTCGCGCGGAATTATTATGTATTATTCTTTACCGGATTGCAAGTGACGTAAAAAAGTGCTGTGCAAATTTTAAGGCTCTTTTGAGTTCCGATATATTTTCTGTTGTTGACGATCCTCTTTCCAAAAGTCTTACTTTTACAGCACTGATTATTCAACTATCTTGTTCAGACATAATTTCTGAGGTTAGGATGATATTAAACTTGCAATTTAATGTAATAGCAGCACGTTCGGCATCAAATTTCCCATGTATTTAAATGGGATAACAATTGCCGATCAAAAGCGTGAGGACACAACAGGGCTGCTGCCACCTACAATAGTTTGCTTTGACCAGGCCCATTTCAATCTGAATCTTTTATTTTGGACCAGCTTTTAAGCCAGTGACGTGCACTGAGGAGTAGCTAGTCTAGCAGAGATAGATCAATCAAACTCACATCTCGAATTATATTCAAATCACAATATTTATTGTCTTGTTAAAGCCACAGTTCATATCCAACACTTTCTTTTCCACGCGCTTCTCGTCCATCGGTGTGATCCGCGGGCAAAGCTGGCTGGATAACCTAGCTCGCTCTTCCTCCGCCTGACCAGTTTGCAGGTAGAAACGGCCGACCGAAGGAAAAAGGAAGATTTCTACCTCCCTTGCCCCCTCGCCCCCCGCTGCAATGTTTGAAAGCCCAGGCTTTCAGGTCCCCCAGTCTATCTCCTATAGGACAGATAGGGGATTGGTTTCTCATAGATTTTTTTGTAAATCCTCTCAAGAACTCAGGGTAAAATTTTCTGCAGTACTTATGTTCTCTGTATTTACACAACCTTAAACACGTTGTACAATATGTATGTATAATATGGGATGTAGTTTTATTATTTATGAAATGGGAACGTGTTATGTGAAGACAATAATGTTATGCTTTTTTTTTTCAAATATGGAATATACGTATAATGATTAAATTACAAATATGTGTACTCAGGCTCTCTCTCACTCTCGTTTTAGTAGTGTTTTATTTAAATATACTACTCTTGGCCTCTAACAGTCATAAACACGGATGTATTAATTTGGGCAAGAGAATGCGCGTTCATATTGTTGTTGGTTTGGTTTATTTTAGTTCGCTTTTCTGCCACATTTGGTTGTCGCGAAAATGAGGATGAGTGATGATATGATGAAATTGATGAAGGGACCTCATATGAACAATCCAGCCCAGGATTCGAACCCGTGATGAGTGCGCATTTTTGTCCTATGTGTTTCAGTGAATAATGAAATAATTTGGAATGAAAAATGTATCTCTGAACTAAAAAGCCAAATGAATATCATTGAAGAAACTACAAAAAAAGTGTGTTGTGTTTTGTTACCTGTTTTGTTTCTGTGCACAAAGTGTACTTAAAACACCAAATCAACCAACCGTGGAGGAGTGGTTATCACAGCGCGCTACAACACAAAGGAGTTCCGGGTTCGAACCCCGACCTGGGCATGGGTGTTCGTTGTGTTGGTCCCTTCATTAATTTTATCGCATTATCTTCGCAATTAACCAAATGTGACAAAAAAGCGACGCTAAGTAACAAAAATGAAAACAAATCATTGATTGATTGCTCGATTTGGTTTATTTTACTTCACTTTTCCGTCAGTTTTGGCGAAGATGATGCGATAAAATTGATGAAAGGACACACACAAAGAATACCCATGGCCAAGCCGAGATTAGAACCCAGGATCTCTGGTTTAGTAGTGAAATCGAATGTTTTTTATTTTCGAATGTGGGTGGGGGTTGTGTACTTTTTTTTTAGTACTCACTCATCATTTTGCAATCTTTTCCTGTTATTGACATTCTTCTTTTTTTTAGGAATACTTGACCCAAACCAACCCCCCCCTCATTGAGCACGCCACTGACTGCTACCCCAAGTGTCGACGTCACCGTACGTCACTGTTTTAAGCCAATTTTTGAAGACATGGTAAAAAAGAATCGTTTTAAGAACTGACTCAAACATCAGGTGGTATTTCGTTTACAGAAATTGTAACGTGATCCATGAAAACAAGACAAAATCAAGGTTGGGTCAAAAAATGATGTAACTATACCAATAGAGTAGACTAAAAAATGTAGGTTTTCAGCCACTTGTTTCTTAGGTGTGGCAACTCTGCTTGAATGGCCCTAAACAGTGTTTTGCTTTGTTAAACATTCCCATAGTCTAGAATAAAGGCCTGCACAAGACCTGGAGCAGACCCGTTCGCGAGACATATGTTTACGACATATACTTGTGTGTGTGTGGGGGGGGGGGGGTAGCAACATTCGTAAATCTCATTTCATTGGTGATGTGGCTTACGAAGCTTCGAGTTCCCTTTTTTAAGTAGTGAAAATCTATTGCAGTTGGCAACACTGCAGAACGGTGTGGGCCCGGTGCAGTTTCTACTCGAAGCAACTACGTCATGTAGAGGGAGGGGTCTGCAGTTGATGGAAAGAACGAACTGAGACCTACTAGGTATCGTAAGACTGCGGGTACCCGCCGGGTCTACAATGCCTGCCAGGAACGATCTGTGCAGGTGGGCATACAAGCTGCTCAAGCGAGGGTGTTGCGCAGGTTGCATGGCATTTCAGATACGTATATATAGTGATATAGGACAGGACTGAAACATGTCACGTTCGACGCTGAGGTCGCGAGTCGAACAACACACTGTTCTACTGCGAACACCAGGGCCGTAGCCATCCAGGGCCATTGCCGTTACCCTCGTTTGGGTAACGAGGTAGGGCCAAGTACTTGGATAAACGTGCCAACAAGAACAATCACAATAATAGTAATAAAGTAGCATGAAAGGCATTATAATCCTCATAAATCACGCAAAAAGGGGATAGAAGTCGGTTCTCACGTGCATTTGTGTTGAAACAGAGGATTAGAAATATTTTTTTTCAACACGTCAATTTCACATTAGCTAATAATGGAAAACAAGCACACAAACTGTTTTTGAAAGAAAGAAAGTGCATGATAAATGCATTCCGAATGTACAGACATATGGCGTGTAAAATTTCCATCTACAATATTTTCTTTTCACATGGAGCGACGTATTACATAATCAATTCATCCAACTCGTAACAAACCAACATTAATAGCAAATAATATCACGGGCCGCCATAGCATTCTCTGTTTTAAAACTTTTCTCACTTAGATCGTTCGGCGCTCAGGGCCGACTCCCGCTACCCCTTTGCTACGGCATTGAACTTGATGAGACTGGATAATATTTTATAATATATTTCTACTTTCATAAAATTTGAAATCAAGGGGTTGCAATTACCCCTCCATTCCCTCTCTGCAGGTGCCCTTGGCCGTCTGGAAGGAAAATGCAAGAAAAATATGAAAATTAATTCCATCTTGAGTACCCTTTAGCCCTGCTACTCTTAAATTCTGCTAGTCTGTTTTTTCTTGTACTTTAATGTTTGACCCCCACCCTTGCCCCTCCGCTAGACTTAATTTCCGTCCAAGGTTGTGAGCAATGCACCCTACCCCCTCTGGTTGCGCCACTGCGTGCCTGGTTAAGGCACCATGCAATGAAAAGCAATTAGTTTTCAGTGAGGAGATTTTTGTTTGCTCGATCATTCATTTAAATAAATGAAGCTGTAATACTGCGTGCATTTCCTGGCAATAAGATAAAAAACTGCTTACGCTGAACTGAAATCGCTAAGTACCTATATAAATTCTCCTTGGAGGAGAGAGCTCCTCCTAGGACCTCGTAGGATTTACGAGCTACGTAAGTAGGCAACACTGGCTGAAGCTGTCCACGTGGTGATGAAACACCTGGAGCGACACGCTGCCGGAGGGCTGTTTCCTTCCAGCAGGTTTTGCAGGCGCCCGGGTCTTGTTGAATGCCCAGTTACCTTGTAAGCGCAGAGCGCCTGGAAGACGAAGAACCCGGGTAAAGACGCAAGTCGACTCGTTGCCGTGGGCAGGCTAGCAGGTATACCTGTCCTCACGGGCAAGCGGGCAGTGGGTAGGTAAAATGCAGACTATGCTGGCCTCTAGTCTAGAAGCCATTGCTCTCCTTCTTCGCAAGTTCAAGAACATAGAGAAGTCAATATTCCTATATTGCCTTAAAATTGGTGAGACACGAGCTAGGTATCTTGATGGGTAAAGAAGTTTTAATATTGGATGAGGAGCCACCACAATAAAGGAATGTTTTATATTTTAAAGTTTAAATCATAATACGTATAACATGCATTTTTCTTAATAAACTGTGTGTTCGAAATAACAAATGCTGAAATAGAGTAATGATGGACACTATACAGAGAAATACTCTACTGGGTTGATAGACTCCACATTGTTAATATGCCAATTTCATTAGAGAATCCTGCGTAATTTCCTGCCTCTTTGCATGCAAAGTTTCTCTAATCTTATATAATGTAAATAATTCGAATTAGAAATCTGAGGAAATAAGAACCTGAAAATGATTTCACATGATCCTCAATCACTTTATGAGATTTGCATCACACAAATAATATATAATAAATAATACAGAGCATTCCCTGACATTCGCTACGAGACTCGGCGGCAAGCGCTTGTCTTTCCCGGGGAACGGGGTTCGCGACAGTCGCACGCTACAGTCTGTATTTTTTTTTCGCTCTCCCTGCTTTCGCTGTCTTTCCCTTCCTGTTGACGTTGCAGACTGACGTCAGTATAATCCTCCTTCGGAAGTTGTTGTGTCGTGTCCGTGTGTTGAAGATTGTGCCTTAATATGGCACCACAAAAGTTTACATTACAACAAAGGATTTATCTTGTTGAGTGTTACCTCGAAAAGAGGAATATGTGGAGAAGTGCGACGACTTTTTGCAACGCAATTTCTTGGTGTTCCCATTCCACATAGGACCACTATATTAAACCTAAAAAAAAAAAAAATTAGAGTAACAGGGTCAGTTCCGAATAAAGGTGGAAAGAAAAATGGGGAAATCTAAAAAATAAAGTATACAAAGACAATCTGCACACCATCCGTGAGTTAAAAGAGAGTATTCTACGAGATATCGGGAGAATTACAGTAGACGAACTTGCACGTGTAAATGCTAATTTCCTTCGGAGATGTCAGGAATGTGTTGCAGCAGAGGGACATAATTTTCAACACCTTCTGTAGTCAAGGTTAGTACACAATATGAAAACTGTAATTTTAATAGCCGACTCTAGCGACTGTCGCGGACCTCGTTCACCGGGAAAGACAAGCGCTGACGCCGGGCCGCTTGCAGCCGAGTCTCGTAGCGGAAGTCAGGGAATGCTCTATATATAATACATTGGGCGCCAGGGGCCCAAATAAAATTTCACTTAATTCAACTGATTCGTTCCTTGTGAACTGCATTTGGTTTTCTACCCAAGAAAGTCGAAATATTTATTGTTGCCGCAGCGCCGCATGCTAGATCTACCTACTCCGTTCCCCACGGACCCATAAAATGTGGTGCCACTGTGTAAAACCACCTACTCTGTGAAAAATAATTGTAAAAAGTTTTAAAAATGAATTTGACGTTTCCCAAAACCCTTTGACAAGACGTCGACGAAAGCAAATAACATGAAATTAATCATTTATTATTTTGGTTTTCATTGAATCTTCAAATTGTTTTGGGTTTACGTACTCGCTTCTGCCTTACTGGCTGCAGTTCATCTTAATATATGTGTTTATATAATTACCTTATTTCAACTGTTATTTGAATGACTGAATTGGAATACTCTAAAATAATAAAATAGTATTTAATTTTTATTTGTGCGCACATAAGGTGAAATGCGATCGTTACTTGTTTATCGATAGCGAATTGACAGCTAGTGCCATCTAGCGATGATGGTTGCAGTGAGTAGCAGACACTAGTGAGGAACGAGTGTTTTAGTGTGTGGCACCCAATATCTATATTTTTGACTTGTGCGGACTAACATAAAGACAGATTCTTTTTTCTATACTTAACGTAAGTATTAGGAGAGGCATACGTAAGATAGTTCTATTAATCAATATGAATTAACAGGTAGTGGGCGTAGGTGCGTGCTGATTGACAGCAGACGTGCCGGGAAGCTTAACGCGAGATTCGTCTGCTGCAAGTGAAGGTACTCCTGGAGTGATTTCCTTTGCTCAAGAAAAAGCGGTACCTTTTTTAAAAGCATTACTTTTTCGGTTTGATTGTCGGTCACAAAATACTACTTTCCTGAATGTTTATTTGACACGTAAGATCATCAGAAACATTCTGTATTTTATATGTCTTAATAATAACAGCTTTTTTGAATAAGTTACTAATTGAAATTTGTTAATATTTCGTGTAAACGAGATATATGGAAGGTAAAAATTGTATTATTCATTGGTAACTTAGATTGTGATTCATGAACTGATATGCATGACGGTATTTTTGCATTTCTGTTTCTTGAGTGCAATATTTTTTTGTTAACACTACAAGATCTCAGTTTTTATTCAACTATTTTTATCCGTGTAGTAAAATAACGAAGGCATTCAGTGAAGACGTTAGTTTTAAAATTTAAAGAAGTTAAAGCAATGATTGAGCGTCGATACCGTTTTGAACGATGTTCGAATTAAGTAATTCGTTTGTTTCGAAAGAGAAGAAAACACTGTTAGTTATCGAGACCGCCAATTACATTTAGTAAAATTACGTTCCGTGAATGAAAGGTGTAAGAATGCTCCGAGGTTAGTTTATCATAAAATTTCAGCTTAAACGAGCTCTTGGTTGCTATTATTGTGTTTGAAATAGAATCATGAATAATATGAATATGTATTTCGGTTATGGCTAATGTTGCTATGCATCTCCAACTTACTGATTGTAAAGTAACAGGATGCCAACCAAACGTCAGGACTTCAACAAAGCAAACATGATTAGGCATTATGCACTACAGTGATCTGCAATGGTTTCTGTGGCCCCGAATTTGTTACCTGCTGAAAATTCAGCCACCAATAATGTGAATATTGCTGACATCAGTAGCAATGATCAATTGTATAGACTATGTCCGACATGCAAAGGAAAAGGTTATGTGTCCCCAGTGTGTCTTGCCACCCCCAGTAGCAGCAGTTCTTCTACTCAGATTGATATGGACGATATATCTGAAACAGGCTCTTATTCCAATAACTCACTGCCCCCGAAGACTTTTTTCCACAAAGAAAGCTCACTTCCTATTTTTCCACGATCCAGTAAAACTCCATCAGTGAGACGGAATGTTCGCTCAAATGTATCTTTGGGGAAATTACCCATTACTGCAGGGGAGAAGGTAGATGATATACTTCCATCTCCGAAGAAATTTGAACGTCCTGTAGAAGCAGCAAGATTAGCAATGCGGAAGCTAAAGGATAGTCAGTGGGATGTGCTGGTGGAAGGTTTAAGAGATGTTGTACAGTTAGCCCGGTTTCATGCAGAGGCTTTAGAACCCCATTTCAAGTCAGTCAATCGTGCATTGGTGCAGCTGCTGAATAACTTACGATCTCATGTTACTAGAATGACCTGCCAAGCTACAGGAGAAATTTTCAAAAATATACCATGCGTTTGTCGTCCAGAGTTTGATGAAATAATTGCAAAACTATTGTTGAGGACTGCTGACATGAACCAGTTCATACGAAAGGATGCAAATGATGCTTTGGACAAAATTATTACATATATACCACCTGTGCATACAATCCGAACAATTGTCCTGCAAGGGTCCGAACATAAGAATCATGTGGTCAGATCGGCAACAGCTCGCTTACTAACATGTATTGTACTGGTGCATGGTAATGATGTTATTTTCAAAGTTATGTCCAAAGAAGGGCGCAAACGATTCCTGAATGCTGCAGCAAAATTTTTGTGCGATGCTGATTTGGAAACTAGGAAATATACAGGGCAGCTTTTTAAAGCAGTAATGACTAGTGAAGATTTTGACGATGCATTCCATGCTGATGTACCCAAGAATTATGCTGACAGGATTGAAGCTAAACTGATCATGTTGAAATTTTCATCTTAGGTTCATTCTGCTGGCATATTTTACAGTGAGCTGTGACAGAGACCTCATGTGTATAATGTAAAATTCGCAGTAAAGTTGTTTCAGCACATTGGAAAGTCTTTAAGTTAATGTACAGTTATTGGAAACTTTTCTAGGTTGTTCATGCACCTTGCCACCAGTTTGGCAAATGAGCATGTTTCCAGATTAAAATCCTGGCATAGGAATGGATGTTGTTGGTGAATCTCCCTTCGTAAATTTCATCATGTCACCAATCGTTCTCATCATCTCGAACCAAAAGTGTCATGAAAACTATGTAAAATAACAAAAGCACAAATTCATGTGGCTTGCCATGGCATTCGTTATCATGGGGACATGACTATTTGAAGTAGTACATCAGCGCTCGTGATTTTGGGCAATTAACTTGATCACCATTACATCGAAATGTATGTATTAGGGCCTGTAGATTTTGAATACTCATTTCTTAGGGCTACACATGTAAGACATTTTCTGGCTCCGAGGCTCCCTTCATGGTGAAAATTTGTCATTGAGTGAGTGAGTCAGTGGAATTGGAGCTTTATATTTGTTAAAAAAAAACGATCACAACTTAATAATATACTTTCATGTTACCCCCAAATATAGGAGCCGTTGACCAAGTATCCCTTGAAAAAGTACATTGACTCTTTTAATCAATTTGATGTAACATAAAAAAATCAGGTGCAGATCAGATGTGAAATCTTTCCATCATAGAGTTCTTTTACAGGGTTTCTACTCGCCAGGAATTCTGCTTGGATTTTTCTCCGTAATCGTGAAAAGTTGCAACTTTTATTAATCCAAATCCCATTGAATTTATACATACTTATAAATGCCGTGAAGCAAGTTTTTACAGTTTACCTTTTATTTTTATCGAGGAAGGAAAATAAATCTGTGTGGATAATAAAACAGAATTCTCTCAGTCCATTTACTTTGTTAGCGTCTTCAGAAAAATCAATCTGACAGATCAAAGATTATTACAAGATGAGGTATCTTGAAGATGATTAGGTGAATTTTAGTTTGAATTTCTTATACAATTAACAATTTTTCATAGATTATAGAATATATACCGTGACTTCTGTTTGTAGATGCATTTCGAGTGTGAGTATGTGAAATGGCGAATGTAAACTCTGCATCGTAAATTAACTATTTTAAATATATATACCGTTGAATTGAATTAGAATTTTTGGTTATATTTGGAATCAGACCGACTCTTCATGTTGTTAATATATTTGTGTATGGGTGGTGAGAGGCGATAATACGTAAGACTGCAATTGAGGAAACACTTCCTTGTAGCCTTGGATTTTTGTAAAGTTCGCCTATTAACTGGGAATTATACTTGAATTTTATCATCGTCCTAGAATGGCCACCCTGTTTTACCTTTATTTTATTTTTCATGAAATACCATGGGAGACTGTTACCCAACTGTACCCCCTCGAGAATTACGTTGATTTTTTTAAATTGGCAGATCTCTTTTTTGTATGTAATATAAAATTGGTTGCAGCACACAGAAACACAAATGACTGAGATATTTGATCCCGCATAAGTAAAATCTTGCTATCTCGGACTACTTTTGCCATTTTCTATGAGTAAAAATTGGTTGTATGCACACTCAAATAGCTAAAACATATGTTCAAGAGATCACACCATTAAACTTAGTGCTCCTAACTTAACAAAAATGCCGAAAGTTTCTATCAGAACCAAACCTAACAGTCCTAACATAACAACTTAAAATCAAGGTCCGTGAAGAGTTTCCCCCTTCCCTGCATGAACAGGTCCGACCATAACGGCTCCTTCCCCAGGAAGGGTTGTGATCGTAAAGTTGTGATGTCACCACGGAAGCATGCTTTCCCTCTGCCTTGACAAATTAATTTGAAAACCACGTCGAAGTGTCAATATTTTCCAATAGTTACAACAGAATATTTCACTCATATCATTTATTTAATTTCTGGGGCATGGCATGGGTGTGGGCATTTATCTAGAAATATATTTCGGGAAGAATTCTCACACGCTAGTCAATTGTATCACATATACTAATAATAGCAAAATTGTGTTATTAAAATATCTACTAATAATACTATATTATACGGCAAGGAATAGCCGGCTCTTTGGCCGAGCACATTACGCTGTTGATTTTCGATCTCGCCACCATAGTTCACGGGTCACAATGCATGTTTTTCGTGCGTGTCCCTTCATCACTTATCTTTGCGATTAGCCAAAAGTGGCAGAACAGCGACGTAAAATAAGGAAATAGATAAAGACTAGCTAATACTTGTAATAGTTATGGAATAGTGGGAGGGATCCGCTCTAGTTGGTAGAGCCTCTGACTACTATGAGACCCAAGTTCGATTCCGGTGTGGGTGATCTAAGATCGGAATTGTTCTCACCTTGTGCCTCCACCTTGTCAGCCTCATTGGACTGCACTATGCAGACTAACAACGTTCTGACATCTGAACCCATGGCCATGGGACTTGTATGCCATACATATGTATTTATGATTGTCCCTCATCTATTTATATCTTATCACTATTCATCCTCATCTTCGCAATTAGCCAAAAGAGGTAAAAAAACTAGAAGTAAAATAAATTCATTCATGCGTAAATTATCGTGTGTTCTCGTAAATTATCGCATGTTCAAGTAGACCCACTCACACACGCATATTTATTTCATTAAAATGTTTTTAGTTTTATATTCACCTATAAATAGCTGTCGGTAAGAGAAGAAGGACTCACTATTATTATTATTGCATCCAAAGTAAAATATAAACATAATATCTATCACGTCTGCCATTTTAGGAACTTATGTTGTCAATTACAATTTAAATGAATAGGGAAAAAGGTAAAGTTCCCCGTGCATGCAGCATCGTGCCGTGAAGTCACATTAAGGAGATGTGGGGGTAGGACCATGTTGGAGGTGGCATGATCAGCAACATGCTCCAGCCACCTTTACCCCCATGTACCCATTGTTTTGAATACTCTTGGTGAACCCCAGAGCTGCCTTATGCAGGGACAAGGACAGAAAAATTCCAACTTTACGTCTTTGGTACTTGGCAATTTTTCTGAGGGAGGGCAGGGCTTGAACCTCCCAGACCCTCCCTATAAATATGACATTACATGTCATACATATTGGTCTGTATACTAATTGAAAACATTTGTGCCTCCAATGTGCTTTCATATAAAAAGGCTGGCCAAGGATGGTACTTCCGTGATGACGTCACAGAATTCTTCGACCGTGGGGGTAAGTAGAAAGTGCAGTTATGGTGGGACCTTCTCAGACAGGGAGGAAGATTCGACGGAACTTGCTTAATATTATAAACACCAATAAATCTAACACTCATAACAATAGTTTCACTTTGGTTTCATAAGTTTTCAGTTCTTAATTTACTTTGTTTTATAATACATTTACGAAACGGTAGCCAAGGTCTCATCTGCTGCTGTTGTGGAATGTCGTGTTGGATGCTATATTCACTTGCTCAAAATCTTCAGGCTGTTCTGCTTCATGCTAAAGTAACATACATACTTTACTTTACAATAACATATTTGAACGAGCTGAAAACAACTGAAAGCATTCATAAACATCATTATCTTCATAAATCATGCAAAACATTTCACTTTCTCTAGGGAGTACAGGGGGTGGGGGGACAACAAAAAGAACATGCCAATCCCAACAGCATTGAAACAGATTGCTTACTGGCTGAACATGTTAAGTGGTTGACTTTCAGTCTTGCCACACAGGTCTCTGCTTTGAGTCTCAGTTCAGGCATGGCTATTCTTTGAACGTGTCATTTCATCCAATTATCTCTCAGCCTCATTGCCACGGATAGCCAGCAGTGGCAGAAAAGTGACGTTGAACAACAAATACCAAGCACATACAAGGCATTAAATTATCAGGATCTCTTGAAAAAGGTTTGTGTCTAATAGTATCTGAACATTCCGACATTTTTATGATCATGCCCCTATTCTCCACCACCACACACACACACACTTTACATTCACAATACTTTAGCCCAGGGGTAGAAAATAAATGTTTTAAGATCATAATTCCAAGTGCGTATTTGGATTCAAAAATTTCTTAAGCCATATTTGGATAAATAATAAGCTGGTGCCTGAATTAGTGTAATTTTCTCTACGCCCTTCTCTTGTCTGTAGTATGTAAGTCCCCTGCATGAATGAAAACAGCTTCACCTAATTTACTCGTGTAAGCATTACTACACATGAAAGTTACAGTTTACTGTAAGTAGATTCGGTAGGGTTTGAAAGAAAAAATACACTGGCCCAACACATACAAAGAATAGTGCCAAACGAAACCACCCGCTTACTACTTCACTATAATCTTAAAATGATAGAATCCATCCCTATAAAACTAGCATTTGAGAGTAACGTAATCCCGCAAATAATGGTTCAGTACAATTAGCTCATAATAGTTATTTTAATTCGTACTTTTGGTTAAGTAACATGCTACCAAAATTATATCGGTAATTGTAATGGTGTTTCATTGCTTTGTTTGCATTATCTTGACAAATTCATAACCGGAGACTTGATTTATCAGAACGAGACATGTGTTGTTCTGTTTTTCAATTGTGAATGTAAAGTTGCAGTTGGAGCACTAAAGAAAATATGTGATATTTTTGTAAACAGTTAAATGTCCATATTGTGTGTAATGGTACGTTTTTGTGTAACTTACCCAACTTTGTATAAAACATAACCTTTGTAAACCATGTAACTTTTTCTAATTTCTTCTGTCAGTACTGAGGGTCACTGGTGTGTCCTTACCTTTTAAATGTGTTGTGTTTGTCCTGTACAGGTCCCTTTAAACTTGCACTTTTTACCTTTCTCAAGGGGTTCTTACACCCCTTTTTTTAACTTTAAGTTAAGGGTTTTAGGTAGATTTTTTTCTCATGTACTTATACAGGGTGGCTACTCATCGGGAATTATGTGTGGATTCTGCGTGAATTTATCTCCGTAGACGTGAAAAATTGCAACTTTTATTAATCCAAATCCCATTCAATTTATAGATATTTATTAATGCCCTGAGGCAAGTTTTTCACAGTTTATCTTATACTTTTATCGAATAAGGAAAGATAGCTGTGCGAAAAATAAAACAGAATTTTCTCAGTCCATTTACTTTGTTTGTGTCCTTTGTAGAATAATAAATCTGACAAGCAGAAGATTATTGCAAGATAATATATCTTGGAACTTGATTAGGTATATTTGAAATTTTTATACCATTAACAATTTTTCATAGATTACTATATCCCGTTACATTTGTGACTTGTGTTTGTAGATGCATTTCTAGTCGGAGTACGATACATGGGAATCTCGCAAACCTTTACGTTGTTAATATACTATTTGTGTGTGTAGGTGGTTAGAACCAGTAATACGTAAGGTTGAAATAGAGAAAACATCTGCTTGTACTTTGAATTTTGGGTAATTTTACCTTGAGAACCAGGAATTATACTTGAATTTTATCATGGTCCTAGAGTGGCCTCCCTGTTATATAAGGGTGCAAAATGGCCATACATGCCGACACACAAAATTTTTTTAACATTCATATTCTTTCCATAGATGAAATTTCTACACATGTGGACGAGCACATACTGAAAGATATTGGTACTGTGTTTGTGTACAATATTTTTCCAGCCTACATACTAACACGCATGTGTTTCACAGTGAGTGACCGTTTGTTGATTTTTGCCCAGGATAGAAACTAAGACGACTATCTACAAAACACTTGATGTGCCGCACAAAGTGGTATATTCACTTCTTATGTACCACCACTTTAAGTTTTCTGTGATTAAGGTCGGTGGCATATCTAGAAAAGTTTCAAGGAAGGAGCTCAAGAGAATAAAATTCTTTCCTGCATTCACTTGTTAGAGCTCTCATTCAATAGATCCTCACTGGCCAAAATATACAGTGTGTGTTCACAAATGAAGTGTACACTTTCGGGTTGCTTGCAAAATGAAACGACAATGTAGAACAAAACTTTTATGACTTAAACATATACCACAAGTGAAAGTTTTGTGCAACAGTCAATATGTCTCTACATGTGATCGTTCGTTGCTCATAGGATAGCCAGGTGATAGTCCAATTCTATCCATACACACTGCAGAATGTCCGGTGTTGTATGACCGAAGGCTGCTTTAGTACGTTCTCAGATATCAGTGTTGGAGGTACTCTGTGATACACTGTTCAAAACTTTTGATGCACTGGTGTTACAGATTTTAGCTCCTCATTTCACATGACGTATAGTTTTTACCTGTGGAGACACCATTTCTGTTTATTGAGCCCACTAGCTGGAGTCCCAAACTTTCACAGGTATCAGTTAGTTTTTCTGTCACAGAGAAGACATATGCAATTTAGTTTTCATTTTACAGGGAAGGGAAGTTGTATACATCATTTATTAACATCAGGTGTGTTTCAATAGTGTTTTTAAATTTTGTTCACACACAACTTCTAACAAATCACCAAAGCTAGGGATGGTGCCAATACAAGATCTTTATCTTAGGAGTGTTCATCTACACTACAAGTTTTTTCATATGAAAGCAGTTAATAAGACATACAGTGCAAATTATACAACTTTTGTTCATTAAATTTATCACTACCAAGCATTCACTGTAGGGAAAATTACATAGAAATAGAAATTTGACTACTAAGGAGTCTGGCTGTTTTGTATCTGTAGCAACCTTTGTTCGTAAGTGATGCTGTTGAAATTAATCAAATTATCCTCAATATTCTTAAATGCTGCAATTAGTTAATTGGCTATTTTGTAACTTCAGCCCAGTACAGGTCTGTCAGCATAATGTCATGAAAGTATTATGTTTTAGATGGTGAGACTTTTTATTAATGGAATACTCAGGGGCTGGCTGTATGGGTCCATCTCCTAAATCAGCCTTGTATTTTACTTCCATTTCATTTTAATTTTTATGTGAGAATTTACTTCTGATTTTCTGAATTCCAATGTGCTCCTACATACTTACATGAGTAGGTATTATTATGTTGAGAAGTCTAACACGTGGTCACTTGCTGCAAGGGCTGGACCCTCCAATATGTCGTGTTTGTAACGTCATTTTAAGTATGCGACATACTCTTTCATATGCTTTCCTCAGGCAGACTTTTAATCTTCCTGTTTGTCATCTCTGTTGGGAGATGACGACCGAGTTTTATCAGATGTTTTTAGGTTTTTGCAAAGAGCCGGACTCTTCCACACTCTATGAGAGAGCTTTTGGTTCATTCTTAGTTTTTGATGTGTTGTGTTTGTCTTGTGCAGGCCTCTTTATAACCTTGCACTTTTAATTTTTCTCAAGGCGCTTTTTACACCCCTTGTTTTAAATTTTTAAGTAAGAATTTTAGATAAGGGAATATGGGTGCAAAATGGCCTAAAGTGCCCATGCACCCAAAAATTCATTCATTCATATGTATTTAATACTTGTACATTTTGAGTAGCATAGCAATGTTGCTTAGCTATTCATATATTTTCATCCTCTGCTGTTGATGCGTTCATTTTCAACGAAAGGAAACTTCAGACAGGAACAATTTATAAACAAGCTCACATATGCAAGCAATGTTATACCCAGAAATTGCCTAAAAGTGTGTGTGTCAGGGCTTTTTTTTTAGTTGTGAATTTAAGGAGTGGGGGTTAATAATATACATAGTGTGTGTGTCTGAGTTTTGGAAGTAATTTTTTGAAAGTAACTGAGTTACACATTTCGAAAACTAACTGTTATGTTTTACTTTCTGCTGGACATTTTCTTGCAAACGGATTACACATGCAGTCAATAATCATCAATTGTAATAAAATAATGATGAAACAAGGGGTCTACTGTACTTGAATGATCATTTGATAATTTTATTTTGCCCTGTGCATGTACCTTACGCACTTACTCCTCTCATTAAACATAGTCTTCATGCACAATTACAAATGATGAATTGCAATAAAGTGTAGATATCTAAATTTAGCATGCAAGGGAGCCTAGCTTCCTTTCATTAGGCGATTCCACAAAAGTCTTTTCACCTTAGCATCCAGAGTTGGAAGCAGAGTTGTCAAATGTAGCAATTTGTCACAAAGTAACTGTTGATAACGTTACTTCTTTTGCAAAAAAGTAACTGTTAACTAGTTACTTCCAAACACATATATGGTGTGGGTTTGTGAAAAACTTGTTTTTCTTCATCACAATATTGTGGTAAGCTTATTTATTGGAGAAAGGAACCACGTATGGTTTTCATGAGCGTGGTTGACAAGAAAGAATGGCCTTTCCTTTCAGGTCACTGTAGTGATGGCAATCGGACCTCAACCATGTATTGGGGGTCCTGGGTACCTGGTGGAGACATAGTGGTTTGGATCCCACTTTAAACTATAGGTCCAGTCCCAATTATCCTATCTCTGCATAAAGTGGACTTAAAACAAAAACTCAAGCAACCATTTGTTGGGATGGTGAAAGGCAGGTATAGTGCCAGAAAAGCGTACCAGTTAGAATACCACTGTTGTTCAGTCCACGGATGACTCTGGAACTGCTGCAGAAAACTCTTCCAGGGAGGTAAAATGTTGTCCACGGATGGGTTCTTTCAACTTGGGGAATAAGTCGAAGTCTGGTGGACTCGTGTCTGGACTGTATGGCCGGTAAGTCAATACTTCCTACTCTTAAGTTCTCATCAAATCTCTCAGAGCTTCCTCAGGTGCGGGCGTACAAAATTAGTAGTACATCCTGAAATAAGCCAGGTTGTTTTTCGTGCATTTTACTGCAAAATTTTTGGATCCAGGCACGATGACACTAGTTTCACATGTTTTTGTCAGTCATGATTACTTGGTGTTCATTTGCTTCACCTTTGCTTGTGTTTGTAGAATTTTTTTGGTCGTTGGGATGATGCGACATCTCCACTCGTTTGAGTGCTACTTCAACTGTGGTTCAAAGTTTACAGTAGAGTTTTAGCCATGTAAACTTTCAATTTTAATGTGCAATCTTTGGTTTTCAACCATCTCAATACCCGAGGCGAGGTAATGAACACGCAAGCTGTTTCCAGAAGCCTTCCTACACTTGAGGCTTGAAATGAATTGATACCGTTATAATGCCTAAACCTAGGAACAAATCTTCATAGAACATATAATTCAGGCAGGTTCCATTAGATTGAAGAACCAAATGCCAATTCCCATTGGGTGAGTAGGTAACAGCTGAGAAAGAAAACTCATCCTGGAAAAAATGAATCTGCTACTAGCTGTTGGTGGACAAGAGTTGGCCTCATCATTGATCTTGTATCTTGCTCTCTGACACCTTAATATTCCAGGTGTATAAAGGGAAGTAATATTTTGTGTCCATAAACACAGCCTCAAACCATGTCCTCCTTACATCAACAAGGCAGTGTCCAACTTTCTGATGTGCCACACCCAGAGTGGAGTAAGTACCTTTCGCCAATACTGTGATGAAAGTAGTCAGGTTGAATTTTAAAACCTGTTTTTCTCCTTGATAATTCTGAAAGATGTATTTCAAGTACTTCTATCATGTGTAGATTTCATTTCACGCACAAGTACAAATATTAAAAATTAAACCGTCTCGCCGTCGATATTTATATTAGAGTAAAAAGTGATTGGTACAATTAGTTCATATACGTTAACGTTTCACTAAACTGCAAAGTAAATTCTTATAAATGATTTTGAAGAAAAGAGAAGAGGAAGGAGGAGCTAGTTATAATTTGGCCAATTTCTTGTTGAGAAACTGGCTTTTCTGGACAAAACAGTGCTTTGCAAAATCGAATATGTGGTCATGTTTATAAGATAATGGGGATAATATTTTGGCCATGTTTCTTCCATAAAAATCCGATTATTTGGTGACACTATCCGAGGATCCTTTGATATACTTTAGGCGGTGATTTTCCACGAACTTATTTTTTTGCTTGCACTATAGGACCATGCACAAAATACGGCAAGGTACACTGCATGCTCATAATTTTTGTTTATACTGAGGACCATTTGGGAAAGATATTTAGAGAAAGGAAAGGAGGTGTTTGTAGTATTTGTAGACCTGGAGAAAGCCTTTGATAGAGTGAATTGGGTTAAACTCTCAGAAATTCTGAAGAAAATTCGGGTAGATTGGAAAGAGAGGAGACTTCTAAGCAACTTATATATGAATCATCGAGTTAAAGTGAGAACAGGAGACGAAATGACAGAAGGCTGTGAAATTGGAAGAGGAGTACGACAAGGATGCTGCCTATCGCCTACTTTGTTTAATATCTATTTAGAAGATATAGTGAAAAATTATTTTCAGGGAACAGGAGGTGTCAAATTGGGAGGAAGAAGAATAAACTGCATACTATTTGCTGATGACATGGCATTATTCGCTGAGGATGAAATAACCATAAATAGTATGTTAGAAGAGTTAAACAGCAGCTGTGAGCAGTATGGGATGAAGATTAATGTAAAGAAGACAAAGGCAATGGTTATAGGACGGAAACCAAGGAATATTAATGTCAGAGCAAACAGTGAAAGAATCCAGCAAGTGGATAGCTTCAAGTACCTCGGATGCACTATAAGCAGTGACATGAGCTGCAAACAAGAAGTGAAAATGAGAATCGCAATAGCAAAAGAAGCTTTCAATAGAAGAAAAAAATGTTTTTTGTGGTCCTATGGACATAGGTCTAAGGAAGAGATTAGTGAAATGTTTTGTGTGGAGTGTAGCACTATATGGTGCAGAAACCTGGACGTTGAGAAGAAATGAAGAGAAACGACTCGAAGCTTTTGAAATGTGGACATGGCGAAAAATGGATGGAGAAGGTAAGAAACGAAGCCGTACTGAAAAGAGTTGGTGAAAAAAGATCTATACTGGAGACCATCAAGAAGAGGAAAAGAAACTGGTTAGGACACTGTCTAAGAAGGAACTGCCTGCTAAGGGATGCCTTGGAGGGAATGGTTGAAGGAGGAAAAGTCCGTGGAAGAAAGATATATCAGCTTATGGATGATATTAAATTAACTGGGTCGTATGCTATTACGAAGCGTAAGGCGGAGAATAGGGAAAGCTGGAGATTGCAGTGAAAAACCTGCCAACTAGGCAGAAAACAATGAATGAATGAATGAACTGTAGTACAGTACTTTTGTTTTGTTGATTTTCTTTAATAATTCATGTTTTTGTTGATTTTGTTTAATAATGCATGTTTTCGTTAATTCGAATTTTTTTTTGTGTCCCCTTCGAATTAAAAAGAATCCACTGTAGTTGTATTGCTATGTAGGCTCTGGATCAGAAAAAGTGCACAGGACGGAGCAGGGATTGGGGGGAGGGGAAGATGTGATTTTTTTAACAGTAGTATGTTAAAATATAGCCCCTTGAAAATAAAAGATAACACATTGCCTGAATCTCGTCTACTACTGTTCGAAAAAGTCGGGATAGTGATTGTAAAGGATAATGTAGTGATTAACGCTCTCGCCTTATAATCAAGAAGTAGAAGGTTCGATTCCCACTGGAGGCATTGGTTCAGATTCTACTTTAATCTAGTCTCGATTAGATATCTGAGAATAAAGGCGCTTCTGTCTCGAAGGTCAGAAAACAGTGACAGTGGGACTCGATGTTCTGACCACGCTTCACCCAATGAAAAAGCCGTTCTGTCAGGCCCTAGCCATCTTACATTTGTTAGATTAAAGCTGCTCGTAAAAATTATTTGCTACTTCAATAACAGTATTGTAAATGTTTCTCTCATTACAGAAATGGTTGATTCACTTGATTGTCACTTAGCGTTTATTTCTTTTTAATGCTGACCTCCGCGGCGGATTGGTTATAACAGCGTGCTACGACAAGGGCCTCAGGTTCGAATCCCCACATGGGCATAGGTGTTCTTTGTGAGTGTCCCGTCGTCATATTATCATATTATCCCTCATTCTCATCTTCCCAATTAGCCAAAAATGGCAGAAAGCCAAGTAAAATAAAATAAATCTATCAATCTAACTCTTTTATGCATATAATTCTTCTTCAACAGGCGACTTTTAAAAAAAAATATATAATATGATTTAGAAAATGATGAAATGCTAAATGAGAACACGGACACCTTTCTGTGTAACACACCGACCAGAAAATTTCAGTATCATGGATTTTCTCTATACGTTTGCATTGTACGTACTTTGCCCCATTTTAAAAGTAGCGCGTTTTCAGTTATATCACTAATCATGAAAGGAAATTTCGCCTCAATATCCCTTTCCTCAAAGAAATAAAATACTTTCCCTCTCTGAATCGAGATTGGTGTGGGGCACATCCAGCAGCTAACACTTCGCGAAAAGCGGTTCCTCAAAAGAGCTGAAAGCACCAAACTTAACACTGGTAACCAATTTGCATGCATTATTTGCAGTTAGAATTCTAATAATGCCTACTTTGATAGGTTAGGAGGCCAGGCTTAGAGATGTTAGCAACATATTTTCGCTACATGTTAGCAGCTGGGTGTGCTCCGCTCCCGGCACAGCTCTGAATCTTCATGGAAACGCTGCTTCTCAACAAGCTCTGTACGTCCACTGCCTGCTTCGTCACGCGCTCGTACACGATCGGCACTCTTCGGAAGTCAGTGAGAGAGGGAAAAGAGGCCGGCCCCTCAGGTTACATTACAGGCGAACGCGCCCCTGAAATTATGCTTTCCCACACGAATCACATAGGTTGTTATGGGACCAGCTGAGGCACACTCAGGCGGGCCTCGCTGAATGCGCAGATACGGTTCCAGGCAGGGTTGCAAACTTGCGGTAATTATCGGTAAAGGTAAAAAAAAGGTAAAGTCCTAGAATTTCAGTTTTCTTTTATTAAGCGTCGTTTAATGAAATTTATAAGTAATAAAATAATCCGTAATAGACAAATATATTAGGGTAGTCCCGGCCTCCGGGCCTCATAGGACGCTTCGCCACTGCTTTTAACTGCTACGCAGTCACGACATTTTGACCTATTGCGCTCATTTTGGTCTCAATCGGCAGCTAATGAACCAAATTTTCACCCTAGTACATTTGCTAGACAATGGAGGTCGCTGTTTTCCTATACAGGAATTAGTCTCACCTTCTCTGAGATAGCCTTTGTACATACATACGAGGCGCATCCAGAAAGTAAGTTTCCCTATTTTTTTTTTAAAAAAAAAAACACAGTTTCAGGAAACCATTTATTGGCAACAGGTACAGCAAAGGTTCAGCTATTTTTCAACATAGCAACCACCAGAATTGAGACACTTGTCGTATCGTGGTATCAACTTTTGGATCCCACTGTCGTAGAACTCTGCCGCCTGTGAATGGAACCAGCGTGTGACAGACGTCTTCAGCTCTTCGTCGTTGCCAAAACGCTCACCGGAGGATAGGAATTTATTGAGGTGCAAGAAAACGTGAAAATCGCTGGGAGCCAGATCAGGACTGTAAGGTGGATGATCAAACAACTCCCAGCCAAATTCCGTCAAAACAGCTGCTGTGCGTCGAGCCGTATGTGGACGAGCATTGTCATGGAGGAGCACAACACCTGCAGTAAGCATGCCACGCCTCTTGTTTTGAATGGCACGTCGCAATTTCCTTAGTGTTTCACAGTAATGGTCAGCGTTCACCGTTTCACCTCTGGGGAGGAAGTCAATGAGCAAAATGCCCTTCCTGTCCCAAAACACGGTGCACATCACTTTCTGTACCGACAGCGTCTGTTTGAATTTCTTCTTGACCGGAGATCCACTATGCCGCCAATGCATTGACTGCTGCTTGGTTTCCGGGGTGAAGTGCGAAATCCACGTCTCATCGCCCGTGACGATCCTGTCGAGGAAATTATCGCCGTCATCATGGTACCGTTGCAGGAATGTCAGTGCTGCTCCTGAACGTTTCATTTTGTGTTCGGGTGTCAGGTTTTTCGGCACCCACCTGGCACACAATTTTTTGAACAGCAGGCGCTGCGTGACAATCTCATGCAACACGGATCGCGATATCTGCGGAAAAAGGCTACTCAACTCCGTAATCGTGAAGCGACGGTTCTCTACGATGCGCTGCCGCACCAGCTCAACCAGATCATCAGTGATGAGGGACGGACGCCCACTGCGCTCTTCATCATGGACACTTTGACGACCTTCCGAAAACTGCCGACACCAGCGACGCACCATCTGCTTACTTATAATGTTCGGCCCATAGACCTCACAGAGCTGACGATGAATGTCAATTGGCGCAATGCTTTGTGCATTCAGGAACTTTATCACCGACCGAACCTCGCATGCGGCGGGAGAAGGAATACGAGCTTCCATTTCGGACCACTGCTGCCTCGCTACTGGCATGCGGCGGGAGAAGGAATACGAGCTTCCACTTCGGACCACTGCTGCCTCGCTACTGGCGCCGGGCGGGATCTGTCAGCCTTTCATATGATTGATACGTCTTAGCTCTGCTGCGCATGCGCAATTTACACGGCTCATTATGTTTACTTTCACGGGAAAAAAATAGGGAAACTTACTTTCTGGATGCGCCTCGTACATACATACAATGAACATGGATAAAATAAGATATACGTGTATTCCACAACCAATTTTTTTAAAAAAAGATAAAAAAAATTGAGGATTATAATTCCCTTTGCTCAATACTAGCTCCAAGCTTGCTTCCACATGCCGTGGGCCAAATAAAGGGTGGCGAAAAAGTCATCATCCTATTTGAACTGACCTTTATTTTGACGTTGTTTATATCAGTACTGTTTTGTCAGTTAATAGAAGATACGAAATTTATTGCGTGCGAAAATTAATAAGTATACCCCACAAAAACGTGGAAAATTGTGACAATTTTGCGTGACACTTTTCCGAGCAGAGTAATATCCCGTTTTGGTGATTTGCCATAGCCGGCCAGGTCCCCCGATTTGACCGCTCCAGATTTATTCCTTTGGGGATATTTGAAGTCATTGGTTTATGTGAATAAGCCAGAGACGTTACAGCAACTAAAGGACAATATTCAGCATGAAATTGAAAACATTTCCCCGCAGATTTCCAACTCCATGGAAAACGGAATGAAAAGAGCCCAAATTTGCATCAATTCGAATGGTGGTCATTTATTAGACAAATTTCCCTAACTCCTGTCAACCTCCGAGGCGGAGTGGTTAGCACAGCGCTCTACGGCACCAGGGGTCCCGGGTTGGATTCAAGGCGTGGGCATGGGTGTTCTTGTGAGTGGCCCTTCATCAATTTCATCATATCTTCCTTCATCTTTGCGATTAGCCAAAAGAGCCAGGAAAGCGACCCAAATTAAATTAAATCAATCCAAGTCTCAGTATCTTGCTGTTAGAAGAAAGAATCCAATCAAAAGATTTTACAGCAGTTGTGATAAATGCATCAATATGGGTGAACTTGGGATATCATATTGTCTTAACAACGTTTTCTCGTCATTTGTAAGCTATTTACTGATATACCCTCGTATTTCTAGGATGGTTTGCTCTGACCCATTAGCCGAACTGGAGTTCCTGGGAAGTTTGAGTTGACGTCAGCCAATTGCAATATGCGATCAGCAGAATTTACTGCCGTGCTTAAAGGGTTGTATCTGGAATAGTTCCACCGAATGCTCCCCCATGGGTCAGCAATGAAATCAAAACAGCCAGTGTTGCATAATCCCCCTGGAGCAGTATTGCTGGCTGCATCTGTTGATCGACGAGGGAGAGGGGGGAGGTGTACAATTCTCCCTTGCGATGGTAATCAACCGTTGGGGCTATTGTGACATAGTGGCGTTTGTCTGCACCTCCCCCCCCCTCTCTCTCTCTCTGGCCGTATCGATTGAGCGCGCGGTGAGGGGAAATATCCCTCTGTGGAAGGATAATTTATGGAGGGAAATTTCTTTTTCTCGCAAATTTTATTAGATGCATTTCCACTTGCGTAGGTTGGTTTTATTGGGGTGTAATTTTCCTCTCCGAGGGAAATAGGTTTACAAAAAAATTCCCAAGGCATAAAAACTATCATTGGTGAAATTTCTTGTGAGGGATTTTTTGGAGGGAATGTATACCTCGATACATGGAAATTTCCCTCTGTAAGCAATTTAATTGGAGTACGTTTCCTCTGTTGAGAATGTTTTTGTAAAGGAAACTTTTATCGCGATAAATTTTAGTACAAGAAGGAAATATCCCTTTTTGTAAGGAAAATAAGGTACTTAATGCACTAGGCAACTAAAAGAAATCAAAGATTTCAATAATTAATGCTGTTTTTAATTTTACTTAGTACATTAAGTAATATTTTCCTTCACGACAAGAGTTTTGATTGCTCCTTCACACTCCCGAAAAAAAATTACTGATGTAGAAATAGAACATGAGAGACAAAATAAAAAGAGGTTATTTGTAGTCCTCTATTATTTTAATTTTGTTCAAGATATTTAAGTACTTCCAAAATGTATGCACTACGCCATTAAAGGCTTTCACAGTTCCCTTAGTTTGCTGTGCTGTGCTAAAAAAAACACAATTTTTATGAACATGCACACTTTTTTATTTGATTTTTGTTACTTAGCGTCGCTAATTTTGACTAATCACGACGATGAGAACGAGTATACGATGAAATTGATGAAGGGACACTAACAAGAAACATGCTAAGGTTGGGATTCGAACCAGAGACCCCCTCCGCGACGTAGCGCTGTGTGCTAACCACTCCGACACGGAAGCCGGCTTTATTAGTTCATACTTCAAGACGTCAATAAACAGAGTCAAGGGTGGCCACTCACCGGGAATTCCGGGAATTATGCGTGCATTATTGGATCCGGGAATTGTGCGTGAATTTTTCTCCATAGACGTGAAAAATTGCAACTTTTATTAATCAAAGTACCATTGAATTAATACATATTTATAAATGCCCTGAGGTAGGTTTTTCACAGTTTAGTTTCTATTTTTATCTCGTAGGAAGGAAAAGAAAGTTGCGTGGAATATAGAACAATTCTCTCAGTCAGTTTATTTTGTTAGTGTCCTTAGCAGAACAGTCTATCTGACAGACGAAAGTTTATTACAAGATAACATAGAAGTTGATTAGTTAAAATTTGAGTTAGAAATTCTTATACAATTAACAGTTTTTCGTAGGTTAATATATCCCGTAACATTTGTGACTTCTGTTTGTAGATGTATTTCGATTTTAAATATATATATATATATATATGGGGGGGGGATCAACTGAAACTCGTTCAGTGGTCATAATTCGTGAAATAAATTTTATTTCGAGCTGAAACTGTCTAGAGGCGTCTATGGTTAGCGTTCAGTAAAAATATTGTTCAGAAGAAGTCACCATGAGCGTTGAGACACTTGTCCCACTGTGTCACTAACTTACAAATGCCGTCCATGTAAAATTGCGAAGGCAGAATCTCAAACCAATCACGCACAGCGTCCTGAACTTCAGCGTCAGACTGAAATCTCTGACTTTTCAAAGCCTTCTTTAGAGGCCCAAAGATGTGAAAGTCACAAGGTGAAAGGTCAGCGCTGTAGGGCGGGTGTCGCAACATTTCCCACTTGAATCGTTGAAACAAATCCTGCACTTGGTTTGCAACGTGTGGACGCGCGTTGTCATGCAACACAATGACTCCAGCGGTCAATAAACCAGGCCTTTTGTTTTTGATGGCTCTCCGTAACTGTGTCAAGGTCTCACAGTAGCGTGCGGCGTTGATGGACTGTCCTGGTTCCTT
Source organism: Lepisma saccharinum (assembly GCF_977018435.1). Classification (NCBI taxonomy): domain Eukaryota; kingdom Metazoa; phylum Arthropoda; class Insecta; order Zygentoma; family Lepismatidae; genus Lepisma; species Lepisma saccharinum. The sequence continues at coordinate 20,037,228 of NC_139256.1, read as the reverse complement.
GTATATATACCGTTTAATTGTATTGAATTAGAATTTTTGGATTCATTGGAATCACACAGACCCTTTATATTGTTAATATATGCCTTTGTATGCGTGAGGGTGGTGAGAGGCGATATTATGTAAGGTTGAAATAGAGAAATCATCTGCTAGAAGCCTTGAATTTTTGGAAAGTTCTCCTCGAAAACCGGGAATTCTACTTGGATTTTATCATGGTCCTAGAGTGGCCATCCTGCTAAATATTCAGAGTTATCAGGATGTTATATTAATAATATCGCCATTTCTGTAGTGAGCTTATTATGGTCAAATACTTCTGGTTTGTTGAGGAGAGGGTATGAATGCATGATGCAGGTCTGCATTTTATCGGCATCATTTGGCTACTATAATAATTTTGTAGAAATGCGAACTATGTGCACAGCTAAGTTTAGCAGAACCTTTGCTAGCTTGGTTGGTCTCTCTGTGATTCATATGAGACCTGCCTTTTGTTATCAAAACCAATGTGGGGGCTTCCCCGATTGCGCAGTGGTAGCGTCGTCGCCTTGTAATCAAGGGGTCCCGGGTTCGATTCCCGGTTGAGGCACAGTGGTTCGGATCCCAGTTTAAACTGTAGGTCCAGTCCCGATTAGCCGTACTGTGCATAAAGTGGACTTAAAACACCAAATCAATCAATCAATCGATCAAAACCAATGTAGAAGTTTGACTTGATTTGAGATTTCGTATCGAATAAGCCCCAACGACAATTGAGGTATGTTGGTTTAGTATTAACACGGAGAGGTGTTAATTTTTCTCGTATTTTTTTTACTTATTTTTCAATTTTTTCATTTTTAGTGTATTTAGCAGTATTAATAACAATAAAAATGATAATTCACAAAATAAATTTCAACAAGAAAATAAATACAATAAACTGCTGTATGGTATAAAATACTACTGTAGCCCGTATGTTTAGTGCAATCATTAAAATAGGTAAGGTAAAGTTCCCCGTGCATATAACACCGTACCATGGAGGCACATTTAAGGATTGTGGGGGGGTAGGACCATTTTGGAGGTGATGCGTTCAAAACCACGCTCCGGCCACCTTTACCCCAAGGGTTGCCCCAGACACCCATTGATTTGAGGCTGGGTGAGCCCCAAAGCCGCTTTATGCGGGACAAGGCGTGGCACCTATCGACTAGGCCACTGCGGCTATTTTTATTTTTAAAACGCCTTTTCTATTGTAATATGCCTCTTCTAAACCAATTTTGGGCATAATAACATCAGTATTACTTCACATCCCATAAATGTGCCTTCATGTCACGGTGCTATATGCACGGAGAACTTTACCTTTTTTTCAGATGTTAATTGATTTAAACCTTACATTTAATGGAAACATAATCAAGGCGAAAGTTAATGGAAACGTGGCCTCCCGTAACTTTCACGAAACTTAGAGAGGACCGTGTGAAAGTGTTGGTACCACAGCACTGGGTAGGGGGATGCTGATTTGATTTTGAGACTGGGTTCATGCGAATAAACGTACCGATACTGGTCCAAGCGAGCGTGCATCGTACTCTTCTCCATTGCATCTAGGAGAGAGCGGCTGTATCGACCGCGGTTCTCGTTAGGCCCCCCTCTATCTGCAGAGTGGAAGAAGGTGACGGTGTATAATGCGATCGTCCGACCGTGTTCCTTAAAAAAAAAGTGTTATCAACTTTAACGTGAAGTCGAATCTTTGCAAAACCTTCCACATTGGTACCCATGTCTTTTAGTATCATCTAGTCTTGCCAGGTTGAGACCTGTTCGTAGAGCTTTTATATCACTGCCATCATCATTTGTTACTGATGGCAAACGTGTAGTGGGCCGGAGAACACTTTGCTCCGTGCTGACGAGACGAAGCACAGCTTCGGTCTTCTCTTAAGTTTCAAATCCCGACCTCCGTGGCGGAGTAGTTAGCGCTATGACGCCAGAGGTCCCGGGTTCGAATATCGTACTGCGCGTTCTTTGTCAGTGTCCTTCAATTTATCTCGTGGTATCTTCACTTATCCTTGTCTTCACGATTAGGTAAAAGTGGCAAAAAATCGACGCTAAATCAAATCAAGCACACGACCGTACAGAGGTTTACACTAGCTCTAGGTCCAGACACCTGTAGAAATGCAGTTTACCAATTTGTAGTACAGTGGATGCACAAGTATTTCTTGACAAACTGTCCATGGCTACTTTTAGCAATTTTCTATTGATTGTTTGATTGGTTGTTTTAAGTTCACTTTATGCACAGTAAGGCTAATCGGGACTGGACCTACACTGGGATCCGAACCACTATGTGTCTCCACCGGGAATCGAACCCGGGACCCTTTGATTACAAGGCGACGACGCTACCACTGCGCCATCGGGGTGGCGCCAATTTTCTGTTGCATCCTATTAGGTTTTAAAGTAATATATTCTAACGTATATTGGTGTAGAGGTTTTCAGCAGCTTGTTTGGCATTTCATTTTAATTGTTGAAGCTCTGATTGGGTAAATTAAAATGCATGAACTTAGCGATGGACAGTTTACTTGATAATATCCCATAACATCCCACTGTATGTGCAAGTGAGGTTAACACTTGAATATCCTCAAGAATGTCACCCCTTACACTTCGAAGCTCTTATTGAATAAAACAAAACTATTAAACATAGTATGCTTTACATATTGAACATAGATATTCTCATATCGGGAAGAGTTTTTTTTTTAAGTAAATTAAGTAATTCTAAATAGAATAATGTGTGTAATTTGGATACAGCGGTCTCAAGTTCTAATAAAAGAAAAGAAACAGTAGAGGACTGCTTGGATCTTTATCTAAAGCAGCACTTCATGGCGGACTGGTCAGCACAACGCTCTGCGACACAGGAGGACCGGGTTCGAATCCCGGCTTGGGCACGAATGTTCTTTGTGTCTCTTCATCGTTTCATCCTAAACATCGCGATTAGCCAGAAGTGGCAGAAAAATGACGCTAAATTACAAATATCAATATGTATCTAAAATAGCACCTGTCCCTGACCAAATGTGGTCTGGCGCTTAACATGTAAACAAATTTGCAGACATTTATTTAAGGTGTCGAGGACAGAGTGCTTAAATCAAATTAGAGAAAGTATTTCAGCGAAGAGGAAAATAAACCAACCTCGAGCTGAGGTTGATGTTATGGATGCTATGAAGCTAGATAAGATTAAGAGGATAAAGAACGGCGTTCCATAGATCGTGGTCATGTGGTCAAAGCTTCTTTCATACTAAAACCTGTAGTGTGTGTGTTGTTTTCGACGCGTGCAGTGTTCGATTCGAGATCAGGTTTCTTTGGCTATTCTTTCGCCAACCGAACACCAAGTTCGTGAGAAGGGTTTGGGGACAAATTGTAACTGGAGGGAAACCTTATGTAATGGGAGAAAATTGTCGGATCGATGAAGCTGAAGTTGTGTGCAGCCCCCCTTCCCCCTTTGCGGTCTTTTTCTCCCACCCCCTTCCTACCCTTTCTGGAAGTGGAAGAACGTGGGTCTTTCCTGTAGGTTGATTTATAAATTTGTACCGTTAGAGTATTGCTGAAAACCTGGAATGGTCACTGTTTTTTTAAAATATATATTCACCAGACAATTCCTTTTAAAAGACAAATCAATCTTTTTGGGTGGTTTAACGGGTGTCCCTTTCCGAAGACACCCAAATGTGAACTTCCCTTTCAGGCAGTGCGCACTGGACTGCATTTTGTAGACTTGCGAGGCTCTGGCGTCTGGACAAAGCCAGTGTAATCACAGTGTATCTGTGGTATAATCCTCTGTGGGACTCTTGTTGTGTCGTCTCTATATGTTTGCGATTGCTCATCTATCTCGTCTAAGCATGGCCGTATTTAGACGGGGGGTTTCTAGGGTTCAACCCCCCCCGAAACTTCTGACATGTTGGATTAATGGAAGTTCAGAAACCAAAATCTGTAACAAATTTTCAATTTTTTTTTCGAATCATCACAAAAATACATGGAGACAATGTTGAAACGATCGAGCTAGAATTTTCATACATTTAGAATTCTGAAACTTGAGTGAAACAGGATTTATTCTCAGAATCGTAGCCCACCCGCGACCCCTCCATTTTCACTTCTGTTGTCATCTTTCCAGTGTTGCTCCTGCGTCAGAAGGAATATAGACTGAAGATTCCCTTATGATTGTCCCAAAATTCCCTTTCCAGCTTTTAAATTCCCTGTCCGATAAAGTCGAAAATCCTCGTTGATAGGAGTTCAAACCTAGGATATCCAGTTTTGTAGCGCATTACGTTCGCGATTGAGGTTACAATCCATGCACCAGGCTACGTTTTTAAAAAGAATAACTGGTTCTACATTTTTCAAAATTCCAAAAATTTAATTTTAAAGTCAAACAACAAAAGCTTTATGACTAAAATTTCCATCTAACTTTTAAAGCTTTTCTCTTGAAGGTATCTAAAGTTTAATGACGAAGTATAATAATTGTGCATTTCAGTACACACTGTATGAAACGTTAAAAAAAAAAAAAAAACTTGTGCTGGATATTCACTCATCTGCTGGATTGAGTGTGGCCGCGGTGGCTCAGTCGGTAACGCGTCTGACTACCATGCTCAAGGTCCCGGGTTCGATCCCCGGCCGTTCAAATCCGGGAACTTTTCTAACGGTGGAAGCGGCCCCGGCACCTACCCAGCGTCGAATAGCATGGGTACCTGGGGGAAACCCTGGGGGGTAAAGGCGGTCAGGGGCGTGATGCTGATCACATCACCCCTACTCACGACCGGATCAAGAAAGTGTGGGGCGTTACCCCCACACCCCCTATATGCCTTCATGGCATGGCATGCTATGCACAGGGGAACACTTTACTTTACTTTTTTGCTGGATTGAGTAAGCCCCCTCAAGGATATAACAATAATATAATAATAATTATTATTAGTATAATTATTATGGAATAAAATTGTTTTATTATTATGAAATTTTAATAATTATTGTACAATTATTGTTATTATTTCTATTATTCATATTTCTGGCGACGCCCATGGGAACAATTATGGATGAACCCCCCCCGAAATTTTTTCCTGCCTACGGCCATGCGTCTAAGCACCATTCATCCTATGTTTTCGCGATTAGCCAAAAGTGGCAGAAAGCGAAGTAAAATAAACGATCAGTCAAACTTTTTATTGTGTTTATGTGCCGAATTCAGGTGTAAACAGGAAGTTTTACAAGGAAATTATATTTTGAGGGCAGACAAGTACACAGTTGTTAGTAACTAAACTATACATTAAAACGATAACGTATTCCATAATGAACCAACTCCTTGGCATTCCTAAACCCTAGGGTGCGAAATCCTGGGGGGGGACGGAGGATTTCCCTCCCACCAACAATCTTGGTCTCAAAAATCCCCCCACCAAAAATTTCCGGGGGGATAGTTTTTGTTATAACTAGCAAAAGATAAGCAATTATAATTAATTTCAAAACTGTACTAGGAATAATATCGAATACATAAACAAATTAGTGTAATTGTGAGTGTTCAATGTTTTTACTCTCTCAGATCATTAACAAATCTACATCAATACGCACAATAAAAGTAAAACAAGAATGCAAAACAATAATATCAATAATAATAATTGATTTATATTAACATAAAGCAAAAACTAAATAAAAAACTTGCACATAATAAAACCACTTCAATTATTTCATAATTTATTATCATCTTTAACCAGTTAGTAAATGAAGTAGTTAGCTACTTTATTTGATATATATATAAAAGTAACAAATTTATTTCTTTTTGTGTAATTAATAATAATAATATATTTTTAAATTAATATTTTCTCTTTTAATAACGTTATAAATATGTATGTTTGTGGGGGAGGGGGATTTATTGATTAAGAACTTTCTCCCCCCCACCAGTCTTAAATGATTTCGCACCCGCTAAACCCGAAAGGTTTCTTGCTTTAGAAATATGTTTACTACCTGTCCCTCTCCTGGGCAAGAATAAACTATTTCCGCCACCATTATCAATTTCCTTTAGATCCATCTCAATATTATCATTCCATCCTCGTCTTGCCGTTCCCACAGGTCCCTTACCGTCAGGTTTCCCAAGAACACTATGAACTTTTCTGTCCTTTCCCACACATACTACATTGCCTGCCCACCGAAGTCTTGAGCTTTGCTGATCCGCTGTTGACCTATATTGATTTCTCTATATTATTCACGAACTGTTGTTACATAATTTATTAGTACATTGCTCTTTTGTACAGCCAACAATGACAATTGCCTAAAACATTTTTTTTACTATTTCGTGCTTAAAAGCTGTGTATATAACCCGTGACGCGACAGCACTTGAGGACCAAGCCTATCTGCCGGCATCACTTCCACAAGCCTCAGCAGAGGTGGGTGATAATCCGATCAGTTACTGGGTGACCCCCAGTTGTTGTAGGTTTCGACGCCTGATTTACGCTACTCATTCGTAGCACCCCAATTTCTTCACGATGGTGAGTCCCATATGCTGGCCGAAATTTTCATGAGAAGGTTGTTACTCCCCCACCCCTTAGGAGACTCGAACCTGCGCGCGTCCAGTGCCCAAAGCCTGACACCTTAGATCGTAAGGCCACGGCGCGGGACAGGCTGTGTATATACTGTCTGTTTTACAACCGATGTGTTGACAACTGTGGGCCATATTAATGGTGACGTCACCAGCAGTCAACTGAGCAAGATTGAGTCCAAACAAATCCTTCACGTGGTATTTCCCTATGCGATAACATTGGATTTTCCATCGCAAGGAAAAATATGCATACCTTACAGAGGATAAAGTGAAGAATGACTGTAGTAAGGAAGTAATTCATTTTAAATAGAAAATAGACCAATCCCGGTTCTGAATCTTAACTGCAACACCACCGTCGTGGTGGCTGCTGGGAGGCCAGAACTCACGTGACCGCAACGGCGGCGCCTATTGGATGCTGTTCCCAGATCGGATGCTGGCTAGGAACGTCCGTTTTATTTCATTTCTTACTCCAGTTATTCTTTAGCTTATCCTCTGTAAGGTGGCTCAGTCGGTAACGCGTCTGACTACCATGGTAAAGGTCCCGGATTCGATCCCCGGCCGGTTCAAATCCGGGAACTTTTCTAACGATGGAAGCAGCCCCGGCGCCCACCCAGCGTCGAATAACATGGGTACCTGGGGGATAAAGGCGGTCAGGGGCGTGATGCTGATCACATCACCTCCACTCACGACCGGATCAAGAAAGTGTGGGGCGTTACCCCCACACCCCCTATACGCCTTCATGGCGTGGTGCTAGCACAGGGGAGCACTTTACCTTTTTTTAACTGCCATCACAGTTTTAAAAGTTGCCCCTTGCGATGAAAAATCCAATTCTATCGCATAGGGGAAGACCATGACGGATTTGTTTGGACTCAATGTGACGTCGTTGGGGTCTCCCCGATGGCGCAGTGGTAGCTTCGTAGCCTTGTAATCAAGGGGCCCCGGGTTCGATTCCCGGTGGAGGCACACAGTGCATCGGATCTACTTTAAACTGTAGGTCCAGGCCCGGTTAGCCTTACTGTGCATAAAATGGACTTAAAACACCAACTCAATAAATCCATCAATCAATGTGACGTCACACTAATATGGTCCATTGCACTGATGAAGTTGCAAAGCAACTAGTGATATATGCTTCATTAACATGTACACATTTGAAATTTAATGAATATATTTGTGTTACAAATGTGACCTTTATTTATGGGGAATAGACAGATACCCCTGGCAGTGATGTAAATTTACATCTGTTGCCATGGACGCTTTGGTCTACTATGGGGGATGAGGGTGACATCTCCCCATCTCTCGTTAATTCGCACCATGTTTCACCGCGTTATGCATGCCGAGAAAACATGCACAAAGCGCTTTCATTTTTTTCGCTGGATGACGTGTCCACAAATAGTTAGCGTGACCGGATAGGACTTCTAGGTTATTGGCAGTGTGACAGCATGTTCATCACAGCTAGCAACACTGGGTGCCTTCCATTAGTTGCAAATTAGGTTACAGACGACTCGCACCAATTTATCACTATTAAATATAAAAATGTCTGAACACTAATCGCTGGGTTGTGGTTGATTACAATGAGCTTAATGCTTATGCTCAATGAAAGCATCCATCCATGCATAGTTGCTAGCTTTAGCGAAAAGTCACTAAGTCAGGCGGATTTGTAATGCTGGTTGGCGACGAACGAGACGAGACTGAGAACCAGATAGACCTACAAAATTGTCTTCACTGTACATCTTCAGGAATAGCATTGCTCCATGCCAGAATTTACTTGTTAATGTCACTTTTGTTAATCTCCTGGAATCTGAGGAGCAAAGTAATGAGTAATTTTTTATGATTTCGCAAATGTAACAGTAATTTAGTAAAATAGTCCTGGACGCTATTATTATGAGATAGAAAACGTTTCTGACCCCTCAAAGTTAAGCCCCAAGTTCGATTCTTCTACACCAACTTAAGCCCCAAGTTCGATTCTTCTACACCAAGTTAAGCCCCAAGTTCGATTCTGCACCCCCAAACCCAAACGTTGGGTCCTTAGTTACTTCATAAACCTGAGTTATTCTTCAAAGTGAGTAACTGCAACTAGGTTACTTTTATCATCAAAGTAACAGGTCATCTACTTTGGGGAAATAACTTTCCGGACCCCTATTGTCTTTCGCCTCATGGATGTCCCCCCTGACCCCTCCGCTTTGGGTACGCCCTTTAAGTTCTTGAACCGTCGACTGCGGACCCCCCACCGGCAGTTTCCCTCCTCGAAGGCAAGTTGCCGTCGATGCGACGGTCGTTATCTCCTGCCTCTTGCTCTCGGAAGAAACTGAAGATGATTTCCTTGCTCGGGGAATGACCAGAACTGCCTCTGCAACCGTCCCGCAAAGATAAAGGTTTCTATTGTGACATCCCACGGTCCTGCAATCAATAACTTGCTGCTTTATCTTCCCTTTTAGTTTTGGAACGTGGAGCGAATCGATTCAGGAACGCGGTTGTAGGAGCGAGGAGGTTGCCAAGAGTTATCGACTGAGCTCGTAACTAGTAACTAGTGGAATCTTGGTTCTCCTGCACGTGACCCGAGGTTTCTTCCTTTCCCGTTCCCTTTAGGACTCTTATTGCGTAGAGATGGCATTTTTATATTTTTTCCCATCCTACTGTGATGCTTGTTTGCATGGTTAGAGCACAATTCAGGCAGTGTTACAATCTGAGGGTACAATTTCCCTTCGTAAGAAGAATAAATTTCCCTCTTTCATCTAAAGAAATCATGTAGTAGTAGTAGTGATACAGGGTTATTACTAGTGCCCGGGACTTTGTCCTATAAAACTGTAAAATATGTATATAATTATGTCGTATAAATTGGAAAATATGTTATGAAAAATTACAAATATGTCAGAAAAATTCCCAGTAAAGCCAAAAATGTGCACAACAGTACTCTCGAATTTCTCCCATACCCGGTAGAGTAGAGTAGGGGCTGTATGTACCTAATGTTATTTTTACTTTTGACTGATTTTTGTGAAAAGCGAAGGCAAAGAAATGAGAACGAAACTTCTGTACTTCCCGTGCAACAATGAGAGAGAACATTTTGCCTCAATAATGTTTACATGGCTATCATCGGCGGAATAAAAAAGAGGGGTATTATATTGTTCTGTACTAAGAAAAGACGGCACCTTTCTTCCTTCGTAATTTCCATATCCTGCCATCGACAATATTAACTATCCGTTGTGCTTAAGCTACGAAGAAAAAAAATATGAAATAACCGATTATGTGCGAGAGAATTACGAAATTATACAGAAATATGTCTTATTACAACAAAATTGAAGAAATATGTTGTAAAAACGCGAGATTGGTGAAATATGTCAAAATGTGCTTTGTCAAGTTTGTCTATTTCGTCTGATTTTCATCAGATATGTAAAGATCTCACCCCAATAACAGATCCGTAGCCAATTGAAAAATATGTTATAACATAAAGTCCCGGGCCCCAGTTATTACAAATGACTTCCCGATTTCAGACATATGTAAATCACTTTTAATGAAACTCAGATACAAAAAGGTTACATAAATGTAAAGAGTCTCATGAAGTTTTATTTTTATTTCATGACCTCACAAGTGTTCAATGTGAGCCCCTTTGGTAAAACCTGCAAAGACCCGTTCCACTGTTTGCTCGTTTACTGAGGGGCGGCCAGTTGACTTTCTCTTACAGACCTTCCTTTAAAGTCTGAGTACCATTTACGAATTGAATTCCCACTGGGTGGATCTGCACCAAACTTTGTACGGAAATATCTCTGCACACTAATAACAGACTGGAGTACATGGAAATCTAAAACACAAAACCCTTTCCTGTCTTCTCTGGCAGCCATTTTATCTCGTAGTTAGCATACAGCAGTGTTACCAACCGTATATGAAATGATATAATATGTATTTACATTGGTCCATGGTCGTATACCGGGTGTTAAAAAATTATAGGTCGATTTTGTAAGACTATGTTTTCACAAAAATGAACAGAAATACATGATATTAGCATCATTGAAAGAGGAATGTTTGAAGTTTAACGCAGACCTTAAATGCATTCAATATATGTCGCTTCATCACTAAAAATGACCCGTTCCAACAAACTCTCATCCATTTCCATCATGGTTAAGTTCTCATGAAATTTCAGCCCCTTGGATGTCTCTCCGCAGAGATTTGCTAGGGCTCCGAACTTCCACACACTCCCTCAACCGTTCTTTGTTTAACACTTGGCCTCTCCGTTCGAGGTTTTTTCTTGATGACAGATGCATCCTCTGTAACGAAACGGTTCGCATTGCCTCCCCCAACCTTAGTCGGAAATGAGTTCTAGGGGGGGCAAATATTGACGGCCAAGTGTACCTGCAGCGGGCAATCACCGCCCACAACTTCAAATTTTATGCAAATAAAAATACTTTTCCTAAAATTTTCTTGCTTCGCTCTCAATGCCTGCTTTTCTTCGTCTTTTCAAGTTCACACCCGTTGTTCGGTACTGAACGATCTAAATGAAGATAAGATGTAAAGTTGATTGATTGATTTGTGGTTTTAAGTCTAACTTTACGCACAGAAAGGCTAATCGGGACTGGACCTACAGTTTAAATTGGGATCCGAACGACTGTGCCATTTGCCTCCACCGGGTATCGAACCAGGGACCTCTTGATCACCAGGCGACGATGTTACCACTACACCATCGGGGAGGCACAAAAGCTGTAGAAGAGAGAATGTATTGGCGCCCCGTGAAATTATTTGTGCCCTATTAAATCAATATTGATTTCAGCCTGCAAAACAATTGGATTAAAAAAATTTCTTCCTCGCTTCGCTCGCGATATATCGTTGTTCTCTGTAATGCATTGTAAATTACCAGACAGAGAAATAAGACTTGTCTTAATTCATTTTGTTTTAAATGCATGAACAATTGTTTTGAGGAAAGGGAGCGGGCACATTGCAGAGACAATTTATGGAATTTTTTCTGTTGGCTTTTTGTGAGATAGATGAATTGATTGTGTAATGTATTTAAATTATATATGTTATGTATCAATGAAACTTTGAATACGCACACAATTTAGTGTTCACTTTGCTACATGTTGCATATATGTGAAATATATATCGTGCATGAAAGTTATACATGTTAATGTGAAAAATAATTATATTTGGAATGCATCTATCAAGCATGTCTTTCAAAAATAGTTCGTGTGCTTGTTTTCCATTTTATTAATGTGAAATTGAACATGTTGAAAAAATAATTCAAATCGTTTGTTCGAACACAAATGCTTTAGCACCAACTTCTACCCCTTTTTGCATAATTTACGACGGTAATAACGTCTTTGATACTACTACTACTACTAATAATAATAATGGTGATGTTGGTCCCGGGTTCGAATCCCAGCTTGGACATGGATGTTTCATCATATCAAGTCATCCCCAAATTTGCCAAAAGTGGCACAATAAGCGAAGTAAAATAAAGCAAATGAATAATAATTATAATAACATTATTATTATTAGCATTATTATTTAAAATTATTATTATTATTATTGGTACGTTTATCCTGGTACTTGCCCACCCCTCGCAGACAAAAATTCGTGGTTGCGCCTTTGGACACTAGGTGTAGTGCAGGTGTCAGGTTGGTGCAAGGAAATAACACATTAAAATGCTGATCAAGGCAAAATTCATTGTATAAAAAATATACACTAAAAACGTAACGTTTCTACCCTCTAACAGGGTCTTCTTCAGACGAAGATTCACAATAAATTGAAATATCCAAGCATCATCTTATATATACACTCCCAAGTACTACATGGTCAGCTTTCTAATGTTTTATTAACATGGAAACAAGGCATAACAGCGTTACCAAAGGAAATAACGTTCAACCTAGTAGACGAATAGCGGTGTTCAAGTTCAGAAGATTCAACAAATGCCTGTTGCCTTAAACGTTCATTTGATTAGTTAGCACGACCACGTGGTCATACACCACACATTACACCGCTCCAGAAGGTAGTGCAAACGGTGCAGACACCAAATACACTACTTGACACCAAATCAACGAAGTAGACGGGGTCCTTGAGTCTGATGTCTTGAAATTCCGCTGAAATTTAGTATTTTCCATCCAATTTCCCTTTTTCCTTAAAAATTCGGTCTCAATTTCCCTACGAAAAGGTTAATTTTCCTTCATGTGGCAACACTGACTTCAGGATGCAACGAGTTCGTAAAAAAAGAGCGGGACCAGTTTCAGTCCATGCTTCTTCCCTCTCTCAAATGAGCTTGATCCAGTTTCCTTCTCAAAGGATCCCATTTCGGTTCAAGTTCCTCTCCACCTAAAAGTACAGTTTGTTTCGTTGTTTCGAGACGAGACTTGGGTTGTCTCGATCTCGTCCCAGTTTATAGCCCATCTTCGCGACGAAGTGGTTAGCGCTCATCCTCGGGGTGTAAGGGTCCTCTGCAAGATTGTGTGTTGTCCATACATGTGCTGAGTGCCCCTTTACAGCCTCGGCTTTGAACTAGGTACAGAGATATAAGTCATTAGAGACCGGTGTTGACTTTAGTTATGGTAAGGGACTGGGCCCCGTGTAATGTGACGGGTGGAAATAGCCTAAGTGATAACGTACCACCAAGAATTTCAATTGAATTTATCAATCCATCCTCATCTTCGCCATTACACAAAAGTGGCACAAGAACGAAGCAAAATAAACCCAATCAACCAATCGTATCGATTTATAAACTTCTGCCTCGTTTTCGTCTCTGTCCTGCTTTTGATCTCGAAATATAGGCCTCCCTGATGACGTAGTGGCGTCGTCACCTTGTAATCAAGGGGTCCCGGGTTCGATACCCGGTGGAGGTACAAGTGGTTCGGATCCCACTTTAAACTGTAGGTCCAGTCCCGATTAGCCTTACTGTGCATAAAGTCGACTTAAAACACCAAATCAATCGATCGATCGATCTCGAAATAAATTTGGTACATCTGAAGTAAAGTAAATTTGCTTTGGGTAACTTTTTGCAACATCGTATCAACGTCTCGTATGAAGCCGAAAGTCTCTAAGACAGTAATTCTCGGTCTCGTGTCGATTATACAGAGGTCTTTCCCAGTCTCGTCTCGTTTGCTAAGTTTTCTTTTTTACACTCCCAAAGTTTACTCCTCATGGAAATGCTCATATTTATTTATTTATCCTTGTACAGTCACGGACACTGCCGGCTTGTAATGAATACATTGACTTTCAACGGAATTTTTACAACCCGGCAGTGTCCGTGACTGTACACAATGACTCAACTTGTTGTTATTGATTGATTTGGTTTATTTTACTTCGCATTTCTGCCACTTTTGGCGAAGATATGGATGAGTGATGATGAAATTGATGAAGGGTCACTCTCAGAGAACACCCATCCCCTGTCCGGAATTCGAACTCTGGTCGTATCGTGCTGTGCTGTATTGTTATTGTTTCCTATTTGCAGTAATGTTGCACTTACCTTGCAATATTGATTTTGTGTTTTTAACTACACGGAACAGCTTTTTGCCACATTAAAAATATAATGTCAATACTTATACTATGTATGCAAATTGGAAATGGTAGTAATAAAATGAAAGGGTAATATAATTTATTTCGTAACTATTTTATATAAGTGAGTAATTTAATAAAAGTGGAAAAAATGTAAATGGTTTAAAAATTTGTTTTTTGAACAGTTATTTAGAAAAAGACGAAAGTGGAGCTGGAATTACACTTTCGACATGTTTATTGCCACTGAAATTCATTTATTTTTCTTATTACTATTAAGGATGAAAACTGGGGGTGTGTACCTGAACTCCCCTGGTGTGTGCGATCAAATTTACAGCAAGGGTTGGTAAAAATAGCCTGGGTGGCGGATTGACAGTGCGAACAACCCCTGCATGGTATATGGCCAACGGAAGGTTGTTATTGGTCCTCTGGGTTTGGCATCGGAGCTAATGTAATGAGCGAACAGAGCCTGCTAAATGTCAAGGGCCACAGTTCCATTGACAGAGGCTTTGATGGGGTATTGTAACCTGAATCGGATAAAATCTGGTCGATAGCGACAAATGTACGCACGTCGCTGGCCCACCAATCGGACGCTTGCGAGTTCTGCTACATTAACTCGCTCAAGGTACTTATGATTAAGTTGCCGATGCTGTTCAAAATGAACCGCTTGTTGGATTTAGGATGTGACCGCGCCCTTTCGCCTTGAATATACCAATAACAGTGTCTCGTCAGGTTAAATATAATACGCTGACGACATTGTGTAGACAGGCCTGTCTGCGAACTGGCCAAATAACTATTCGTAGTGCACGGGGATGTTGCGCCGTCCTCCGTGGCGGAGTGGTTAGCACAGCGCGCTACGACGCCAAGAAACCCGGGTTTGAATCCTTGCCTGGGCATGGGTGTTCTTTGCGAATGTCCCTTCATCACTCATCATCATCTTAGCCAACATTTCCATAAAAGCGGAGTCAAAGTTAAAGCAGCCATTTTTTAATTATGACGTGTAATTGATATGTCATGCAATTTGCATTGAACTCTTCTGAAATTGCCCGGTGGAGGCACATAGTGGTTCGGATCCCACTTTAAACTGTAGGTCCAAACCCGATTAGCCTTACTGTGCATAAAGTGGACTTAAACACCAAATAAATAAATCAATTTTCTGAAATTGGTAAACACAACATGAAAACAATTTATCTACGGTAGTGGCATTCTTCGAGAAGTGGACCTACTCCACGAAAATAACAAAATGAATTGATATGAAAATTAATAGTGTTTTAATTGTATTAAGGTTTAATTAAATGTTTGTGAATGCTTATAATTTGCATATTTCACGAATACTAGCATCTGTAGCTTATATGCTTTAAAGTCAAATTAAGTCAATTTTTTGTACAATTTTAAAGCGTCACACACGTAACACATTTTTGGTAATGATTTCCATGAATTCAAGCTACGTCATCACACTGAAGTTTTTCATTTGTTAGCAGACACCACAAAGTACTTCATAATGAAATCAGTTCATTATGAATATTTTAATGCAATCTCATGTCTAGAACCTTACATTTTGTGTGTGAAATGTCACATACGTAACGCTGGAATGCCCCAGTGTAGGTTTTTTTTTTTTTTTTAATCCTTTCTGCTTAAGAAACTCAATGATAACCAATATGTCACCATATTTTACCCCAGAGCCCTTCAAATAATCAGGGCAGTTAATCAATCATAAGAACTACTCAAAAGATTGTGGTATGTTCATAAATGATCACCTATAAAGAAGGATACGGTGTACTGTTACGTACAGCTAGTAACAAAGCACGTTGTGTATGTGTTCCCCTTATTTTCAACAGATTTGTAGTACAGAAAAAACATTACAAAACAGCTTGGAAATTTATTTAAGTTTCTGGGAGTCTTGTAGAAGTCAAGGAATTTGTTTTGGAAAAAGAATTGAGAAACCCTGCGAACGGCATACGCAGTCTAAATATTTTTGCGTCACTTTTTTCGAACGCCCTGTATTCATTCTCCGTGACAGTCTGAAGAAGAGAAAGAGATTTCGCCGTCCAAACCATACTCTCCGGGCACACATCTCTCCCGCGACAACAAAAATCGATGCGTTTTCGAGTGTGTTCACGGAGGCGATGATGTCATAAGGAGCCCTTCCGGCCCCGTGGTTATTCTGCTGCACTCTCTCATGGGTTGTCGACCTATAGTGACCGTATCCTGGAAGATATGCAATGCGTGTCATCGTATCTGCAAAGACGCTTGCATCCTTCATGTACACAGGTGGTTGACTGGTTTGAAAATCCGACCTGGAATCAGAGTTGCCAACCTCCGAGGACTAAAATTTCCCATTTTTATCTATTTTTCAACTCATATTAAGCTTAATATGGGGGAAAACCCCCATCTTGCCCCACCCCCGCACTTGGGGCAGTTGCAGGAATAACTGGTCCCAAGCAAGAATTTCTGTCGACGTCACTGTATAAGTTGCTCCGAGGTTCACCCAGCCTCTTAGTAGTGATTGCCGGGGGTAACCCATTGAGGAAGGTGGTAAAGACGGCCATAGCGTGGTGATCTTCACACCATCTTCATTATGATTCTGGTGGTGATGAAAGTAAATAACTAGCAGAAAGACGCAGTCGTCTAGCTGATAGGCCGCCTGACTGCCACGCGAGAGACACGGGTTCGATTCCCGGCGTGGCTGGTTGGATTTTTTTCTGGTAATGTTCCTGCATAAAGCTTATTCTGCATGAAACCCATCCTGTGGGTACCTGGCGTGAAGAGACCGGAGCGTGGTGCTGATCACATTACCCCCCCTCACTATGGGCAGACATGAATGTATTGGGGCGTCTCTCCACGTGCCTAGACGCAATGCACAGGAAAACTAACTTACTAACACACTAGCCTTCTTAAACCCGAAGGTTTATGGCTACAGCAACACAAGCCTCCCATCTGTCCCTATTCTGGGCAAGATCAATCCAATCGTTTCTATCCTTAACAATTTCCTTTAGATCCATCTCAGCGTTATCCCTCAATCTTCGTCTTCCTACAGATTTCTTACCATCAGGTTTCCCAACAACCTGTAAACTCTTCTTTCCTCTCCCATTCGGGCCACATGGCCTGCCCTTCTAAGTCTTCTTGATTTAATTATTCTAATAATATTCGAACATGAATACATATTATGTAGTTTTCAATTATGTAACCTTCTCCTCTCATCTGTCTCCTCATCCCTTTTAGGACTAAATATTGTTCTAAGGATTTTTTTCTTTTAATGTAAGCGAACTGTAACACATAAGAAAAACTATTCGTAAGAACCACGGAGGTTGTAAATCCTTATACTTTTAACCTATATCTATATTTTCTCGTTCTGTACAATATTCCCCACATCGAGGGTTATTTCCCTTGATCTGGCAACACTGCACGTAATGTGAAATCGGGAGAAAGGGTCGGTGCAGTTGGGAGGGGCTCCGTCCGCCAATGCCAGCTGGGCTCCCAGGTATCGATCATGCGTGACATCAGTCAATGTTGCCAGATATATCTTCGCGCGATGTTGCCAATTACCGCGAAAATCAAGAGCAAAAATGTACTGTTTTTGCCGTTGATGTAGATGTTCGTTTCCTTGCCTTGGGGAGCTTGCAGAAGGCGAGTTTTGTTGAGTGAGAATACTGCAGTGTTGGCAGTGATGTTTTCCGAAGCAACACTATGAGTGTTGGGCAAATACCCTCCGGATTTATTCTAGGTACAGCAAGAATACCGGCCGACAAAACTGAAAATGAGAAAGTGCCTTTCGTATGACAGTTGTGCCCGTCCATGTCGACTACCGCTATATCGGGAACTGAAAGAGGTGAGTAGATGAAATGTAGTTTCTTGAGAGATTGGATCGGTCTAATATGATAATTTCTATTGATCTTTTCGTGTGTATCTATGAGAGATGCTATCCGTTTGAGTATCTCGAGAACTTATAGAGTTATAATGATGAAATTTGTTGAATGAATGGATCTCCCCAAGACAGTGTTGTTGGAACGCAAGGGACCTCGATTAATTCGTCTGTTTGTCCGTCCGAATTTATATCGTGTCTTCCTGTTGTATTGAGGAAGGTAGAACAACTTCTCCAGCTTGTATATTCTTAGTGTGATGACCATTTTAACGCCACCTGTTGTGTCGTAAGATATGTAAGATGTTATTCATCTGATTTAGTTGAAAGTAAATACAAAATCAATCCATTAGTCGCAGTTGTGAAAGTGTGCTGAGTGTTGTACATATTAAAGATAATTGCATTTTTGAGAGTTCGTAGCGTCGAAATGGGGCGTCAAACAGAAAAGCTATATTAAGAAAAGTTGTTTGCCTTAGTGACCTCTATACATTGTGAATACTTGTGCGGGCCCACTGCATGTTTTATACAGGGTGCGGCAACTGAAACATGCCGTTTTTAATTACAAATAAAACTCTTTCATGCAACAAAGTCAATTTAATACATGTTGTACTACAGCCCAAAGCATCGATAAATGTATCGAAAGACGATTGAGTATCGATTTATCTGTTCCATCTCTACCAAATTGGCAAACTTCCATGTATCGGGAAAACATGGCCAGGGAGTGGAGATTAAGGATATAAGAATTCTGCCTCTTCACACTCGTATTATTTTTCATTTGCGTTGCTTACTCTTCTTAAGATAATTGTGACTATGATGATCAGAAGAGATTGGGGAAAAGGAACACTCATGCCAGGGACTTCGTTAACGGGGAACCGGGAGGCATTAGCCCCTCCGAAACTTTTAAACTTTCCACGATTTTGCACGTTCATTTGATTTCTGTCATAATGTGTTCGAATGTTAGGAGAAAGAGAACAGCTCTCATTTAAAGTTGTAAGCGAAAATCGCATTAAAAATGTCTGTAATAAATACGTTTCGTCCTCGTACGTTTCTTACGGAGAATGAAATTCCTCGTGAACTTAGTGTTCAGTAATCAGAGCAGTTGCCACTTACCAGTTCTTCAATCTTTCTTCTTTCCGTTCATCTGCTTTTTGCAGTTATACGGCGCGGTGCAAATGTACGATAAGTCTTTCTTTTGTATTTTACATTGAGTGACCCTCAAAATCCCCAGACATTACGCCCATGTATTTCTTTTCTGTGATGTGGTGAAATAGGTGTTCCAAAGAATACTAAGCATACTTGGCATATGTCAACTCTGAACTGTCAACCTACTTTTGCACCACCCTATGTTAGGTATTCCTAGAGTACCTAAAATGTGATACTTCCGCAAGCGTGTATGTAAAATTCTAGCTTCTATGTAATACCAAGCAGCTTTGATGTTTCTTATGTTCCGCTCCATGCGCTCAGTGAGGAGAACAGAAGTCCTTGTATGCATTACCTTTTGGTTTAACATCTGTTACTATCGTATCGTACCTTCAGTTACCTGAAGGCTGTAAAGACTGGCTCGCCTCTTACCGCTTAGGTAACATACTCTCGGTACGGGGATCGATTTTTTGGGGTGCGTAAGCTCGATCCTGTTTACACACTAATTATAAATAATGGTAAGCATTCATAGCCTCAGCTGCGAGAGCTGAAAACACAACCTTAAAATAACTTTAAAGGACTCGCACACTGAAATGCATTTTACATCGTCAAGGTTGGACCCAGCACATATTTGGATATGAAAGTAAGGATTCTTGCCCGTCTCCTTCACCAACGGATCACGATTGAATTCCTCCTTCACTCTTTCCCCCCAACTATTTATTCTCCTCTTTCCCCATAACAATCCCCAGTTATTCATGTGTCATCCTTCCTACTCGCACATTTCCTGGTTATGCCCCTCAGTAAATCCAACTGGCAATAACTGACATAAGCATTCCATTAATATTTCCTGGCTGAGCTGATTACTACTGTCTGAGAGTAATGACATATTTCATATTACTAAATTTCCTCTTCCTGATTTTCAATGTTTTTCCTTCCTTTCTTATTATACATAATTATCATGAAAAACTCAATATGCTGACCAAGGCAGAAATTTATTTTATTTTAAAACTTAAACTATACGTAACGTTTCAACCTTCTAGCAAGGTCTTCTTCAGACTCTGTACCAAGTACGAATGAAACAAGGTACAAAACAGGAAGATATGCCGTGCGTCCATTTCGATCTTCAGCCGAGAGATCGGGAGAAGCGTGGCGGGCGGCGCTGACGGAGATGCCGACGTTTGCGGCCTGTAATGCCCGCTTATTTTTATGGACATATGCAGACATTTATATAAATATTGCAAAACGAGCACTAACCTGTGTTATAAGATTACGGTTTTAATTTTAGTAGCTTAGTGGCTGTATGTGCCGATGATTTTGACACGCCCACCTCTTGTGAAACACGGCGTAGAAGTTTGTTTGGAGAACGTTCTAACGCTGCACCAATATCATCGAGTTTTGCTTCGGTTAGAATCCGTCGTTTTTGCTTAGGTGTTTTAAAATTTAACGATCCAGTTTCTCGTAATTTAAGGACAAGATGTCTAACCGTATCTCTATGTGGAGTTGAAACGCCTGGGGATTTCTGTACAAATTGCCTACACACGTCTCGACACGAGTCTGTGTACGTGTCATACATAATAAATCTTTGTTCTAACGTGAACCTTGCGGCTGGCATTCCAATCGTCTAACTGACACAACACACATACACACTGCAATAACACAACAAGTAACTGCAAGTAACCAAGAATAACACACTTGCGCACAGTACGAAATTAACACGCTCTTGGTTTACATTGCTCGCCACTATATTCACAGTTCTGTCTTCATCTAGTCGCGAAGGAACAAAAAAACTCGAGCTCGGAGATTTCGGATTGCAAGGAAGCTCACGAAAACCATTCACTTTTAACGGTTTCGTCTGCAGCGTAATCTTGATACAGTGTTGCACATTCGAAACCTCCAAACGATCCTCATCGGCACAAAACTCTTTCAAGGATATAAACTTAATCAGGACGTTACTGGTCAAAATAATGATTAAAATGTTCTATTATCTGTGGCTCTTAACATCGTTTCTAAAGCGTATTTTTTTGTGTATATAAGGGCAGAACTTGGATGAATTACAGATGATAAATTATAACAATTATAACACACAGGGTGGCGACAGACCTGGAAAACCGGGAAAAGTCAGGGAATTTGAGGTGTCAAAAAAAGTCAGGGAAATGTCAGGGAATTGACTTTTTTTAAAAAAAATATTTATTTAAAAGTGGAACTCTGCACGGGAACAGAAAATCTCGTTCGTAAGTTTCGGCCTCAACTTTTAGGTCCCTTTTATGCGCAACGCAACCACGGCGCCAGAAACCAGTGATGGCAGGAGGAGAGAGAGAGAGAGAGAGAGAAATTTTCTCGCCCGGGCTTCTCGGCGGGAATTTTAAATTCGAACACTCTTTGGAGGAAAATTTTTATAACTCTGGAACTATGGGAGCAATCTACTTCGGATAACTTTCGTTTTGCAACTAAAACATCAGCGCACGCAACCGTGTACAATTCAGAACACCGGGCCGAGGAAGGGGCTTAGGGGGACACGCCCCCCGAATTTCAATGGAAACAAAAAGAAATCTGGAGTTTGCACCCTCTTCTCCCGCTAGTTTGGGGAGAAGGCGCGAACTTTAGTATTCTTTTCAAAGAATGGACATTTCTCAAGAGAATGATACATGTTTCACGTTCTTGGGTGCTATACAAGTTCAATAATAAGCCAAAATGTGATTTTTTTGTTACGAAAAATAGGTAATTTGCATTTTTGGAGGAAAATTGTTATAACTCTGGCACTATGGGAACAATCTACTTCGGATAAGTTTTGTTTTTCAGATAGAACATCAGAGCATGCAACCGTGTACAATTCAGAACGCCGGACTGAGGAAGGAGGCTTGGGGGGCGACCCCCCGAATTTATTGAAAGAACCCATAAAAATCTGGAGTTTGCTCCCTCTTCTCCCGCTATTTTAGGGAGAAGGAGCAAACCTTAGTATTCTCTTTGAAGAATGGACGTTTCCAAAGAGATTGAAACATGTTTCATGTTCCTGGGTGCCATACAAGTTGAATAATGAGCCAAAATGTGAAACTCTGTTCGGAAATGTGGCATGGGAGAGGTTGGTCATCAATATGAATTTCCCAGGCTTGCTCCAAACCTGTGTCAGAGTTTCCACCCAAACATAAGAGTATGAACGTCCAAAAAGCACATTCATTTCGTAATCAGCACCATGATACCATATGGTATCATCGGGCCAGTACGACCTTACTCTGATGATACCTTATGGTATCATCGGGGGAGTAAAGGTTAAGCTTCTAAATATTACGTGGAAAATGCATTGAATTATCATTTTTTCTTGTCCGTATGGGAGTAGTAAGGGGACTTGTCAACAGATGGAGGGGTAAGAGCGGGTGGCGCCGTCCGATAGTTGTCGGCCGTCGTAGTGAGGCATTTTGTTGGGCAAACTGAAGGAACATGGAAACAAATAGGTTCCATTGATACATACGACTTTTGTCGAATATCGCCACCCGATAAAGTATCTCACTACAACATGCAAAAGAAATTGCATGGACTGCAACATCCAACAAAAATCACATGCATAAACAAGAAGAGCTTTACACTGCAAATATGCTGCTGGAGTTTTATTACTCTTCTGGCTCACTTCAAGTTATTTAATGTAGCAGTGCTTACGAAGGTTTTCTTTCATCATCCTGATGTATTACTGGTTTCGCACAAGTTAACATACATTTACAACGACATTGCACTATTCTTAGATATCAAGAAGAATCCAACCAAACGGAATATACTTATATTGAATACTATCACGGAAAAGTGAAACATAAATCTGCATTGGTGAACGTTATAAAAATTGGCAAGCGCATGCTCCCAACCTCAAATTTACTGCAACACTAGTATTGCAATGAAATAAACGCCACTCTCTGTCCTGTCTGTTTAAACTCGTGAGAGATGGTCATTAATCTCTCACTGAGTAAGGTTAATGTCCAATATTATGAAATAAAATACTAATAATAAATACGTAAATATTTTAATATTATATTTACTCGAATCGTTCAATCATAAAAGCAAATCACTTTCTTCAAGAATTGACTTTTCTCTGCCAGGCCTGCTAAATTTTCACTTTCCATCTACTGATTTATACAAGGGGTGGCCAGAAAGTAATTTCCAATTAGTAGTAACGCCAAAACCGTGAAAAATTGTAATTGCTGCGACGTTATGTTTAGGAATGTGCAGTTATGTCTGGACACATTTTTCGCCCGTTCGAAATATCGAAATAATGCGAATTTGGCATAATATGCGAATTGTTGGCGTTTTTAGCAATTTCTGTTTTTAAAGAAATGTCCTAAAACAACGAAAAAATTCCATGAAATCCAACATTCTTGTCTTTTCTAGGCCATGTTTGTGTACATAGAACATGCAAGTTTTCCAACATTTCACTCAAGAGTAAGCTATATACGTACATGGAATAATTCCGACAGCCACATTAAATCATGTATTTCCCACGATTTTTTCAACTTCTATCAAAACCAATTGCATCACAGAGCAAAGTGGCAAGGTTTTAACAGTAAATCGAGTGCGTCCCTACCGTCACACGGGAGCCATATCTTCGTATTTGTCACACGAGATATGTTTTGAATTACCAAGCTAAGTGCGCACCATCGGCATTTGTCGAGCGAGTAATAATGGAGCTCAGTCGTTAGGGTGTCTGACTACCATGCGAGAGACCCGGGATCGATCCCCTGCGGGGGAGAACCGGGATGTTTTCCACCTATTCAAATTGCTCCGGCACCCACCCAGCATCATATGAAGCTGGTACCTTGAGGAAACTTTGAGGGATAAAGGTATCCAGGAACGTGGTGCTGATCACATCACCCCCACCTTCATCCGTGATCAAGAAAGTGTGGGGCCCTAACTCCACCCCTTTACACCTTTATGGAAAAGTGCAGGAGAGCACTTTACTTTTACTTCCTCAAAAATCTGTTCCAACATATCAAACTGTCACGAAAATACATAGACCATGTGACCTACAATTTGAAATAATAGTTTAAAAGCACAATGGAGTATTAAGTTTCGGTATATTTGGTAGATAAATGTTCTAAAGCAAAAACGCGAATTTTGGGAAACGTAACACTAACAAGTCAAAAAAGATAATGCCAATTTTTGGTGCCATAATATATCGGTATGTGTCATGTGAGATTGATTGATTTTAATTTTTTGGGTGCATCGCCACTTATGGTCATTATGCACCCTTCAATATGTACAGGGAAAATTCCATTATCCAGAATCCTTACCTTAAAATTTAAAAAAGGGGTATGGAAAATAACTTTCCCAAAATAACTTTCAAGATATCAAACTCTCACGAAGAGGCGTAAGCCATGTGACTTACAATTTGAAACAGTAGTTTAAAATCAGCATGAAGGTATAATTTCAGATATTTGCCAGAAAATGCACTAAAATGAAAATGTGAATTTGGGGAAAAATAACACCGTATAGTGAAAAATAAAAAAATAAGAAAATACACCAATTTGAAAAAAAATAACAATATCAAGGTCCCTACCGTTTAGGCATAAATAAAACAAGAATATCAATTGTAATTTATTGCATTAGTAACAGTGAGTCCTAACCTAATTTTCGGCATAATCACAAACCGCTGTTCTGGCATTTATCCTAGCATGGCACTAAATTTTGTATGCCCATGGTATATGTGTCTGACAGCAAAGACTGGAACTATCTCTACCGCAGTGTAGCTGTCAAATCCTTGCCCTGCCAGAAAGCTCTTCAGTTAAACAAAGAGATGAAAGTCGGTACATTCAAGGCCAGGGCTGTACAGGGAGTGGTCTAAGATCTCTCACCTGAAGTGATGCAATGGGTCCGTGTGTACTCAGCTGTATGGGGGTTGTGCACATTCGATTGGCCTTCCGTGAATTGTCTGCACCATCGTCTGACCACACTATCACTCACGATGTCTGGTCTGCACACCTCACACGATTGCTGGTGGCTCTGTCCCAAATTCTGAGCATGCAATGGCAGTCGGTGGGAGACTGTATGAGAGCTGCAATCTTTAACCTAGAACTGTCCTAAAACGGCTGCATTGCAACTGTACCAGATTACAACTATATGGCACTTCTTCCTGCCTGCATGTGTGTGTGTCGCTCTCCGACCACTAGTGCTGTGTATAGGCACCATTGGAGCTTTTTTCAGGATGCCCCTCGTATATGAACTTTCAGAAGCTTTTATTATTAGAGTGTTCCTGCTTTAATGCGTGGTTAGCTAAATCAGGTACTTCTACAATGCAATTCTATAAATTCCTTGCGTTAAATTTCTAATACCTACATACCCTTTTCGTCAGCATTAATGCTATAACTGCATGTTGTCAGTTTCACAGTACTTCACTTGGATATATTGTACTGAAGCAGAAATCCCATTGATAATGCAAGGAAATATAACACTTTATTTTGTTTCATTCAATTGTTTCACTTATATGAAAGAGTTAAGTTGTTTGCTTTACAGAGAAGAGAGAAGTAGCTTGATGCGTTGAAATATGAGTCCGCACTCATGATTCTCGCAAGCAGAGGGTTCCAAACCTCAGTGGAAATATCAACATATAATACCGAGAATGTATAAGGAGACTGATAAATTACAAATTGTATTTCTTAATCAGTCACTCTTATCTCATCAAGTATTTTATTTTAAACTTACTGCGTATGACAAAATTCCGTAATCCTTCTCTAGCTTGTGAATTGTAATAATTTTCCAAATTCACTATTTTGCAGTTTGAATTCAAAATCATAGAGAATAGAGAAATTACGTCAATTTCATAGAAGATAATATCGGTACTTAACAAAGTTAAGTACTGTGAAACTGACAACATGCAGTTATACCATTAATGCTGACAAAAAGGGTATGTAGGTATTAGAAATTTAACGCAAGGAATTTAGTGGCCGCGGTGGCTCAGTCGGTAACGTGTCTGACTACCATGCTAAAGGTGTCGGGTTCGATCAAATCCGGGAACTCTTATAACGATGGAAGTGGCCACGGCACCCACCCAGCGTCGAATAACATGGGTACCTGGGGGAAACCCTGGGGGGTAAAGGTGGTCAGATGATCACATCACCCCCACTCACGACCGGATCAAGAAAGTGTGGGGCGTTACCCCCACACCCCCTATACGCCTTCATGGCATGGTGCTAAGCACTGGGGAACACTTTACCTTTTTTTTTACTTAACAAAATCATACGTGGATCTGTATGACTTTATTATTTCCATTTGCAAAACATCGATTTAGGTTAGTTTGTAATTGTCAGGGAAAAATGTAAATTTTGTCCTGGAAAACCTGGAAAAGTCAGGGAATTTAATTTCTGCTTGTTTGTAGCCACCCTGAACACAGGTTAGTGCTCGTTTTGCAATATTTATATAAATGTCTGCATATGTCCATAAAAATAAGCGGGCATTACAGGCCGCAAACGTCGGCATCTCCGTCAGCGCCGCCCGCCACGCTTCTCCCGATCTCTCGGCTGAAGATCGAAATTGACGCATTGTATATACACACAAATCACTCCCCTCCAGACACAAGATTATTAGAAAGTTGTTTTTTCTGGAACATTCCAAGAGGTGGCCTTCCCTTGTCAACTGCACTTTCTCCTGACAGGTGATTTAGCTAAACATTTCCTTTCATCTGGAAAGTGGTTGGAATCTTTATCTCACGCTCTTTTCCTCATCCTTTCTTTCTTCATTCCTCTTTCGGTCTTGTCCTTTCCACTCTTTCTAACAACTTCTTCCATTCTTTGTTTATCTTGAGTCCCCCCAACGAAAGAGGAGAGAAGAAGGAAGAGGAAAGAGGAAAGAAAGGATAAGGAAAAGAGCGTGAGATTAAGAGTCCAACCACTTTCCAGATGAAAGGAAATGTTTAGCTAAATCGCCTGTCAGGTGAAAGTACAGTTGACTAGGGAAGGCACCTGCTGGAATGTTCCAGAAAAAACAACTTTCTAATAATCTTGTGTCTGGAGGGGAGTGATTTTTGTGTATATATATCATCCGGTTTTGTACCTTGTTTCATTTGTACTTGGTACAGAGTGTGAAGAAGACCTTGCTAGAAGGTTGAAACGTTACGTTTAGTTTGTTTTAAAATAAAATAAATTTCTGCATTGGTCAGCATATCGAGTTTTTCATATCATGGAAACAAGGCTTAATGGTGTTATAAGTATCTCTTTACGCTATCTTCTCCGCTTATTGCAACGTCAAATTCCCTTCTGCCCTCACTCCATACGTACATACATGCATGTTCGTCAAGCAAAAGTCCACAAGAGAAGAGAAATGAAGGCAATGGAAATAACTTGGAAAGACATGAGAAGGAAACTAAGATTGTAATGGCATGAACAGAGAGATACAAAGACTGCTAAATAAATGAAGATAGAAAATTGTATGTATTTAGTCGAGTTTATGCACAGGTAGGATAATCGTGACTTTACCTACAGTTTAAGGACTTACCGATACCTCTATCGGGTATCACCGACCTCCGTGGTGAAGTGGTTTAGCACAGCGCGCTACCACGCAAGGAGTTCGGGTTCATATCCCGACCTGGACACGGGTGCTCTTTTTGAGTGTCCATACCATCTCATTCTCATCGTCGCGATTAACCAAAGCTGCAGAAAAGCAACGTAAAACAAACCTAATTCAATCAGTCAAATCCATCGTGCGTCGAACCCGTGCGATTGGGAGCCGCTTTCATGCCACGTTTTACTAATCCAGATGGTGGAAATGTGTAAGTGATTAGATGAATTGAGACTCGGGAAGAACACCCAGGAAGAGACTTGAACACAGGGCCTTCGATGGCTTATGGGGCTCGGCCACAGTGGTAACAACTAGAGAGAAATGGGAAAATATAAGTACGTATGTATGTAAAGATTGGTTTCCTTTCAGTTCTGCAACCAGCACATCTCTATTGTTTTGTGGGTTGCATCATAGTTGGGGGTTTCGTGATTTGGCGTGTTAGTCGCAAATGTTTTTCAGTAATTGCAAAACGATTAGCGGGACCGGACCTATGGAGTCTTTACGTGTACCTCTCGCTGCCAATACCTCTAGCCCTAGGCTCTCACATAGCCTGAAGTTCGATCCCCGATAAGAACCCTAGGCTTTTTATACCCTACTTAGTCTCTACCGGGAATCGAACCCGTGATCCCTGGATTGCATATTGTCCGTCCACAGTGAGAACGTAGTCAATATAAACAAAAGCACGTGACTTGTAGTTGCTCGCCTGTCGACTAATTCTTAACTCAGTTCGTCCATAGATATACGCTTCATGAAATAAGGTCCCATTTGTACTTTATAGTAACTTAGTTGAAGAGACTGGCTTTATCATGCACACTATATTCCTACGTTCAAGTTCCATGGCAAAAGTTGACAGCATTAACCAATTTCTCACAGGTCATGTACATTTATTTATGATGACTTCATTCTTCCAATGGAGAATAGCTATTGTGTTGAGAAGGAAGCGCATTCTTTGTTGAAATGTCCCGGGAGTTATAATTGTAAGTACGAGGAACAGTCAAGTGAAAACCTTAATTTGTTTTCGTTTTTTATCAAGTAGATATCTGCATGTATATTGCATACGTTTGCTGCATTTTAGTATATATCCATTGCTGATCCACATATATTTTCAAGTCTTTAGTTAGTCCCTGTATATCTCAGGAAGAAGAATTTTTGGGATGCACGCGCAGTCACTTATGGCCCATTGCGATGGTCTTTCCACCCATCTGCCTGCGAACTGAAGGCACTGTCGTACTTCTCCCTCCATTCGTAAACTTGCTGCCGTGGTAATCATGCATAGAGATATTGAATTATCTCTTGCCAGAGAATTTGTATAAGTTTTAGGCTTCCAGAGGGCAAGAAACCACTGTTCTTCACTGGTGCAAGTGTGTGAAGGAGGCCATATTTAAAAATGACGAAAATGGTGTTGCACCCTTGAGGTCGTTTTGTAAATAACGGTAGATACCTGGTGTAAATTTGGGCTGTATACTTTGTCATATAATTTTTATCGGATTTTTAAGGTTTTCATTTTGACCCTCCCTCGTATATTCACTTGTTTACATTTTATATGCTACCAATGTATCAACAAAGCAAGCTTGGGCGTGGTTCAAATGCTGTTTGGAAAAAGTACACTGGAAGTTACATAATAAATAGCTGTATAACCACACCCTAAAAAAAATCATCACTCACGACACCAAGAACTTCGGTTTTTTCGTAGGGGGGGGGGGGTACTTCGGTACAGGCGGCTGCTTCTTCTGCGGTTTCACTTCGGGATGAAATCGGTAATGCAGCTTGTGTAGGCAATGAGGTAAACATCCATCTGCTTGCTCTGGTATTAAATGGGAGTTGTGTTACAACGCAACATTTCTAAGAATGTAAAAAGTAATATGATATTCATTTATTCTCTTCCGTACATCCTTGATTAAAATGGCATGTAAAACATCAAGATACAGTATAGTATATAGTTAGTACAGTGGGATCCATAAGTATTACCAAGCAAATTGTCCCTCAAATTTACCCCCTTTGTTTTATGCAATGAGAGCTTCAAGAACTGACACACAACACCAATCAAACTGCTTACAACCTCTGAACCAGTATACGTAAAAAAATGCAGGCCTGAAAAATACTAGGATGAAGATAAAAACAAATGAAAATAGTCGTGGACAATTTGCTGAGCAATACTTATGGATCCCACTGTACATCATTAAAAAAAATTAATTTAAAAATGTTTATTCCATTGAAATTACAGGCTGCCTCTTTCATCAGAGTTACAGCAATGTTTTTCTCTCAGTGTGATCACATTTCGTGTCCCTATCGTTCGGTTTTCGGCAACAAACTCATCTTTTCTGCAATTGTTGCACTCGTTTTGATTCGATTTCATCCTTTTTGACCGCCAGTAAATTGAGGGAAAGTAGGAGAAGTTAGTCAGAAGAAGAGTAGAAGTTACATTGTCATTTTCCATGAATTCTGTGAGACTGTAGAGAGCTTCTTTGACAATTAGGTTTTTTATTGTTTGTATTTGTTTATTTTTTGGGAGTGAGGAGTTTTATGTTATGCGGCAGCTTGTTGTAGAACATGTTGCCTGCATCCATTGGTGATTGTTTTGAGATATTGAGTCGGTGCTGTTACTAGTAGTAATTATCTATTATCTTTCCTTCTTGCGTTGTACTTGTATGATTGACTATTTTTGGTTAAATTACTAGTACAGTAAAACCTCGTTAATCCGGGCCCCGATAAGCTACACTTCGCTTAATCCGGACAGGAAAAAAAAACAAAAAAACAATGCTTTCGGAAGAAGCCGCATTGACCCTTCGTACTTCATTGTATGTACAGTATTGCTTTACATTTTACTGTACTGTAGTGTATTTAGCCCTATGCCCTTTAAATACACCATAATAAACGTGTTGTGTACTGTTCTTTTAGGTTATTTCAGTTAATCCGGACTTTCGTTAAACCGGTCAACTTATCCCCCCCCTATTAGTCCGATTAACGAGGGTTTACTGTATTTAGAATAAACGTTATTGACTTACAGCTATATAGAGAGTATACTGTCATTATTTTATACGATGACCGCTAACATATAAATAACATTTTGGGCTATTGAACACTTCTATTATTACATTATTATTATATAATCCACGAGAGAATGTAAGTATGGGATATTTCTCTTAACTATTCACATGACAATTGCCGCGAGAGTGATTTGATTTTTGTTATTTAGCGTTGCTTTTCTGACAATTTTGGCTAATCGCAACGACGAGGATGAGTGGTGATATGAAATTGACACTCAAAAAGAACGTCCGTCCCCATGGTCAGTAAAATCAGTAATAGTCAGTTTTTTTATCATTGTAATTTGTCAGTATTTGTAAAAAAAAATAGTAAAGTCAGTAATTGCTGTGTGGATGGCTGCAACTTGTGATTTTTTTTTAAAAAAATATAACTACAACTTCCAAGTGATAGTTTTTTTTATTTCTTTACAATTCGACTAAATGTACATTTCTCCTGCCAGTGACCAAAGCATTTCTTGATCATTAGTTTTCTTCGTTTACCGAAACGCTCTAATATTATTGCCTCAGAGCCACATTTCCTACTGTTATTTTTATGTAGAAAACAATTGAAAAAAATGCATGCAAATGAAGTGTCGAAAACTATAGAGAAACTAGTTTATTAATACTACTTTTTCAGCAAACACCAAAGGCAACATATGTTTTGCATTTCAATACCTGCTGCACATTTTTCATTTTTAAAAGGATTCTTTTATTGCCATACATAATTTTGTATTATAATGATCATCAATAGAAAGATGTGTGATGGTTGGCTGTGGGGATGGTGGATTCCAGAAAATGATTTAGAACAAATGAAATTCCACTTTAGCTTTTAGGATGACGATTTATTGATATGGTGTAACTAAATAGGTCAGTATTTGGTCAGCTTTTTGTTGTTTTAGTCAGTTAAATCAGTAATTTTGACCACTTGACTAGTTTCCACACGTTGCCCGTGATCCTATACCGTCCACTTTTATGAAACTATCCCAAAGATTTGATTTCATGTAACCTTAACGTTAGCGAAATTAAACGAGGTCCAGTCCCATTCAACTCCCTTTGGATGTGCCGCTGAGGTGGATTATATCGGCAACTCCACTTTATATTCCCTGACTCGTGAAGTCTTCGAGCGCTATCATGAAGATCGATAATAGCGGCGGGATGTGGTGATTAAATTTTGATTTTACTCTCCGAAAATAGCTGCAGAAACGTGTGGAGTGGAGTGCCAGGCTAATGCAAACTGTCACTTTTCTCTGTTTCAACGCATTTTCCCGAATCAAAATCCAATAAGATAGTTTTGCTGCCTTTCTCCTGCAATGCAAGTAGGACGACGCACTATTTGTGGAAGAGGAGGGCAAGACGTTGCAGGTGGACATCTTCCATCACAATGCGAATGGAGTTATTGTTGTCCAGTACCTTTATTATCTGACGTGCTTAGAAATGCCCTTTCTAGTTTGTTTTTTCTGTATTTTACGTCACTTTTCCATCTCGCGACAACTAGAATTGAGTGATGAATTAATCGCGCGTACAAGGACATTATGTCACAGAATGCAGCACGAGAAGTATATATTTCTTTCTCTATATGCGTGTGTGTTTCCTGTCTGTCTTTCTGTTTCTTTGCCTATCTTTCATCTGTCTTTCTCTCTCTTTCTGAAGCGTTGTCCATCTTTTATCTCTCTCTTCCATCACTTCTCTCTCTGTCCCCTGTGGAGGCACATAGTGGTTCGGATCCCGCTTTAAACTGTAGGTCCAGTTCTGATTAGCCTTACTGTGCATAAAGTGGACTTTAAACACCAAATCAATCAATCATTCTCTAGTTATCTATCTCTTCCTGTCTCTTATATTTTATCTGTCGATCTTCTCTTCTCTTTCTATTTTTCTCTGTATCTCTGTTCAGCATCTTTGTCATTTATCTGTCTCTGCTCTCTTTCTCTCTCTAGCTATAGTTATCTAATTGTTCCGGTCCCTTTGTCTATCTTCTATCTTTTTCGCTCTTCTCCTCCACTCCTCTTTCTCTGTATCTCCCTCGCAGCATTCCTGTAATCGATCTTTTAAAACTGCGTGCAGACTTTCAAGCTGCATAGCGATTACTGTGTCAGACTTCTTACGTTGAAGTTTCATGTACATTTAACATCTGTCATTAATTCCGCCAGCTTTCCTCAAATAGAAAAAAATACTGTAAAAAAGATGATAATTCAAAATGACGGGGAGTAAATTATCACGGTCAGATTCCGACTTCGGGAAATGGTTTCTCGACTGTTCGTAATCCCGAGGAACTTACTTGAAAGATGTTAATTCTAATATTTTCTGCACTATAAGTGTCTGAAATTTCTTGAAATTAATTTTTATTCCAGAACCGCAAAAATAATCACTTGAAGGGAACATATTTGTAATATCGTACAATGTCTCCCATTAGAACTTTTTCCATATATCTCAGGGGGGAATTGAGCATATGATCACGTTTTCAGACAGCGATTGTAGAACTGACCAGTGATAGTGTTCCCTTCTTTTCATTGTCAGCCACAGCAAGACGAAAGCGAGAGAATTTAATTAGAAAGGATTTAGTAGCCTGGCTCGTACAGAGAACGTCATTTTCTGCAATAATATAGGAAATAATTCAAGCATGAGAGCCAGGACTAGAGAACTGGCCTGGTTCCAAGTTTCTTTTCTTATTTTATTGGAGTCTTGCGTTTATGTTCAGCCACATTTCACTGCCCTCGTCAGTTCGCGACAAGTTGAATTGCCCACATCAATTCCAGATTCAGACTTTATTCTACTTCTGCTTGAACGTTTTAAAGAATAGGTTTCCTCCGTTTTGTTCAAATTAGATAGCGATCATTGTCGATCCCTTATCGGAGAACGAATCTTGTGATGCATTTGTTAGCAGTCTCCGTCCACCATTGTTGTGTTTAAACGTTCGAGAGAAACTGAGTTACTTGCAGTTTGGGAATCGTGGATTTGCAAAAAATCGATTGGCTGTTTCGTGCGTAATGTTCTAAGACTTCCGGTTGGTCGATTCTTCGTACTAGCATGCGAGCTTAGCGTGGTGGTGGTTTTTTTTTTTTTTTTTTTTTTTTTTTTTTTTTTTTTTTTTGCCAAGTTTCCGTAGTTTCTTGAACTTGGCGGTTTGTGCAGCTTGGCGAGTCTGAAAATTTATCACATGAAGTGGAAAATGATACGGTGTATAAGTGAGGGTTACGTGCAGCACTGGTGTGTGATTACGTTGTTGCAGTTGGAGTTTTAAAGTTCACTTATGCACATCTAATATAGGGAGTCCCGTTGCTAGAATTTTATTTGGGGAGGTGCTCATCCCTTATCAGTAGCCGCCATTTAAAAGAGAGAAAAGTGAAGGATAGACGGCCTGAAGATTAATTTCTCAGTATATTACATCTTATTATATCACAGTATGTTTATTCCTGCCCTCCCCACGGGCTACGTGCCTGAATATAGGCTAATCGGCACTGGACCTACAGCTGAGATTCAAAACACCATGTACGCCGTCTCCGTGGCGGAATGGTTAGAATTGCGAGCTACGATGCCAGGGGTCACGGTTTCGAATCCCGGCCTCGACATGAGTCTTCTTTGTGAGTGTTTGGTTTGAGTTGCTGTTTTAAGTCCACTTTATGCACAGTAAGGCTAATCGGGACTGGACCTAGAGTTTAAAGTGGGATTCGAACCACTTGTGCCTCCACCGGGTATCGAACCCGGGACCCCTTGATTACAAGGCAATGACGCTACCACTGCGCCATGGGGGAGGCCTTTGTGAGTGTCCTTTTATCAGTTTCATCATATCATCACTCATCATCATCTTCGCTATTAGCCAAAAGTGGAAGAAAGGCGTTGTAAAACAATCCAATCAAAACACTATATGCCTCTACCAGGTGTCGAACTCATAACCCCTTCATTACAAGGGGGCGATGTTACTACACCATCGAGGAGTACGGTTTGGTTGTATCAAGGACGTATCGAGAGGTGGGTGTGAGATTATCCCAGTTGGTAGAGAAATTTGATGAAGAAAAAGTTGACATGATTAGGATACATACTAACACGTGTAAGGAGCGATCGAATGAGAAGATACCTTTAAATGGTACACCCATGTTCGTATAAAGTGGCACATACTTCAATTGCTCAATCCTATAGAAAGTACTACTTTATGTCAACAGGAGTGTACATAAGACTAGGGATGGCCAGATCCGGATCCTTGCGGATCCGAAATCCGTATCCGGTTGGTTCCGGATCCTAAAATTTTTCAGATTCGGATCCGGATCCAGAACTTTCGGATCCGGATCCAAAACTTTCGGATCCGGATCCGTTTTGCCATCCCACATGCGCTTCTTTGGAAAGTAAGAATGTGTTTATAACACATTGTTACCTGCTAATATACACGCATATATATATATATATATATATATATATATATATATATATATATAATATACCGTGCGTTCATTTCGATCTGCAGCCGAGAGATCGGGAGAAGTGTGGCGGGCGGCGCTGACGGAGATGCCGACATTTGCGGCCTGTAATGCCCGCTTATTTTTATAGACATATGCAGACATTTATATAAATATTGCAAAACGATCACTAACCTGTGTTATAACACGCAAAAGTTCTTCTGTAATTCATCCAAGTTCTGCTCTTATATACACAAAAAAATACGCTTTAGAAACGATGTTAAGAGCCACAGATAATAAAACATTTTAATCATAGTTTTGACCAGTAACGTCTTGCTTAAGTTTATATCCTTGAAAGAGTTTTGTGCCGATGGGGATCGTTTGGAGGTTTTGAATGTGCAACACTGTATCAAGATTACGCTGTAGAAGAAACCGTTAAAAGTCAATAGTGTTCGTGAGCTTCCTTGCAATCCGAAATCTCCGAGCTAGAGTTTTTTGTTCCTTCGCGACTAGATGAAGACAGAGTTGTAAATATAGTGGCGAGCAATGTAAACCAAGAGCGTGTTAATTTCGTACTGTGCGCAAGAGTGTTATTCTTGGTTACTTGCAGTTACTTGTTTTTGTTATTGTAGTGTGTATGTGTGACGTGTCAGTGAGACGATTGGAATGCCAGCCGCAAGATTCACGTTAGAACAAAGATATTTTTATGTATGACACGTACCTACGTGAAAACAAACTCGTGTCGAGACGTGTGTAGGTAATTTGTACAGAAATTTCCATGCGTTTCAACTCCACACAGAGATACGGTTAGACATCTTGTCCTTAAATTACGAGAAACTGTATCGTTAAATTTTAAAACACCTAAGCAAAAACGACGGATTCTAACCGAAGCAAAACTCGATGATATTGGTGCAGCGTTAGAACGTTCTCCAAACAAACCTCTACGCCGTGTTTCACAAGAGGTGGGCGTGTCAAAATCATCGGCACATACAGTCACTAAGCTACTAAAATTAAAACCATACTCTTATAACACAGGTTAGTGCTCGTTTTGCAATATTTATATAAATGTCTGCATATGTCCATAAAAATAAGCGGGCATTTCAGGCCGCAAATGTCGGCATCTCCGTCAGTGCCGCCCGCCACGCTTCTCCCGATCTCTCGGCTGAAGATCGAAATGGACGCACGGTACATACATACACACATATATATAGTGTGTGCGCGCGTGCGCGATTTGTAATTAATTAATACACTTACAAGGGAGGTTTAAGTCTCCTCCTCCGATTTCCATGAAACTTGGCAGGTGTATGGAGGGGCCAAAGGAAGAAATACGTGTTTTTGTGTTTCAGCTAAAAAAAACTGTTTTAGGGGGCAAAACCCCCTCAAAAGTCAAAATGAAGACAAATTGACGCGGGGATCTGACCCCTGTGTGCCACTTCGATTCCCATGAAATTTGGCAGGTGTATGGAGGGGCCCAAAGGAAGAAGTACGTGTTTTTGTGTTTCAGCTAAAAAACGGTTTTAGGGGGAACCCCCCTCAAATGTCAAGATAAGGAGAAATTGAAGTGGGGATCCGACCCCGAAACCACGTAAATATGGCATAGGAAGAAACAGGGGGCATAAGGGCCCTCTATACACCTGCCAAATTTCATGGAAATCGGAGGGGAACACTGGGGTCAGATTATCCCCACGTCAATTTGTCCTCATATTGACATTTGAGGCGGGTTTTGCCTCTAAAACATTTTTTTAGCCGAAACAAAAAAACACGTATTTCTTCCTTTGGAGCCCTCTATACACCTGCGAAATTTCATGAAAATCGGAGGGGGACACAGGGGTCAGATCCTTACTTCAATTTGTCCTCATCTTGACATTTGAGGGGAGGTTGCCTCCTAGAACAGATTTTTAGCCGAAACAAAAAACCACGTATTTCTTCCTTTGGGCCCCTCTATAAATCTGCCAAGTTTCATGGAAATCGGAGGGGGACACAGGGGTGAAATGCCCACTTAAATTTGTCCTCATCTTGACATTTGAGGGGGGTTGCCCCCTAAAACAGTTTTTTAGCCGAAACAGAAAAACACGCATTTCTTCCTTTGGGGCCCACTATACACCTGCCAAGTTTCATGGAAATCGGAGGGGGACACAGAGGTCAAATGCCCACTTAAATTTGTCCTCATATTGACATTTGAGGGGGGTTGCCCCCTAAAACAGTTTTTTAGCCGAAACAAAAAACACGTATTACTTCCTTTGGGCCCGTTTATACACACACCTGCCAAGTATCATGGAAATCGGAGGGGGAAACAGGGGTCAGATCCTCACTTCAATTTGTCCTCATCTTGACATTTGAGGGAGGTTGCCCCCTAAAACCGTTTTTAGCTGAAACAAAAAAACACGTATTTCTTCCATTGGGCCCCACTATACACCTGCCACGTTTCATGGAAATAGGAGGGGGACACTTAGATAACCTCCCTTGTTAGTCTTACACTTTGTAATTATATAACACTGCATATATTATAATGTTTTATTTTAATTTGTAAAACTGGAACTGTAGAAAAATTGTATAATTTTTGTATAACATTTCTATCTTGTTCTATGTGTTAAAGGTTTCATATTGGAATGGAATGTCTCACATTTATGTGTGTTTCCATTTTCAATACATTCGAATGAATACATATTCGTTTCAATGGCATTTACAAAATCACCTCTGACATTTTATGTTAAACAAGTAAGATTATTTTTGTGCACGAGTGTGTTAGCCGATGCGTAGCAAAGTATTTTAGGAACAACACTTGGAAAAAATTATTGTAGGACTAACTAATGAAAAATTTCTTTGTAATCTAAGATCATAATACCTTTTAAGGTGTGGTAATATTATAATGGGATTGAGATACGAAACTCTCGGATCCGGATCCGGATTTTGGGATCCTGAACTTATGGATCCGGATCCAGATCCGAAACTTTCGGATCCGGAACTTATGGATCCGGATCCAGATCCGGAATTTTCGGATCCGGATCCAGATCCGTAACTTTTGGATCCGGATCCGTTTGGCCATCCCTACATAAGACACCCATTCATTTGGAATAAGTAGCCACAAGTGTTTGTGGTATCTCAGGACACCGGCGCTTGCACATGTTGGGAGCTAGGTGTCTTGCACATACTCAGCAGCAGTCGTCCCCCGCCCTTCTCCCCAACCGGAATCTAAACTGGACAGCATGCCATGAAAACATGCATCTGCTGACAGTCACAGCATATCATGATACACTGTGTCTGAGAACAGCAAACAAGTGGCATGATATGCTAATCATTCTCCTCCACTATTATGCTCGTCCTCATGTTGGCAGAATTGCTTGCAGAGTTTGGTTGGAAAGTGCTTGTTCACCCTGTCTATAGTCCAGAATCGACGCTAATACCACTGGCAATCAGTTCATCCATGCAGTGCATTCTAGGAGAATATTATCTAGTTAAAGAAACGATAACGTAATTCAGTTACATTTCAATAGAGAGTAACTCGGATCCTGTTCAAAAGTAACTCTTCGAACACTGACTGAACCGTTGTTACCGACGGACATAGCACAGCACGTACACATGTTGAAGTCGTTGATTCTCTATTCGCATTACCGCTTTAACGCAGATATGATCTTTCATGTCCTGCGGAATCACGGCATTGATTGATTCCCAACAGACGCGGTGCCTAAGGGTGGGTGGGTGGGTGGGGGAGGGAGTAAATCCGCAGCAGTGGGGAAACTCCTGCCGCCGTGTGATAAAATGAATGAGTCTGTTATTACACTCTTCTCTCCCCCGGTTGGAGATCCCAGGATCGATATTTTAGACATCCCACCTGATAGCGCACGGAAACGAAGGCAGGATTTTCTTGCTGGTGCCATTCACCCCCTGTTTGTCGACGCGGCCGCAGGCTTTAATGGAGTACCATTTGATGAAAAAACGCTTTAAACAAAAGTATTTTCCACAACATTTTTCTTGACATTTATGCCATGACCAAAATCCTAAAAATCTTATCGCATTTCGGATGCCACGGCATATTTCATACCATTTCTCAAAGATAGAATCGGTTCTATTTCCCTAGCATTTTTCGTAGCATAGCCAATCAGAAGCGACCTCTAGGTCACGTGTGCATCCGTGTAAAGTACAATCTGCTATAATATTTTTGGAAGCATTTATGCTAGCAAAAATGTTAAAGGAAATGCTTCCGTCTAAAGCGGTCCTAAGACAGTTTGGAATAAGTTAGCAACATGCCAAGCCCTTAACTAGTGGTAGGCAAGGGGGGGCTGAGGTTTAGGGCCCTATGCAAAGAGGGCGTCATTTTTCATTCCCAGATATCAGTCTGGTTCTATCGTATAAATATTTTGTAGATTTTACTTAGAATATTGTATTATGACGACGTTAATCTTTCAAGTTGAATCAGTTAAAATTACAAATTTTCTTCTCAGAACATTCTGTATTATTTATTTTAATTATTAATCTTAACCTTTTATTCTTTTTTTACTTGTAGGCTTAAATTCTGGTAACACACTGCTGGAATTTTCTGTTTCTCAAAACGTTTTAAATTATGTTCTTCAGATACTGACATAATTGAAGTATTCTTAAATATGCTAATTTTACGTTTCTTTCAAACCTACACATTTGCACTTCTTAGAACCATACATCAAGGAATACAATTTATATAATATACATATATATATATATATATATATATATATATATAACTTGCACCCCAAATATTTCAGAAATGGAAGGTGCTATTGATGTGCTGTTTTCACAGAAATTAAGTGTAACCAAGGGCTCATAATTGTAGCCCATACACAGATTTTTATAATTATTAGAATTTGTATTTATTTTAGAAAGTTACATTTTTTTTAAATGGAACAATGCCTATTGACAGTAACACAATAAAACTAGAGTAAATTAGAATGTCAATGGTTTTTCTTTCAGGCTTCTAGTACAAATAGTTTTCGAGCTATCGTAGTTTGAAAATTGTACATACCGGCAGTTGTCTGCTCCATTCAACTGCTTAGTTACGAGGCTCTGATGTTCGTATGTTTGTTGCCTTTACAGTCCACTGATTGCATTGCGACTTCCTTGTCAGTTACGTGGTGATAGTGCAAGAAGTCGGACGTGGTGGAAGATGGTGTTTACCAATGCTGAAATAGCCAACATGTTAATGGTGTATGGAGAAAGTAGGAAGAATGCTGTTAGTGTTTGTGCTCTGTTATGGAACAATATCCCAATAGACGTCACCCATCGCGACAATTATTTGTGAACCTCTTCAACCAATTACGTGAAACTGGAAGTAACACCTAGAAAACGTAACAGAAACAAACGAGTGACTGGAGAAGAGGGTGGTTCTCACTGCTGTTGCTGTACATCCGCACGTTAGTTCCCGTGCAATCGTATGAGGAAGTGGCATGAGTCAGGCAAGTGTACTACGCGTTCTCCACTGTCATAAGTTCCATCCGTATCATGTCTCTCTCAATCAAGAGCTGCATGGAAACGATTTCGAGAATCGTGTTAACTTGTACATGGGCATTAAGACAAGATACACCAGATTTATCATGTATCTTGTTTAGTGATGGAGCAACATTTACAAATCATGGCCAAGTAAACCTCCGAAACATGCACTATTGGTCCGTCAACAATCCCCATTGGCTTCGTCAGGTGGAACGTCGGCGTCCATGTAGTTTAAATGTGTGGTGTGGAATAGTGAACCATCAGCTGATAGGCCCTTTGTTCGTAGAAGGAACACTAAATTCTCAAAAGTATCTCAACCTCCTAACAGACCAACTTCCACAGATGTTAGAAGACGTCGCACTGCAGACTAGGAGTAACATGTGGTATCAGCATGATGGCTGTCCAGCGCATAGTGCACGACGTACTACAGCTTGTCTTCACCGATTGTTTCGAAATCGTTGGATTGGACGAAGGGGGCCTGTACCTTGGCCGGCCCGTTCACCAGATTTGCCCCTTTAGATTTTTTTTTCTCTGGGGTAAACTAAAAGAGACTGTTTACAAGGACATACCGACTACACCAGATGATATGAAATGACGTATTACTGCTGCCTGCGCTGAAATTTCTGATGAAATGCTAGAACGTGTGCATCAATCTTTACATGGCAGACTGAAAGCTTGTATTGAAGCTCGTGGGCGTCATTTTGAACTCAACCTTTGAAGGCCAATTCTCTTTCTAATTCAGAATCCAACCAATTTATTTATTAACTTTTTTCTTACGTTAGTGCTGACATGTCGCAGACAACTGCCGGTCTGTACAATTTTCAAACTTCGATAGCTCGAAAACTACTTGTGCTAGAATCCTGAAATAAACACCATTGACATTATAATTTACTCTAGTTTTATTTTGTTACTGTTAATAGGCATTGTTCCAATCGAAAAAATGTAACTTTCTAAAATAAATACACATTCTAATAATTATAAAAATCTGTGTATGGGCTACAATTATGAGCCCTTGGTTACACATCATTTCTGTGAAAACAGCACATCAATAGCACCTTCTATTTCTGAAATATTTGGGGTGCAAGTTTTAGTTATATATACATGTAAATATAAGTAATACATGTTAAATTTATTTGAAATATTCCTCCTGTTATAAGATAAAACCTTTTATGATCGGAATAATACTTTAAAAATCTGCCGATGTTTCATTTTAATGTTTGGCAGTGCAAGAAACATAAACTGATTTATGCTTTGAAGCTAGAGGTCTTGGATATATGTCCTCGCTAGGGATTTTTTTTGTTATTCTCTATTGAATTTTATCATGTGTTGATCTACACTCATAGTCTCTATTAATTAATATATAACTGATTGACCAAAAAGTAGACATAAAGAAGAATTGCAGTTGTAGTCAAAATGGCACTAAACCAGAAATCACATATATATATTATTAATAAATGTAATAAAATTCAGTTTTTGATATTCATAATAATAATTCTTATTTGTGTTTTGCAATCGCAAATTGGAACACTGACTGAATGAAACTAACCTTTTTCTAATAGCAGTCAGTTAGTATTTTTTTTTCTTCCACTGTTGCTAATTCCAGATAAACACGTTGCATTTGGTAAGTCGATTAAGAAGGTCAAATAACCGAACTGCTGCCGCCCAAGTATCACCAGCAAGCGCCTTGTCTCAATTTATTCTGGTTGAAACAAAGAGCGGAGAGGAAGCGCAAGAATTAACTTTCTGCTTCCACGCGACCCCTTGCATGACTTGACACGTTCGTGCTGGAGTTCTATTAGATAAGGGATACAACGTCTAGACAGGTCCGATAATGGAGCAGTTTGTAACGTGTCAAAATGACAAATAAAAATCGGCTGGACAGAGGTTAAAATCCAATGGTGATACGCTTATTGGCCAAGGTGCAGTGAGTCAAAACGGGTGCATTTCCGAAGTACAAAGAATCTAAAATTATCTTTCTTGGTTCACTTCTTATATACAGGGTGATCCTAAAATAAATAGACAGTTTCAAAGTTTTACAGGAACGAGAGTTTTAATAACATGGCTGAAATACGTGGTTGGAAGAGTATGACCTGGAATGTACATGGCTAAGTTACAAATGTTCTATGTGTGACCGTTTTGTAACACGACAGGATGATGTATCCTCGCAAGAACAAGTCAGGTGTTAAATCCGGACTTCTTGGTGGCCAAAATGTCAGAGCCATGTTCTGGTCTGTTGAACGGCCAATCCAGCGGCGGCTCGTGACTTTTCAAAGTTGCGTGCTACAACTGATGCTGTTTTTCATGTACTTATAATGCCCCCTACCCCCCCCCCACCCACACATACGTGCCGGCTCTGTGGCCACGAACGTTAAGTGGTCGACTTTCGATCTCGATATCGAAGTTCCGGGTTGGAGTCTCGGCCCGGGTATGGGTATTGTTTGTGAATGCCTCTTCATTAATTTTTTATTACAAAGTATTACAAAGAATACCCATACCCGGGCCGAGACTTCAACCCGGAACTTCGATGGCGAGATCGAGTGCCTTTCAATACAGTGCTGTTGTCAAGATGTTCTTTAAAAGCATTGTCTAAACTACTGACAAAATCAAGGAGCCCTAAAAAATATCCCAGGTTTTGCGGAGGAATCTGTTTCATCGTGGCCGGCCACGCAGGGACAACTCAAAAGCTCCACAGAACTTGATGCAGTCTATGATTTTTGACAAGACGTGGCGATTTTTTTCAACTTGTTCATTATGAGATTCTAGATAAACGTGGCTTAACTGCGTTTCTATGTTGACAGTTCCGAGAGAGACAAAATTTAACTCATTATTCATGTGCTTTTTGCTTTCACTATGCTTTCTCATATATTCACATAAATGTCCTAGATCTTTTACCCCTCCTTCAGACCACGAATCATTACTTCCAAAAAGTATGCAAGGAAAACAGAATAATGCATTTCGAATTTGACACCCACAAAGCCATGGTTCACTATATTACAGTTTTCTATTAAATCGCCTTTTATGCGTAGCGTTC
This sequence comes from Lepisma saccharinum, assembly GCF_977018435.1. NCBI lineage: Eukaryota > Metazoa > Arthropoda > Insecta > Zygentoma > Lepismatidae > Lepisma > Lepisma saccharinum. Next base: position 19,993,826 of record NC_139256.1, on the reverse strand, counting down.
TTACCTCCCTTTGCATTTTGCGATAGATCCAAATCTGGCAACGGCCGTCCTAACGCTTTTATTTCCAACTTTTCTTCAAGTGTTCTTGAAGAGAAAGGTCGCTGCAACAAAGAATCCACCAAATTCATGGTACACTAACACACACACACACTCACTTTCACTTCTAACAACAAAAAGCTAATCCTTCACAACAATGACCACCACTTCACGCGCCACGCGATTTTAACACAATGAACCGCGCGGAAAATTTTCGGATCTGGAAGCCGGGGAAAAATGACGGTACTCTGTAAGTTTGTTTCTTGACTATTGAAGTGCTACATAAACACAAGGAAATATCTAGCATTTAAAAACAGGCAATTTAGATAAAATATAAAATTAGAATTTCCTGAACATAAATTACGTAGCAGAATGCACTTTCGGAAGCAAAAAAGGCACGGACTATAGTTTCAGAGTTGCAATCTTTACAACTTACCACCGAAATAGATTAAAGGCTAAGGGGTAGTGTCAATTCGCGTTCCAACTTTTTTGCAGGTGCTGCAAATGTATACGACATGCTACAAACATTACATAACTCTACACTGATAACGTACAGAACGTTTGAAAATGACATTAAGAAACGTTGTTCTGACAGAGGCAATAGGTTGTCGTAGACTTTCTTCTTATCCTGAGATGGCACACTTACCGTGCTGATTCCTCCTGTAGCACGCTAGCAGACGATTTTTCCCGAGCCGGGACACTATCCCCCGTTCAAATCGAGGAGTGGGGGTGTACAGTATTCATGCGCGGAGGGATGAAAAAGGGGCGAAAACGTGCTGTTGAGATTTTAGCACGGTAGGCTATTATTTATAGCCAGCGTGAGGGAAATACGTGGCGCCGCTGGTAAATGCTGAGGCTCTTAACATGAGAAGTTTCATTTCACTTTGGGGCTTCATTAAACTTCTTGCATCTGTGAGATTTGCTTTTTTCTTCTTTTCATTTTAACAAATTTAGCAACGTGCTATAGCACGGTAGCACGTATTAAGCAGCCGCCACTGGGCCAATCCAAAGCTGAGGCAGATTTTCATCCATGGTGTGCCATACCGTGTTCTAAAACGACGCTGTACGACAAGAACAACTTGCTTTTGCAAATTCAAGCATACACAAAGCCTTTCCTACCTGGCTAGCGGCCATAGTGCTCGACTGACGTCAAGGGTACTCACGTGATGCTGACACGAAAACAAACGAAAAGTGGAGCTCGTAAACTTGAATATTTTCTCTATAAAACAATACCAAATGCTTCCTGATAAAACAAACAGTTTTCCATTTATAAAGCGTTTAATCTGTCTATATCTTTTTAGGCTCACCATGTGCAATGCTTAAAAACTCTCTTTTTCTTACCTACAAATGGAGTAAAATTATAATGTAAACAACTGACTGCGCTGTGTTGTAATAATAACTTTTCTAAGCTTTAAACCCTCTCAAGAATGGGCTTCTCATTGTTAATTTCAAGTTACAAAAAATCAGAATGCTTGTTATTTTTATTAATAGAGAAAAAAAATTCAGTTACTTATTATTAGAATGGAACGAAGAGAGAAAAATGTGTTAATTCAAAAAAAATTGTCCCTCTGTTGTTTTAATATTCTACCAGTTAAGCCAAAGATCATAGTTTCTCCCTTTTCACAATTCCAAAAACAGAGTTCAATAATATAAACACCATGACTAAAATTTCTCCTTCACTTTTAAAGCTTTTTCTTGAACAAGACCTTGTCAATACCCCTCTCATTTTTTTTTCTGGACATGCCCCTTACCTAAGAAAAAATTAAGATATTTGAAATGCAGTGAAATATATAGGATGGGGAGGGGTCTGATGCTGAAGTTCACATATAGAAATCTGGGACAAGGTGTAAGGTCTTTTTTAGTAGGTGTGACTGTAAATTAACTCGAAAAAGACCACGAATTTAGTCTTAGTAACAAAAATGAGTTGACTTACTTGATTTATTTCCTGTTACTCCGCTACAGAGCATAGGGCCTCAACGAAGCATCGCCAACGACCTTCCTTATCTCATTCCAGGTCTTTCCTGCTTCCCATATTTCTTGCTCTCTTGTCCTTCTCCAACTCATTCTTGACCTTCCTCTCCTACGTTGTCCTTGTGGGTTCCAGCTCAATGCTTGTCTTTCTATGGCTGATGGATCTTTCCCCAATGTGTGGCCAATCCACTTCTTCTTTTGATCTGTATTGCCACCGGTTCCTCTTGTGTACGTTTCCATAGATCTTCATTTGAGATAATATCTGGCCAATATATTCCCAGAAGTTTCCTTAGGTATCTATTTATGAATGTCTGTAGGTCTTTAGTAATTTTCTTTGTTACTTTCCACGTTTCACATCCATAAAGGAGAACTGACTTCACATTAGTTTTAAAAATTCGCAGCTTAGTTCTTATTGAAATTTCTCTGGCTTTCCAAACTTTATATAGCTGAATAAATGCCACATTTGCTTTCCTAATTCTTGATCTAACATCATCATTTTCTGTTCCCCCTGTATTTGTCAACAAACTCCCCAGATATGTAAACTCCTTAACCTCTTTAATATTTTCCTCATTCAAGTGGAAATTTTCCATCTTTTTTACATTTGTTCTTAATGATTTCGTCTTTGTACTATTTATCTTTAAACCAACTCTTTTCCCTTCCTTATCCAGATCTCCTAATTTCTTTTCCATATCATGGTATGTGTGAGACAGCAGACAAACATCATCTGCAAAGTACAAGTCTTCTAGTTGTTGGGTGAGACTCCAATTTATACCTCTCCTTTTTCCTTCCGTTACCCTCTTCATTACTTTATCAATTACCATCAGAAATATTGTTGGTGACAAAATACATCCTTGCCTTACTCCTGAAATAACTGGTATTGGATCCGTAAGTATTCCCTCATGCACAACTTGACCTTTTGGAATCATCATAGGAGTTTTTAATAAGATCGATCATATGTGCTGGATGCCATATTCTTTTATAATTGTCCACAGTTTAATTCTATTTACAGAGTCAAATGCTTTCTGGAAGTCCACAAATATAAGATACAGATTATTAGAGAAGTATTCCATACTCTGTTCTATAATAATACCCAATGTATTTATCTGATCTATAGAGGAACGGTTGCTTCGAAAGCCTGCTTGTTCTCTGCGGATCCTTTTCTCAACCCATCCTTTAATTCTGTTTAAAATAATTCTACTTAGAACTTTGCTAGGAACTGAAAGTAGTGCTATGACTACTCCATTACGATGTTCATCATCTTCATCTGGTCTACCTGAATAGAGGAATGTCATACCACTAGATGTTTTCATCTCTCCATATTCAATCCAACGCACTTCGCTCATTCCCAGGATGTCCAACTTATATTTCTCCATTTCTGCTTCTACGTGTTACAATTTTCCTGCCTCATATAATGTTCTAACATTCTAAAATCCCACTAGAGTTTTATTTTTAAGTCCAAAGGTCGTCAACAGTTTGTCCATCCGGCTATTTCCTCGTTTGGTTTCTTTAATAATCTGTTTGTAAGGATAGTGGGTTATTGGCCATCTGACCCTGAGTGCCATGATGGGGCTGCCATCTTTAGGCCTTGGCACTTGCCACTCCACAATGTGGGACACAGATGCAGATGTTCGCATTTGTTTGTTTGGGACTGGGTAGGAATATTAGGATAGGATATACTAGGTAAGATGGGACGTTGCAGAACGCCTTAGTCTGGCTTCTCTTCCGAGACCTGTCCAGCATGGGTGACCCTGCTGGTAGAAAAATCTACCGCTGGCATAGCTCTCAGCCTCAACAAAGCACGCAAACCCTCCGCCCGCACGGTCAGTGCTACTTTAAGGTGGTGTTCCCTGGAGTGTATTAGTGAAAGTTTAGGGGTGTGATGTAAGAAAGTCTCGCCTTCTTGCTTATCCATATCTATACTAACTAATAGGTCCTATTCCCCACATAAATTGAGACAAAGATCGTGTTTCACAAAAATGTATTTTTAGGGGGTTCGATACAGTAATGTATTTTTCTAATAAATTTAGATTACTTTTTTGATGGGGAGGCAGGATATGTCAAATGGACTTGAAAATCAATTATGTCAAAACTAAGTCTGAATGACCGTTGGAGGGATCTAGCTGGAAGGAAGAGTCCTCGGTAAAGAACTGGACAAGCATGTACGTTGCCCCTAAACAGTTTTGCTTCCCATTTATACTGCTGTTTGTTTACTTTTTCACTATGCTAGGAAGAGTTTTCAAGCTATTTTTGCATTTAAACATTTTACAGTAATGATGAATATAATGAATACAGAGTACATGATACAGAAAACCAAATAATAATGAGGCACCAATAACTTTAGCCATTCTCAAAGTGACCATCACTAACTGTGTGAGGTGATGCTAGTATGAATCAATATGCGAGTTATGTTTGTACAAATTTTCCTACCTAAGGGGAAAGCTTTATGAGAATTTTCATAACTGAGGGATAGCATCTTCCCACGTTCCCCACACTTCAAACACCAATTTTATTATAATAACAGTAATTCTATAACTTGGACCAGACAGGATATATTCTGGATAGTCTGCTCAGATGAACAATATATGATATAATTAAGAATGTTAATATATAAATTTGAGCTCGATTAACATTTTTGTTAATATTTAGGTATTAAGATTTTAGTCATTGTCAATTAATTAGTATGGGAATACTGATATAATTGCACTATTTTGCTATTAATTTTATGAACAAGGACTTTTCAAATTCTGAGTATTAATGGGTTTAAGATATTTCTTAAGTGCTTCTTGCACCTCTCTTAGAAGTTTTCCAAATTTTAATCCATGCATTATGAGGGTCATCCAGTAAAAAAGGAACGTTAGATCACAAACGACAAATGATGTGTGCAAAAAAATAATTATGGTACAGAAACTACATTCCATACTCTACTTTTCCACATATTTGCCATACCCATTCAAGCACTTATCATAGCGTGATACGAGTTTGCTGATACCTGGTTTCTGCCAATGTATTCAACCATGTAGTGACAGCATCTTTGAGTTCATCAGCCGTGACGAAGTGCTTTTTGGAAAGAAGGATTTGAATACATTGGCGGCAACTGAGTACAATGACTGTATCAACAAACTGGTATCATGTTGTGATAAGTGCTTGAAAGGGTATGGCAAATACGTGGAAAAGTAGAGTATGGAATGTAGTTTCTGTACCATAAATTTTTTGAACACATCATTTGTAATTTGTGTTTTACATCAGAACGTTCCTTTTTTCTCTAGCCGACCCTCATATTTACAAGTTTCTTTTCCAATTGACTATGCAAAGTTGTTCTCTGTGGATTGTTGAATTCCCTTGTATGAGGATGAATCAGTGTGTCCGTTAATGGATATATTTTTCAATAGGAGTTACACTTTTTTTCTTTATTTTCCAGCTCTCGATTATGAAGAGAAAAGTGGCCAACATGTGGAGGAAGAGATTTACATGACATGGGAGTCTCTACCTTCAAACCCAGTGGACCAATGGAGTTAACTACTATGGTGCTGTGACTATGGATTCAGTGTCCCATGTCTCATCCAATTCAGCAGTACTTTGAAAGTACCCGGCACCTACACCTGCCATCTCCACCTTATTATGGCTTCGGTTGCGAAGAAGAGAGGCAGCTACCCATCTCGGCAAAGGAGAATGGGGCCCGCTCCGTTCGCGTCATTTGAAGATCTTAGTGACGAGGTAGAAAGTCCCGAGGATAAAGCCTCTCGTCCATTGCCTGGAATCAAAGAGGATGTAAATATGGCCTCCGACGGCACGTTGATGTCTCCCTCCGTACCTGTTCCGACTCTCCAGACACCTTCCACCCCTAGAATCGACATATCACGGGCCAGCAGTTCTTCCCATCACGAGAGTGGAGATAGCAGAGATAGTACTCCCGAACGGGAACTGTTCACAGGTAGCATGGGTCTTGGTTTCAAGGAAGAAGGAGCCGAAGACCTCCGTTCTAGTACCGAGGAACTTGATTACCATGGCGACGAGATGGAAAAGGAAGCACAGTCGAAGAGAGATCGTCTCTTGAGGAGGAAAGAGAAAGGGAAGCAAACTATATTTAAATATGAACTTGAGGCACAGAGCGAGAAAGAAGCCAAAGAAAGAAAAGATTCTGCCTGCAGTGTATATAGTGATGCGTTTTTGTCTATAAGTGGCAGGACAAGTCGTTTGTCTTCAATAGGTTCAGTGGCATCCGGCGGGTCTGGAGCGTCAGGCCTTTCAGTCGCTTCTGCTTTGTCTGGAGGTTCCAGTGCATCTGGACTTTTGAGTGGTCGCAGGTCACCATCTCCACACAAGATGCTTCTGGAAACATCGTTCTGCGGGAACAAACCTATTCCTACTCCAAGTTTGGAGCTTGATTCCCCTCCTGCAGAACCCAAACATGAAACCGAGTCTCTCGAGAAAGTTCTTCTGTCCAAAAAAGCAGAGCTGGCAAATGCTGCAAGGCAAGCAGATGGAAAAGTGAAACGGGAAACGCATGGTGGTTCGGTGCCAAAATCCGGTGATCATCACAAGACTCAAACACTTGAGAGGGAGAAACCTGCATCATTAGATCTCGAAAGTTCCACTAGGGTAGCAAAACCGGTGCAGACTTTTCCTCAGGTTCTGAAAGAGACTCCTGCTAAACCACTCGATCCTCTGCGTAAATCCCAGTCTCGTCCAACCACTCCGAAACCCGTGACAATGTCTTCGAGCATGGCGGAAATGGGTTCAAAATCTCTTTCGACCACCCCTTCAGCTTCGCCAAAATTAGCACGACATGCTTTTTTGAAAAAGGCTGGGAATGGCGAAACTGATAAAAGTTCCCGTACTCCGTCTCCATCTACGTCAAGAAAAACATCTTTGAGCAGTCTGTTCAAGAGGTCAGACGGACCTCTCAGCCCAGAGTCTCCTCCTCCTGGCAAGAGAAAAAGCTCTTTGACCAGTAAATTGAAGGAAGCCAGTGAAGGACTGCGTGAACGTAGTAGGTCCAGAAGCAAGAGTGGTGAGAGAACATCAGCAATTGAGCACACAGCATCCGACAAGAAAGTGGACACAAAAGGGAAAAAGGATAGTAAAAATAAAAGTGTGTTTTCTTCCCTGTTCAAGAAGAAAGAGAAGAAACGAAGCAAAGCAACTGAGAATGACACTTCTGCCCGTGAAGTTCTATCACCTGATTCGGCAAAAATAAGTGATGCGATAACCAATGTGGAATTCACATTTAATTCAGAAGGAAACTACCAGCCATCTGAATTTGGGATGATTCGAGCTGAAAGTGAAGGACGCCATGCAAAGCAGAAACAAACACTAGAGAAAAATGTCACGCGCAAACCCGTGGACAAAACTGCTGGTCTGCAAAAGCCAGAACACAAACATGCTCCTGTGGTGCATGAAGAGGAGAAGAAGAAAGAAGACAAACCATCTGCATCCAAACCTACCATTGATATCCCACGGGAGTCAACAGACAGTCAGGAACCAGACGATGACAAAATCTTGACTCCCGGCTATGAAATGCATAATGGATACTCTCAATCTGAGGACAGTCAAAGGACATCACAAGGAGATGATGCAGCAAAATTTGAACCACTGCCCGATTCTGAAGCAATCACAGTATCACAGGAAACTCTACAAAATATTCCTTCTGTACCTGAAACCGATCATCATTCATCAGAATCTGAAAAAGAAGTTGAGGTGGAGTATGTAAAGGCGAAGGAAACAAGTGCTGAACCAGAAGCAGTGGTGGATCATGAGTGGAAAGGTCTTGTTTTGCAGGATTCGTTTGAAGATGAGCTTCCATACGTTCCAACCACTCTTCCATTAGAACGATCCGTAGCAGTTCCTATTATTCCTGTAAGGCAAAGAATATCGGAAGTGAAGACATTCCCTATTGAAAGACCAAGAAGTACAACCCCAATAAATCCCTGCTCTTTGGAGGATTACATGAGCCACACGTCGAGCAGCGACGAGAAGGACAGTGTGGAGAAAATGAGAATCTGTCTTCCGCGAGAGGATTCAATAACGAAAGCAAAGAGTCCGAGACGTATCACCGCAAGGAGTTGGGTTGAATTTGCTGAACAGGGGCTCCAGAGTCCACGTGAGTACAGGAAGATTACAAAACAGGAAAGAGTGAGTGGTCCGTCACCGCCAAACACAAAGCAGGATGTTCCGGAATCTCCTCCACCTCCTCTCCCGCCACGAGCATCCCAGCCGCCACTTCCACCAAAGACTTGGATCAATTTCGAAGCGATCCCGGAAAAACGAAAACCACCAAAGAGGATACAAACTATTCCCTCACGTGGAACCATAGATATTCCTGAAAGTACCTCAGCTCAGGGAAACGGTCAAAGTACACAAAACACAAACGATGGTTCAAGTGCATCTCAGGGAACCACAAAGGGACATGGACACCAGCGAGTGGTGTATAGTTACGTGAACCCGGAAGACTGTAAGTGCGAGTGCCATGAAAATGTTAACAAACCTGTTTCCGAGAATGGTGTCGATAAAAGTGGTGCAACGGAAAAAACAAATGGGAGTGAAAATAATTCACCCGTTTCAGTTCACAGTGAAATGGATTCGGTTGATGCCAATGGGTTGCCTTCAGATGAAAAGGAACTTTCTGGTGCAAGGCTAGATGTTGACTATGGTGCTGATAGACGTTCTTATCAGAGGTGGTGTACAATCAGCTTTTGTTGTAATAATCTAGCTCTATACATTGTTGTATTGAACTTTTTTGTTGTTTTGCTGCAAGGTAGGGTAGTTAGTGTTTGCTTGTGTAGTTTACAACATGCTAATAAGTGAATAGTATTTTAATATATCTAGATGTAATGTTCTAGAAAGACCCATACAGTAAAATCTCAATTGAATGTGTACTGTGAAGATATATTATAAAAATTAATACCTTGTGGTCTTATTGCAATGCAAGAATTGCCCCCAATTTAATGGTATGTTATATTTTGGTTTGGGGTACATGTAAATGACCAAATCAAAATTATATACTTAAAGTTGACAGATTTATTACCAAATATGCATATATACTGTATAAATTTTGGAAAATTTTCCCAGGCCAAAGATATGATTTGACAAAAAAATATAGAATATTTAAAAGAAAAGATAAAAAAAAAATTTAAAAAACACTTGTGTGTTCTGGCTTGATGAACATAACAATCTTCATGCCAAATTATGTCCTGGGTTGACTTTAAATATTGTTGAACAGGGTGGCTACTCACCGGAAATTCCATGAATTCCAGGAATTATGTGTGAATTCTACGTGAATTTTTCTCCGTAGATGTGAAAAATTGCAACTTTATTAATCAAAATGAATTCATACTACAAATGCCCCGAGGCAAGTTTATCACAGTTTAGCCTTTATTTTATCAAAGAAGGAAAAAAAAAAAAGGAAGCTGCGTGGAAAATAAAACAGAATTCTCTCAATTCATTCACTTTGTTAGTGTCCTTTGCAGAACAATCTATCTAACAGATGGAAGATTATTGCAAGACAAGATATCTTGAAGTTGATTGGGTAAATAATTTTGTAGATTAGTAACATTTGTATTTTCGAATCATCAGAGTATGTGAAATGGCAAATATTAACTCCGCACCTTAAATTGAATATTTTAAATAGTATATGTACCATTTAATTGAATTAAATTAGAATTTTTGGATACATTGGAATCACACAGACCATTTATATTGTCAATATATTTGTGTGTGTATGTGTGTAGGTGGTGAGAGGCGGTAATATGTAAAGTTGAAATTGAGAAAACATCTGCTTGTACGCTTGAATTTTTGGATAGTTCACCTGGAAAACTGGGGATTATACTTGAATTTTATCATGGTCCTAGAGTGGTCACCCTGATGAAACTTAATTCTGTTTATAGTACTGATTAATAGAGGCATGCATATTTCGTTTTTGACGAAAACACGAAATGTGAAATAACACATTGAAAAGTTAATTTTTCATGTTTCTGAAAGGTATGAGGTGCATTTCCCTACCTTGTTTTGTCACGAAATGATGCGAAATGAACTGCAAAATGCGAAATTGACCGTTTATAAAATTGATTAATTCTGCTGCAAACATTTGGGAAGCAAGAATGGACCCCTTTATACAGGAATAATCTTAATATTCTGGTAATGATTTAATGTGCTATTAGAAGGGATATATTTATTTTGTGTAACAGTGCAGATTGTAAATCAAATTTGGGATTATATTCACATTTTTAAAACCAAAATGTCATTTTATATGCTGCTTTTTCACCGCTATAACAGCGAATTCATTTTATTTACCGCCTTTGAACCCGAAATTTTACTTTTTATTTACCAAAAAAATGTGCCTGATTAATATGGACATTACTACTGGAAAAATATTAAATAAGGTGAAAGAATACTGTGTGTTCATAGACTAGGAGACCTAATTTAACACCTTGCATAGCAATCAAATATAGCTAACCTTATTTTAACCAACAGTTATGAATAGAAGGTGCAACAGTAAAGTAGTTGAGAAGACCAGCAAAGAGACTTTTGACTGTATTGCATTCACTGTGTATAGAAACATTTCTGGGGGGATACGACCCAGCTCAATTATTACACATTTGGTTAGCAAGTTAAAAAAAAGTCAGATTTTTCCGTAGAACTGAATATTTCCAACTAAAATACCCAAAGTGAAAGACATATTACATAAAAAATTTGAAATGAGGGCCAACTCCTAACAATATCTTGCATATTGGAGAGACCACAGAATCATCAGTTAATTGAGATTTTACTGTATTAGGTAGTAAGTATCATAGCCTTTTTCGTAGAGTGAAGTGAATTTTCTGAAGTATGATTCTTGTACAAGAAGAAAGAGAAAGGTTTTGTATAGGATTTCTTTAAATTTTGGGAAATGTCGAACAATGAGAACAATTTTTGAATTGATCAGAATATACATGTAACGAAAAGTAAATAGTTTTGCATAAAGTACCAAAGAAAAATACATTTTTGATTTGCAGTCACCTAATACATTTATTACTATTATTATTATAGGGAAATGTATTTAAATAGGTAGGCACCAAAATTGATAGTGAACATGAACTAGTTATCAGTTTTTCTTAGTTGCACACTGTTACATTTGGCTAATCATGACGACAATGGTGAAAATGGTGCTTAGATTAAATTGGTGAAGAGACATTAACAAAACAAGAGGTAACCTTCTGCAGTGTTCTGTAAAGAGCCAAAGAAGCAGAAGTAAGTAAAAATACCAATTTTTTTTAGACACTATTGTGCAAAATTGACACTAAACTTAAACATAGTTATTTACAGGCACTCTAAAAATATTCTGGCATTTCATAAGTAATTGAGGGGTTACAAAAATTTATTGCAAGTAAAGTATTGGACTTATGTTAATGAAACCAGTCCAGAACGAACGAGGAACTCAGTTTTTTTGACACCTACAAATGTTAAATGTGTGCACCACGGGTGTCACGGCACACACAGACACAATAGCCTACTTCTTGCCATACTTGCATCACCTGTCGATAGTGTCTATCGCTGTGATGATTCACTCCTTAGGTCTACGATACCACATGGCATCAGTGAGATGAATACCCTATCTTTGATGAAACCCCACAAAAAGAAGCCACACAGTGTAAGGTCTGCTGAATTTGGGGACCAAACATTGCATAAGACACTGCAAGTGAAGTGGATGATTTGAATGTGTTTCAGTAGTTTGCTTGCAAGAAATTTTTGTAACCCTCAATTATTTATGAAACACCAGGTATTATTTTGCTGGAAAACAACATAAAATTGAATTAAAACATTAAAACCTACAAAGGGATAAAAAAAGGCAACTAGGCAAAAATTCACACCCTAATTCCTTTCATGTAACAATTTTCAATCATTCTTCAGCAAGTTTACATTTGTGCTTCCATAGAAAGTAACTTCATTTATTAGTCTTCTACAAAGTTTCAATTGTCCTACATTGTTCTTAATTGTTTACATGTCCATTTTGATAATGCACAATTGAAATAGTGAGGTATTGAGTGGAAAATTTGCAAAATTATGTAGAATCATGTTCAGCACTACCCGTAAACCTGAGCAAATTTTTATGCATATGACTAGAGCCCGGAAGTTTGGCAAAATGCCTCTTTTTATTTACTGCATATATTGATAAAAAATTTCCGGATATACGTTTTTTTATGTTGTTTCGAATGTTTTAGAAGCCTTTTCATTTTGCCTATTTTGCCTATTTTTAATTATAATGCCTTTTTTTGCCTTTTTCAATGAAATTTGACCATTTTTTTTTAAAAAAAAATATGTTGGCATTTATTTTTCTTCCATTTATTACGTGAATAATTTTCGCTTTATTTAAGTAATATTGAACTCACGCATGTTTCAACATTGCTAAAGGAGAAAAGTGTGAGAAAAAGTATTTCATGCTGAGTTAGGATATTGCCTTTCGGTTAACATTTCCTTGTGCATGATTGACTGCTGAAGTGGACAGGTTGATTTCGAACACAAAGAAAATATTTCTGAAATCTCCCTCTCGAACCCGAAAATTTCAGGAAGTTACGCCTGAGCTTAGTTTTCCTCCGCAACCAGTCTTGACAAGATGGGGAACCTGGATATCAGCAGCTATATATTATGCTAACAACCTTGAAAAAATCAGTGAGGTGATCGATGCTCATCCAGAAAATGAAGCGGCTTCAATTCGTGAAGTGAAAAACTCCTGTGCTATTCAGAACTGAAGAATGAACTGTCGTTTATTTTTGCACATTATGGTGCATTGCCAGAGACAATTACAAAGCTAGAAAAAAAAGGTGAGACTCTTGTAGCATCCATGAAAATCTTCGAGGAATCTATGCAGCAGATGATGGAAGTGCCAGGAGAAAAGGGGTCAGCTGTTGCGGAAAAGTGCAAACGGGTAGTGAGTGCAAATGAGGACTTGAAACAATTCAAAACAATTTGTGATATCCTAAAAGATGAGAATGCTGTTACCAAAATGAGTCCAACTATATTAGCTTGTTCTATGTATGCTTGAATAACTTCTGTCGAAGTAGAAAGATCATTTTCTATTATGAAAAACATTCTCTCTGACAGACGACTATCAATGAATATTGAGAACTTAAAAAAAAACCTTGTAGTTATGTGCAATCAAGACGGAGAAAATTGAAATGCTCTTCCCAATGTAGATTTTAACATGTTGCTAGAAATTATATATAAAAGTAAGCGACTTCCAAATGTGCCATTTTTTCGGTTTATTTTGCCTTTTTTTTTCATTTTTAGTGACTATTTTCCACATTATAAATGCCTTTTTGCCTGCCTATTTTAACGGAAATAAATGCCTGAACTTCCGGGCTCTACATATAACAGTGTTGGCCATCTTTGGCACAAGATAAGTATACCATATGTAGCTGCAGGTATTTAATGACATAATTTAATGTTTGTTAATGTTAGTGTGATAATGTTTGGTTTTGGTGACATACTGCAGCTCAAGTACGTTTCCATTTTAACATGGATGTGACCAATTAATCACTGTTGTGACCATATGAGGTAGGGAAACTAATGACTTTAAGTGTGTAGTGGCAGTTTTCAATGTGGAATTTGCAATTGAGTACTGCCATATGCTCAACTTAGCAGGGGAAAGGGGGGGCACTTGCTTCCCAAAATTTTTAGGTTTGTTAAATTTTTCAAGTTAAGTATACTTTTGTTAACATCGTGGGGCCTGAAGAGCTAAGTAATAAATAATAATATTTGTGATTTTGCAAATGTAACAGTTATATTTAGCAAATAATCCTGTACACTATTTTTATGGGATAAAAAACTTTTCGTGTCTGCCCCCCCTCCCAAAGTTAAGCCTCAAGTTACGCCCATGAGTACTACTGTAATTAAAAATATATAATTCCCAGAAAGTAGAAACGACAAATGTGTGTATAAATATAATTCTATACATTATCGAGATTTTGGTACCATTTTCAACACAGAATTCCCAGGGACAGGTAAATTAATTTTAAGTGAACAAAATAGTTTTTTGAAATTTCTTCAGCTTCTAATTTCTAAAACATGACGTTCGATTCATGCTAAACAGAATGAGGTGTGATTCATAATTATTCCATTATTAGTTTTGAGCGAGATTAAATTTTATTTCGTGTAATACCTAATTTCAAACTAGATGCTAAAATCAAACCTGATTTTGAGGTGAACAGTTAGGCATCAGGCTTAAAATTGAAACTTGCAGAATAAAACAAAAATATGTAAACATGTGTAAATACATGTAAATTAAATGGAAAATTGTCTTGAATTAGATGAAAAGTTCCAGATTCCTAAAGTACCACACACGTGTGTCTTGACAAATGCAGAAAAGGATCCTTTGCCTGTTCCGTTTAGGGTCAGCTCTCTTAGTAGCTTTTCCCCCCTCAATCTAGTATGTAAATTTTGTTTGTGTCTATATGTATTCTTAATACATTGCCTTTTAGATGTAGTCTCTTGTTAGTTGTAGATTTATCTACCTAGTATAATGATAACCAGTTCGCAAATGTGTAGAATTTTTTTTATAGATATATTTTAGTTTTTCCTGATAGATACTTTGTGTAATTGATGTATTAATACTGGAATTCTTTGTTGACTTTTTCCTCTTGCAGACTTATTCTATCTTTTAAAGAATTTCTGTTTATTTTAGACTGTGTAGGTGATATATTGGTTTCGCATATTTAAATTAAATCATAAAATAATTTGTGGGTAATTCAGGTTTTATAAGATTTGGCAAAAAGTATTAGATTTTATTTGAGAAATTGTGATGGCACTTTTTGTGGTACTGTACACACTTTTAAAACAAGCATTGTTTTGGTACCGGTATCCTTTATTTCTATAAGCAATTGCAAGTTGACTATTTTAGTGTTGCTTAACTTCTCCAGGTTCGTTTACAGAAGAGTTTGTGTGTAGGGAGATGATTAAGTAAACAAAGGTAATAAAAATGTACAAAAAGTATTGTCTAGATACATGCCTTGTACATATTTCCAAATTTTCAAACCTCCTGATTCTTCATCTTGAGATCGTAGCTCCATGTTATCATCCTGAAGGATGATCTGTGCGTATGTACACATGGCAAGTAGATGATAACATGATCGGCTATGGTTTCCTGCTTGAGTATATTTTTTTTTTAACATTTAGTCTTGTTTTAATGTGCATAGGTACATGTCTAGACAATAGTCCTTGTACATTTTATGATGTTAATGGCAAGTGACATGAGATTTTACCTTTTCTTATAAAGGAAGGTAAGCCATGTTAAAAGTAAACCAGGTACAAGGTAATTACTTAGACATGTCATTAGAATACAATCCACTAAGTCGCAAAGTTCTATTGGTACCTTACAACTCTATACCATGTTTTCAACATTTTACATTGCTTTTAAACCAATTTTAACCAACTTTTGTTAGCCATTTAATTTATCCATCTTTCTTTTTATTATCAACATGTTAGTGGTTCTGTTCCATCTGTAGTGCCCTGAGAAAGCCAAGTGATGTTGCTGAAATATTGGATTGTATTCCATCAACGTGCTTAGATAAATTATTACCTTATGTGATATAATGATAAGCATAATCTTTCCTTTCAATGCATGTAACTTCATTACAATTATTTCCGTATTCATCAATGGTAGTAATGTTGATGGAGATATATAAATAAGAAAGAAATACAGGCTGTCTATCTAATTTTATTTTGCCTATGAAAGACTGTAGTTGTAGCTTATAAATATTTTGATACAAACTACTAGAAAATGTACAGGCAAACCATAATTATATGAGCTGAGCTGACCAGTAGCTAAATTGTTAACCTGATAGAAGAAAGCAGGATGTGGATTTTTAAGGCTCGACTTGACCTTTGGCAGCCGTCAGGGTGAATCTTATCAAAATTTTCTCTCCATTCGAAAAACCACTATGATATTTCCAAATCTGAAAAATTACATCAGCTTAGAATTCCTTGTAGAGCATTCACGTGAATTTTTGTGTAGTTTGCTTTCACTGTTATCTAGTGTAGCGTGACGTCGGGTATGGTATGGGATCGAGTCACGCCGGGACGTAGCTCAGATAGATAAGATAGGTCTTCAAGTTCGATTTAGCTAACCACCTCTACCCTTAAGGAAGCTGATGAAGGATCGTTGGGAGCCTGTGATGTTGAACACTACTCACCCATTGCTGTAGGTCTGGCCCTCGGCTTCTGGTGTTGGCGACGGTTGCACGGTGACAGGTGCCCGCTGGAGAGATCGAAGGTGGCGATAAGAGGCAGCAGGCAATTCGGCGACTTGATTTTGTGGACTGCAGATTCTCCGGCTGCTTTGGCTAATGTTCCTCCGTAGTCCGGACTGCTTCTTGGGCTTCTCGCTTGTTGCCGCCTCGTAACGTCGCGATCTCTCAACAGGCCATCGTCGTCGTCTCGTTGATCAATTTGCTGGTAATAGTGGAGCGAAGTGAGAGATCGATTTACCATCTCCAGGGGTTTTATACTTTGGAATTGAGTCATGACTTGGTGGACTTTGCACCTCCAGCTGTACACCTGGGGTATCCCTGGATGCAGATGGAAATTTACAGTGGAGGTTCACTCACCGCTGGCGAGGGCCATTGCCTTCCTGACTGTGCAGAGTCGAGTGTAAGATTCTTGTTGCTTGGCTCTGCATCCGGTGGAATGTGGGGTGAATGAGCGTTCAACTTGCGAGCTTCAGAGCGATGTTTTAGGAAAATTGATGTTTCTACCTTTATGCTCCCAATTCCTTCATCACTAGATATTCTCAATGGTTTTGCGATAATATCTAGATAACAGTGAAAGAAAAACTACACGAAAATTCACGTGAATGCTCCAGAAGGAATTCTAAGCTAATGTAATTTTTCAGAATTTGGAATATTGCAGCAGTTTTTCAAATGGAGAGAAAATTTTGATAAGATTCACCCTGACGGCTGCCAAAGGTCAAGTCGAGCCTTAAGGTTCACTATGAATCTGCAATCAGTTTTTTGTATTTTTCAAGTTCGAGCTTATGTCGGTTCTATGTTTCACCAATGTTTGAAGTGAATGATTGAGTTTTTATCTTCATCCCTTCCTGCCATAACACAATATTATTGCAGTAATGCATGCTTTGCAACTTTTACAATCAAAACTCAGTTTTAACTTATAAGTTTTTTTTTAAATCTGTGTTTCTATCATACTTATATTTATGACTGCCTTGCTAGGTTTCATTCAATCATGAATTGAATAAACATTTTGTTCTTGCACATGCTTCACACATTCTTCTCATTATGGTATTCCAGTTAAGTTGCCTTTTTATATTTGTAGATTTACAAGAAAGCTGTTTTGATTTAATTTGATTACAGATTATGCTAAGCATAGTATTAGAAAATATATCATAATACTGAAGGAATATGTTGCTGATATTGATCAGATATGTCATGATAGATATTAGAGATCTGATAATTGTAGGGCTCTGCCGTAAAACATGGTAAGTGACATTTTGGTCATTTTTGTGTTAAAGTCAAATGTGCCATCCTTCAATTTTCAAGTGAAATTGCCATGTCATACAATTAGCATTGGACTCAGTGAAGCCTTCTGGTAAGAACATCACAAAAACAATTTATCTACAATTTAGCTTCTAACATTTTTTCTTAATGAACTCAAAAATGACCAAAAATGTTACTTACCATGTTGTACACCCGATCCCTTCAATAAGTAGTAATTATTGATGATGGATCAGTAAAATTGCACATTATTTTACTGATCCATTATTTCAAGAAGTAATCCAATTTATTTACAGAATTTTATCAGTGTAAGATTTCAAAGGAAACAAATGAAGAAAGTATTTTCAGAGTATCATATATTTTCAGTTACAGTACAAGGTAATTCTACACTATGCCTCGTAATAAATCTGTTTGTTGTACATTTGCATATTCAGTTGTGTGTAATCTTATTTGTTCTCTCCTTTTACATGGTAAATTTCTACACCAATATGAAATACTGATGACACATCACATGAGGAATTCTTACTAACTTACAGTTTATTGTTTTTCAGTGATTCTTCTTTTGAGTATCCTAGTCCATATAACTTGGAGCAGGAGTGCGAATATTCAGATGGTCTAAAACCTATGAAGCCATTTGGTATGGACCTGGATGTCAGAAGCAATAGAAGCAGTATAATATCCCAGGTGAGGTTCACATTGTACACCCGATGGCAAAAGAAAGAGTAGGCGAATTGTCCATCACAATTTTCATTCAGCCTGTTTCCCACAATGTGATAATGATGAATTTAAATTGAAACGTCAACAAAAAGAAGACAATATCTGCTTCGAATCAACAGATATCCATTCCTTAAAACAACATAAGCTGTAGAATAAACAATAATGAAAATAGCGATGGACAGTTTTCCTACTATTAACTTTGCCGTTGACTGTACAGTTCAGGACATTATGGGTGTGTCTAGAAAAAATTCTAGAGATGAAGGAGTGTCAAAATCAAAAACTTATGTTCTGAAATGTGATATATATAGGATTATTCGGAAGTGATGGTACAAATTGTAAGTGTGAAGAGTACACACTAGAATATAAAAAAAGTTGCAGTGAATATAGATCCACAAATAAACTGCTTGTGAGAAAATGGCAAATGCATAGGCGAATCTAGAATTGTTTTCTGGGGCACATCATATGCTGTAAATGCATACTGAAATTGACCAACAACTGCCCAGATTTCACTGTGTGCTTCTAACATGTAGGAATTCTCAAGCCAGCTTCATGACTTTACCTATGTCACTCAAAAATTCCCAAGCAATAATGAAGCTTTCCAACTCTAATACTAGAGTCTATGGACATATTCGAAAAAATATGAATTGCCAATAAGTAGAGGCATGCATATTTCATTTTTGACGAAAACATGAAATAATACATTCTAATTTAATTTTTAATGTTTCTGAAAGGTGTGGTAATTTTTAATGTTTCTAAAAGGTGTGAGGTGCATTTTCCTACCCTGTTTTGTCACGAAATGATGCGAAATAGACTCTTAAACACTAAATTTAGAGTTTATTTACTGATGGGACACTTTCTGAAGTTTGAATTATCCTGTGAGTTATGCAATTCACGGAAAATTTATTAATTCTGCTCTAAATATTTGAGAAGCAAGAATGGGCCCTTTTATACAGGAATAAACTTAATACTCTGGTAACTTCATAAATGTGCTATTAGAAGGGATATGTTTATTTTGTAATAAGTGTAGTTTTCAAATCAATTTTTGGATTATGTTCACAATTTTAAAACCAAAATGTCATTTTCACCACTAGATCACCGAAATTTTATTTTATTTACCGCTTTTGAACCCGAAACTGACTCTTGTTTTTGTACCAAAATGTTTTTTTTTACCAAAAATATGTGCCTATACAAATAAGGTCCATAATTTTCTATACACAAGAAGTGAACTGGACGATTGGGATACCTTAATTTACACTTCGCTTTTGTTTCTCCACTAGTATTGGTGCGGCAGTATACTACTAGTAACTAGTAGTATACACCTAGTGGACAAGTGTGCATGGAGAAGGTCACATGTTGAACATGGGTGTCAAGAAACATGTGAGTCTTGGATTGTGACAGTACATTCATACATCCGCCATTTCTTGCAAATGATTTGTTTGCACCCCCATGTTGACCAAGACTTGCAGTTTGTATCTCCACTTCTCAATCACCCTGTATGTATATATTGACAATCGGGGATGTGTTTATAGGTTATAATTATTTTCTTCAGAGAACCAGAGTGATAGAAAGTGAGGTAGAGAGAAATAAATAAAATCTGCTCAAAAAAGAGAAATAAAAGTTGCAAAAAAAAGAAAGTGAAATAAAAACAGCAGAGAAAAATAGGGGAGAAAAAACAAAGAGAATCAACATGAGAGTAAGCGAGAAGTCTGAGATAGGAAGGATGCCAAAAATGTAAAGAAAAGAACAGCAGAAAAGAGAAAAGTACTACAAATAGAAGTAAGATTTTTTTTCCACATTCAGAGGGGTCCCAATCCTACTTAAAGATGCACATAAGTTCAGTAGAGGCATTCACACCAGAACTTCTTTCTGTTTGCTTCCTCATACTTGCAATGCGAGATAATCATTAGTGCACACATAGGTGTAGCAAGGGGTGGGTGAAGTGAATGACCATCTGGGCCCTTGCGCCCCATGGGGCTTACACAAAAAAAATTATTGCAATAAATAGAAGTGTGAAAAATAGATGGAAAAGACTAATTTTTGTGGGTGATAGAACTGCACCATTTTATTCGTATCTGGTTATAAATTCTAGTTAAACATTACAATTTGAATGAATACATCAAATATTCAATATTTTAAATAAACCTGGCAGTAGCAGTCTGATTTTAGAAGCTACGCCACTACAAATAAGCTATGAATAAAATAATTTCTTGTATTGAATCTGTGTTTGTATTATGCATTTTATTAAGCACTACCTGTTACTGAAATTCGACATTCGATTTCCTGCTACACCCTACTTCATGGCATAGAAGTGATTGCATACAGATTAACTTACATTTTTGCCACTTAAAGTTCCAGGTGAATCCAAAGGTGGGCATGGGCATTCCTACATTAGTTCCTCCATAAATTTAATATATAAGGGTCAGTCAGTGAAAGACAGGTCATCTCGTATTAGTGGCGACTCGTGGCCTTTTTTTTAAATGTAGGAAGTTATGGTAAACAGACCGAGGAAACACTTTGAAAATGCATTCAATTAAAGAGGCCGATGTATCACTTGTAATATCCATTGGATTTAGCTGCAACACTGTGCCCACTTTTGAGTGGACCAAGCTGATTGGTTCGACCATAGACCATATTATTTATCTGTGGTTCGATGTTTGTGGAGTCCTCCCAGCCTGTCGTCATATGTTTTGCCAATCCCGTGATAAGAAAATTGCTTCTTCAATTATGCTAAATGCAACTAATTATGTAATTTTAAGTTCAATTTATGCAGCTATTTTGGAGTTGTGAACTTGGATAAACAATTTATGCAGCTATTTTGGAGTTGTGAACTTGGTTTATCCATTATTTACTATAGTTAAGCAACATTTGAGTAATCAACCAACTAGTTAAATGGATTCAGTATAGTGCTTGAAAAAGTTGGAGAAAATTCACAATTGGGAACGGCGGCTCGTGTTTCATTTGTGAACTCCAACTTTCTTCTGATTTCATCTCATAAAATGCTCTTTTACTAAATCGGGGAGGATAAGGAAAATATGAAAAGAAGAGGATGTGATTGTGAAAGCTTTTCCTTTGGTCGTCATACTTCCTTTTGTTTGAAACATGTCCGTTGGAGAAGTACATTTCCTCAAAGTATCTTCCATTGAATTCAATTTATCTGTCTCCCAGGGATGCACGTTTAGAGAGAATGCTAGATTTTATCATCATGCCAAACACAGGGTGCTAGGTGCCAACAAAGTTCAAATTATACTAGGTTTAGAACCATAATGTTAGGGTTGGCATCACTGAATGAGGAAGCGAGTGCTTCTTCCTCGCTGGACCATGTAACTGTGGAACCCCTCCCTCTCCCTTCCACACCCCTCACCCATCCCGTTGTATGTGGATGATCGAGGTTCCTCAGCAACAGGGAAGGGGGAAGACTATCGTTTTTGGGGGCAGCTGGAGGAAGCAAGTGATAGCAAACAGTAGCGAACCTGGTCAAGTGTATGCCCATTGCACTCTTAATGTTTAATGCACATTTAACTCTTAAAAAGTAGAGAACTGGAAAATACTACAAATGAACTGTAAAAAGTTCCTCACTTCCTACATGGAGGAATTGCCCCTGCCTCATATATCTCGACGTGAAGATGCCATTGCTCCACAAAACTGCCACTGGAAGGAGATTCCGTTTTCACCTGGTACATGGCAGCCACGTCGCAGAAAACCTCTTGACTCCACTCCTTCACCCACGACAGAGATAAGCAATGTTTTCCATACAATGCCGTCATTTGACGGTGAATGTCTCGCATACTAAAGTCGTTTTCACGTTCAGAAGACACAACGGCGCTTATGGAGAAACCGCACAGTGTTGCCAATACAGCGCTAGCTCATGTCGCCGGAAAATTATGAGCTTTCTTCACAATGAAGGTGTTACATATTTTGTATATATAATGATAATTATATGTAATTATTAATATTATACTGTGAACATTACAGTTCATTAGCATGTCATTTTCCCATTAGATTTAATTTAATACACAGGCACATTTAATATTTATTTGCCTTTCTCTGTAATTATTTCATAGAATAACATTGAGATATGGTAATGTGTTACATATATACAGGGTGACTGGTAATTACATGTATTCCCTGAAAGGGGTTAAAGTAGAGACAATTTGCAATAAATTTGACCATATGATACCCCGTCCGAAAATTAGTAGTTTTTGAGATAATCGAATTTCAATTGTTCTTTTTAAAAATGACAATTTTCCACATAAAAAGATGAATTGAGAAAAAACTGCTCATTGTATGGAACTTTTTTCAGCGTTTTCTGATAGCTAACAAATAAGTGGTTCGTTGAAAAAAACGTTTTTCCCAAATAACAATCACATGTAAGTAACGGGTGGGTCTAAACTTACAAGTGATGATAAAAAAATGCACTCTTAGTTTACTTGGCAACGAATTAATAACAAAAATGGTATGACACGAAGCGTACAAATTACTTAAATTACTTCCTTGGGTCATCTGCTATCCAACAAGGTACAAATGTTGCTAACATTCACTTTGTGTACAAGAAATAATACTTCATTCATCTTCATGTGTATGGAATCAATGAACAATACAATTAGAGAACATTACACGTCTTGCTCAAAGTGGGCATCTCCGTTACGAATGCAGGCACGCAGGTTTTTATGGACATTTGGTCTCTTAACTCGTGATGTGATGGTGTCCTTGATGTGTTGACCAGCTGTTAAGATCCTCTCCCTGAGCTCTTCTTGCGAGTTTACCGGTGTCTTGTCATGTGGCTCCAAATGTAAAAGTCGCAAAGCGTCAAATCGATCGGGGGATCGAGCTGGGCAGTCATCATGCTGATAAATCATGTCACGTCTTTTAGCTAGAGGCACATCCTCCAACTACATTGCCATCACGTTCCTCAAAAAATGTTCATAAGTGATGCCATTTAAGATTTGGGGCAGGAAAAATGGCTCGATCAAATTATTGTTGATGATGCCCATCCATACTTTTGCCTGGGCGTGCGACAGTGGCTGGATGAAAATTACCCAAAGAAATGGATTGGCCGAGGCGGCCCGATTCCCTGGCCTGCTCAATCCCCCGATTTGAACCTTGCGACTTTTACATTTGGAGCCACATGACAAGACACTGGTAAACTCGCAAGAAGAGCTCAGGGAGAGGATCTTAACAGCTGGTCAACACATCAAGGTCACCATCACATCACGAGTTAAGAGACCAAATGTCCGTAAAAACCTGCGTGCCTGCATTCGTAACGGAGGTGCCCATTTTGATCAAGACGTGTAATGTTCTTTAATTGTGTTGTTCATTGATTCCATTCACATGGTGATGAATGAAGTATTATTTCTTGTACACAGATGTGAATGTTAGCAACATTTGTACCTTGTTGGATAGCTGATGACCCATGGAAGTAATTTAAGTAATTTGTACGCTTCGTGTCATACCATTTTTGTTATTAATACGTTGCCAAGTAAACTAAGAGTGCATTTTTTTATCATCACTTGTAAGTTTAGACCCACCCGTTACTTACATGTGATTGTTATTTGGGAAAAACATTTTTTTCAACGAACCACTTATTTGTTAGCTATCAGAAAACGCTGAAAAACGTTCCATACAATGAGCAGTTTTTTCTCAATTCATCTTTTTATGTGGAAAATTGTCATTTTTAAAAAGAACAATTGAAATTCGTTTATCTCGAAAACTACTAATTTTCGGACGGGGTATCATATGGTCAAATTTATTGCAAATTGTCTCTACTTTAACCCCTTTCAGGGAATACATCTAATTACCAGTCACCCTGTATATAAATTCATTATTGTCTATGAATTTATGTGTACGTTGGAAACTGAAAGGTGATCTTCATTTCAGTATTAATGTCGACTGTAATGTAAACAAAAACAACGTGTATTTGCGACAGCACTAATGTTGCTCACAACAGCAGCATTGGAAATAATTGTCAATTATTAAAGTAATTGCAATTCTATTATAACAAACTGCATGAAGTTAATATTTTTACTGAATGGAAATAAAATAACAACTCGAAAACTTGGTGGTGATTATCTGGAATGCTGCGGTGAGTCGACTCAACATGACCAGACAATGTCTCCTTACTTCGCGTGCGGTTCGGGTTAAAAAGAAACTCTAAATGCATGAAAGTAATATTTCTGGGAACCTTTCAGTGGTTATAAAAAATAATTTCATTATTTTCTCCACAACTTTGTCGCTGAAAGTTTTTACTTGGAATTACAGAACAAAAAATGGGCAGCGACGACATTTTCTACTGCACGAATATAAAAAATCTCCACATACTTTATTTGAATATTTTTTAATGCGAATATGCTTTAAAGTATTGATAAATTCTGAGCACCACCATCACCTATGACAATTAGAAAACAGTGTCAATTTTTTTCATAATGAATGCTTCAATTTTACGGCATGTTTCAACGTTAGGAATGAAAATAATGTAAAAATTTTGTTTTCACAGAAAATTTTGCATTTTTAATTTATCTAAAAATATGTAAGCAAGTTACCAGTTTTTTGTGCTCACCATCGTATTCTCTACAAAATTTCCTGCAAAACTGCAGGTACCGATTTTACGTGAGCTAAATTTGTAAATCGAGAAATTTCACAACAGCGCGCTCGTATTTGCCCATAAAAGCATTGTCCATAAGAGCCCATTGTGTCTTCTGAACGTGAAAACGACTCTAGCACCTTCCACCCAGAAAGGCAGCTCTTCCTTTCTGGCTTCCTTGATATGCTGGTGGCAAGTCCCCGCTGTCTGCACTTCACACGACACATTCACACAAGTCTGTGATGCAATTGTCATCTATTGGGCAACAACGGAACAATCTTCCAGTGGCAGTAGTTTCTTGGAGCTGCTGAATCTACACATCGAGATATATGAGGTGGCTTGTTTTGCACTCATTCACTTCTATTATCATAATTAACATACAAAGATAGAAAAGCAAGGTAAAATAATAATATAACGTTACTGTGTATTTTTAAGTTATTCATTGCAAACTTGTCTTATTGTAGGATGAACCACAATCACCTGAAGAGGGATCATCATCCAACGGCAACGAAGTCAAACCACAGTAATTTAGCCTTCATGATAGAATAAACGGTAAAATATATATATATAATAGTAATAATTTTTCATAATACTGATTTTTTCAATGGACAATCTTTTTCCTGTTTTTCATCTGTTACTTTTTGTATTAAATGTTTTCTGCTCAACCAGTTAACAAATGCATAAATGAAAAAAGTTTTTACTGTAATTTCTTGTTATTTTTTCTCTGGTAGAAAAAATATCTGTAATTTACATGCAGTAATACATAATGTGTTCAGAAACAAAATATGGTTAGGATTGCAAATGGTAAAGCCAAAGACCAAATTATACATGCTATAGCAAGAAACAGAGCAGAAAGACATTAAAAAATAAAAAGGAGATAAAGTTTATAAAGTTATGGTTCAAATGCCAGTGTTACAAATAATTCTGTGTTGTATTTCCACTGTTCTAATGTATAACATCTTGACACAAAAAAAGACAAAAAAACCTGTGCAATATAGCTTAGTTTCAGTTTGGTGACATGTTATAACTTGCGTTAGAAAAGTCTTGAATGTTAAAGAGGAGCTGAGTTAACGAAAAAGTGCTTTGTGTTTTATTGTTGAAACTGTGTTGGTGTTGAGAAGTTTTCTGTAATCAAAGGGCTTATGTGTAAAAATATAAGCTGTTATTTTGCTGGTTGTAATGTACTTATATAAATATTGTACAGTTAAGAATACTGATGTTTTACTCTTGGAAAGGAAGAAATAAAAAGAAATCTAATTGAGTTGTGTTCGTATGCAGTATTTTGAAGTTGATGCAAGGTTATTTATGATGTTGGAAATTAATGTTATTTCCTGTCAACATATTGTTGATTCCTGTTCTCAGTTTTTCTTTTTACAATGTGAATTCCACGATATTGTTCAACATTTAATGTACTGAAGGATATTTCAAAGGTTCACATGAAACTTACAAGACACTTAACCCCTTAAGTGTGACATTTGTTGAACAAATCGCTACTGGAAAATGTAGGGTTTTTCGTCAAATACAGTATATGCCCTCCGCATTGTGCTGCTGTAGTGCGGAAGGTGTATATATCAGTGGCGAAGCGTGACATTTTTACGTAGTCATCGGAAGACTTGCCAAACGTCAGGGTCAATCTTTCAACTGAGTTAGGGGGAGGGGCCATTCCTACATTGATAATGATAACAGTGTTCGTACATGACATGTGAAGTAGAGATTGCTAAATCTATTCTTTAAAAAAAAAAAAAAAAATTGTTGAACTTCTCTCTCCAAAATTCGGATTGCTTCCGAAATCCGGGTAGTAGAATTTTTGAATCAAGATTTTTAGATTTTCCGGAATCCTGATATTTTTGGCCATCTCTGGTGTGAAAGTAAGATATGTTAGGGAAAAGGTTCTGTTTGAGTCAGTATGTCTATCACCTCGAGAACAAAAATCTTGATCAATCTTGTCATTTGTAAGCATAGTAAACACAAAACAGCAGGAAGTACTTCGTGTTTTGTAAACCAAGAACATTTCCCCCCCCCCAAAATCCATATTTGAACTGCAGGATCCAAAAAAATTAAAAGAAGAAATACTATGAAGAAAATAGAATAAATCCAGAACTGGTTTTAATTTTCAGTTCTTTCTAGCACTAACCGTGGGGAAATTTATGCTTTTGCTTACTTATATTTTTTTCTATGCACCATTACTTTCATCATCTATTCTGTGTAAGTTGCGTTGCGATGCTCTTCAATATGTTTTTTTTCTCTTATAAAACAAGAGCGTTGCATGCTTTACAGTGCTGGACATTCTGAGAAGTTTCATCTTGATGTCACAGAAACCCTGCCGTGTTTGTAAACAAGGAGGCTGAAAAAAAAAGAAGAAAAAAAAAGGTCTGATGACCAGACCTTCAAAAGTGGGGGGGAAAGCGGTGGAAGGACCTTGGATTTGCAGACCTGCTGGGATGAGCTGGCCCACCTGACACCATTGCACTCAACAGAAATGCAGCGGGATGGTTGGGCATGGGGGGAGGGGGGTGTAGAACTGGGCTCTCCTTTTGATGCGCTAAACTTAGCGAATCTCTTGCGTATTTCTATCTGTTGAATGGTGTTACTTGACTAATTTCCCTCAAATATGCGAATATTCTGATTTAGTTTTTCTTCTTCCCTAAAATATTTAAAAAGCAATATCTTTAATATTTTGCTTTGTCATCTCCCGACGACCTGACGCCTCGCCTCTGGTATATATACACGCTTTGTTTGTTTCAAGTATATTCGATTTACTGTGGCATATATAATCACACAGACATTTGGTGAGATAGGTCTAGCTGTAAAAATAGTAGCAAGAGAGAAGAAAAAGACAAAAAGAAGAAGACGAAACTAATTTTTATCTTCTTCCTTTTCCTCTCTTGCTACTATTTTTTGTTTCTACTACAGCTAGAACTATCTGACCAAATGCCTGTGTGACTTTATACGCCTCAGTAAGTTGAATGTAGTTGAAACAAACATAAGGCATATATATATGCCTTCCACACTACAGCAGCACAATATGGAGGGCATATATATACGCCATCCACACTTAAGGGGTTAAAGTGTAGTATGATAGAGAATGTTGCAGTGAGGAAGCCAGTTGGAAGAAATGTTATGTGAATGCATTTTTCTTGTATGTATTAGGTGCATCCAGGAAGTTAGTTTCCCACTCGCCCACAGGTGGCAGGCCATGCATATTAAAACTGGTTTTGCACATGCATGAGAGGCACATGCTCTGGCTAGTGAATGTCCTAGAAGACGCCTCCCTAAAGTCCTCGGTAGCATCGCAGCAACAATGAAACATGGCGGCTCTTATTCCATCTCCCACTGCGTGCGAGGTTCGTTTGGTGATCAAGTTCTTGAACGCACAAAATATACAGCTGATAGAAATTCATCATCAGCTGTGCCAGGTGTATGGGCCAGACATCATGAGCAAGCAGATGGTGCGTCCTTGGTGCAGGACATTTACTGAAGGCCGACAAAATGTGCATGACGATGAGCACAGTGGGCAGCCATCTACCGTTATGGACGACCTTGCGGAGCAGGTGCAGCAGCGCATATTGGAGGATCGTCACGTCATGATCACGGAACTCGGCAACCATTTCCCGCAGATTTCTCGTTCGTTGTTGCACGACATTGTTACCAAATGCCTCTTGTTCCGTAAATTGTGTGCCTGGTGGGTGCTGAAACAACTGACGCCCGAACACAATGGAAAACACATGGGCATGGCGCTGACATTTCTGCAGCACAGGGGATGAAACATGGGTTGCATACAGCACCCCAGGAAGCAAGCAGCAGTCCATGCATTGGCGTCACAGTGGATCACCGTGCAGTACGAAGTTCAAACAGACTGTGTCGGCACGAAAAATGATGTGCACGGTGTTCTGAGACAGACAAGGCATTCTGCTCATAGAGTTTCTGCCCAGAGGTGAGACAGTGAACGCTAACCGTTAATGTGAAACACTGGGGATATTGCGATGAGCCATTCAGAATAAGCGACGCGGTAAACTCAGTGCCGGGGTGATCTTGCTGCACGACAATGCGAAGCCACATATGGCTAGGTGCACTACAGCCCTTCTGGACAGGTTCGGTTAGGAGGTGTTCGATCATCCATCATACAGCCCGGATCTCACTCCCAGTGATTACCACCTGTTCTTGCACCTAAAAAAGTTCCTGTCCAGTCAACATTTTCACAGCGAGGAAGAGGTTCAGATGGCTGTCCCACAGTGGTTTGGCGCTCAGGCAGCGGACTTCTATGATGCAGATATACAGAAGTTGATCCCACGCTATGACAAGTGCCTGAATTCCGGCGGGAATTATGTTGACAAGTAACTGGACAAGTGCTGTATCTGTGGCAATAAATCATTGAGTGAAATAATGTTTCCTTTTTGTGCACAACCCCAGGGAAACTTACTTTCTGGATGCGCCTAATATTAAAATGTGGACACCAATACAACAAAGCACAAATCAAGACAATTAAAAACCACAAAGGGGCTTTTGTAGTTCTGGAGATATTGTGTCCCTGGCATTAGGATAAA